>NC_082691.1:26563231-27163231 GCF_949987515.2 Delphinus delphis | reverse complement strand
GCGCCCTCACACGTACGCTCCCCCTAAAGTGTTGTTGTACCCTCCCCTGGACCCTAAACCGTTCCCGTCCCCTAACCCTAACCCTAGCCCGAACCCTAACCCTAACGCTTCCCCGAAGCCTGACCCTCACCCATCCCCTAATCCTAACCCGTACGCTAACACTAACCCGCGCCCTCACACGTACGCTAACCCTAAAGCGTTGTCCTACCCTCCCCTGGACCCTAAACTGTCCCCGTCCCCTAACCCTAAACCTAGCCCGAACACTAACCCTAACGCTTCCCCGAAGTCTGACCCTCACCCGTCCCCTAATCCTAACCCGTACGCTAACACTAACCCGCGCCCTCACACGTACGCTCCCCCTAAAGCATTGTCGTTCTCTCACCTGGACCCTAAACCGTCCCCGTCCCCTAACCCTAACCCTAGCCCGAACCCTAACCCTAACCCTTCCCCGAAGCCTGACCCTCACCCGTCCTCTAATCCTAACCCGTACGCTAACGCTAACCCGCGCCCTCACACGTACGCTCCCCCTAAAGCGTTGTCGTACCCTCCCCTGGACCCTAAACCGTCCCCGTCCCCTAACTCTAACCCTAGCCCGAACCCTAACCCTAACCCTTCCCCGAAGCCTGACCCTCACCCGTCCCCTAATCCTAACCCGTACGCTAACACTAACCCGCGCCCTCACACGTACTCTCCCCCTAAAGCGTTGTCGTACCCTCCCCTGGACCCTAAACCGTCCCCGTCCCCTAACCCTAACCCTAGCCCGAACCCTAACCCTAACACTTCCCCGAAGCCTGACCCTCACCCGTCCCCTAATCCTAACCCGTACGCTAACACTAACCCGCGCCCTCACACGTACGCTCCCCCTAAAGCGTTGTCGTACCCTCCCCTGGACCCTAAACCGTCCCCGTCCCCTAACCCTAACCCTAGCCCGAACCCTAACCCTAAGCCTTCCCCGAAGCCTGACCCTCACCCGTCCCCTAATGCTAACCCGTACGGTAACACTAACCCGCGCCCTCACACGTACGCTCACCCTAAAGCGTTGTCATACCCTCCCCTGGACCCTAAACCGTCCCTGTCCCCTAACCTTAAACCTAGCCCGAACCCTAACCCTAACGCTTCCCCGAAGCCTGACCCTCACCCGTCCCCTAATCCTAACCCGTATGCTAACACTAACCCGCGCCCTCACACGTACGCTCCCCCTAAAGCGTTGTCGTACCCTCCCCTGGAACCTAAACCGTCCCCGTCCCCTAACCCTAACCCTAGCCCGAAGCCTGACCATCACCCGTCCCCTAATCCTAACCCGTACGCTAACACTAACCCGCGCCCTGACACGTACGCTCCCCCTAAAGCGTTGTCGTACCCTCCCCTGGACCCTAAACCGTCCCCGTCTCCTAACCCTAACCCTAGCCCGAACCCTAACCCTAACCCTTCCCCGAAGCCTGACCCTCACCCGTCCCCCAATCCTAACCCGTACGCTAACACTAACCCGCGCCCTCACACGTACGCTCCCCCTAAAGCGTTGTCGTACCCTCCCCTGGACCCTAAACCGTCCCCGTCCCCTAACCCTAACCCTAGCCCGAACCCTAACCCTAAGCCTTCCCCGAAGCCTGACCCTCACCCGTCCCCTAATCCTAACCCGTACGCTAACACTAACCCACGCCCTCACACGTACGATCCCCCTAAAGCATTGTCGTACCCTCACCTGGATGCTAAACCGTCCCCGTCCCCTAACCCTAACCCTAGCCCGAACCCTAACCCTAACGCTTCCCCGAAGCCTGACCCTCACCCGTCCCCTAATCCTAACCCGTACGCTAACACTAACCCGCGCCGTCACACGTACGCTCCCCCTAAAGCGTTGTCGTACACTCATCTGGACCCTAAACCGTCCCCGTCCCCTAACCCTAACCCTAGCCCGAACCCTAACCCTAAGCCTTCCCCGAAGCCTGACCCCCACCCGTCCCCTAATCCTAACCCGTACGCTAACACTAACCTGCGCCCTCACACGTACGCTCCCCCTAAAGCGTTGTCATACCCTCACCTGGACCCTAAACCGTCCCCGTCCCCTAACCCTAACACTAGCCCGAACCCTAACCCTAACCCTTCCCCGAAGCCTGACCCTCACCCGTCCCCTAATCCTAACCCGTACGCTAACACTAACCCACGCCCTCACACGTACGCTCCCCCTAAAGCATTGTCCTACCCTCACCTGTACCCTAAACCGTTACCATCCCCTAACCCTAACCCTAGCCCAAACCCTAACCCTAACGCTTCCCCGAAGCCTGACCCTCACCCGTCCCCTAATCCTAACCCGTACGCTAACACTAACCCGCGCCCTCACACGTACGCTCCCCCTAAAGCATTGTCGTTCTCTCACCTGGACCCTAAACCGTTCCCGTCCCCTAACCCTAACCCTAGCCCGAACCCTAACCCTAACCCTTCCCCGAAGCCTGACCCTCACCCGTCCCCTAATCCTAACCCGTACGCTAACGCTAACCCGCGCCCTCACACGTACGCTCCCCCTAAAGCGTTGTCGTACCCTCCCCTGGACCCTAAACCGTCCCCGTCCCCTAACCCTAACCCTAGCCCGAACCCTAACCCTAACCCTTCCCCGAAGCCTGACCCTCACCCGTCCCCTAATCCTAACCCGTACGCTAACACTAACCCGCGCCCTCACACGTACGCTCACCCTAAAGCGTTGTCGTACCCTCCCCTGGACCCTAAACCGTCCCCGTCCCCTAACCCTAACCCTAGCCCGAACCCTAACCCTAACACTTCCCCGAAGCCTGACCCTCACCCGTCCCCTAATCCTAACCCGTACGCTAACACTAACCCGCGCCCTCACACGTATGCTCCCCCTAAAGCGTTGTCGTACCCTCCCCTGGACCCTAAACCGTCCCCGTCCCCTAACCCTAACCCTAGCCCGAACCCTAACCCTAAGCCTTCCCCGAAGCCTGACCCTCACCCGTCCCCTAATCCTAACCCGTACGCTAACACTAACCTGCGCCCTCACACGTACGCTCCCCCTAAAGCGTTGTCATACCCTCACCTGGACCCTAAACCGTCCCCGTCCCCTAACCCTAACACTAGCCCGAACCCTAACCCTAACCCTTCCCCGAAGCCTGACCCTCACCCGTCCCCTAATCCTAACCCGTACGCTAACACTAACCCACGCCCTCATACGTACGCTCCCCCTAAAGCATTGTCCTACCCTCACCTGTACCCTAAACCGTTACCATCCCCTAACCCTAACCCTAGCCCAAACCCTAACCCTAACGCTTCCCCGAAGCCTGACCCTCACCCGTCCGCTACTCCTAACCCGTACGCTAACACTAACCCGCGCCCTCACACGTACGCTCCCCCTAAAGCGTTGTCGTACCCTCCCCTGGACCCTAAACCGTCCCCGTCCCCTAACCCTATCCCTAGCCCGAACCCTAACCCTAACGCTTCCCCGAAGCCTGACCCTCACCGTTCCCTAATCCTAACCCGTACGCTAACACTAACCCACGCCCTCACACGTACGCTCCCCCTAAAGCGTTGTCGTACCCTCCCCTGGACCCTAAACCGTCCCCGTCCCCTAACCCTAACCCTAGCCCGAACCCTAACCCTAACCCTTCCCCGAAGCCTGACCCCCACCCGTCCCCTAATCCTAACCCGTACGCTAAAACTAACCCGCGCCCTCACACGTACGCTCCCCCTAAAGCGTTGTCGTACCCTCCCCTGGACCCTAAACCGTCCCCGTCCCCTAACCCTAACCCTAGCCCGAACCCTAAACCTAACCCTTCCCCGAAGCCTGACCCTCACCCGTCCCCTAATCCTAACCCGTACGCTAACACTAACCCACGCCCTCACACGTACGATCCCCCTAAAGCATTGTCGTACCCTCACCTGGATGCTAAACCGTCCCCGTCCCCTAACCCTAACCCTAGCCCGAACCCTAACCCTAACGCTTCCCCGAAGCCTGACCCTCACCCGTCCCCTAATCCTAACCCGTACGCTAACACTAACCCGCGCCGTCACACGTACGCTCCCCCTAAAGCGTTGTCGTACACTCATCTGGACCCTAAACCGTCCCCGTCCCCTAACCCTAACCCTAGCCCGAACCCTAACCCTAAGCCTTCCCCGAAGCCTGACCCCCACCCGTCCCCTAATCCTAACCCGTACGCTAACACTAACCTGCGCCCTCACACGTACGCTCCCCCTAAAGCGTTGTCATACCCTCACCTGGACCCTAAACCGTCCCCGTCCCCTAACCCTAACACTAGCCCGAACCCTAACCCTAACCCTTCCCCGAAGCCTGACCCTCACCCGTCCCCTAATCCTAACCCGTACGCTAACACTAACCCACGCCCTCACACGTACGCTCCCCCTAAAGCATTGTCCTACCCTCACCTGTACCCTAAACCGTTACCATCCCCTAACCCTAACCCTAGGCCAAACCCTAACCCTAACGCTTCCCCGAAGCCTGACCCTCACCCGTCCCCTAATCCTAACCCGTACGCTAACACTAACCCGCGCCCTCACACGTACGCTCCCCCTAAAGCGTTGTCGTACCCTCACCTGGACCCTAAACCGTCCCCGTCCCCTAACCCTAACCCTAGCCCGAACCCTAACCCTAACGCTTCCCCGAAGCCTGACCCTCACCCGTCCGCTACTCCTAACCCGTACGCTAACACTAACCCGCGCCCTCACACGTACGCTCCCCCTAAAGCGTTGTCGTACCCTCCCCTGGACCCTAAACCGTCCCCGTCCCCTAACCCTATCCCTAGCCCGAACCCTAACCCTAACGCTTCCCCGAAGCCTGACCCTCACCGTTCCCTAATCCTAACCCGTACGCTAACACTAACCCACGCCCTCACACGTACGCTCCCCCTAAAGCGTTGTCGTACCCTCCCCTGGACCCTAAACCGTCCCCGTCCCCTAACCCTAACCCTAGCCCGAACCCTAACCCTAACACTTCCCCGAAGCCTGACCCTCACCCGTCCCCTAATCCTAACCCGTACGCTAACACTAACCCGCGCCCTCACACGTATGCTCCCCCTAAAGCGTTGTCGTACCCTCCCCTGGACCCTAAACCGTCCCCGTCCCCTAACCCTAACCCTAGCCCGAACCCTAACCCTAAGCCTTCCCCGAAGCCTGACCCTCACCCGTCCCCTAATGCTAACCCGTACGGTAACACTAACCCGCGCCCTCACACGTACGCTCACCCTAAAGCGTTGTCATAGCCTCCCCTGGACCCTAAACCGTCCCTGTCCCCTAACCTTAAACCTAGCCCGAACCCTAACCCTAACGCTTCCCCGAAGCCTGACCCTCACCCGTCCCCTAATCCTAACCCGTACGCTAACACTAACCCGCGCCCTCACACGTACGCTCCCCCTAAAGCGTTGTCGTACCCTCCCCTGGAACCTAAACCGTCCCCGTCCCCTAACCCTAACCCTAGCCCGAACCCTAACCCTAACCCTTCCCCGAAGCCTGACCCTCACCCGTCCCCTAATCCTAACCTGTACGCTAACACTAACCCACGCCCTGACACGTACGCTCCCCCTAAAGCGATGTCGTACCCTCCCCTGGACCCTAAACCGTCCCCGTCCCCTAACCCTAACCCTAGCCCGAACCCTAACCCTAATACTTCCCCGAAGCCTGACCCTCAGCCGTCCCCTAATCCTAACCCGTACGCTAACACTAACCCGCGCCCTCACACGTACGCTCCCCCTAAAGCGTTGTCGTACCCTCCCCTGGACCCTAAACCGTCCCCGTCCCCTAACCCTATCCCTAGCCCGAACTCTAACCCTAAGCCTTCCCCGAAGCCTGACCCTCACCCGTCCCCTAATCCTAACCCGTACGCTAACACTAACCCGCGCCCTCACACGTACGCTCACCCTAAAGCGTTGTCATACCCTCCCCTGAACCCTAAACCGTCCCCGTCCCCTAAGCCTAAACCTAGCCCGAACCCTAACCCTAACGCTTCCCCGAAGCCTGACCCTCACTCGTCCCCTAATCCTAACCCATACGCTAACACTAACCCACGCCCTCACACGTACGCTCCCCCTAAAGCGTTGTCGTACCCTCCCCTGGACCCTAAACCGTCCCCGTCCCCTAACCCTAACCCTAGCCCGAACCCTAACCCTAACCCTTACCCGAAGCCTGACCCTCACGCGTCCCCTAATCCTAACCCGTACGCTAACGGTAACCCCCGCCCTCACACGTACGCTCCCCCTAAAGCGTTGTTGTACCCTCCCCTGGACCCTAAACCGTTCCCGTCCCCTAACCCTAACCCTAGCCCGAACCCTAACCCTAACGCTTCCCCGAAGCCTGACCCTCACCCATCCCCTAATCCTAACCCGTACGCTAACACTAACCCGCGCCCTCACACGTACGCTAACCATAAAGCGTTGTCCTACCCTCCCCTGGACCTTAAACTGTCCCCGTCCCCTAACCCTAAACCTAGCCCGAACACTAACCCTAACGCTTCCCCGAAGTCTGACCCTCACCCGTCCCCTAATCCTAACCCGTACGCTAACACTAACCCGCGCCCTCACACGTACGCTCCCCCTAAAGCATTGTCGTTCTCTCACCTGGACCCTAAACCGTCCCCGTCCCCTAACCCTAAACCTAGCCCGAACCCTAACCCTAACCCTTCCCCGAAGCCTGACCCTCACCCGTCCCCTAATCCTAACCCGTACGCTAACGCTAACCCGCGCCCTCACACGTACGCTCCCCCTAAAGCGTTGTCGTACCCTCCCCTGTACCCTAAACCGTCCCCGTCCCCTAACTCTAACCCTAGCCCGAACCCTAACCCTAAGCCTTCCCCGAAGCCTGACCCTCACCCGTCCCCTAATCCTAACCCGTACGCTAACACTAACCCGCGCCCTCACACGTACTCTCCCCCTAAAGCGTTGTCGTACCCTCCCCTGGACCCTAAACCGTCCCCGTCCCCTAACCCTAACCCTAGCCCGAACCCTAACCCTAACACTTCCCCGAAGCCTGACCCTCACCCGTCCCCTAATCCTAACCCGTACGCTAACACTAACCCGCGCCCTCACACGTACGCTCCCCCTAAAGCGTTGTCGTACCCTCCCCTGGACCCTAAACCGTCCCCGTCCCCTAACCCTAACCCTAGCCCGAACCCTAACCCTAAGCCTTCCCCGAAGCCTGACCCTCACCCGTCCCCTAATGCTAACCCGTACGGTAACACTAACCCGCGCCCTCACACGTACGCTCACCCTAAAGCGTTGTCATACCCTCCCCTGGACCCTAAACCGTCCCTGTCCCCTAACCTTAAACCTAGCCCGAACCCTAACCCTAACGCTTCCCCGAAGCCTGACCCTCACCCGTCCCCTAATCCTAACCCGTACGCTAACACTAACCCGCGCCCTCACACGTACGCTCCCCCTAAAGCGTTGTCGTACCCTCCCCTGGAACCTAAACCGTCCCCGTCCCCTAACCCTAACCCTAGCCCGAAGCCTGACCATCACCCGTCCCCTAATCCTAACCCGTACGCTAACACTAACCCGCGCCCTGACACGTACGCTCCCCCTAAAGCGTTGTCGTACCCTCCCCTGGACCCTAAACCGTCCCCGTCTCCTAACCCTAACCCTAGCCCGAACCCTAACCCTAACCCTTCCCCGAAGCCTGACCCTCACCCGTCCCCCAATCCTAACCCGTACGCTAACACTAACCCGCGCCCTCACACGTACGCTCCCCCTAAAGCGTTGCCGTACCCTCCCCTGGACCCTAAACCGTCCCCGTCCCCTAACCCTAACCCTAGCCCGAACCCTAACCCTAAGCCTTCCCCGAAGCCTGACCCTCACCCGTCCCCTAATCCTAACCCGTACGCTAACACTAACCCGCGCCCTCACACGTACGCTCCCCCTAAAGCGTTGTCGTACCCTCCCCTGGACCCTAAACCGTCCCCGTCCCCTAACCCTAACCCTAGCCCGAACCCTAACCCTAACCCTTCCCCGAAGCCTGACCCTCACCCGTCCCCTAATCCTAACCCGTACGCTAACACTAACCCGCGCCCTCTCACGTATGCTCCCCCTAAAGCGTTGTCGTACCCTCCCCTGGACCCTTAACCGTCCCCGTCCCCTAACCCTAACCCTAGCCCGAACCCTAACCCTAAGCCTTCCCCGAAGCCTGACCCTCACCCGTCCCCTAATCCTAACCCGTACGCTAACACTAACCCGCGCCCTCACACGTACGCTCCCCCTAAAGCGTTGTCGTACCCTCCCCTGGACCCTAAACCGTCCCCGTCCCCTAACCCTAACCCTAGCCCGAACCCTAACCCTAACCCTTCCCCGAAGCCTGACCCTCACCCGTCCCCTAATCCTAACCCGTACGCTAACACTAACCTGCGGCCTCACACGTACGCTCCCCCAAAAGCGTTGTCGTACCCTCCCCTGGACCCTAAACCGTCCCCGTCCCCTAACCCTAACCCTAGCCTGAACCCTAACCCTAACCCTTCCACGAAGCCTGATCCTCACCCGTCCCCTAATCCTAACCCGTACGCTAACACTAACCCGCGCCCTCACACGTACGCTCCCCCTAAAGCGTTGTCGTAACCTCCCCTGGACCCTAAACCGTCCCCGTCCCCTAACCCTAACCCTAGCCCGAACCCTAACCCTAACCCTTACCCGAAGCCTGACCCTCACGCGTCCCCTAATCCTAACCCGTACGCTAACACTAACCCGCGCCCTCACACGTACGCTCCCCCTAAAGCGTTTTCGTACCCTCCCCTGGACCCTAAACCGTTCCCGTCCCCTAACCCTAACCCTAGCCCGAACCCTAACCCTAACCCTTCCCCGAAGCCTGACCCTCACCCGTCCCCTAATCCTAACCCGTACGCTAACACTAACCAGCGCCCTCACACGTACGCTCCCCCTAAAGAGTTGTCGTACCCTCCCCTGGACCCTAAACCGTCCCCGTCCCCTAACCCTAACCCTAGCCCGAACCCTAACCCTAACCCTTCCCCGAAGCCTGACCCCCACCCGTCCCCTAATCCTAACCCGTACGCTAAAACTAACCCACGCCCTCACACGTACGCTCCCCCTAAAGCGTTGTCGTACCCTCCCCTGGACCCTAAACCGTCCCCGTCCCCTAACCCTAACCCTAGCCCGAACCCTAAACCTAACCCTTCCCCGAAGCCTGACCCTCACCCGTCCCCTAATCCTAACCCGTACGCTAACACTAACCCACGCCCTCACACGTACGATCCCCCTAAAGCATTGTCGTACCCTCACCTGGATGCTAAACCGTCCCCGTCCCCTAACCCTAACCCTAGCCCGAACCCTAACCCTAACGCTTCCCCGAAGCCTGACCCTCACCCGTCCCCTAATCCTAACCCGTACGCTAACACTAACCCGCGCCGTCACACGTACGCTCCCCCTAAAGCGTTGTCGTACACTCATCTGGACCCTAAACCGTCCCCGTCCCCTAACCCTAACCCTAGCCCAAACCCTAACCCTAAGCCTTCCCCGAAGCCTGACCCCCACCCGTCCCCTAATCCTAACCCGTACGCTAACACTAACCTGCGCCCTCACACGTACGCTCCCCCTAAAGCGTTGTCATACCCTCACCTGGACCCTAAACCGTCCCCGTCCCCTAACCCTAACACTAGCCCGAACCCTAACCCTAACCCTTCCCCGAAGCCTGACCCTCACCCGTCCCCTAATCCTAACCCGTACGCTAACACTAACCCACGCCCTCACACGTACGCTCCCCCTAAAGCATTGTCCTACCCTCACCTGTACCCTAAACCGTTACCATCCCCTAACCCTAACCCTAGCCCAAACCCTAACCCTAACGCTTCCCCGAAGCCTGACCCTCACCCGTCCCCTAATCCTAACCCGTACGCTAACACTAACCCGCGCCCTCACACGTACGCTCCCCCTAAAGCGTTGTCGTACCCTCACCTGGACCCTAAACCGTCCCCGTCCCCTAACCCTAACCCTAGCCCGAACCCTAACCCTAACGCTTCCCCGAAGCCTGACCCTCACCCGTCCGCTACTCCTAACCCGTACGCTAACACTAACCCGCGCCCTCACACGTAC
The DNA here is from genome assembly GCF_949987515.2 of Delphinus delphis. NCBI lineage: Eukaryota > Metazoa > Chordata > Mammalia > Artiodactyla > Delphinidae > Delphinus > Delphinus delphis. The sequence continues at coordinate 27,153,185 of NC_082691.1, read as the reverse complement.
GCTCCCCCTAAAGCGTTGTCGTACCCTCCCCTGGACCCTAAACCGTCCCCGTCCCCTAACCCTATCCCTAGCCCGAACCCTAACCCTAACGCTTCCCCGAAGCCTGACCCTCACCGTTCCCTAATCCTAACCCGTACGCTAACACTAACCCACGCCCTCACACGTACGCTCCCCCTAAAGCGTTGTCGTACCCTCCCCTGGACCCTAAACCGTCCCCGTCCTCTAACCCTAACCCTTGCCCGAACCCTAACCCTAACGCTTCCCCGAAGCCTGACCCTCACCCGTCCCCTAATCCTAACCCGTACGCTAACACTAACCCGCGCCCTCACACGTACGCTCACCCTAAAGCGTTGTCCTACCCTCCCCTGGACCCTAAACTGTCCCCGTCCCCTAACCCTAAACCTAGCCCGAACACTAACCCTAACGCTTCCCCGAAGTCTGTCCCTCACCCGTCCCCTAATCCTAACCCGTACGCTAACACTAACCCGCGCCCTCACACGTACGCTCCCCCTAAAGCGTTGTCGTACCCTCCCGTGGACCCTAAACCGTCCCCGTCCCCTAACCCTAACCCTAGCCCGAACCCTAACCCTAACCCTTCCCCGAAGCCTGACCCTCACCCGACCCCTAATCCTAACCCGTACGCTAACACTAACCCGCGCCCTCACACGTACGCTCACCCTAAAGCGTTGTCATACCCTCCCCTGGACCCTAAACTGTCCCCGTCCCCTAACCCTAACCCTAGCCCGAACCCTAACCCTAACGCTTCCCCGAAGCCTGACCCTCACCCGTCCCCTAATCCTAACCCGTACGCTAACACTAACCCGCGCCCTCACACGTACGCTCCCCCTAAAGCGTTGTTGTACCCTCCCCTGGACCCTAAACCGTTCCCGTCCCCTAACCCTAACCCTAGCCCGAACCCTAACCCTAACGCTTCCCCGAAGCCTGACCCTCACCCATCCCCTAATCCTAACCCGTACGCTAACACTAACCCGCGCCCTCACACGTACGCTAACCCTAAAGCGTTGTCCTACCCTCCCCTGGACCCTAAACTGTCCCCGTCCCCTAACCCTAAACCTAGCCCGAACACTAACCCTAACGCTTCCCCGAAGTCTGACCCTCACCCGTCCCCTAATCCTAACCCGTACGCTAACACTAACCCGCGCCCTCACACGTACGCTCCCCCTAAAGCATTGTCGTTCTCTCACCTGGACCCTAAACCGTTCCCGTCCCCTAACCCTAACCCTAGCCCGAACCCTAACCCTAACCCTTCCCCGAAGCCTGACCCTCACCCGTCCCCTAATCCTAACCCGTACGCTAACGCTAACCCGCGCCCTCACACGTACGCTTCCCCTAAAGCGTTGTCGTACCCTCCCCTGGACCCTAAACCGTCCCCGTCCCCTAACCCTAACCCTAGCCCGAACCCTAACCCTAACCCTTCCCCGAAGCCTGACCCTCACCCGTCCCCTAATCCTAACCCGTACGCTAACACTAACCCGCGCCCTCACACGTACGCTCACCCTAAAGCGTTGTCGTACCCTCCCCTGGACCCTAAACCGTCCCCGTCCCCTAACCCTAACCCTAGCCCGAACCCTAACCCTAACACTTCCCCGAAGCCTGACCCTCACCCGTCCCCTAATCCTAACCCGTACGCTAACACTAACCCGCGCCCTCACACGTACGCTCCCCCTAAAGCGTTGTCGTACCCTCCCCTGGACCCTAAACCGTCCCCGTCCCCTAACCCTAACCCTAGCCCAAACCCTAACCCTAAGCCTTCCCCGAAGACTGACCCTCACCCGTCCCCTAATGCTAACCCGTACGGTAACACTAACCCGCGCCCTCACACGTACGCTCACCCTAAAGCGTTGTCATAGCCTCCCCTGGACCCTAAACCGTCCCTGTCCCCTAACCTTAAACCTAGCCCGAACCCTAACCCTAACGCTTCCCCGAAGCCTGACCCTCACCCGTCCCCTAATCCTAACCCGTACGCTAACACTAACCCGCGCCCTCACACGTACGCTCCCCCTAAAGCGTTGTCGTACCCTCCCCTGGAACCTAAACCGTCCCCGTCCCCTAACCCTAACCCTAGCCCGAACCCTAACCCTAACCCTTCCCCGAAGCCTGACCCTCACCGTACCCTAATCCTAACCCGTACGCTAACACTAACCCACGCCCTCACACGTACGCTCCCCCTAAAGCGTTGTCGTACCCTCCCCTGGACCCTAAACCGTCCCCGTCCCCTAACCCTAACCCTAGCCCGAACCCTAAGCCTAACCCTTCCCCGAAGCCTGACCCTCACCCGTCCCCTAATCCTAACCTGTACGCTAACACTAACCCGCGCCCTGACACGTACGCTCCCCCTAAAGCGATGTCGTACCCTCCCCTGGACCCTAAACCGTCCCCGTCCCCTAACCCTAACCCTAGCCCGAACCCTAACCCTAATACTTCCCCGAAGCCTGACCCTCAGCCGTCCCCTAATCCTAACCCGTACGCTAACACTAACCCGCGCCCTCACACGTACGCTCCCCCTAAAGCGTTGTCGTACCCTCCCCTGGACCCTAAACCGTCCCCGTCCCCTAACCCTATCCCTAGCCCGAACTCTAACCCTAAGCCTTCCCCGAAGCCTGACCCTCACCCGTCCCCTAATCCTAACCCGTACGCTAACACTAACCCGCGCCCTCACACGTACGCTCACCCTAAAGCGTTGTCATACCCTCCCCTGGACCCTAAACCGTCCCCGTCCCCTAAGCCTAAACCTAGCCCGAACCCTAACCCTAACGCTTCCCCGAAGCCTGACCCTCACTCGTCCCCTAATCCTAACCCATACGCTAACACTAACCCACGCCCTCACACGTACGCTCCCCCTAAAGCGTTGTCGTACCCTCCCCTGGACCCTAAACCGTCCCCGTCCCCTAACCCTAACCCTAGCCCGAACCCTAACCCTAACCCTTACCCGAAGCCTGACCCTCACGCGTCCCCTAATCCTAACCCGTACGCTAACGGTAACCCGCGCCCTCACACGTACGCTCCCCCTAAAGCGTTTTCGTACCCTCCCCTGGACCCTAAACCGTTCCCGTCCCCTAACCCTAAACCTAGCCCGAACCCTAACCCTAACCCTTCCCCGAAGCCTGACCCTCACCCGTCCCCTAATACTAACCCGTACGCTAACACTAACCCGCGCCCTCACACGTACGCTCCCCCTAAAGAGTTGTCATACCCTCCCCTGGACCCTAAACCGTCCCCGTCCCCTAACCCTAACCCTAGCCCGAACCCTAACCCTAACCCTTCCCCGAAGCCTGACCCCCACCCGTCCCCTAATCCTAACCCGTACGCTAACACTAACCCGCGCCCTCACACGTACGCTCCCCCTAAAGCGTTGTCGTACCCTCCCCTGGACCCTAAACCGTCCCCGTCCCCTAACCCTAACCCTAGCCCGAACCCTAAACCTAACCCTTCCCCGAAGCCTGACCCTCACCCGTCCCCTAATCCTAACCCGTACGCTAACACTAACCCACGCCCTCACACGTACGATCCACCTAAAGCATTGTCGTACCCTCACCTGGACGCTAAACCGTCCCCGTCCCCTAACCCTAACCCTAGCCCGAACCCTAACCCTAACGCTTCCCCGAAGCCTGACCCTCACCCGTCCCCTAATCCTAACCCGTACGCTAACACTAACCCGCGCCGTCACACGTACGCTCCCCCTAAAGCGTTGTCGTACACTCATCTGGACCCTAAACCGTCCCCGTCCCCTAACCCTAACCCTAGCCCGAACCCTAACCCTAAGCCTTCCCCGAAGCCTGACCCCCACCCGTCCCCTAATCCTAACCCGTACGCTAACACTAACCTGCGCCCTCACACGTACGCTCCCCCTAAAGCGTTGTCATACCCTCACCTGGACCCTAAACCGTCCCCGTCCCCTAACCCTAACACAAGCCCAAACCCTAACCCTAACCCTTCCCCGAAGCCTGACCCTCACCCGTCCCCTAATCCTAACCCGTACGCTAACACTAACCCACGCCCTCACACGTACGATCCCCCTAAAGCATTGTCCTACCCTCACCTGTACCCTAAACCGTTACCGTCCCCTAACCCTAACCCTAGCCCAAACCCTAACCCTAACGCTTCCCCGAAGCCTGACCCTCACCCGTCCCCTAATCCTAACCCGTACGCTAACACTAACCCGCGCCCTCACACGTACGCTCCCCCTAAAGCGTTGTCGTACCCTCACCTGGACCCTAAACCGTCCCCGTCCCCTAACCCTAACCCTAGCCCGAACCCTAACCCTAACGCTTCCCCGAAGCCTGACCCTCACCCGTCCGCTACTCCTAACCCGTACGCTAACACTAACCCGCGCCCTGACACGTACGCTCCCCCTAAAGCGTTGTCGTACCCTCCCCTGGACCCTAAACCGTCCCCGTCCCCTAACCCTATCCCTAGCCCGAACCCTAACCCTAACGCTTCCCCGAAGCCTGACCCTCACCGTTCCCTAATCCTAACCCGTACGCTAACACTAACCCACGCCCTCACACGTACGCTCCCCCTAAAGCGTTGTCGTACCCTCCCCTGGACCCTAAACCGTCCCCGTCCTCTAACCCTAACCCTTGCCCGAACCCTAACCCTAACGCTTCCCCGAAGCCTGACCCTCACCCGTCCCCTAATCCTAACCCGTACGCTAACACTAACCCGCGCCCTCACACGTACGCTCACCCTAAAGCGTTGTCGTACCCTCCCGTGGACCCTAAACCGTCCCCGTCCCCTAACCCTAACCCTAGCCCGAACCCTAACCCTAACCCTTCCCCGAAGCCTGACCCTCACCCGACCCCTAATCCTAACCCGTACGCTAACACTAACCCGCGCCCTCACACGTACGCTCACCCTAAAGCGTTGTCATACCCTCCCCTGGACCCTAAACTGTCCCCGTCCCCTAACCCTAACCCTAGCCCGAACCGTAACCCTAACGCTTCCCCGAAGCCTGACGCTCACCCGTCCCCTAATCCTAACCCGTACGCTAACACCAACCCGCGCCCTCACACGTACGCTCCCCCTAAAGCGTTGTTGTACCCTCCCCTGGACCCTAAACCGTTCCCGTCCCCTAACCCTAACCCTAGCCCGAACCCTAACCCTAACGCTTCCCCGAAGCCTGACCCTCACCCATCCCCTAATCCTAACCCGTACGCTAACACTAACCCGCGCCCTCACACGTACGCTAACCCTAAAGCGTTGTCCTACCCTCCCCTGGACCCTAAACTGTCCCCGTCCCCTAACCCTAAACCTAGCCCGAACACTAACCCTAACGCTTCCCCGAAGTCTGACCCTCACCCGTCCCCTAATCCTAACCCGTACGCTAACACTAACCCGCGCCCTCACACGTACGCTCCCCCTAAAGCATTGTCGTTCTCTCACCTGGACCCTAAACCGTCCCCGTCCCCTAACCCTAACCCTAGCCCGAACCCTAACCCTAACCCTTCCCCGAAGCCTGACCCTCACCCGTCCCCTAATCCTAACCCGTACGCTAACGCTAATCCGCGCCCTCACACGTACGCTCCCCCTAAAGCGTTGTCGTACCCTCCCCTGGACCCTAAACCGTCCCCGTCCCCTAACCCTAACCCTAGCCCGAACCCTAACCCTAACCCTTCCCCGAAGCCTGACCCTCACCCGTCCCCTAATCCTAACCCGTACGCTAACACTAACCCGCGCCCTCACACGTACTCTCCCCCTAAAGCGTTGTCGTACCCTCCCCTGGACCCTAAACCGTCCCCGTCCCCTAACCCTAACCCTAGCCCGAACCCTAACCCTAACACTTCCCCGAAGCCTGACCCTCACCCGTCCCCTAATCCTAACCCGTACGCTAACACTAACCCGCGCCCTCACACGTACGCTCCCCCTAAAGCGTTGTCGTACCCTCCCCTGGACCCTAAACCGTCCCCGTCCCCTAACCCTAACCCTAGCCCGAACCCTAACCCTAAGCCTTCCCCGAAGCCTGACCCTCACCCGTCCCCTAATGCTAACCCGTACGGTAACACTAACCCGCGCCCTCACACGTACGCTCACCCTAAAGCGTTGTCATACCCTCCCCTGGACCCTAAACCGTCCCTGTCCCCTAACCTTAAACCTAGCCCGAACACTAACCCTAACGCTTCCCCGAAGCCTGACCCTCACCCGTCCCCTAATCCTAACCCAAACGCTAACACTAACCCGCGCCCTCACACGTACGCTCCCCCTAAAGCGATGTCGTACCCTCCCCTGGAACCTAAACCGTCCCCGTCCCCTAACCCTAACCCTAGCCCGAACCCTAACCCTAACCCTTCCCCGAAGCCTGACCCTAACCGTACCCTAATCCTAACCCGTACGCTAACACTAACCCACGCCCTCACACGTACGCTCCCCCTAAAGCGTTGTCGTACCCTCCCCTGGACCCTAAACCGTCCCCGTCCCCTAACCCTAACCCTAGCCCGAACCCTAAGCCTAACCCTTCCCCGAAGCCTGACCCTCACCCGTCCCCTAATCCTAACCTGTACGCTAACACTAACCCGCGCCCTGACACGTACGCTCCCCCTAAAGCGATGTCGTACCCTCCCCTGGACCCTAAACCGTCCCCGTCCCCTAACCCTAACCCTAGCCCGAACCCTAACCCTAATACTTCCCCGAAGCCTGACCCTCACCCGTCCCCTAATCCTAACGCGTACGCTAACACTAACCCGCGCCCTCACACGTACGCTCCCCCTAAAGCGTTGTCGTACCCTCCCCTGGACCCTTAACCGTCCCCGTCCCCTAACCCTATCCCTAGCCCGAACCCTAACCCTAAGCCTTCCCCGAAGCCTGACCCTCACCCGTCCCCTAATCCTAACCCGTACGCTAACACTAACCCGCGCCCTCACACGTACGCTCACCCTAAAGCGTTGTCATACCCTCCCCTGGACCCTAAACCGTCCCTGTCCCCTAAGCCTAAACCTAGCCCGAACCCTAACCCTAACGCTTCCCCGAAGCCTGACCCTCACTCGTCCCCTAATCCTAACCCATACGCTAACACTAACCTGTGTCCTCACACGTACGCTCCCCCTAAAGCGTTGTCGTACCCTCACCTGGACCCTAAACGGTCCCCGTCCCCTAACCCTAACCCTAGCCCGAACCCTAACCCTAACCCTTCCCCGAAGGCTGACCCTCACCCGTCCCCTAATCATAACCCGTACGCTAACACTAAGCCACGCCCTCACACGTACGCTCCCCCTAAAGCGTTGTCGTACCCTCACCTGGACCCTAAACCGTCCCCGTCCCCTAACCCTAACCCTAGCCCGAACCCTAACCATAACCCTTCCCCGAAGCCTGACCCTCACCCGTCCCCTAATCATAACCCGTACGCTAACACTAACCCGCGCCCTCACACGTACGCTCACCCTATAGCGTTGTCCTACCCTCCCCTGGACCCTAAACTGTCCCCGTCCCCTAACCCTAAACCTAGCCCGAACACTAACCCTAACGCTTCCCCGAAGCCTGACCCTCACCCGTCCCCTAATCCTAACCCGTACGCTAACACTAACCCGCGCCCTCACACGTACGCTCCCCCTAAAGCGTTGTCGTACCCTCACCTGGACCCTAAACCGTCCCCGTCCCCTAACCCTAACCCTAGCCCGAACCCTAACCCTAACGCTTCCCCGAAGCCTGACCCTCACCCGTCCGCTACTCCTAACCCGTACGCTAACACTAACCCGCGCCCTCACACGTACGCTCCCCCTAAAGCGTTGTCGTACCCTCCCCTGGACCCTAAACCGTCCCCGTCCCCTAACCCTATCCCTAGCCCGAACCCTAACCCTAACGCTTCCCCGAAGCCTGACCCTCACCGTTCCCTAATCCTAACCCGTACGCTAACACTAACCCACGCCCTCACACGTACGCTCCCCCTAAAGCGTTGTCGTACCCTCCCCTGGACCCTAAACCGTCCCCGTCCTCTAACCCTAACCCTTGCCCGAACCCTAACCCTAACGCTTCCCCGAAGCCTGACCCTCACCCGTCCCCTAATCCTAACCCGTACGCTAACACTAACCCGCGCCCTCACACGTACGCTCACCCTAAAGCGTTGTCCTACCCTCCCCTGGACCCTAAACTGTCCCCGTCCCCTAACCCTAAACCTAGCCCGAACACTAACCCTAACGCTTCCCCGAAGTCTGTCCCTCACCCGTCCCCTAATCCTAACCCGTACGCTAACACTAACCCGCGCCCTCACACGTACGCTCCCCCTAAAGCGTTGTCGTACCCTCCCGTGGACCCTAAACCGTCCCCGTCCCCTAACCCTAACCCTAGCCCGAACCCTAACCCTAACCCTTCCCCGAAGCCTGACCCTCACCCGACCCCTAATCCTAACCCGTACGCTAACACTAACCCGCGCCCTCACACGTACGCTCACCCTAAAGCGTTGTCATACCCTCCCCTGGACCCTAAACTGTCCCCGTCCCCTAACCCTAACCCTAGCCCGAACCCTAACCCTAACGCTTCCCCGAAGCCTGACCCTCACCCGTCCCCTAATCCTAACCCGTACGCTAACACTAACCCGCGCCCTCACACGTACGCTCCCCCTAAAGCGTTGTTGTACCCTCCCCTGGACCCTAAACCGTTCCCGTCCCCTAACCCTAACCCTAGCCCGAACCCTAACCCTAACGCTTCCCCGAAGCCTGACCCTCACCCATCCCCTAATCCTAACCCGTACGCTAACACTAACCCGCGCCCTCACACGTACGCTAACCCTAAAGCGTTGTCCTACCCTCCCCTGGACCCTAAACTGTCCCCGTCCCCTAACCCTAAACCTAGCCCGAACACTAACCCTAACGCTTCCCCGAAGTCTGACCCTCACCCGTCCCCTAATCCTAACCCGTACGCTAACACTAACCCGCGCCCTCACACGTACGCTCCCCCTAAAGCATTGTCGTTCTCTCACCTGGACCCTAAACCGTTCCCGTCCCCTAACCCTAACCCTAGCCCGAACCCTAACCCTAACCCTTCCCCGAAGCCTGACCCTCACCCGTCCCCTAATCCTAACCCGTACGCTAACGCTAACCCGCGCCCTCACACGTATGCTCCCCCTAAAGCGTTGTCGTACCCTCCCCTGGACCCTAAACCGTCCCCGTCCCCTAACCCTAACCCTAGCCCGAACCCTAACCCTAACCCTTCCCCGAAGCCTGACCCTCACCCGTCCCCTAATCCTAACCCGTACGCTAACACTAACCCGCGCCCTCACACGTACGCTCACCCTAAAGCGTTGTCGTACCCTCCCCTGGACCCTAAACCGTCCCCGTCCCCTAACCCTAACCCTAGCCCGAACCCTAACCCTAACACTTCCCCGAAGCCTGACCCTCACCCGTCCCCTAATCCTAACCCGTACGCTAACACTAACCCGCGCCCTCACACGTACGCTCCCCCTAAAGCGTTGTCGTACCCTCCCCTGGACCCTAAACCGTCCCCGTCCCCTAACCCTAACCCTAGCCCGAACCCTAACCCTAAGCCTTCCCCGAAGCCTGACCCTCACCCGTCCCCTAATGCTAACCCGTACGGTAACACTAACCCGCGCCCTCACACGTACGCTCACCCTAAAGCGTTGTCATAGCCTCCCCTGGACCCTAAACCGTCCCTGTCCCCTAACCTTAAACCTAGCCCGAACCCTAACCCTAACGCTTCCCCGAAGCCTGACCCTCACCCGTCCCCTAATCCTAACCCGTACGCTAACACTAACCCGCGCCCTCACACGTACGCTCCCCCTAAAGCGTTGTCGTACCCTCCCCTGGAACCTAAACCGTCCCCGTCCCCTAACCCTAACCCTAGCCCGAACCCTAACCCTAACCCTTCCCCGAAGCCTGACCCTCACCGTACCCTAATCCTAACCCGTACGCTAACACTAACCCACGCCCTCACACGTACGCTCCCCCTAAAGCGTTGTCGTACCCTCCCCTGGACCCTAAACCGTCCCCGTCCCCTAACCCTAACCCTAGCCCGAACCCTAAGCCTAACCCTTCCCCGAAGCCTGACCCTCACCCGTCCCCTAATCCTAACCTGTACGCTAACACTAACCCGCGCCCTGACACGTACGCTCCCCCTAAAGCGATGTCGTACCCTCCCCTGGACCCTAAACCGTCCCCGTCCCCTAACCCTAACCCTAGCCCGAACCCTAACCCTAATACTTCCCCGAAGCCTGACCCTCAGCCGTCCCCTAATCCTAACCCATACGCTAACACTAACCCGCGCCCTCACACGTACGCTCCCCCTAAAGCGTTGTCGTACCCTCCCCTGGACCCTAAACCGTCCCCGTCCCCTAACCCTATCCCTAGCCCGAACTCTAACCCTAAGCCTTCCCCGAAGCCTGACCCTCACCCGTCCCCTAATCCTAACCCGTACGCTAACACTAACCCGCGCCCTCACACGTACGCTCACCCTAAAGCGTTGTCATACCCTCCCCTGGACCCTAAACCGTCCCCGTCCCCTAAGCCTAAACCTAGCCCGAACCCTAACCCTAACGCTTCCCCGAAGCCTGACCCTCACTCGTCCCCTAATGCTAACCCATACGCTAACACTAACCCACGCCCTCACACGTACGCTCCCCCTAAAGCGTTGTCGTACCCTCCCCTGGACCCTAAACCGTCCCCGTCCCCTAACCCTAACCCTAGCCCGAACCCTAACCCTAACCCTTACCCGAAGCCTGACCCTCACGCGTCCCCTAATCCTAACCCGTACGCTAACGGTAACCCGCGCCCTCACACGTACGCTCCCCCTAAAGCGTTTTCGTACCCTCCCCTGGACCCTAAACCGTTCCCGTCCCCTAACCCTAAACCTAGCCCGAACCCTAACCCTAACCCTTCCCCGAAGCCTGACCCTCACCCGTCCCCTAATACTAACCCGTACGCTAACACTAACCCGCGCCCTCACACGTACGCTCCCCCTAAAGAGTTGTCATACCCTCCCCTGGACCCTAAACCGTCCCCGTCCCCTAACCCTAACCCTAGCCCGAACCCTAACCCTAACCCTTCCCCGAAGCCTGACCCCCACCCGTCCCCTAATCCTAACCCGTACGCTAACACTAACCCGCGCCCTCACACGTACGCTCCCCCTAAAGCGTTGTCGTACCCTCCCCTGGACCCTAAACCGTCCCCGTCCCCTAACCCTAACCCTAGCCCGAACCCTAAACCTAACCCTTCCCCGAAGCCTGACCCTCACCCGTCCCCTAATCCTAACCCGTACGCTAACACTAACCCACGCCCTCACACGTACGATCCACCTAAAGCATTGTCGTACCCTCACCTGGACGCTAAACCGTCCCCGTCCCCTAACCCTAACCCTAGCCCGAACCCTAACCCTAACGCTTCCCCGAAGCCTGACCCTCACCCGTCCCCTAATCCTAACCCGTACGCTAACACTAACCCGCGCCGTCACACGTACGCTCCCCCTAAAGCGTTGTCGTACACTCATCTGGACCCTAAACCGTCCCCGTCCCCTAACCCTAACCCTAGCCCGAACCCTAACCCTAAGCCTTCCCCGAAGCCTGACCCCCACCCGTCCCCTAATCCTAACCCGTACGCTAACACTAACCTGCGCCCTCACACGTACGCTCCCCCTAAAGCGTTGTCATACCCTCACCTGGACCCTAAACCGTCCCCGTCCCCTAACCCTAACACTAGCCCAAACCCTAACCCTAACCCTTCCCCGAAGCCTGACCCTCACCCGTCCCCTAATCCTAACCCGTACGCTAACACTAACCCACGCCCTCACACGTACGATCCCCCTAAAGCATTGTCCTACCCTCACCTGTACCCTAAACCGTTACCGTCCCCTAACCCTAACCCTAGCCCAAACCCTAACCCTAACGCTTCCCCGAAGCCTGACCCTCACCCGTCCCCTAATCCTAACCCGTACGCTAACACTAACCCGCGCCCTCACACGTACGCTCCCCCTAAAGCGTTGTCGTACCCTCACCTGGACCCTAAACCGTCCCCGTCCCCTAACCCTAACCCTAGCCCGAACCCTAACCCTAACGCTTCCCCGAAGCCTGACCCTCACCCGTCCGCTACTCCTAACCCGTACGCTAACACTAACCCGCGCCCTCACACGTACGCTCCCCCTAAAGCGTTGTCGTACCCTCCCCTGGACCCTAAACCGTCCCCGTCCCCTAACCCTATCCCTAGCCCGAACCCTAACCCTAACGCTTCCCCGAAGCCTGACCCTCACCGTTCCCTAACCCTAACCCGTACGCTAACACTAACCCGCGCCCTCACACGTACGCTCACCCTAAAGCGTTGTCGTACCCTCCCGTGGACCCTAAACCGTCCCCGTCCCCTAACCCTAACCCTAGCCCGAACCCTAACCCTAACCCTTCCCCGAAGCCTGACCCTCACCCGACCCCTAATCCTAACCCGTACGCTAACACTAACCCGCGCCCTCACACGTACGCTCCCCCTAAAGCGTTGTCGTACCCTCCCCTGGACCCTAAACTGTCCCCGTCCCCTAACCCTAACCCTAGCCCGAACCGTAACCCTAACGCTTCCCCGAAGCCTGACGCTCACCCGTCCCCTAATCCTAACCCGTACGCTAACACTAACCCGCGCCCTCACACGTACGCTCCCCCTAAAGCGTTGTTGTACCCTCCCCTGGACCCTAAACCGTTCCCGTCCCCTAACCCTAACCCTAGCCCGAACCCTAACCCTAACGCTTCCCCGAAGCCTGACCCTCACCCATCCCCTAATCCTAACCCGTACGCTAACACTAACCCGCGCCCTCACACGTACGCTAACCCTAAAGCGTTGTCCTACCCTCCCCTGGACCCTAAACTGTCCCCGTCCCCTAACCCTAAACCTAGCCCGAACACTAACCCTAACGCTTCCCCGAAGTCTGACCCTCACCCGTCCCCTAATCCTAACCCGTACGCTAACACTAACCCGCGCCCTCACACGTACGCTCCCCCTAAAGCATTGTCGTTCTCTCACCTGGACCCTAAACCGTCCCCGTCCCCTAACCCTAACCCTAGCCCGAACCCTAACCCTAACCCTTCCCCGAAGCCTGACCCTCACCCGTCCCCTAATCCAAACCCGTACGCTAACGCTAACCCGCGCCCTCACACGTACGCTCCCCCTAAAGCGTTGTCGTACCCTCCCCTGGACCCTAAACCGTCCCCGTCCCCTAACCCTAACCCTAGCCCGAACCCTAACCCTAACCCTTCCCCGAAGCCTGACCCTCACCCGTCCCCTAATCCTAACCCGTACGCTAACACTAACCCGCGCCCTCACACGTACTCTCCCCCTAAAGCGTTGTCGTACCCTCCCCTGGACCCTAAACCGTCCCCGTCCCCTAACCCTAACCCTAGCCCGAACCCTAACCCTAACACTTCCCCGAAGCCTGACCCTCACCCGTCCCCTAATCCTAACCCGTACGCTAACACTAACCCGCGCCCTCACACGTACGCTCCCCCTAAAGCGTTGTCGTACCCTCCCCTGGACCCTAAACCGTCCCCGTCCCCTAACCCTATCCCTAGCCCGAACCCTAACCCTAACGCTTCCCCGAAGCCTGACCCTCACCGTTCCCTAATCCTAACCCGTACGCTAACACTAACCCACGCCCTCACACGTACGCTCCCCCTAAAGCGTTGTCGTACCCTCCCCTGGACCCTAAACCGTCCCCGTCCTCTAACCCTAACCCTTGCCCGAACCCTAACCCTAACGCTTCCCCGAAGCCTGACCCTCACCCGTCCCCTAATCCTAACCCGTACGCTAACACTAACCCGCGCCCTCACACGTACGCTCACCCTATAGCGTTGTCCTACCCTCCCCTGGACCCTAAACTGTCCCCGTCCCCTAACCCTAAACCTAGCCCGAACACTAACCCTAACGCTTCCCCGAAGTCTGTCCCTCACCCGTCCCCTAATCCTAACCCGTACGCTAACACTAACCCGCGCCCTCACACGTACGCTCCCCCTAAAGCGTTGTCGTACCCTCCCGTGGACCCTAAACCGTCCCCGTCCCCTAACCCTAACCCTAGCCCGAACCCTAACCCTAACCCTTCCCCGAAGCCTGACCCTCACCCGACCCCTAATCCTAACCCGTACGCTAACACTAACCCGCGCCCTCACACGTACGCTCACCCTAAAGCGTTGTCATACCCTCCCCTGGACCCTAAACTGTCCCCGTCCCCTAACCCTAACCCTAGCCCGAACCCTAACTCTAACGCTTCCCCGAAGCCTGACCCTCACCCGTCCCCTAATCCTAACCCGTACGCTAACACTAACCCGCGCCCTCACACGTACGCTCCCCCTAAAGCGTTGTTGTACCCTCCCCTGGACCCTAAACCGTTCCCGTCCCCTAACCCTAACCCTAGCCCGAACCCTAACCCTAACGCTTCCCCGAAGCCTGACCCTCACCCATCCCCTAATCCTAACCCGTACGCTAACACTAACCCGCGCCCTCACACGTACGCTAACCCTAAAGCGTTGTCCTACCCTCCCCTGGACCCTAAACTGTCCCCGTCCCCTAACCCTAAACCTAGCCCGAACACTAACCCTAACGCTTCCCCGAAGTCTGACCCTCACCCGTCCCCTAATCCTAACCCGTACGCTAACACTAACCCGCGCCCTCACACGTACGCTCCCCCTAAAGCATTGTCGTTCTCTCACCTGGACCCTAAACCGTTCCCGTCCCCTAACCCTAACCCTAGCCCGAACCCTAACCCTAACCCTTCCCCGAAGCCTGACCCTCACCCGTCCCCTAATCCTAACCCGTACGCTAACGCTAACCCGCGCCCTCACACGTACGCTCCCCCTAAAGCGTTGTCGTACCCTCCCCTGGACCCTAAACCGTCCCCGTCCCCTAACCCTAACCCTAGCCCGAACCCTAACCCTAACCCTTCCCCGAAGCCTGACCCTCACCCGTCCCCTAATCCTAACCCGTACGCTAACACTAACCCGCGCCCTCACACGTACGCTCACCCTAAAGCGTTGTCGTACCCTCCCCTGGACCCTAAACCGTCCCCGTCCCCTAACCCTAACCCTAGCCCGAACCCTAACCCTAACACTTCCCCGAAGCCTGACCCTCACCCGTCCCCTAATCCTAACCCGTACGCTAACACTAACCCGCGCCCTCACACGTACGCTCCCCCTAAAGCGTTGTCGTACCCTCCCCTGGACCCTAAACCGTCCCCGTCCCCTAACCCTAACCCTAGCCCGAACCCTAACCCTAACCCTTCCCCGAAGCCTGACCCTCACCCGTCCCCTAATGCTAACCCGTACGGTAACACTAACCCGCGCCCTCACACGTACGCTCACCCTAAAGCGTTGTCATAGCCTCCCCTGGACCCTAAACCGTCCCTGTCCCCTAACCTTAAACCTAGCCCGAACCCTAACCCTAACGCTTCCCCGAAGCCTGACCCTCACCCGTCCCCTAATCCTAACCCGTACGCTAACACTAACCCGCGCCCTCACACGTACGCTCCCCCTAAAGCGTTGTCGTACCCTCCCCTGGAACCTAAACCGTCCCCGTCCCCTAACCCTAACCCTAGCCCGAACCCTATCCCTAACCCTTCCCCGAAGCCTGACCCTCACCGTACCCTAATCCTAACCCGTACGCTAACACTAACCCACGCCCTCACACGTACGCTCCCCCTAAAGCGTTGTCGTACCCTCCCCTGGACCCTAAACCGTCCCCGTCCCCTAACCCTAACCCTAGCCCGAACCCTAAGCCTAACCCTTCCCCGAAGCCTGACCCTCACCCGTCCCCTAATCCTAACCTGTACGCTAACACTAACCCGCGCCCTGACACGTACGCTCCCCCTAAAGCGATGTCGTACCCTCCCCTGGACCCTAAACCGTCCCCGTCCCCTAACCCTAACCCTAGCCCGAACCCTAACCCTAATACTTCCCCGAAGCCTGACCCTCAGCCGTCCCCTAATCCTAACCCGTACGCTAACACTAACCCGCGCCCTCACACGTACGCTCCCCCTAAAGCGTTGTCGTACCCTCCCCTGGACCCTAAACCGTCCCCGTCCCCTAACCCTATCCCTAGCCCGAACTCTAACCCTAAGCCTTCCCCGAAGCCTGACCCTCACCCGTCCCCTAATCCTAACCCGTACGCTAACACTAACCCGCGCCCTCACACGTACGCTCACCCTAAAGCGTTGTCATACCCTCCCCTGGACCCTAAACCGTCCCCGTCCCCTAAGCCTAAACCTAGCCCGAACCCTAACCCTAACGCTTCCCCGAAGCCTGACCCTCACTCGTCCCCTAATCCTAACCCATACGCTAACACTAACCCACGCCATCACACGTACGCTCCCCCTAAAGCGTTGTCGTACCCTCCCCTGGACCCTAAACCGTCCCCGTCCCCTAACCCTAACCCTAGCCCGAACCCTAACCCTAACCCTTACCCGAAGCCTGACCCTCACGCGTCCCCTAATCCTAACCCGTACGCTAACGGTAACCCGCGCCCTCACACGTACGCTCCCCCTAAAGCGTTTTCGTACCCTCCCCTGGACCCTAAACCGTTCCCGTCCCCTAACCCTAAACCTAGCCCGAACCCTAACCCTAACCCTTCCCCGAAGCCTGACCCTCACCCGTCCCCTAATACTAACCCGTACGCTAACACTAACCCGCGCCCTCACACGTACGCTCCCCCTAAAGAGTTGTCATACCCTCCCCTGGACCCTAAACCGTCCCCGTCCCCTAACCCTAACCCTAGCCCGAACCCTAACCCTAACCCTTCCCCGAAGCCTGACCCCCACCCGTCCCCTAATCCTAACCCGTACGCTAACACTAACCCGCGCCCTCACACGTACGCTCCCCCTAAAGCGTTGTCGTACCCTCCCCTGGACCCTAAACCGTCCCCGTCCCCTAACACTAACCCTAGCCCGAACCCTAAACCTAACCCTTCCCCGAAGCCTGACCCTCACCCGTCCCCTAATCCTAACCCGTACGCTAACACTAACCCACGCCCTCACACGTACGATCCACCTAAAGCATTGTCGTACCCTCACCTGGACGCTAAACCGTCCCCGTCCCCTAACCCTAACCCTAGCCCGAACCCTAACCCTAACGCTTCCCCGAAGCCTGACCCTCACCCGTCCCCTAATCCTAACCCGTACGCTAACACTAACCCGCGCCGTCACACGTACGCTCCCCCTAAAGCGTTGTCGTACACTCATCTGGACCCTAAACCGTCCCCGTCCCCTAACCCTAACCCTAGCCCGAACCCTAACCCTAAGCCTTCCCCGAAGCCTGACCCCCACCCGTCCCCTAATCCTAACCCGTACGCTAACACTAACCTGCGCCCTCACACGTACGCTCCCCCTAAAGCGTTGTCATACCCTCACCTGGACCCTAAACCGTCCCCGTCCCCTAACCCTAACACTAGCCCAAACCCTAACCCTAACCCTTCCCCGAAGCCTGACCCTCACCCGTCCCCTAATCCTAACCCGTACGCTAACACTAACCCACGCCCTCACACGTACGATCCCCCTAAAGCATTGTCCTACCCTCACCTGTACCCTAAACCGTTACCGTCCCCTAACCCTAACCCTAGCCCAAACCCTAACCCTAACGCTTCCCCGAAGCCTGACCCTCACCCGTCCCCTAATCCTAACCCGTACGCTAACACTAACCCGCGCCCTCACACGTACGCTCCCCCTAAAGCGTTGTCGTACCCTCACCTGGACCCTAAACCGTCCCCGTCCCCTAACCCTAACCCTAGCCCGAACCCTAACCCTAACGCTTCCCCGAAGCCTGACCCTCACCCGTCCGCTACTCCTAACCCGTACGCTAACACTAACCCGCGCCCTCACACGTACGCTCCCCCTAAAGCGTTGTCGTACCCTCCCCTGGACCCTAAACCGTCCCCGTCCCCTAACCCTATCCCTAGCCCGAACCCTAACCCTAACGCTTCCCCGAAGCCTGACCCTCACCGTTCCCTAATCCTAACCCGTACGCTAACACTAACCCACGCCCTCACACGTACGCTCCCCCTAAAGCGTTGTCGTACCCTCCCCTGGACCCTAAACCGTCCCCGTCCTCTAACCCTAACCCTTGCCCGAACCCTAACCCTAACGCTTCCCCGAAGCCTGACCCTCACCCGTCCCCTAATCCTAACCCGTACGCTAACACTAACCCGCGCCCTCACACGTACGCTCACCCTAAAGCGTTGTCGTACCCTCCCGTGGACCCTAAACCGTCCCCGTCCCCTAACCCTAACCCTAGCCCGAACCCTAACCCTAACCCTTCCCCGAAGCCTGACCCTCACCCGACCCCTAATCCTAACCCGTACGCTAACACTAACCCGCGCCCTCACACGTACGCTCACCCTAAAGCGTTGTCATACCCTCCCCTGGACCCTAAACTGTCCCCGTCCCCTAACCCTAACCCTAGCCCGAACCGTAACCCTAACGCTTCCCCGAAGCCTGACGCTCACCCGTCCCCTAATCCTAACCCGTACGCTAACACTAACCCGCGCCCTCACACGTACGCTCCCCCTAAAGCGTTGTTGTACCCTCCCCTGGACCCTAAACCGTTCCCGTCCCCTAACCCTAACCCTAGCCCGAACCCTAACCCTAACGCTTCCCCGAAGCCTGACCCTCACCCATCCCCTAATCCTAACCCGTACGCTAACACTAACCCGCGCCCTCACACGTACGCTAACCCTAAAGCGTTGTCCTACCCTCCCCTGGACCCTAAACTGTCCCCGTCCCCTAACCCTAAACCTAGCCCGAACACTAACCCTAACGCTTCCCCGAAGTCTGACCCTCACCCGTCCCCTAATCCTAACCCGTACGCTAACACTAACCCGCGCCCTCACACGTACGCTCCCCCTAAAGCATTGTCGTTCTCTCACCTGGACCCTAAACCGTCCCCGTCCCCTAACCCTAACCCTAGCCCGAACCCTAACCCTAACCCTTCCCCGAAGCCTGACCCTCACCCGTCCCCTAATCCTAACCCGTACGCTAACGCTAACCCGCGCCCTCACACGTACGCTCCCCCTAAAGCGTTGTCGTACCCTCCCCTGGACCCTAAACCGTCCCCGTCCCCTAACCCTAACCCTAGCCCGAACCCTAACCCTAACCCTTCCCCGAAGCCTGACCCTCACCCGTCCCCTAATCCTAACCCGTACGCTAACACTAACCCGCGCCCTCACACGTACTCTCCCCCTAAAGCGTTGTCGTACCCTCCCCTGGACCCTAAACCGTCCCCGTCCCCTAACCCTAACCCTAGCCCGAACCCTAACCCTAACACTTCCCCGAAGCCTGACCCTCACCCGTCCCCTAATCCTAACCCGTACGCTAACACTAACCCGCGCCCTCACACGTACGCTCCCCCTAAAGCGTTGTCGTACCCTCCCCTGGACCCTAAACCGTCCCCGTCCCCTAACCCTAACCCTAGCCCGAACCCTAACCCTAAGCCTTCCCCGAAGCCTGACCCTCACCCGTCCCCTAATGCTAACCCGTACGGTAACACTAACCCGCGCCCTCACACGTACGCTCACCCTAAAGCGTTGTCATACCCTCCCCTGGACCCTAAACCGTCCCTGTCCCCTAACCTTAAACCTAGCCCGAACCCTAACCCTAACGCTTCCCCGAAGCCTGACCCTCACCCGTCCCCTAATCCTAACCCAAACGCTAACACTAACCCGCGCCCTCACACGTACGCTCCCCCTAAAGCGATGTCGTACCCTCCCCTGGAACCTAAACCGTCCCCGTCCCCTAACCCTAACCCTAGCCCGAACCCTAACCCTAACCCTTCCCCGAAGCCTGACCCTAACCGTACCCTAATCCTAACCCGTACGCTAACACTAACCCACGCCCTCACACGTACGCTCCCCCTAAAGCGTTGTCGTACCCTCCCCTGGACCCTAAACCGTCCCCGTCCCCTAACCCTAACCCTAGCCCGAACCCTAAGCCTAACCCTTCCCCGAAGCCTGACCCTCACCCGTCCCCTAATCCTAACCTGTACGCTAACACTAACCCGCGCCCTGACACGTACGCTCCCCCTAAAGCGATGTCGTACCCTCCCCTGGACCCTAAACCGTCCCCGTCCCCTAACCCTAACCCTAGCCCGAACCCTAACCCTAATACTTCCCCGAAGCCTGACCCTCACCCGTCCCCTAATCCTAATGCGTACGCTAACACTAACCCGCGCCCTCACACGTACGCTCCCCCTAAAGCGTTGTCGTACCCTCCCCTGGACCCTTAACCGTCCCCGTCCCCTAACCCTATCCCTAGCCCGAACCCTAACCCTAAGCCTTCCCCGAAGCCTGACCCTCACCCGTCCCCTAATCCTAACCCGTACGCTAACACTAACCCGCGCCCTCACACGTACGCTCACCCTAAAGCGTTGTCATACCCTCCCCTGGACCCTAAACCGTCCCCGTCCCCTAAGCCTAAGCCTAGCCCGAACCCTAACCCTAACGCTTCCCCGAAGCCTGACCCTCACTCGTCCCCTAATCCTAACCCATACGCTAACACTAACCTGTGTCCTCACACGTACGCTCCCCCTAAAGCGTTGTCGTACCCTCACCTGGACCCTAAACCGTCCCCGTCCCCTAACCCTAACCCTAGCCCGAACCCTAACCCTAACCCTTCCCCGAAGGCTGACCCTCACCCGTCCCCTAATCATAACCCGTACGCTAACACTAAGCCACGCCCTCACACGTACGCTCCCCCTAAAGCGTTGTCGTACCCTCACCTGGACCCTAAACCGTCCCCGTCCCCTAACCCTAACCCTAGCCCGAACCCTAACCATAACCCTTCCCCGAAGCCTGACCCTCACCCGTCCCCTAATCATAACCCGTACGCTAACACTAACCCGCGCCCTCACACGTACGCTCACCCTATAGCGTTGTCCTACCCTCCCCTGGACCCTAAACTGTCCCCGTCCCCTAACCCTAAACCTAGCCCGAACACTAACCCTAACGCTTCCCCGAAGTCTGACCCTCACCCGTCCCCTAATCCTAACCCGTACGCTAACACTAACCCGCGCCCTCACACGTACGCTCCCCCTAAAGCGTTGTCGTACCCTCCCCTGGACCCTAAACCGTCCCCGTCCCCTAACCCTAACCCTAGCCCGAACCCTAACCCTAACCCTTCCCCGAAGCCTGACCCTCACCCGTCCCCTACTCCTAACCCGTACGCTAACACTAACCCGCGCCCTCACACGTACGCTCACCCTAAACCGTTGTCATATCCTCCCCTGGACCCTAAACTGTCCCCGTCCCCTAACCCTAACCCTAGCCCGAACCCTAACCCTAACGCTTCCCCGAAGCCTGACCCTCACCCGTCCCCTAATCCTAACCCGTACGCTAACACTAACCCGCGCCCTCACACGTACGCTCACCCTAAACCGTTGTCATATCCTCCCCTGGACCCTAAACTGTCCCCGTCCCCTAACCCTAACCCTAGCCCGAACCCTAACCCTAACGCTTCCACGAAGCCTGACCCTCACCCGTCCCCTAATCCTAACCCGTACGCTAACACTAACCCGCGCCCTCACACGTACGCTCCCCCTAAAGCGTTGTCGTACCCTCCCCTGGACCCAAAACCGTGCCCGTCCCCTAACCCTAACCCTAGCCCGAACCGTAACCCTAACCCTTCCCCGAAGCCTGACCCTCACCCGTCCCCTAATCCTAACCCGTACGCTAACACTAACCCACGCCCTCACACGTACGCTCCCCCTAAAGCATTGTCGTTCTCTCACCTGGACCCTAAACCGTCCCCGTCCCCGAACCCTAACCCTAGCCCGAACCCTAACCCTAACCCTTCCCAGAAGGCTGACCCTCACCCGTCCCCTAATCCTAACCCGTACGCTATCACTAACCCGCGCCCTAACACGTACGCTCACCCTAAAGCGTTGTCGTACCCTCCCCTGGACCCTAAACCGAACCCGTCCCCTAACCCTAAACCTAGCCCGAACCCTAACCCTAACGCTTCCCCGAAGCTTGACCCTAACCCGTCCCCTAATCCTAACCCGTACGCTAACACTAACCCGCGCCCTCACACGTACGCTCCCCCTAAAGCGTTGTCGTACCCTCCCCTGGACCCTAAACCGTCCCCGTCCCCTAACCCTAACCCTAGCCCGAACCCTAACCCTAACCCTTCCCCGAAGCCTGACCCTCACCCGTCCCCTAATCCTAACCCGTACGCTAACACTAACCCGCGCCCTCACACGTACGCTCCCCCTAAAGCCTTGTCGTACCCTCCCCTGGACCCTAAACCGTCCCCGTCCCCTAACCCTAACCCTAGCCCGAACCCTAACCCTAACGCTTCCCCGAAGCCTGACCCTCACCCGTCCCCTAATCCTAACCCGTACGCTAACACTAACCCGCGCCCTCACACGTACGCTCCCCCTAAAGCCTTGTCGTACCCTCCCCTGGACCCTAAGCCGTCCCCGTCCCCTAACCCTAACCCTAACCCGAACCCTAACCCTAACCCTTCCCCGAAGCCTGACCCTCACACGTCCCCTAATCCTAAACCGTACGCTAACGCTAACCCGCGCCCTCACACGTACGCTCCCCCTAAAGCGTTGTCGTACCCTCCCCTGGACACTAAACCGTCCCCGTCCCCTAACCCTAACCCTAGCCCGAAGCCTGACCATCACCCGTCCCCTAATCCTAACCCGTACGCTAACACTAACCCGCGCCCTGACACGTACGCTCCCCCTAAAGCGTTGTCGTACCCTCCCCTGGACCCTAAACCGTCCCCGTCCCCTAACCCTAACCCTAGCCCGAACCCTAACCCTAACACTTCCCCGAAGCCTGACCCTCACCCGTCCCCTAATCCTAACCCGTACGCTAACACTAACCCGCGCCCTCACACGTACGCTCTCCCTAAAGCGTTGTCGTACCCTCCCCTGGACCCTAAACCGTCCCCGTCCCCTAACCCTAACCCTAGCCCGAACCCTAACCCTAAGCCTTCCCCGAAGCCTGACCCTCACCCGTCCCCTAATCCTAACCCGTACGCTAACACTAACCTGCGCCCTCACACGTACGCTCCCCCTAAAGCGTTGTCGTGCCCGCCCCTGGACCCTAAACCGTCCCCGTCCCCTAACCCTAACCCTAGCCCGAACCCTAACCCTAACCCTTCCCCGAAGCCTGACCCTCACCCGTCCCCTAATCCTAACCCGTACGCTAACACTAACCCGCGCCCTCACACGTACGCTCACCCTAAAGCGTTGTCGTACCCTCCCCTGGACCCTAAAACGTCCCCGTCCCCTAACCCTAACCCTAGCCTGAACCCTAACCCTAACCCTTCCCCGAAGCCTGACCCTCACCCGTCCCCTAATCCTAACCCGTACGCTAACACTAACCCGCGCCCTCACACGTACGCTCCCCCTAAAGCGTTGTCGTACCCTCCCCTGGACCCTAAACCGTCCCCGTCCCCTAACCCTAACCCTAGCCTGAACCCTAACCCTAACCCTTCCCCGAAGCCTGACCCTCACCCGTCCCCTAATCCTAACCCGTACGCTAACACTAACCCGCGCCCTCACACGTACGCTCCCCCTAAAGCGTTGTCGTACCCTCCCCTGGACCCTAAACCGTCCCCGTCCCCTAACCCTAACCCTAGCCCGAACCCTAACCCTAACCCTTCCCCGAAGCCTGACCCTCACCCATCCCCTAATCCTAACCCGTACGCTAACACTAACCCGCTCCCTCACACGTACGCTCACCCTAAAGCGTTGTCGTACCCTCACCTGAACCCTATACCGTCCCCGTCCCCTAACCCTAAACCTAGCCCGAACCCTAACCCTAACGCTTCCCCGAAGCCTGACCCTCACCCGTCCCCTAATCCTAACCCGTACGCTAACACTAACCCGCGCCCTCACACGTACGCTCCCCCTAAAGCGTTGTCGTCCCCTCACCTGGACCCAAAACCGTCCCCGTCCCCTAACCCTAACCCTAGCCCGAACCCTAACCCTAACCCTTCCCCGAAGCCTGACCCTCACCCGTCCCCTAATCTTAACCCGTACGCTAACCCTAACCCGCGCCCTCACACGTAAGCTCCCCCTAAAGCCTTGTCGTACCCTCCCCTGGACCCTAAGCCGTCCCCGTCCCCTAACCCTAACCCTAACCCGAACCCTAACCCTAACCCTTCCCCGAAGCCTGACCCTCACCCGTCCCCTAATCCTAACCCGTACGCTAACGCCAACCCGCGCCCTCACACGTACGCTCCCCCTAAAGCGCTGTCGTACCCTCCCCTGGACACTAAACCGTCCCCGTCCCCTAACCCTAACCCTAGCCCGAAGCCTGACCCTCACCCGTCCCCTAATCCTAACCCGTACGCTAACACTAACCCGCGCCCTCACACGTACGCTCACCCTAAAGCGTTGTCCTACCCTCCCCTGGACCCTAAACTGTCCCCGTCCCCTAACCCTAAACCTAGCCCGAACACTAACCCTAACGCTTCCCCGAAGTCTGACCCTCACCCGTCCCCTAATCCTAACCCGTACGCTAACACTAACCCGCGCCCTCACACGTACGCTCCCCCAAAAGCGTTGTCGTACCCTCCCCTGGACCCTAAACCGTCCCCGTCCCCTAACCCTAACCCTAGCCCGAACCCTAACCCTAACCCTTCCCCGAAGCCTGACCCTCACCCGACCCCTAATCCTAACCCGTACGCTAACACTAACCCGCGCCCTCACACGTACGCTCACCCTAAAGCGTTGTCATACCCTCCCCTGGACCCTAAACTGTCCCCGTCCCCTAACCCTAACCCTAGCCCGAACCCTAACCCTAACGCTTCCCCGAAGCCTGACCCTCACCCGTCCCCTAATCCTAACCCGTACGCTAACACTAACCCGCGCCCTGACACGTACGCTCCCCCTAAAGCGTTGTTGTACCCTCCCCAGGACCCTAAACCGTTCCCGTCCCCTAACCCTAACCCTAGCCCGAACCCTAACCCTAACGCTTCCCCGAAGCCTGACCCTCACCCATCCCCTAATCCTAACCCGTACGCTAACACTAACCCGCGCCCTCACACGTACGCTCACCCTAAAGCGTTGTCATACCCTCCCCTGGACCCTAAACCGTCCCCGTCCCCTAACCCTATCCCTAGCCTGAACCCTAACCCTAACGCTTCCCCGAAGCCTGACCCTCACCCGTCCTATAATCCTAACCCGTACGCTAACACTAACCCGCGCCCTCACACGTACGCTAACCCTAAAGCGTTGTCCTACCCTCCCCTGGACCCTAAACTGTCCCCGTCCCCTACCCTAAACCTAGCCCGAACACTAACCCTAACGCTTCCCCGAAGTCTGACCCTCACCCGTCCCCTAATCCTAACCCGTACGCTAACACTAACCCGCGCCCTCACACGTACGCTCCCCCTAAAGCATTGTCGTTCTCTCACCTGGACCCTAAACCGTCCCCGTCCCCTAACCCTAACCCTAGCCCGAACCCTAACCCTAACGCTTCCCCGAAGCCTGACCCTCACCCGTCCCCTAATCCTAACCCGTACGCTAACGCTAACCCGCGCCCTCACACGTACGCTCCCCCTAAAGCGTTGTCGTACCCTCCCCTGGACCCTAAACCGTCCCCGTCCCCTAACCCTAACCCTAGCCCGAACCCTAACCCTAACGCTTCCCCGAAGCCTGACCCTCACCCGTCCCCTAATCCTAACCCGTACGCTAACACTAACCCGCGCCCTCACACCTACTCTCCCCCTAAAGCGTTGTCGTACCCTCCCCTGGACCCTAAACCGTCCCCGTCCCCTAACCCTAACCCTAGCCCGAACCCTAACCCTAACCCTTCCCCGAAGCCTGACCCTCACCCGTCCCCTAATCCTAACCCGTACGCTAACACTAACCCGCGCCCTCACACGTACGCTCCCCCTAAAGCGTTGTCGTACCCTCCCCTGGACCCTAAACCGTCCCCGTCCCCTAACCCTAACCCTAGCCCGAACCCTAACCCTAACGCTTCCCCGAAGCCTGACCCTCACCCGTCCCCTAATCCTAACCCGTACGCTAACACTAACCCACGCCCTCACACGTACGCTCACCCTAAAGCGTTGTCATACCCTCCCCTGGACCCTAAACCGTCCCTGTCCCCTAACCTTAAACCTAGCCCGAACCCTAACCCTAACGCTTCCCCGAAGCCTGACTCTCACCCGTCCCCTAATCCTAACCCGTACGCTAACACTAACCCGCGCCCTCACACGTACGTTCCCCCTAAAGCGTTTTCGTACCCTCCCCTGGAACCTAAACCGTCCCCGTCCCCTAACCCTAACCCTAGCCCGAACCCTAACCCTAACCCTTCCCCGAAGCCTGACCCTCACCGTACCCTAATCCTAACCCGTACGCTAACACTAACCCACGCCCTCACACGTACGCTCCCCCTAAAGCGTTGTCGTACCCTCCCCTAGACCCTAAACCGTCCCCGTCCCCTAACCCTAACCCTAGCCGGAACCCTAACCCTACCCCTTCCCCGAAGCCTGACCCTCACCCGTCCCCTAATCCTAACCTGTACGCTAACACTAACCCGCGCCCTGACACGTACGCTCCCCCTAAAGCGATGTCATACCCTCCCCTGGACCCTAAACCGTCCCCGTCCCCTAACCCTAACCCTAGCCCGAACCCTAACCCTAACACCTCTCCGAAGCCTGACCCTCACCCGTCCCCTAATCCTAACCCGTACGCTAACACTAACCCGCGCCCTCACACGTACGCTCCCCCTAAAGCGTTGTCGTACCCTCCCCTGGACCCTAAACCGTCCCCGTCCCCTAACCCTATCCCTAGCCCGAACCCTAACCCTAAGCCTTCCCCGAAGCCTGACCCTCACCCGTCCCCTAATCCTAACCCGTACGCTAACACTAACCCGCGCCCTCACACGTACGCTCACCCTAGAGCGTTGTCATACCCTCCCCTGGACCCTAAACCGTCCCCGTCCCCTAACCCTAAACCTAGCCCGAACCCTAACCCTAACGCTTCCCCGAAGCCTGACCCTCACCCGTCCCCTAATCCTAACCCATACGCTAACACTAACCTGCGCCCTCACACGTACGCTCCCGCTAAAGCGTTGTCGTACCCTCACCTGGACCCTAAACCGTCCCCGTCCCCTAACCCTAACCCTAGCCCGAACCCTAACCCTAACCCTTCCCCGAAGGCTGACCCTCACCCGTCCCCTAATCATAACCCGTACGCTAA
The DNA here is from genome assembly GCF_949987515.2 of Delphinus delphis. Lineage (NCBI taxonomy): Eukaryota > Metazoa > Chordata > Mammalia > Artiodactyla > Delphinidae > Delphinus > Delphinus delphis. The sequence goes on along the minus strand of NC_082691.1, from coordinate 27,126,055 downwards.
CACTAAGCCGCGCCCTCACACGTACGCTCCCCCTAAAGCGTTGTCGTACCCTCACCTGGACCCTAAACCGTCCCCGTCCCCTAACCCTAACCCTAGCCCGAACCCTAACCCTAACCCTTCCCCGAAGCCTGACCCTCACCCGTCCCCTAATCCTAACCCGTACGCTAACACTAACCCGCGCCCTCACACGTACGCTCACCCTAAAGCGTTGTCCTACCCTCCCCTGGACCCTAAACTGTCCCCGTCCCCTAACCCTAAACCTAGCCCGAACCCTAACCCTAACGCTTCCCCGAAGTCTGACCCTCACCCGTCCCCTAATCCTAAGCCGTACGCTAACACTAACCTGCGCCCTCACACGTACGCTCCCCCTAAAGCGTTGTCGTACCCTCCCCTGGACCCTAAACCGTCCCCGTCCCCTAACCCTAACCCTAGCCCGAACCCTAACCCTAACCCTTCCCCGAAGCCTGACCCTCACCCGTCCCCTAATCCTAACTCGTACGCTAACACTAACCCGCGCCCTCACACGTACGCTCACCCTAAAGCGTTGTCATACCCTCCCCTGGACCCTAAACTGTCCCCGTCCCCTAACCCTATCCCTAGCCCGAACCCTAACCCTAACGCTTCCCCGAAGCCTGACCCTCACCCGTCCCCTAATCCTAACACGTACGCTAACACTAAGCCGCGCCCTCACACGTACGCTCCCCCTAAAGCATTGTCGTACCCTCCCCTGGACCCTAAACCGTTCCCGTCCCCTAACCCTAACCCTAGCCCGAACCCTAACCCTAACGCTTCCCCGAAGCCTGACCCTCACCCGTCCCCTAATCCTAACCCGTACGCTAACACTAACCCGCGCCCTCACACGTACGCTCACCATAAAGCGTTGTCCTACCCTCCCCTGGACCCTAAACTGTCCCCGTCCCCTAACCCTAAACCTAGCACGAACACTAACCCTAACGCTTCCCCGAAGTCTGACCCTCACCCGTCCCCTAATCCTAACCCGTACGCTAACACTAACCCGCGCCCTCACACGTACGCTCCCCCTAAAGCGTTGTCGTACCCTCCCCTGGACCCTAAACCGTCCCCGTCCCCTAACCCTAACCCTAGCCCGAACCCTAACCCTAACCCTTCCCCGAAGCCTGACCCTCACCCGTCCCCTAATCCTAACCCGTACGCTAACACTAACCCGCGCCCTCACACGTACGCTCACCCTAAAGCGTGGTCATACCCTCCCCTGGACCCTAAACTGTCCCCGTCCCCTAACCCTAGCCCGAACCCTAACCCTAACGCTTCCCCGAAGCCTGACCCTCAACCGTCCCCTAATCCTAACCCGTACGCTAACACTAACCCACGCCCTCACACGTACGCTCCCCCTAAAGCGTTGTCGTACCCTCCCCTGGACCCTAAACCGTCCCCGTCCCCTAACCCTAACCCTAGCCCGAACCCTAACTCTAACCCTTCCCCGAAGCCTGACCCTCACCCGTCCCCTAATCCTAACCTGTACGCTAACACTAACCCGCGCCCTGACACGTACGCTCCCCCTAAAGCGATGTCATACCCTCCCCTGGACCCTAAACCGTCCCCGTCCCCTAACCCTATCCCTAGCCCGAACTCTAACCCTAAGCCTTCCCCGAAGCCTGACCCTCACCCGTCCCCTAATCCTAACCCGTACGCTAACACTAACCCGCGCCCTGACACGTACGCTCCCCCTAAAGCGATGTCGTACCCTCCCCTGGACCCTAAACCGTCCCCGTCCCCTAACCCTAACCCTAGCCCGAACCCTAACCCTAATACTTCCCCGAAGCCTGACCCTCAGCCGTCCCCTAATCCTAACCCGTACGCTAACACTAACCCGCGCCCTCACACGTACGCTCCCCCTAAAGCGTTGTCGTACCCTCCCCTGGACCCTAAACCGTCCCCGTCCCCTAACCCTATCCCTAGCCCGAACTCTAACCCTAAGCCTTCCCCGAAGCCTGACCCTCACCCGTCCCCTAATCCTAACCCGTACGCTAACACTAACCCGCGCCCTCACACGTACGCTCACCCTAAAGCGTTGTCATACCCTCCCCTGGACCCTAAACCGTCCCCGTCCCCTAAGCCTAAACCTAGCCCGAACCCTAACCCTAACGCTTCCCCGAAGCCTGACCCTCACTCGTCCCCTAATCCTAACCCATACGCTAACACTAACCCACGCCCTCACACGTACGCTCCCCCTAAAGCGTTGTCGTACCCTCCCCTGGACCCTAAACCGTCCCCGTCCCCTAACCCTAACCCTAGCCCGAACCCTAACCCTAACCCTTACCCGAAGCCTGACCCTCACGCGTCCCCTAATCCTAACCCGTACGCTAACGGTAACCCGCGCCCTCACACGTACGCTCCCCCTAAAGCGTTTTCGTACCCTCCCCTGGACCCTAAACCGTTCCCGTCCCCTAACCCTAAACCTAGCCCGAACCCTAACCCTAACCCTTCCCCGAAGCCTGACCCTCACCCGTCCCCTAATACTAACCCGTACGCTAACACTAACCCGCGCCCTCACACGTACGCTCCCCCTAAAGAGTTGTCATACCCTCCCCTGGACCCTAAACCGTCCCCGTCCCCTAACCCTAACCCTAGCCCGAACCCTAACCCTAACCCTTCCCCGAAGCCTGACCCCCACCCGTCCCCTAATCCTAACCCGTACGCTAACACTAACCCGCGCCCTCACACGTACGCTCCCCCTAAAGCGTTGTCGTACCCTCCCCTGGACCCTAAACCGTCCCCGTCCCCTAACCCTAACCCTAGCCCGAACCCTAAACCTAACCCTTCCCCGAAGCCTGACCCTCACCCGTCCCCTAATCCTAACCCGTACGCTAACACTAACCCACGCCCTCACACGTACGATCCACCTAAAGCATTGTCGTACCCTCACCTGGACGCTAAACCGTCCCCGTCCCCTAACCCTAACCCTAGCCCGAACCCTAACCCTAACGCTTCCCCGAAGCCTGACCCTCACCCGTCCCCTAATCCTAACCCGTACGCTAACACTAACCCGCGCCGTCACACGTACGCTCCCCCTAAAGCGTTGTCGTACACTCATCTGGACCCTAAACCGTCCCCGTCCCCTAACCCTAACCCTAGCCCGAACCCTAACCCTAAGCCTTCCCCGAAGCCTGACCCCCACCCGTCCCCTAATCCTAACCCGTACGCTAACACTAACCTCCGCCCTCACACGTACGCTCCCCCTAAAGCGTTGTCATACCCTCACCTGGACCCTAAACCGTCCCCGTCCCCTAACCCTAACACTAGCCCAAACCCTAACCCTAACCCTTCCCCGAAGCCTGACCCTCACCCGTCCCCTAATCCTAACCCGTACGCTAACACTAACCCACGCCCTCACACGTACGATCCCCCTAAAGCATTGTCCTACCCTCACCTGTACCCTAAACCGTTACCGTCCCCTAACCCTAACCCTAGCCCAAACCCTAACCCTAACGCTTCCCCGAAGCCTGACCCTCACCCGTCCCCTAATCCTAACCCGTACGCTAACACTAACCCGCGCCCTCACACGTACGCTCCCCCTAAAGCGTTGTCGTACCCTCACCTGGACCCTAAACCGTCCCCGTCCCCTAACCCTAACCCTAGCCCGAACCCTAACCCTAACGCTTCCCCGAAGCCTGACCCTCACCCGTCCGCTACTCCTAACCCGTACGCTAACACTAACCCGCGCCCTCACACGTACGCTCCCCCTAAAGCGTTGTCGTACCCTCCCCTGGACCCTAAACCGTCCCCGTCCCCTAACCCTATCCCTAGCCCGAACCCTAACCCTAACGCTTCCCCGAAGCCTGACCCTCACCGTTCCCTAATCCTAACCCGTACGCTAACACTAACCCACGCCCTCACACGTACGCTCCCCCTAAAGCGTTGTCGTACCCTCCCCTGGACCCTAAACCGTCCCCGTCCTCTAACCCTAACCCTTGCCCGAACCCTAACCCTAACGCTTCCCCGAAGCCTGACCCTCACCCGTCCCCTAATCCAAACCCGTACGCTAACACTAACCCGCGCCCTCACACGTACGCTCACCCTAAAGCGTTGTCGTACCCTCCCGTGGACCCTAAACCGTCCCCGTCCCCTAACCCTAACCCTAGCCCGAACCCTAACCCTAACCCTTCCCCGAAGCCTGACCCTCACCCGACCCCTAATCCTAACCCGTACGCTAACACTAACCCGCGCCCTCACACGTACGCTCACCCTAAAGCGTTGTCATACCCTCCCCTGGACCCTAAACTGTCCCCGTCCCCTAACCCTAACCCTAGCCCGAACCGTAACCCTAACGCTTCCCCGAAGCCTGACGCTCACCCGTCCCTTAATCCTAACCCGTACGCTAACACTAACCCGCGCCCTCACACGTACGCTCCCCCTAAAGCGTTGTTGTACCCTCCCCTGGACCCTAAACCGTTCCCGTCCCCTAACCCTAACCCTAGCCCGAACCCTAACCCTAACGCTTCCCCGAAGCCTGACCCTCACCCATCCCCTAATCCTAACCCGTACGCTAACACTAACCCGCGCCCTCACACGTACGCTAACCCTAAAGCGTTGTCCTACCCTCCCCTGGACCCTAAACTGTCCCCGTCCCCTAACCCTAAACCTAGCCCGAACACTAACCCTAACGCTTCCCCGAAGTCTGACCCTCACCCGTCCCCTAATCCTAACCCGTACGCTAACACTAACCCGCGCCCTCACACGTACGCTCCCCCTAAAGCATTGTGGTTCTCTCACCTGGACCCTAAACCGTCCCCGTCCCCTAACCCTAACCCTAGCCCGAACCCTAACCCTAAACCTTCCCCGAAGCCTGACCCTCACCCGTCCCCTAATCCTAACCCGTACGCTAACGCTAACCCGCGCCCTCACACGTACGCTCCCCCTAAAGCGTTGTCGTACCCTCCCCTGGACCCTAAACCGTCCCCGTCCCCTAACCCTAACCCTAGCCCGAACCCTAACCCTAACCCTTCCCCGAAGCCTGACCCTCACCCGTCCCCTAATCCTAACCCGTACGCTAACACTAACCCGCGCCCTCACACGTACTCTCCCCCTAAAGCGTTGTCGTACCCTCCCCTGGACCCTAAACCGTCCCCGTCCCCTAACCCTAACCCTAGCCCGAACCCTAACCCTAACACTTCCCCGAAGCCTGACCCTCACCCGTCCCCTAATCCTAACCCGTACGCTAACACTAACCCGCGCCCTCACACGTACGCTCCCCCTAAAGCGTTGTCGTACCCTCCCCTGGACCCTAAACCGTCCCCGTCCCCTAACCCTAACCCTAGCCCGAACCCTAACCCTAAGCCTTCCCCGAAGCCTGACCCTCACCCGTCCCCTAATCCTAACCCGTACGCTAACACTAACCCGCGCCCTCACACGTACGCTCACCCTAAAGCGTGGTCATACCCTCCCCTGGACCCTAAACTGTCCCCGTCCCCTAACCCTAGCCCGAACCCTAACCCTAACGCTTCCCCGAAGCCTGACCCTCAACCGTCCCCTAATCCTAACCCGTACGCTAACACTAACCCACGCCCTCACACGTACGCTCCCCCTAAAGCGTTGTCGTACCCTCCCCTGGACCCTAAACCGTCCCCGTCCCCTAACCCTAACCCTAGCCCGAACCCTAACTCTAACCCTTCCCCGAAGCCTGACCCTCACCCGTCCCCTAATCCTAACCTGTACGCTAACACTAACCCGCGCCCTGACACGTACGCTCCCCCTAAAGCGATGTCATACCCTCCCCTGGACCCTAAACCGTCCCCGTCCCCTAACCCTATCCCTAGCCCGAACTCTAACCCTAAGCCTTCCCCGAAGCCTGACCCTCACCCGTCCCCTAATCCTAACCCGTACGCTAACACTAACCCGCGCCCTGACACGTACGCTCCCCCTAAAGCGATGTCGTACCCTCCCCTGGACCCTAAACCGTCCCCGTCCCCTAACCCTAACCCTAGCCCGAACCCTAACCCTAATACTTCCCCGAAGCCTGACCCTCAGCCGTCCCCTAATCCTAACCCGTACGCTAACACTAACCCGCGCCCTCACACGTACGCTCCCCCTAAAGCGTTGTCGTACCCTCCCCTGGACCCTAAACCGTCCCCGTCCCCTAACCCTATCCCTAGCCCGAACTCTAACCCTAAGCCTTCCCCGAAGCCTGACCCTCACCCGTCCCCTAATCCTAACCCGTACGCTAACACTAACCCGCGCCCTCACACGTACGCTCACCCTAAAGCGTTGTCATACCCTCCCCTGGACCCTAAACCGTCCCCGTCCCCTAAGCCTAAACCTAGCCCGAACCCTAACCCTAACGCTTCCCCGAAGCCTGACCCTCACTCGTCCCCTAATCCTAACCCATACGCTAACACTAACCCACGCCCTCACACGTACGCTCCCCCTAAAGCGTTGTCGTACCCTCCCCTGGACCCTAAACGGTCCCCGTCCCCTAACCCTAACCCTAGCCCGAACCCTAACCCTAACCCTTACCCGAAGCCTGACCCTCACGCGTCCCCTAATCCTAACCCGTACGCTAACGGTAACCCGCGCCCTCACACGTACGCTCCCCCTAAAGCGTTTTCGTACCCTCCCCTGGACCCTAAACCGTTCCCGTCCCCTAACCCTAAACCTAGCCCGAACCCTAACCCTAACCCTTCCCCGAAGCCTGACCCTCACCCGTCCCCTAATACTAACCCGTACGCTAACACTAACCCGCGCCCTCACACGTACGCTCCCCCTAAAGAGTTGTCATACCCTCCCCTGGACCCTAAACCGTCCCCGTCCCCTAACCCTAACCCTAGCCCGAACCCTAACCCTAACCCTTCCCCGAAGCCTGACCCCCACCCGTCCCCTAATCCTAACCCGTACGCTAACACTAACCCGCGCCCTCACACGTACGCTCCCCCTAAAGCGTTGTCGTACCCTCCCCTGGACCCTAAACCGTCCCCGTCCCCTAACCCTAACCCTAGCCCGAACCCTAAACCTAACCCTTCCCCGAAGCCTGACCCTCACCCGTCCCCTAATCCTAACCCGTACGCTAACACTAACCCACGCCCTCACACGTACGATCCACCTAAAGCATTGTCGTACCCTCACCTGGACGCTAAACCGTCCCCGTCCCCTAACCCTAACCCTAGCCCGAACCCTAACCCTAACGCTTCCCCGAAGCCTGACCCTCACCCGTCCCCTAATCCTAACCCGTACGCTAACACTAACCCGCGCCGTCACACGTACGCTCCCCCTAAAGCGTTGTCGTACACTCATCTGGACCCTAAACCGTCCCCGTCCCCTAACCCTAACCCTAGCCCGAACCCTAACCCTAAGCCTTCCCCGAAGCCTGACCCCCACCCGTCCCCTAATCCTAACCCGTACGCTAACACTAACCTCCGCCCTCACACGTACGCTCCCCCTAAAGCGTTGTCATACCCTCACCTGGACCCTAAACCGTCCCCGTCCCCTAACCCTAACACTAGCCCAAACCCTAACCCTAACCCTTCCCCGAAGCCTGACCCTCACCCGTCCCCTAATCCTAACCCGTACGCTAACACTAACCCACGCCCTCACACGTACGATCCCCCTAAAGCATTGTCCTACCCTCACCTGTACCCTAAACCGTTACCGTCCCCTAACCCTAACCCTAGCCCAAACCCTAACCCTAACGCTTCCCCGAAGCCTGACCCTCACCCGTCCCCTAATCCTAACCCGTACGCTAACACTAACCCGCGCCCTCACACGTACGCTCCCCCTAAAGCGTTGTCGTACCCTCACCTGGACCCTAAACCGTCCCCGTCCCCTAACCCTAACACTAGCCCGAACCCTAACCCTAACGCTTCCCCGAAGCCTGACCCTCACCCGTCCGCTACTCCTAACCCGTACGCTAACACTAACCCGCGCCCTCACACGTACGCTCCCCCTAAAGCGTTGTCGTACCCTCCCCTGGACCCTAAACCGTCCCCGTCCCCTAACCCTATCCCTAGCCCGAACCCTAACCCTAACGCTTCCCCGAAGCCTGACCCTCACCGTTCCCTAATCCTAACCCGTACGCTAACACTAACCCACGCCCTCACACGTACGCTCCCCCTAAAGCGTTGTCGTACCCTCCCCTGGACCCTAAACCGTCCCCGTCCTCTAACCCTAACCCTTGCCCGAACCCTAACCCTAACGCTTCCCCGAAGCCTGACCCTCACCCGTCCCCTAATCCAAACCCGTACGCTAACACTAACCCGCGCCCTCACACGTACGCTCACCCTAAAGCGTTGTCGTACCCTCCCGTGGACCCTAAACCGTCCCCGTCCCCTAACCCTAACCCTAGCCCGAACCCTAACCCTAACCCTTCCCCGAAGCCTGACCCTCACCCGACCCCTAATCCTAACCCGTACGCTAACACTAACCCGCGCCCTCACACGTACGCTCACCCTAAAGCGTTGTCATACCCTCCCCTGGACCCTAAACTGTCCCCGTCCCCTAACCCTAACCCTAGCCCGAACCGTAACCCTAACGCTTCCCCGAAGCCTGACGCTCACCCGTCCCTTAATCCTAACCCGTACGCTAACACTAACCCGCGCCCTCACACGTACGCTCCCCCTAAAGCGTTGTTGTACCCTCCCCTGGACCCTAAACCGTTCCCGTCCCCTAACCCTAACCCTAGCCCGAACCCTAACCCTAACGCTTCCCCGAAGCCTGACCCTCACCCATCCCCTAATCCTAACCCGTACGCTAACACTAACCCGCGCCCTCACACGTACGCTAACCCTAAAGCGTTGTCCTACCCTCCCCTGGACCCTAAACTGTCCCCGTCCCCTAACCCTAAACCTAGCCCGAACACTAACCCTAACGCTTCCCCGAAGTCTGACCCTCACCCGTCCCCTAATCCTAACCCGTACGCTAACACTAACCCGCGCCCTCACACGTACGCTCCCCCTAAAGCATTGTCGTTCTCTCACCTGGACCCTAAACCGTTCCCGTCCCCTAACCCTAACCCTAGCCCGAACCCTAACCCTAACCCTTCCCCGAAGCCTGACCCTCACCCGTCCCCTAATCCTAACCCGTACGCTAACGCTAACCCGCGCCCTCACACGTACGCTCCCCCTAAAGCGTTGTCGTACCCTCCCCTGGACCCTAAACCGTCCCCGTCCCCTAACCCTAACCCTAGCCCGAACCCTAACCCTAACCCTTCCCCGAAGCCTGACCCTCACCCGTCCCCTAATCCTAACCCGTACGCTAACACTAACCCGCGCCCTCACACGTACGCTCACCCTAAAGCGTTGTCGTACCCTCCCCTGGACCCTAAACCGTCCCCGTCCCCTAACCCTAACCCTAGCCCGAACCCTAACCCTAACACTTCCCCGAAGCCTGACCCTCACCCGTCCCCTAATCCTAACCCGTACGCTAACACTAACCCGCGCCCTCACACGTACGCTCCCCCTAAAGCGTTGTCGTACCCTCCCCTGGACCCTAAACCGTCCCCGTCCCCTAACCCTAACCCTAGCCCGAACCCTAACCCTAAGCCTTCCCCGAAGCCTGACCCTCACCCGTCCCCTAATGCTAACCCGTACGGTAACACTAACCCGCGCCCTCACACGTACGCTCACCCTAAAGCGTTGTCATAGCCTCCCCTGGACCCTAAACCGTCCCTGTCCCCTAACCTTAAACCTAGCCCGAACCCTAACCCTAACGCTTCCCCGAAGCCTGACCCTCACCCGTCCCCTAATCCTAACCCGTACGCTAACACTAACCCGCGCCCTCACACGTACGCTCCCCCTAAAGCGTTGTCGTACCCTCCCCTGGAACCTAAACCGTCCCCGTCCCCTAACCCTAACCCTAGCCCGAACCCTAACCCTAACCCTTCCCCGAAGCCTGACCCTCACCGTACCCTAATCCTAACCCGTACGCTAACACTAACCCACGCCCTCACACGTACGCTCCCCCTAAAGCGTTGTCGTACCCTCCCCTGGACCCTAAACCGTCCCCGTCCCCTAACCCTAACCCTAGCCCGAACCCTAAGCCTAACCCTTCCCCGAAGCCTGACCCTCACCCGTCCCCTAATCCTAACCTGTACGCTAACACTAACCCGCGCCCTGACACGTACGCTCCCCCTAAAGCGATGTCGTACCCTCCCCTGGACCCTAAACCGTCCCCGTCCCCTAACCCTAACCCTAGCCCGAACACTAACCCTAATACTTCCCCGAAGCCTGACCCTCAGCCGTCCCCTAATCCTAACCCGTACGCTAACACTAACCCGCGCCCTCACACGTACGCTCCCCCTAAAGCGTTGTCGTACCCTCCCCTGGACCCTAAACCGTCCCCGTCCCCTAACCCTATCCCTAGCCCGAACTCTAACCCTAAGCCTTCCCCGAAGCCTGACCCTCACCCGTCCCCTAATCCTAACCCGTACGCTAACACTAACCCGCGCCCTCACACGTACGCTCACCCTAAAGCGTTGTCATACCCTCCCCTGGACCCTAAACCGTCCCCGTCCCCTAAGCCTAAACCTAGCCCGAACCCTAACCCTAACGCTTCCCCGAAGCCTGACCCTCACTCGTCCCCTAATCCTAACCCATACGCTAACACTAACCCACGCCCTCACACGTACGCTCCCCCTAAAGCGTTGTCGTACCCTCCCCTGGACCCTAAACCGTCCCCGTCCCCTAACCCTAACCCTAGCCCGAACCCTAACCCTAACCCTTACCCGAAGCCTGACCCTCACGCGTCCCCTAATCCTAACCCGTACGCTAACGGTAACCCGCGCCCTCACACGTACGCTCCCCCTAAAGCGTTTTCGTACCCTCCCCTGGACCCTAAACCGTTCCCGTCCCCTAACCCTAAACCTAGCCCGAACCCTAACCCTAACCCTTCCCCGAAGCCTGACCCTCACCCGTCCCCTAATACTAACCCGTACGCTAACACTAACCCGCGCCCTCACACGTACGCTCCCCCTAAAGAGTTGTCATACCCTCCCCTGGACCCTAAACCGTCCCCGTCCCCTAACCCTAACCCTAGCCCGAACCCTAACCCTAACCCTTCCCCGAAGCCTGACCCCCACCCGTCCCCTAATCCTAACCCGTACGCTAACACTAACCCGCGCCCTCACACGTACGCTCCCCCTAAAGCGTTGTCGTACCCTCCCCTGGACCCTAAACCGTCCCCGTCCCCTAACCCTAACCCTAGCCCGAACCCTAAACCTAACCCTTCCCCGAAGCCTGACCCTCACCCGTCCCCTAATCCTAACCCGTACACTAACACTAACCCACGCCCTCACACGTACGATCCACCTAAAGCATTGTCGTACCCTCACCTGGACGCTAAACCGTCCCCGTCCCCTAACCCTAACCCTAGCCCGAACCCTAACCCTAACGCTTCCCCGAAGCCTGACCCTCACCCGTCCCCTAATCCTAACCCGTACGCTAACACTAACCCGCGCCGTCACACGTACGCTCCCCCTAAAGCGTTGTCGTACACTCATCTGGACCCTAAACCGTCCCCGTCCCCTAACCCTAACCCTAGCCCGAACCCTAACCCTAAGCCTTCCCCGAAGCCTGACCCCCACCCGTCCCCTAATCCTAACCCGTACGCTAACACTAACCTGCGCCCTCACACGTACGCTCCCCCTAAAGCGTTGTCATACCCTCACCTGGACCCTAAACCGTCCCCGTCCCCTAACCCTAACACTAGCCCAAACCCTAACCCTAACCCTTCCCCGAAGCCTGACCCTCACCCGTCCCCTAATCCTAACCCGTACGCTAACACTAACCCACGCCCTCACACGTACGATCCCCCTAAAGCATTGTCCTACCCTCACCTGTACCCTAAACCGTTACCGTCCCCTAACCCTAACCCTAGCCCAAACCCTAACCCTAACGCTTCCCCGAAGCCTGACCCTCACCCGTCCCCTAATCCTAACCCGTACGCTAACACTAACCCGCGCCCTCACACGTAAGCTCCCCCTAAAGCGTTGTCGTACCCTCACCTGGACCCTAAACCGTCCCCGTCCCCTAACCCTAACCCTAGCCCGAACCCTAACCCTAACGCTTCCCCGAAGCCTGACCCTCACCCGTCCGCTACTCCTAACCCGTACGCTAACACTAACCCGCCCCCTCACACGTACGCTCCCCCTAAAGCGTTGTCGTACCCTCCCCTGGACCCTAAACCGTCCCCGTCCCTTACCCTATCCCTAGCCCGAACCCTAACCCTAACGCTTCCCCGAAGCCTGACCCTCACCGTTCCCTAATCCTAACCCGTACGCTAACACTAACCCACGCCCTCACACGTACGCTCCCCCTAAAGCGTTGTCGTACCCTCCCCTGGACCCTAAACCGTCCCCGTCCTCTAACCCTAACCCTTGCCCGAACCCTAACCCTAACGCTTCCCCGAAGCCTGACCCTCACCCGTCCCCTAATCCTAACCCGTACGCTAACACTAACCCGCGCCCTCACACGTACGCTCACCCTAAAGCGTTGTCATACCCTCCCCTGGACCCTAAACCGTCCCCGTCCCCTAAGCCTAAACCTAGCCCGAACCCTAACCCTAACGCTTCCCCGAAGCCTGACCCTCACTCGTCCCCTAATCCTAACCCATACGCTAACACTAACCCACGCCCTCACACGTACGCTCCCCCTAAAGCGTTGTCGTACCCTCCCCTGGACCCTAAACCGTCCCCGTCCCCTAACCCTAACCCTAGCCCGAACCCTAACCCTAACCCTTACCCGAAGCCTGACCCTCACGCGTCCCCTAATCCTAACCCGTACGCTAACGGTAACCCGCGCCCTCACACGTACGCTCCCCCTAAAGCGTTTTCGTACCCTCCCCTGGACCCTAAACCGTTCCCGTCCCCTAACCCTAAACCTAGCCCGAACCCTAACCCTAACCCTTCCCCGAAGCCTGACCCTCACCCGTCCCCTAATACTAACCCGTACGCTAACACTAACCCGCGCCCTCACACGTACGCTCCCCCTAAAGAGTTGTCATACCCTCCCCTGGACCCTAAACCGTCCCCGTCCCCTAACCCTAACCCTAGCCCGAACCCTAACCCTAACCCTTCCCCGAAGCCTGACCCCCACCCGTCCCCTAATCCTAACCCGTACGCTAACACTAACCCGCGCCCTCACACGTACGCTCCCCCTAAAGCGTTGTCGTACCCTCCCCTGGACCCTAAACCGTCCCCGTCCCCTAACCCTAACCCTAGCCCGAACCCTAAACCTAACCCTTCCCCGAAGCCTGACCCTCACCCGTCCCCTAATCCTAACCCGTACGCTAACACTAACCCACGCCCTCACACGTACGATCCACCTAAAGCATTGTCGTACCCTCACCTGGACGCTAAACCGTCCCCGTCCCCTAACCCTAACCCTAGCCCGAACCCTAACCCTAACGCTTCCCCGAAGCCTGACCCTCACCCGTCCCCTAATCCTAACCCGTACGCTAACACTAACCCGCGCCGTCACACGTACGCTCCCCCTAAAGCGTTGTCGTACACTCATCTGGACCCTAAACCGTCCCCGTCCCCTAACCCTAACCCTAGCCCGAACCCTAACCCTAAGCCTTCCCCGAAGCCTGACCCCCACCCGTCCCCTAATCCTAACCCGTACGCTAACACTAACCTGCGCCCTCACACGTACGCTCCCCCTAAAGCGTTGTCATACCCTCACCTGGACCCTAAACCGTCCCCGTCCCCTAACCCTAACACTAGCCCAAACCCTAACCCTAACCCTTCCCCGAAGCCTGACCCTCACCCGTCCCCTAATCCTAACCCGTACGCTAACACTAACCCACGCCCTCACACGTACGATCCCCCTAAAGCATTGTCCTACCCTCACCTGTACCCTAAACCGTTACCGTCCCCTAACCCTAACCCTAGCCCAAACCCTAACCCTAACGCTTCCCCGAAGCCTGACCCTCACCCGTCCCCTAATCCTAACCCGTACGCTAACACTAACCCGCGCCCTCACACGTAAGCTCCCCCTAAAGCGTTGTCGTACCCTCACCTGGACCCTAAACCGTCCCCGTCCCCTAACCCTAACCCTAGCCCGAACCCTAACCCTAACGCTTCCCCGAAGCCTGACCCTCACCCGTCCGCTACTCCTAACCCGTACGCTAACACTAACCCGCGCCCTCACACGTACGCTCCCCCTAAAGCGTTGTCGTACCCTCCCCTGGACCCTAAACCGTCCCCGTCCCTTACCCTATCCCTAGCCCGAACCCTAACCCTAACGCTTCCCCGAAGCCTGACCCTCACCGTTCCCTAATCCTAACCCGTACGCTAACACTAACCCACGCCCTCACACGTACGCTCCCCCTAAAGCGTTGTCGTACCCTCCCCTGGACCCTAAACCGTCCCCGTCCTCTAACCCTAACCCTTGCCCGAACCCTAACCCTAACGCTTCCCCGAAGCCTGACCCTCACCCGTCCCCTAATCCTAACCCGTACGCTAACACTAACCCGCGCCCTCACACGTACGCTCACCCTAAAGCGTTGTCGTACCCTCCCGTGGACCCTAAACCGTCCCCGTCCCCTAACCCTAACCCTAGCCCGAACCCTAACCCTAACCCTTCCCCGAAGCCTGACCCTCACCCGACCCCTAATCCTAACCCGTACGCTAACACTAACCCGCGCCCTCACACGTACGCTCACCCTAAAGCGTTGTCGTACCCTCCCCTGGACCCTAAACTGTCCCCGTCCCCTAACCCTAACCCTAGCCCGAACCGTAACCCTAACGCTTCCCCGAAGCCTGACGCTCACCCGTCCCCTAATCCTAACCCGTACGCTAACACTAACCCGCGCCCTCACACGTACGCTCCCCCTAAAGCGTTGTTGTACCCTCCCCTGGACCCTAAACCGTTCCCGTCCCCTAACCCTAACCCTAGCCCGAACCCTAACCCTAACGCTTCCCCGAAGCCTGACCCTCACCCATCCCCTAATCCTAACCCGTACGCTAACACTAACCCGCGCCCTCACACGTACGCTAACCCTAAAGCGTTGTCCTACCCTCCCCTGGACCCTAAACTGTCCCCGTCCCCTAACCCTAAACCTAGCCCGAACACTAACCCTAACGCTTCCCCGAAGTCTGACCCTCACCCGTCCCCTAATCCTAACCCGTACGCTAACACTAACCCGCGCCCTCACACGTACGCTCCCCCTAAAGCATTGTCGTTCTCTCACCTGGACCCTAAACCGTCCCCGTCCCCTAACCCTAACCCTAGCCCGAACCCTAACCCTAACCCTTCCCCGAAGCCTGACCCTCACCCGTCCCCTAATCCTAACCCGTACGCTAACGCTAACCCGCGCCCTCACACGTACGCTCCCCCTAAAGCGTTGTCGTACCCTCCCCTGGACCCTAAACCGTCCCCGTCCCCTAACCCTAACCCTAGCCCGAACCCTAACCCTAACCCTTCCCCGAAGCCTGACCCTCACCCGTCCCCTAATCCTAACCCGTACGCTAACACTAACCCGCGCCCTCACACGTACTCTCCCCCTAAAGCGTTGTCGTACCCTCCCCTGGACCCTAAACCGTCCCCGTCCCCTAACCCTAACCCTAGCCCGAACCCTAACCCTAACACTTCCCCGAAGCCTGACCCTCACCCGTCCCCTAATCCTAACCCGTACGCTAACACTAACCCGCGCCCTCACACGTACGCTCCCCCTAAAGCGTTGTCGTACCCTCCCCTGGACCCTAAACCGTCCCCGTCCCCTAACCCTATCCCTAGCCCGAACCCTAACCCTAACGCTTCCCCGAAGCCTGACCCTCACCGTTCCCTAATCCTAACCCGTACGCTAACACTAACCCACGCCCTCACACGTACGCTCCCCCTAAAGCGTTGTCGTACCCTCCCCTGGACCCTAAACCGTCCCCGTCCTCTAACCCTAACCCTTGCCCGAACCCTAACCCTAACGCTTCCCCGAAGCCTGACCCTCACCCGTCCCCTAATCCTAACCCGTACGCTAACACTAACCCGCGCCCTCACACGTACGCTCACCCTAAAGCGTTGTCCTACCCTCCCCTGGACCCTAAACTGTCCCCGTCCCCTAACCCTAAACCTAGCCCGAACACTAACCCTAACGCTTCCCCGAAGTCTGTCCCTCACCCGTCCCCTAATCCTAACCCGTACGCTAACACTAACCCGCGCCCTCACACGTACGCTCCCCCTAAAGCGTTGTCGTACCCTCCCGTGGACCCTAAACCGTCCCCGTCCCCTAACCCTAACCCTAGCCCGAACCCTAACCCTAACCCTTCCCCGAAGCCTGACCCTCACCCGACCCCTAATCCTAACCCGTACGCTAACACTAACCCGCGCCCTCACACGTACGCTCACCCTAAAGCGTTGTCATACCCTCCCCTGGACCCTAAACTGTCCCCGTCCCCTAACCCTAACCCTAGCCCGAACCCTAACCCTAACGCTTCCCCGAAGCCTGACCCTCACCCGTCCCCTAATCCTAACCCGTACGCTAACACTAACCCGCGCCCTCACACGTACGCTCCCCCTAAAGCGTTGTTGTACCCTCCCCTGGACCCTAAACCGTTCCCGTCCCCTAACCCTAACCCTAGCCCGAACCCTAACCCTAACGCTTCCCCGAAGCCTGACCCTCACCCATCCCCTAATCCTAACCCGTACGCTAACACTAACCCGCGCCCTCACACGTACGCTAACCCTAAAGCGTTGTCCTACCCTCCCCTGGACCCTAAACTGTCCCCGTCCCCTAACCCTAAACCTAGCCCGAACACTAACCCTAACGCTTCCCCGAAGTCTGACCCTCACCCGTCCCCTAATCCTAACCCGTACGCTAACACTAACCCGCGCCCTCACACGTACGCTCCCCCTAAAGCATTGTCGTTCTCTCACCTGGACCCTAAACCGTTCCCGTCCCCTAACCCTAACCCTAGCCCGAACCCTAACCCTAACCCTTCCCCGAAGCCTGACCCTCACCCGTCCCCTAATCCTAACCCGTACGCTAACGCTAACCCGCGCCCTCACACGTACGCTCCCCCTAAAGCGTTGTCGTACCCTCCCCTGGACCCTAAACCGTCCCCGTCCCCTAACCCTAACCCTAGCCCGAACCCTAACCCTAACCCTTCCCCGAAGCCTGACCCTCACCCGTCCCCTAATCCTAACCCGTACGCTAACACTAACCCGCGCCCTCACACGTACGCTCACCCTAAAGCGTTGTCGTACCCTCCCCTGGACCCTAAACCGTCCCCGTCCCCTAACCCTAACCCTAGCCCGAACCCTAACCCTAACACTTCCCCGAAGCCTGACCCTCACCCGTCCCCTAATCCTAACCCGTACGCTAACACTAACCCGCGCCCTCACACGTACGCTCCCCCTAAAGCGTTGTCGTACCCTCCCCTGGACCCTAAACCGTCCCCGTCCCCTAACCCTAACCCTAGCCCGAACCCTAACCCTAAGCCTTCCCCGAAGCCTGACCCTCACCCGTCCCCTAATGCTAACCCGTACGGTAACACTAACCCGCGCCCTCACACGTACGCTCACCCTAAAGCGTTGTCATAGCCTCCCCTGGACCCTAAACCGTCCCTGTCCCCTAACCTTAAACCTAGCCCGAACCCTAACCCTAACGCTTCCCCGAAGCCTGACCCTCACCCGTCCCCTAATCCTAACCCGTACGCTAACACTAACCCGCGCCCTCACACGTACGCTCCCCCTAAAGCGTTGTCGTACCCTCCACTGGAACCTAAACCGTCCCCGTCCCCTAACCCTAACCCTAGCCCGAACCCTAACCCTAACCCTTCCCCGAAGCCTGACCCTCACCGTACCCTAATCCTAACCCGTACGCTAACACTAACCCACGCCCTCACACGTACGCTCCCCCTAAAGCGTTGTCGTACCCTCCCCTGGACCCTAAACCGTCCCCGTCCCCTAACCCTAACCCTAGCCCGAACCCTAAGCCTAACCCTTCCCCGAAGCCTGACCCTCACCCGTCCCCTAATCCTAACCTGTACGCTAACACTAACCCGCGCCCTGACACGTACGCTCCCCCTAAAGCGATGTCGTACCCTCCCCTGGACCCTAAACCGTCCCCGTCCCCTAACCCTAACCCTAGCCCGAACCCTAACCCTAATACTTCCCCGAAGCCTGACCCTCAGCCGTCCCCTAATCCTAACCCGTACGCTAACACTAACCCGCGCCCTCACACGTACGCTCCCCCTAAAGCGTTGTCGTACCCTCCCCTGGACCCTAAACCGTCCCCGTCCCCTAACCCTATCCCTAGCCCGAACTCTAACCCTAAGCCTTCCCCGAAGCCTGACCCTCACCCGTCCCCTAATCCTAACCCGTACGCTAACACTAACCCGCGCCCTCACACGTACGCTCACCCTAAAGCGTTGTCATACCCTCCCCTGGACCCTAAACCGTCCCCGTCCCCTAAGCCTAAACCTAGCCCGAACCCTAACCCTAACGCTTCCCCGAAGCCTGACCCTCACTCGTCCCCTAATCCTAACCCATACGCTAACACTAACCCACGCCCTCACACGTACGCTCCCCCTAAAGCGTTGTCGTACCCTCCCCTGGACCCTAAACCGTCCCCGTCCCCTAACCCTAACCCTAGCCCGAACCCTAACCCTAACCCTTACCCGAAGCCTGACCCTCACGCGTCCCCTAATCCTAACCCGTACGCTAACGGTAACCCGCGCCCTCACACGTACGCTCCCCCTAAAGCGTTTTCGTACCCTCCCCTGGACCCTAAACCGTTCCCGTCCCCTAACCCTAAACCTAGCCCGAACCCTAACCCTAACCCTTCCCCGAAGCCTGACCCTCACCCGTCCCCTAATACTAACCCGTACGCTAACACTAACCCGCGCCCTCACACGTACGCTCCCCCTAAAGAGTTGTCATACCCTCCCCTGGACCCTAAACCGTCCCCGTCCCCTAACCGTAACCCTAGCCCGAACCCTAACCCTAACCCTTCCCCGAAGCCTGACCCCCACCCGTCCCCTAATCCTAACCTGTACGCTAACACTAACCCGCGCCCTCACACGTACGCTCCCCCTAAAGCGTTGTCGTACCCTCCCCTGGACCCTAAACCGTCCCCGTCCCCTAACCCTAACCCTAGCCCGAACCCTAAACCTAACCCTTCCCCGAAGCCTGACCCTCACCCGTCCCCTAATCCTAACCCGTACGCTAACACTAACCCACGCCCTCACACGTACGATCCACCTAAAGCATTGTCGTACCCTCACCTGGACGCTAAACCGTCCCCGTCCCCTAACCCTAACCCTAGCCCGAACCCTAACCCTAACGCTTCCCCGAAGCCTGACCCTCACCCGTCCCCTAATCCTAACCCGTACGCTAACACTAACCCGCGCCGTCACACGTACGCTCCCCCTAAAGCGTTGTCGTACACTCATCTGGACCCTAAACCGTCCCCGTCCCCTAACCCTAACCCTAGCCCGAACCCTAACCCTAAGCCTTCCCCGAAGCCTGACCCCCACCCGTCCCCTAATCCTAACCCGTACGCTAACACTAACCTGCGCCCTCACACGTACGCTCCCCCTAAAGCGTTGTCATACCCTCACCTGGACCCTAAACCGTCCCCGTCCCCTAACCCTAACACTAGCCCAAACCCTAACCCTAACCCTTCCCCGAAGCCTGACCCTCACCCGTCCCCTAATCCTAACCCGTACGCTAACACTAACCGACGCCCTCACACGTACGATCCCCCTAAAGCATTGTCCTACCCTCACCTGTACCCTAAACCGTTACCGTCCCCTAACCCTAACCCTAGCCCAAACCCTAACCCTAACGCTTCCCCGAAGCCTGACCCTCACCCGTCCCCTAATCCTAACCCGTACGCTAACACTAACCCGCGCCCTCACACGTACGCTCCCCCTAAAGCGTTGTCGTACCCTCACCTGGACCCTAAACCGTCCCCGTCCCCTAACCCTAACCCTAGCCCGAACCCTAACCCTAACGCTTCCCCGAAGCCTGACCCTCACCCGTCCGCTACTCCTAACCCGTACGCTAACACTAACCCGCGCCCTCACACGTACGCTCCCCCTAAAGCGTTGTCGTACCCTCCCCTGGACCCTAAACCGTCCCCGTCCCCTAACCCTATCCCTAGCCCGAACCCTAACCCTAACGCTTCCCCGAAGCCTGACCCTCACCGTTCCCTAATCCTAACCCGTACGCTAACACTAACCCACGCCCTCACACGTACGCTCCCCCTAAAGCGTTGTCGTACCCTCCCCTGGACCCTAAACCGTCCCCGTCCTCTAACCCTAACCCTTGCCCGAACCCTAACCCTAACGCTTCCCCGAAGCCTGACCCTCACCCGTCCCCTAATCCTAACCCGTACGCTAACACTAACCCGCGCCCTCACACGTACGCTCACCCTAAAGCGTTGTCGTACCCTCCCGTGGACCCTAAACCGTCCCCGTCCCCTAACCCTAACCCTAGCCCGAACCCTAACCCTAACCCTTCCCCGAAGCCTGACCCTCACCCGACCCCTAATCCTAACCCGTACGCTAACACTAACCCGCGCCCTCACACGTACGCTCACCCTAAAGCGTTGTCATACCCTCCCCTGGACCCTAAACTGTCCCCGTCCCCTAACCCTAACCCTAGCCCGAACCGTAACCCTAACGCTTCCCCGAAGCCTGACGCTCACCCGTCCCCTAATCCTAACCCGTACGCTAACACTAACCCGCGCCCTCACACGTACGCTCCCCCTAAAGCGTTGTTGTACCCTCCCCTGGACCCTAAACCGTTCCCGTCCCCTAACCCTAACCCTAGCCCGAACCCTAACCCTAACGCTTCCCCGAAGCCTGACCCTCACCCATCCCCTAATCCTAACCCGTACGCTAACACTAACCCGCGCCCTCACACGTACGCTAACCCTAAAGCGTTGTCCTACCCTCCCCTGGACCCTAAACTGTCCCCGTCCCCTAACCCTAAACCTAGCCCGAACACTAACCCTAACGCTTCCCCGAAGTCTGACCCTCACCCGTCCCCTAATCCTAACCCGTACGCTAACACTAACCCGCGCCCTCACACGTACGCTCCCCCTAAAGCATTGTCGTTCTCTCACCTGGACCCTAAACCGTCCCCGTCCCCTAACCCTAACCCTAGCCCGAACCCTAACCCTAACCCTTCCCCGAAGCCTGACCCTCACCCGTCCCCTAATCCTAACCCGTACGCTAACGCTAACCCGCGCCCTCACACGTACGCTCCCCCTAAAGCGTTGTCGTACCCTCCCCTGGACCCTAAACCGTCCCCGTCCCCTAACCCTAACCCTAGCCCGAACCCTAACCCTAACCCTTCCCCGAAGCCTGACCCTCACCCGTCCCCTAATCCTAACCCGTACGCTAACACTAACCCGCGCCCTCACACGTACTCTCCCCCTAAAGCGTTGTCGTACCCTCCCCTGGACCCTAAACCGTCCCCGTCCCCTAACCCTAACCCTAGCCCGAACCCTAACCCTAACACTTCCCCGAAGCCTGACCCTCACCCGTCCCCTAATCCTAACCCGTACGCTAACACTAACCCGCGCCCTCACACGTACGCTCCCCCTAAAGCGTTGTCGTACCCTCCCCTGGACCCTAAACCGTCCCCGTCCCCTAACCCTAACCCTAGCCCGAACCCTAACCCTAAGCCTTCCCCGAAGCCTGACCCTCACCCGTCCCCTAATGCTAACCCGTACGGTAACACTAACCCGCGCCCTCACACGTACGCTCACCCTAAAGCGTTGTCATACCCTCCCCTGGACCCTAAACCGTCCCTGTCCCCTAACCTTAAACCTAGCCCGAACCCTAACCCTAACGCTTCCCCGAAGCCTGACCCTCACCCGTCCCCTAATCCTAACCCAAACGCTAACACTAACCCGCGCCCTCACACGTACGCTCCCCCTAAAGCGATGTCGTACCCTCCCCTGGAACCTAAACCGTCCCCGTCCCCTAACCCTAACCCTAGCCCGAACCCTAACCCTAAACCTTCCCCGAAGCCTGACCCTAACCGTACCCTAATCCTAACCCGTACGCTAACACTAACCCACGCCCTCACACGTACGCTCCCCCTAAAGCGTTGTCGTACCCTCCCCTGGACCCTAAACCGTCCCCGTCCCCTAACCCTAACCCTAGCCCGAACCCTAAGCCTAACCCTTCCCCGAAGCCTGACCCTCACCCGTCCCCTAATCCTAACCTGTACGCTAACACTAACCCGCGCCCTGACACGTACGCTCCCCCTAAAGCGATGTCGTACCCTCCCCTGGACCCTAAACCGTCCCCGTCCCCTAACCCTAACCCTAGCCCGAACCCTAACCCTAATACTTCCCCGAAGCCTGACCCTCACCCGTCCCCTAATCCTAATGCGTACGCTAACACTAACCCGCGCCCTCACACGTACGCTCCCCCTAAAGCGTTGTCGTACCCTCCCCTGGACCCTTAACCGTCCCCGTCCCCTAACCCTATCCCTAGCCCGAACCCTAACCCTAAGCCTTCCCCGAAGCCTGACCCTCACCCGTCCCCTAATCCTAACCCGTACGCTAACACTAACCCGCGCCCTCACACGTACGCTCACCCTAAAGCGTTGTCATACCCTCCCCTGGACCCTAAACCGTCCCCGTCCCCTAAGCCTAAACCTAGCCCGAACCCTAACCCTAACGCTTCCCCGAAGCCTGACCCTCACTCGTCCCCTAATCCTAACCCATACCCTAACACTAACCTGTGTCCTCACACGTACGCTCCCCCTAAAGCGTTGTCGTACCCTCACCTGGACCCTAAACCGTCCCCGTCCCCTAACCCTAACCCTAGCCCGAACC
Organism: Delphinus delphis; assembly: GCF_949987515.2. Classification (NCBI taxonomy): domain Eukaryota; kingdom Metazoa; phylum Chordata; class Mammalia; order Artiodactyla; family Delphinidae; genus Delphinus; species Delphinus delphis. The sequence continues at coordinate 27,103,294 of NC_082691.1, read as the reverse complement.
CTAACCCTAACCCTTCCCCGAAGGCTGACCCTCACCCGTCCCCTAATCATAACCCGTACGCTAACACTAAGCCACGCCCTCACACGTACGCTCCCCCTAAAGCGTTGTCGTACCCTCACCTGGACCCTAAACCGTCCCCGTCCCCTAACCCTAACCCTAGCCCGAACCCTAACCATAACCCTTCCCCGAAGCCTGACCCTCACCCGTCCCCTAATCATAACCCGTACGCTAACACTAACCCGCGCCCTCACACGTACGCTCACCCTATAGCGTTGTCCTACCCTCCCCTGGACCCTAAACTGTCCCCGTCCCCTAACCCTAAACCTAGCCCGAACACTAACCCTAACGCTTCCCCGAAGTCTGACCCTCACCCGTCCCCTAATCCTAACCCGTACGCTAACACTAACCCGCGCCCTCACACGTACGCTCCCCCTAAAGCGTTGTCGTACCCTCCCCTGGACCCTAAACCGTCCCCGTCCCCTAACCCTAACCCTAGCCCGAACCCTAACCCTAACCCTTCCCCGAAGCCTGACCCTCACCCGTCCCCTACTCCTAACCCGTACGCTAACACTAACCCGCGCCCTCACAAGTACGCTCACCCTAAACCGTTGTCATATCCTCCCCTGGACCCTAAACTGTCCCCGTCCCCTAACCCTAACCCTAGCCCGAACCCTAACCCTAACGCTTCCCCGAAGCCTGACCCTCACCCGTCCCCTAATCCTAACCCGTACGCTAACACTAACCCGCGCCCTCACACGTACGCTCACCCTAAACCGTTGTCATATCCTCCCCTGGACCCTAAACTGTCCCCGTCCCCTAACCCTAACCCTAGCCCGAACCCTAACCCTAACGCTTCCACGAAGCCTGACCCTCACCCGTCCCCTAATCCTAACCCGTACGCTAACACTAACCCGCGCCCTCACACGTACGCTCCCCCTAAAGCGTTGTCGTACCCTCCCCTGGACCCAAAACCGTGCCCGTCCCCTAACCCTAACCCTAGCCCGAACCGTAACCCTAACCCTTCCCCGAAGCCTGACCCTCACCCGTCCCCTAATCCTAACCCGTACGCTAACACTAACCCACGCCCTCACACGTACGCTCCCCCTAAAGCATTGTCGTTCTCTCACCTGGACCCTAAACCGTCCCCGTCCCCGAACCCTAACCCTAGCCCGAACCCTAACCCTAACCCTTCCCAGAAGGCTGACCCTCACCCGTCCCCTAATCCTAACCCGTACGCTATCACTAACCCGCGCCCTAACACGTACGCTCACCCTAAAGCGTTGTCGTACCCTCCCCTGGACCCTAAACCGAACCCGTCCCCTAACCCTAAACCTAGCCCGAACCCTAACCCTAACGCTTCCCCGAAGCTTGACCCTAACCCGTCCCCTAATCCTAACCCGTACGCTAACACTAACCCGCGCCCTCACACGTACGCTCCCCCTAAAGCGTTGTCGTACCCTCCCCTGGACCCTAAACCGTCCCCGTCCCCTAACCCTAACCCTAGCCCGAACCCTAACCCTAACCCTTCCCCGAAGCCTGACCCTCACCCGTCCCCTAATCCTAACCCGTACGCTAACACTAACCCGCGCCCTCACACGTACGCTCCCCCTAAAGCCTTGTCGTACCCTCCCCTGGACCCTAAACCGTCCCCGTCCCCTAACCCTAACCCTAGCCCGAACCCTAACCCTAACGCTTCCCCGAAGCCTGACCCTCACCCGTCCCCTAATCCTAACCCGTACGCTAACACTAACCCGCGCCCTCACACGTACGCTCCCCCTAAAGCGTTGTCGTACGCTCCCCTGGACCCTAAACCGTTCCCGTCCCCTAACCCTAACCCTAGCCTGAACCCTAACCCTAACCCTTCCCCGAAGCCTGACCCTCACCCGTCCCCTAATCCTAACCCGTACGCTAACACTAACCCGCGCCCTCACACGTACGCTCCCCCTAATGTGTTGTCATACCCTCCCCTGGACCCTAAACCGTCCCCGTCCCCTAACCCTAACCCTAGCCCGAACTCTAACCCTAACCCTTCCCCGAAGCCTAACCCTCACCCGTCCCCTAATCCTAACCAGTACGTGAACACTAACCCGCGCCCTCACACGTACGCTCCCCCTAAAGCGTTGTCGTACCCTCCCCTGGACCCAAAACCGTCCCCGTCCCCTAACCCTAACCCTAGCCCGAACCCTAACCCTAACCCTTCCCCGAAGCCTGACCCTCACCCGTCCCCTAATCTTAACCCGTACGCTAACCCTAACCCGCGCCCTCACACGTAAGCTCCCCCTAAAGCCTTGTCGTACCCTCCCCTGGACCCTAAGCCGTCCCCGTCCCCTAACCCTAACCCTAACCCGAACCCTAACCCTAACCCTTCCCCGAAGCCTGACCCTCACACGTCCCCTAATCCTAAACCGTACGCTAACGCTAACCCGCGCCCTCACACGTACGCTCCCCCTAAAGCGTTGTCGTACCCTCCCCTGGACACTAAACCGTCCCCGTCCCCTAACCCTAACCCTAGCCCGAAGCCTGACCATCACCCGTCCCCTAATCCTAACCCGTACGCTAACACTAACCCGCGCCCTGACACGTACGCTCCCCCTAAAGCGTTGTCGTACCCTCCCCTGGACCCTAAACCGTCCCCGTCCCCTAACCCTAACCCTAGCCCGAACCCTAACCCTAACACTTCCCCGAAGCCTGACCCTCACCCGTCCCCTAATCCTAACCCGTACGCTAACACTAACCCGCGCCCTCACACGTACGCTCCCCCTAAAGCGTTGTCGTACCCTCCCCTGGACCCTAAACCGTCCCCGTCCCCTAACCCTAACCCTAGCCCGAACCCTAACCCTAAGCCTTCCCCGAAGCCTGACCCTCACCCGTCCCCTAATCCTAACCCGTACACTAACACTAACCTGCGCCCTCACACGTACGCTCCCCCTAAAGCGTTGTCGTGCCCGCCCCTGGACCCTAAACCGTCCCCGTCCCCTAACCCTAACCCTAGCCCGAACCCTAACCCTAACCCTTCCCCGAAGCCTGACCCTCACCCGTCCCCTAATCCTAACCCGTACGCTAACACTAACCCGCGCCCTCACACGTACGCTCCCCCTAAAGCGTTGTCGTACCCTCCCCTGGACCCTAAAACGTCCCCGTCCCCTAACCCTAACCCTAGCCTGAACCCTAACCCTAACCCTTCCCCGAAGCCTGACCCTCACCCGTCCCCTAATCCTAACCCGTACGCTAACACTAACCCGCGCCCTCACACGTACGCTCCCCCTAAAGCGTTGTCGTACCCTCCCCTGGACCCTAAACCGTCCCCGTCCCCTAACCCTAACCCTAGCCCGAACCCTAACCCTAACCCTTCCCCGAAGCCTGACCCTCACCCGTCCCCTACTCCTAACCCGTACGCTAACACTAACCCGCGCCCTCACAAGTACGCTCACCCTAAACCGTTGTCATATCCTCCCCTGGACCCTAAACTGTCCCCGTCCCCTAACCCTAACCCTAGCCCGAACCCTAACCCTAACGCTTCCCCGAAGCCTGACCCTCACCCGTCCCCTAATCCTAACCCGTACGCTAACACTAACCCGCGCCCTCACACGTACGCTCACCCTAAACCGTTGTCATATCCTCCCCTGGACCCTAAACTGTCCCCGTCCCCTAACCCTAACCCTAGCCCGAACCGTAACCCTAACCCTTCCCCGAAGCCTGACCCTCACCCGTCCCCTAATCCTAACCCGTACGCTAACACTAACCCACGCCCTCACACGTACGCTCCCCCTAAAGCATTGTCGTTCTCTCACCTGGACCCTAAACCGTCCCCGTCCCCGAACCCTAACCCTAGCCCGAACCCTAACCCTAACCCTTCCCAGAAGGCTGACCCTCACCCGTCCCCTAATCCTAACCCGTACGCTATCACTAACCCGCGCCCTAACACGTACGCTCACCCTAAAGCGTTGTCGTACCCTCCCCTGGACCCTAAACCGAACCCGTCCCCTAACCCTAAACCTAGCCCGAACCCTAACCCTAACGCTTCCCCGAAGCTTGACCCTAACCCGTCCCCTAATCCTAACCCGTACGCTAACACTAACCCGCGCCCTCACACGTACGCTCCCCCTAAAGCGTTGTCGTACCCTCCCCTGGACCCTAAACCGTCCCCGTCCCCTAACCCTAACCCTAGCCCGAACCCTAACCCTAACCCTTCCCCGAAGCCTGACCCTCACCCGTCCCCTAATCCTAACCCGTACGCTAACACTAACCCGCGCCCTCACACGTACGCTCCCCCTAAAGCCTTGTCGTACCCTCCCCTGGACCCTAAACCGTCCCCGTCCCCTAACCCTAACCCTAGCCCGAACCCTAACCCTAACGCTTCCCCGAAGCCTGACCCTCACCCGTCCCCTAATCCTAACCCGTACGCTAACACTAACCCGCGCCCTCACACGTACGCTCCCCCTAAAGCGTTGTCGTACGCTCCCCTGGACCCTAAACCGTTCCCGTCCCCTAACCCTAACCCTAGCCTGAACCCTAACCCTAACCCTTCCCCGAAGCCTGACCCTCACCCGTCCCCTAATCCTAACCCGTACGCTAACACTAACCCGCGCCCTCACACGTACGCTCCCCCTAATGTGTTGTCATACCCTCCCCTGGACCCTAAACCGTCCCCGTCCCCTAACCCTAACCCTAGCCCGAACTCTAACCCTAACCCTTCCCCGAAGCCTAACCCTCACCCGTCCCCTAATCCTAACCAGTACGTGAACACTAACCCGCGCCCTCACACGTACGCTCCCCCTAAAGCGTTGTCGTACCCTCCCCTGGACCCAAAACCGTCCCCGTCCCCTAACCCTAACCCTAGCCCGAACCCTAACCCTAACCCTTCCCCGAAGCCTGACCCTCACCCGTCCCCTAATCTTAACCCGTACGCTAACCCTAACCCGCGCCCTCACACGTAAGCTCCCCCTAAAGCCTTGTCGTACCCTCCCCTGGACCCTAAGCCGTCCCCGTCCCCTAACCCTAACCCTAACCCGAACCCTAACCCTAACCCTTCCCCGAAGCCTGACCCTCACACGTCCCCTAATCCTAAACCGTACGCTAACGCTAACCCGCGCCCTCACACGTACGCTCCCCCTAAAGCGTTGTCGTACCCTCCCCTGGACACTAAACCGTCCCCGTCCCCTAACCCTAACCCTAGCCCGAAGCCTGACCATCACCCGTCCCCTAATCCTAACCCGTACGCTAACACTAACCCGCGCCCTGACACGTACGCTCCCCCTAAAGCGTTGTCGTACCCTCCCCTGGACCCTAAACCGTCCCCGTCCCCTAACCCTAACCCTAGCCCGAACCCTAACCCTAACACTTCCCCGAAGCCTGACCCTCACCCGTCCCCTAATCCTAACCCGTACGCTAACACTAACCCGCGCCCTCACACGTACGCTCCCCCTAAAGCGTTGTCGTACCCTCCCCTGGACCCTAAACCGTCCCCGTCCCCTAACCCTAACCCTAGCCCGAACCCTAACCCTAAGCCTTCCCCGAAGCCTGACCCTCACCCGTCCCCTAATCCTAACCCGTACACTAACACTAACCTGCGCCCTCACACGTACGCTCCCCCTAAAGCGTTGTCGTGCCCGCCCCTGGACCCTAAACCGTCCCCGTCCCCTAACCCTAACCCTAGCCCGAACCCTAACCCTAACCCTTCCCCGAAGCCTGACCCTCACCCGTCCCCTAATCCTAACCCGTACGCTAACACTAACCCGCGCCCTCACACGTACGCTCCCCCTAAAGCGTTGTCGTACCCTCCCCTGGACCCTAAAACGTCCCCGTCCCCTAACCCTAACCCTAGCCTGAACCCTAACCCTAACCCTTCCCCGAAGCCTGACCCTCACCCGTCCCCTAATCCTAACCCGTACGCTAACACTAACCCGCGCCCTCACACGTACGCTCCCCCTAAAGCGTTGTCGTACCCTCCCCTGGACCCTAAACCGTCCCCGTCCCCTAACCCTAACCCTAGCCTGAACCCTAACCCTAACCCTTCCCCGAAGCCTGACCCTCACCCGTCCCCTAATCCTAACCCGTACGCTAACACTAACCCGCGCCCTCACACGTACGCTCCCCCTAAAGCGTTGTCGTACCCTCCCCTGGACCCTAAACCGTCCCCGTCCCCTAACCCTAACCCTAGCCCGAACCCTAACCCTAACCCTTCCCCGAAGCCTGACCCTCACCCATCCCCTAATCCTAACCCGTACGCTAACACTAACCCGCTCCCTCACACGTACGCTCACCCTAAAGCGTTGTCGTACCCTCACCTGAACCCTATACCGTCCCCGTCCCCTAACCCTAAACCTAGCCCGAACCCTAACCCTAACGCTTCCCCGAAGCCTGACCCTCACCCGTCCCCTAATCCTAACCCGTACGCTAACACTAACCCGCGCCCTCACACGTACGCTCCCCCTAAAGCGTTGTCGTCCCCTCACCTGGACCCAAAACCGTCCCCGTCCCCTAACCCTAACCCTAGCCCGAACCCTAACCCTAACCCTTCCCCGAAGCCTGACCCTCACCCGTCCCCTAATCTTAACCCGTACGCTAACCCTAACCCGCGCCCTCACACGTAAGCTCCCCCTAAAGCCTTGTCGTACCCTCCCCTGGACCCTAAGCCGTCCCCGTCCCCTAACCCTAACCCTAACCCGAACCCTAACCCTAACCCTTCCCCGAAGCCTGACCCTCACCCGTCCCCTAATCCTAACCCGTACGCTAACGCTAACCCGCGCCCTCACACGTACGCTCCCCCTAAAGCGCTGTCGTACCCTCCCCTGGACACTAAACCGTCCCCGTCCCCTAACCCTAACCCTAGCCCGAAGCCTGACCCTCACCCGTCCCCTAATCGTAACCCGTACGCTAACACTAACCCGCGCCCTCACACGTACGCTCACCCTAAAGCGTTGTCCTACCCTCCCCTGGACCCTAAACTGTCCCCGTCCCCTAACCCTAAACCTAGCCCGAACACTAACCCTAACGCTTCCCCGAAGTCTGACCCTCACCCGTCCCCTAATCCTAACCCGTACGCTAACACTAACCCGCGCCCTCACACGTACGCTCCCCCAAAAGCGTTGTCGTACCCTCCCCTGGACCCTAAACCGTCCCCGTCCCCTAACCCTAACCCTAGCCCGAACCCTAACCCTAACCCTTCCCCGAAGCCTGACCCTCACCCGACCCCTAATCCTAACCCGTACGCTAACACTAACCCGCGCCCTCACACGTACGCTCACCCTAAAGCGTTGTCATACCCTCCCCTGGACCCTAAACTGTCCCCGTCCCCTAACCCTAACCCTAGCCCGAACCCTAACCCTAACGCTTCCCCGAAGCCTGACCCTCACCCGTCCCCTAATCCTAACCCGTACGCTAACACTAACCCGCGCCCTGACACGTACGCTCCCCCTAAAGCGTTGTTGTACCCTCCCCAGGACCCTAAACCGTTCCCGTCCCCTAACCCTAACCCTAGCCCGAACCCTAACCCTAACGCTTCCCCGAAGCCTGACCCTCACCCATCCCCTAATCCTAACCCGTACGCTAACACTAACCCGCGCCCTCACACGTACGCTCACCCTAAAGCGTTGTCATACCCTCCCCTGGACCCTAAACCGTCCCCGTCCCCTAACCCTATCCCTAGCCTGAACCCTAACCCTAACGCTTCCCCGAAGCCTGACCCTCACCCGTCCCCTAATCCTAACCCATACGCTAACACTAACCTGCGCCCTCACACGTACGCTCCCCCTAAAGCGTTGTCGTACCCTCACCTGGACCCTAAACCGTCCCCGTCCCCTAACCCTAACCCTAGCCCGAACCCTAACCCTAACCCTTCCCCGAAGGCTGACCCTCACCCGTCCCCTAATCATAACCCGTACGCTAACACTAAGCCGCGCCCTCACACGTACACTCCCCCTAAAGCGTTGTCGTACCCTCACCTGGACCCTAAACCGTCCCTGTCCCCTAACCCTAACCCTAGCCCGAACCCTAACCCTAACCCTTCCCCGAAGCCTGACCCTCACCCGTCCTATAATCCTAACCCGTACGCTAACACTAACCCGCGCCCTCACACGTACGCTAACTCTAAAGCGTTGTCCTACCCTCCCCTGGACCCTAAACTGTCCCCGTCCCCTACCCTAAACCTAGCCCGAACACTAACCCTAACGCTTCCCCGAAGTCTGACCCTCACCCGTCCCCTAATCCTAACCCGTACGCTAACACTAACCCGCGCCCTCACACGTACGCTCCCCCTAAAGCATTGTCGTTCTCTCACCTGGACCCTAAACCGTCCCCGTCCCCTAACCCTAACCCTAGCCCGAACCCTAACCCTAACGCTTCCCCGAAGCCTGACCCTCACCCGTCCCCTAATCCTAACCCGTACGCTAACGCTAACCCGCGCCCTCACACGTACGCTCCCCCTAAAGCGTTGTCGTACCCTCCCCTGGACCCTAAACCGTCCCCGTCCCCTAACCCTAACCCTAGCCCGAACCCTAACCCTAACGCTTCCCCGAAGCCTGACCCTCACCCGTCCCCTAATCCTAACCCGTACGCTAACACTAACCCGCGCCCTCACACGTACTCTCCCCCTAAAGCGTTGTCGTACCCTCCCCTGGACCCTAAACCGTCCCCGTCCCCTAACCCTAACCCTAGCCCGAACCCTAACCCTAACCCTTCCCCGAAGCCTGACCCTCACCCGTCCCCTAATCCTAACCCGTACGCTAACACTAACCCGCGCCCTCACACGTACGCTCCCCCTAAAGCGTTGTCGTACCCTCCCCTGGACCCTAAACCGTCCCCGTCCCCTAACCCTAACCCTAGCCCGAACCCTAACCCTAACGCTTCCCCGAAGCCTGACCCTCACCCGTCCCCTAATCCTAACCCGTACGCTAACACTAACCCACGCCCTCACACGTACGCTCACCCTAAAGCGTTGTCATACCCTCCCCTGGACCCTAAACCGTCCCTGTCCCCTAACCTTAAACCTAGCCCGAACCCTAACCCTAACGCTTCCCCGAAGCCTGACTCTCACCCGTCCCCTAATCCTAACCCGTACGCTAACACTAACCCGCGCCCTCACACGTACGTTCCCCCTAAAGCGTTTTCGTACCCTCCCCTGGAACCTAAACCGTCCCCGTCCCCTAACCCTAACCCTAGCCCGAACCCTAACCCTAACCCTTCCCCGAAGCCTGACCCTCACCGTACCCTAATCCTAACCCGTACGCTAACACTAACCCACGCCCTCACACGTACGCTCCCCCTAAAGCGTTGTCGTACCCTCCCCTAGACCCTAAACCGTCCCCGTCCCCTAACCCTAACCCTAGCCGGAACCCTAACCCTACCCCTTCCCCGAAGCCTGACCCTCACCCGTCCCCTAATCCTAACCTGTACGCTAACACTAACCCGCGCCCTGACACGTACGCTCCCCCTAAAGCGATGTCATACCCTCCCCTGGACCCTAAACCGTCCCCGTCCCCTAACCCTAACCCTAGCCCGAACCCTAACCCTAACACCTCTCCGAAGCCTGACCCTCACCCGTCCCCTAATCCTAACCCGTACGCTAACACTAACCCGCGCCCTCACACGTACGCTCCCCCTAAAGCGTTGTCGTACCCTCCCCTGGACCCTAAACCGTCCCCGTCCCCTAACCCTATCCCTAGCCCGAACCCTAACCCTAAGCCTTCCCCGAAGCCTGACCCTCACCCGTCCCCTAATCCTAACCCGTACGCTAACACTAACCCGCGCCCTCACACGTACGCTCACCCTAAAGCGTTGTCATACCCTCCCCTGGACCCTAAACCGTCCCCGTCCCCTAACCCTAAACCTAGCCCGAACCCTAACCCTAACGCTTCCCCGAAGCCTGACCCTCACCCGTCCCCTAATCCTAACCCATACGCTAACACTAACCTGCGCCCTCACACGTACGCTCCCGCTAAAGCGTTGTCGTACCCTCACCTGGACCCTAAACCGTCCCCGTCCCCTAACCCTAACCCTAGCCCGAACCCTAACCCTAACCCTTCCCCGAAGGCTGACCCTCACCCGTCCCCTAATCATAACCCGTACGCTAACACTAAGCCGCGCCCTCACACGTACGCTCCCCCTAAAGCGTTGTCGTACCCTCACCTGGACCCTAAACCGTCCCCGTCCCCTAACCCTAACCCTAGCCCGAACCCTAACCCTAACCCTTCCCCGAAGCCTGACCCTCACCCGTCCCCTAATCCTAACCCGTACGCTAACACTAACCCGCGCCCTCACACGTACGCTCACCCTAAAGCGTTGTCCTACCCTCCCCTGGACCCTAAACTGTCCCCGTCCCCTAACCCTAAACCTAGCCCGAACCCTAACCCTAACGCTTCCCCGAAGTCTGACCCTCACCCGTCCCCTAATCCTAAGCCGTACGCTAACACTAACCTGCGCCCTCACACGTACGCTCCCCCTAAAGCGTTGTCGTACCCTCCCCTGGACCCTAAACCGTCCCCGTCCCCTAACCCTAACCCTAGCCCGAACCCTAACCCTAACCCTTCCCCGAAGCCTGACCCTCACCCGTCCCCTAATCCTAACTCGTACGCTAACACTAACCCGCGCCCTCACACGTACGCTCACCCTAAAGCGTTGTCATACCCTCCCCTGGACCCTAAACTGTCCCCGTCCCCTAACCCTATCCCTAGCCCGAACCCTAACCCTAACGCTTCCCCGAAGCCTGACCCTCACCCGTCCCCTAATCCTAACACGTACACTAACACTAAGCCGCGCCCTCACACGTACGCTCCCCCTAAAGCATTGTCGTACCCTCCCCTGGACCCTAAACCGTTCCCGTCCCCTAACCCTAACCCTAGCCCGAACCCTAACCCTAACGCTTCCCCGAAGCCTGACCCTCACCCGTCCCCTAATCCTAACCCGTACGCTAACACTAACCCGCGCCCTCACACGTACGCTCCCCCTATAGCGTTGTCGTACCCTCCCCTGGACCCTGAACCGTTCCCGTCCCCTAACCCTAACCCTAGCCCGAACCCTATCCCTAACCCTTCCCCGAAGCCTGACCCTCACCCGTCCCCTAATCCTAACCCGTACGCTAACACTAACCCGCGCCCTCACACGTACGCTCCCCCTAAAGCGTTGTCGTACCCTCCCCTGGACCCAAAACCGTCCCCGTCCCCTAACCCTAACCCTAGCCCGAACCCTAACCCTAACGCTTCCCCGAAGCCTGACCCTCACCCGTCCCCTAATCCTAACCCGTACGCGAACACTAACCCACGCCCTCACACGTACGCTCCCCCTAAAGCATTGACGTTCCCTCACCTGGACCCTAAACCGTCCCCGTCCCCTAACCCTAACCCTAGCCCGAACCCTAACCCTAACCCTTCCCCGAAGGCTGACCCTCACCCGTCCCCTAATCATAACCCGTACGCTAACACTAAGCCGCGCCCTCACACGTACGCTCCCCCTAAAGCGTTGTCGTACCCTCACCTGGACCCTAAACCGTCCCCATCCCCTAACCCTAACCCTAGCCCGAACCCTAACCCTAACCCTTCCCCGAAGCCTGACCCTCACCCGTCCCCTAATCCTAACCCGTACGCTAACACTAACCCGCGCCCTCACACGTACGCTCAGCATAAAGCGTTGTCCTACCCTCCCCTGGACCCTAAACTGTCCCCGTCCCCTAACCCTAAACCTAGCACGAACACTAACCCTAACGCTTCCCCGAAGTCTGACCCTCACCCGTCCCCTAATCCTAACCCGTACGCTAACACTAACCCGCGCCCTCACACGTACGCTCCCCCTAAAGCGTTGTCGTACCCTCCCCTGGACCCTAAACCGTCCCCGTCCCCTAACCCTAACCCTAGCCCGAACCCTAACCCTAACCCTTCCCCGAAGCCTGACCCTCACCCGTCCCCTAATCCTAACCCGTACGCTAACACTAACCCGCGCCCTCACACGTACGCTCACCCTAAAGCGTGGTCATACCCTCCCCTGGACCCTAAACTGTCCCCGTCCCCTAACCCTAGCCCGAACCCTAACCCTAACGCTTCCCCGAAGCCTGACCCTCAACCGTCCCCTAATCCTAACCCGTACGCTAACACTAACCCACGCCCTCACACGTACGCTCCCCCTAAAGCGTTGTCGTACCCTCCCCTGGACCCTAAACCGTCCCCGTCCCCTAACCCTAACCCTAGCCCGAACCCTAACTCTAACCCTTCCCCGAAGCCTGACCCTCACCCGTCCCCTAATCCTAACCTGTACGCTAACACTAACCCGCGCCCTGACACGTACGCTCCCCCTAAAGCGATGTCATACCCTCCCCTGGACCCTAAACCGTCCCCGTCCCCTAACCCTAACCCTAGCCCGAACCCTAACCCTAACACCTCCCCGAAGCCTGACCCTCACCCGTCCCCTAATCCTAACCCGTACGCTAACACTAACCCGCGCCCTCACACGTACGCTCCCCCTAAAGCGTTGTCGTACCCTCCCCTGGACCCTAAACCGTCCCCGTCCCCTAACCCTATCCCTAGCCCGAACCCTAACCCTAAGCCTTCCCCGAAGCCTGACCCTCACCCGTCCCCTAATCCTAACCCGTACGCTAACACTAACCCGCGCCCTCACACGTACGCTCACCCTAAAGCGTTGTCATACCCTCCCATGGACCCTAAACCATCCCCGTCCCCTAACCCTAAACCTAGCCCGAACCCTAACCCTAACGCTTCCCCGAAGCCTGACCCTCACCCGTCCCCTAATCCTAACCCGTACGCTAACACTAACCCGCGCCCTCACACGTACGCTCACCCTAAAGCGTTGTCATACCCTCCCCTGGACCCTAAACTGTCCCCGTCCCCTAACCCTAACCCTAGCCCGAACCCTAACCCTAACGCTTCCCCGAAGCCTGACCCTCACCCGTCCCCTAATCCTAACCCGTACGCTAACACTAACCCGCGCCCTCACACGTACGCTCCCCCTAAAGCGTTGTTGTACCCTCCCCAGGACCCTAAACCGTTCCCGTCCCCTAACCCTAACCCTAGCCCGAACCCTAACCCTAACGCTTCCCCGAAGCCTGACCCTCACCCATCCCCTAATCCTAACCCGTACGCTAACACTAACCCGCGCCCTCACACGTACGCTCACCCTAAAGCGTTGTCATACCCTCCCCTGGACCCTAAACCGTCCCCGTCCCCTAACCCTATCCCTAGCCTGAACCCTAACCCTAACGCTTCCCCGAAGCCTGACCCTCACCCGTCCCCTAATCCTAACCCATACGCTAACACTAACCTGCGCCCTCACACGTACGCTCCCCCTAAAGCGTTGTCGTACCCTCACCTGGACCCTAAACCGTCCCCGTCCCCTAACCCTAACCCTAGCCCGAACCCTAACCCTAACCCTTCCCCGAAGGCTGACCCTCACCCGTCCCCTAATCATAACCCGTACGCTAACACTAAGCCGCGCCCTCACACGTACACTCCCCCTAAAGCGTTGTCGTACCCTCACCTGGACCCTAAACCGTCCCTGTCCCCTAACCCTAACCCTAGCCCGAACCCTAACCCTAACCCTTCCCCGAAGCCTGACCCTCACCCGTCCTATAATCCTAACCCGTACGCTAACACTAACCCGCGCCCTCACACGTACGCTAACCCTAAAGCGTTGTCCTACCCTCCCCTGGACCCTAAACTGTCCCCGTCCCCTACCCTAAACCTAGCCCGAACACTAACCCTAACGCTTCCCCGAAGTCTGACCCTCACCCGTCCCCTAATCCTAACCCGTACGCTAACACTAACCCGCGCCCTCACACGTACGCTCCCCCTAAAGCGTTGTCCTACCCTCCCCTGGACCCTAAACTGTCCCTGTCCCCTAACCCTAAACCTAGCCCGAACACTAACCCTAACGCTTCCCCGAAGTCTGTCCCTCACCCGTCCCCTAATCCTAACCCGTACGCTAACACTAACCCGCGCCCTCACACGTACGCTCCCCCTAAAGCGTTGTCGTACCCTCCCGTGGACCCTAAACCGTCCCCGTCCCCTAACCCTATCCCTAGCCCGAACCCTAACCCTAACGCTTCCCCGAAGCCTGACCCTCACCCGTCCCCTAATCCTAACACGTACACTAACACTAAGCCGCGCCCTCACACGTACGCTCCCCCTAAAGCATTGTCGTACCCTCCCCTGGACCCTAAACCGTTCCCGTCCCCTAACCCTAACCCTAGCCCGAACCCTAACCCTAACGCTTCCCCGAAGCCTGACCCTCACCCGTCCCCTAATCCTAACCCGTACGCTAACACTAACCCGCGCCCTCACACGTACGCTCCCCCTATAGCGTTGTCGTACCCTCCCCTGGACCCTGAACCGTTCCCGTCCCCTAACCCTAACCCTAGCCCGAACCCTATCCCTAACCCTTCCCCGAAGCCTGACCCTCACCCGTCCCCTAATCCTAACCCGTACGCTAACACTAACCCGCGCCCTCACACGTACGCTCCCCCTAAAGCGTTGTCGTACCCTCCCCTGGACCCAAAACCGTCCCCGTCCCCTAACCCTAACCCTAGCCCGAACCCTAACCCTAACGCTTCCCCGAAGCCTGACCCTCACCCGTCCCCTAATCCTAACCCGTACGCGAACACTAACCCACGCCCTCACACGTACGCTCCCCCTAAAGCATTGACGTTCCCTCACCTGGACCCTAAACCGTCCCCGTCCCCTAACCCTAACCCTAGCCCGAACCCTAACCCTAACCCTTCCCCAAAGGCTGACCCTCACCCGTCCCCTAATCATAACCCGTACGCTAACACTAAGCCGCGCCCTCACACGTACGCTCCCCCTAAAGCGTTGTCGTACCCTCACCTGGACCCTAAACCGTCCCCATCCCCTAACCCTAACCCTAGCCCGAACCCTAACCCTAACCCTTCCCCGAAGCCTGACCCTCACCCGTCCCCTAATCCTAACCCGTACGCTAACACTAACCCGCGCCCTCACACGTACGCTCAGCATAAAGCGTTGTCCTACCCTCCCCTGGACCCTAAACTGTCCCCGTCCCCTAACCCTAAACCTAGCACGAACACTAACCCTAACGCTTCCCCGAAGTCTGACCCTCACCCGTCCCCTAATCCTAACCCGTACGCTAACACTAACCCGCGCCCTCACACGTACGCTCCCCCTAAAGCGTTGTCGTACCCTCCCCTGGACCCTAAACCGTCCCCGTCCCCTAACCCTAACCCTAGCCCGAACCCTAACCCTAACCCTTCCCCGAAGCCTGACCCTCACCCGTCCCCTAATCCTAACCCGTACGCTAACACTAACCCGCGCCCTCACACGTACGCTCACCCTAAAGCGTGGTCATACCCTCCCCTGGACCCTAAACTGTCCCCGTCCCCTAACCCTAGCCCGAACCCTAACCCTAACGCTTCCCCGAAGCCTGACCCTCAACCGTCCCCTAATCCTAACCCGTACGCTAACACTAACCCACGCCCTCACACGTACGCTCCCCCTAAAGCGTTGTCGTACCCTCCCCTGGACCCTAAACCGTCCCCGTCCCCTAACCCTAACCCTAGCCCGAACCCTAACTCTAACCCTTCCCCGAAGCCTGACCCTCACCCGTCCCCTAATCCTAACCTGTACGCTAACACTAACCCGCGCCCTGACACGTACGCTCCCCCTAAAGCGATGTCATACCCTCCCCTGGACCCTAAACCGTCCCCGTCCCCTAACCCTAACCCTAGCCCGAACCCTAACCCTAACACCTCCCCGAAGCCTGACCCTCACCCGTGCCCTAATCCTAACCCGTACGCTAACACTAACCCGCGCCCTCACACGTACGCTCCCCCTAAAGCGTTGTCGTACCCTCCCCTGGACCCTAAACCGTCCCCGTCCCCTAACCCTATCCCTAGCCCGAACCCTAACCCTAAGCCTTCCCCGAAGCCTGACCCTCACCCGTCCCCTAATCCTAACCCGTACGCTAACACTAACCCGCGCCCTCACACGTACGCTCACCCTAAAGCGTTGTCATACCCTCCCATGGACCCTAAACCATCCCCGTCCCCTAACCCTAAACCTAGCCCGAACCCTAACCCTAACGCTTCCCCGAAGCCTGACCCTCACCCGTCCCCTAATCCTAACCCGTACGCTAACACTAACCCGCGCCCTCACACGTACGCTCACCCTAAAGCGTTGTCATACCCTCCCCTGGACCCTAAACTGTCCCCGTCCCCTAACCCTAACCCTAGCCCGAACCCTAACCCTAACGCTTCCCCGAAGCCTGACCCTCACCCGTCCCCTAATCCTAACCCGTACGCTAACACTAACCCGCGCCCTCACACGTACGCTCCCCCTAAAGCGTTGTTGTACCCTCCCCAGGACCCTAAACCGTTCCCGTCCCCTAACCCTAACCCTAGCCCGAACCCTAACCCTAACGCTTCCCCGAAGCCTGACCCTCACCCATCCCCTAATCCTAACCCGTACGCTAACACTAACCCGCGCCCTCACACGTACGCTCACCCTAAAGCGTTGTCATACCCTCCCCTGGACCCTAAACCGTCCCCGTCCCCTAACCCTATCCCTAGCCTGAACCCTAACCCTAACGCTTCCCCGAAGCCTGACCCTCACCCGTCCCCTAATCCTAACCCATACGCTAACACTAACCGGCGCCCTCACACGTACGCTCCCCCTAAAGCGTTGTCGTACCCTCACCTGGACCCTAAACCGTCCCCGTCCCCTAACCCTAACCCTAGCCCGAACCCTAACCCTAACCCTTCCCCGAAGGCTGACCCTCACCCGTCCCCTAATCATAACCCGTACGCTAACACTAAGCCGCGCCCTCACACGTACACTCCCCCTAAAGCGTTGTCGTACCCTCACCTGGACCCTAAACCGTCCCTGTCCCCTAACCCTAACCCTAGCCCGAACCCTAACCCTAACCCTTCCCCGAAGCCTGACCCTCACCCGTCCTATAATCCTAACCCGTACGCTAACACTAACCCGCGCCCTCACACGTACGCTAACCCTAAAGCGTTGTCCTACCCTCCCCTGGACCCTAAACTGTCCCCGTCCCCTACCCTAAACCTAGCCCGAACACTAACCCTAACGCTTCCCCGAAGTCTGACCCTCACCCGTCCCCTAATCCTAACCCGTACGCTAACACTAACCCGCGCCCTCACACGTACGCTCCCCCTAAAGCGTTGTCCTACCCTCCCCTGGACCCTAAACTGTCCCCGTCCCCTAACCCTAAACCTAGCCCGAACACTAACCCTAACGCTTCCCCGAAGTCTGTCCCTCACCCGTCCCCTAATCCTAACCCGTACGCTAACACTAACCCGCGCCCTCACACGTACGCTCCCCCTAAAGCGTTGTCGTACCCTCCCGTGGACCCTAAACCGTCCCCGTCCCCTAACCCTAACCCTAGCCCGAACCCTAACCCTAACCCTTCCCCGAAGCCTGACCCTCACCCGACCCCTAATCCTAACCCGTACGCTAACACTAACCCGCGCCCTCACACGTACGCTCACCCTAAAGCGTTGTCATACCCTCCCCTGGACCCTAAACTGTCCCCGTCCCCTAACCCTAACCCTAGCCCGAACCCTAACCCTAACGCTTCCCCGAAGCCTGACCCTCACCCGTCCCCTAATCCTAACCCGTACGCTAACACTAACCCGCGCCCTCACACGTACGCTCCCCCTAAAGCGTTGTTGTACCCTCCCCTGGACCCTAAACCGTTCCCGTCCCCTAACCCTAACCCTAGCCCGAACCCTAACCCTAACGCTTCCCCGAAGCCTGACCCTCACCCATCCCCTAATCCTAACCCGTACGCTAACACTAACCCGCGCCCTCACACGTACGCTAACCCTAAAGCGTTGTCCTACCCTCCCCTGGACCCTAAACTGTCCCCGTCCCCTAACCCTAAACCTAGTCCGAACACTAACCCTAACGCTTCCCCGAAGTCTGACCCTCACCCGTCCCCTAATCCTAACCCGTACGCTAACACTAACCCGCGCCCTCACACGTACGCTCCCCCTAAAGCATTGTCGTTCTCTCACCTGGACCCTAAACCGTTCCCGTCCCCTAACCCTAACCCTAGCCCGAACCCTAACCCTAACCCTTCCCCGAAGCCTGACCCTCACCCGTCCCCTAATCCTAACCCGTACGCTAACGCTAACCCGCGCCCTCACACGTACGCTCCCCCTAAAGCGTTGTCGTACCCTCCCCTGGACCCTAAACCGTCCCCGTCCCCTAACCCTAACCCTAGCCCGAACCCTAACCCTAACCCTTCCCCGAAGCCTGACCCTCACCCGTCCCCTAATCCTAACCCGTACGCTAACACTAACCCGCGCCCTCACACGTACGCTCACCCTAAAGCGTTGTCGTACCCTCCCCTGGACCCTAAACCGTCCCCGTCCCCTAACCCTAACCCGAACCCTAACCCTAACACTTCCCCGAAGCCTGACCCTCACCCGTCCCCTAATCCTAACCCGTACGCTAACACTAACCCGCGCCCTCACACGTACGCTCCCCCTAAAGCGTTGTCGTACCCTCCCCTGGACCCTAAACCGTCCCCGTCCCCTAACCCTAACCCTAGCCCGAACCCTAACCCAAAGCCTGACCCTCACCCGTCCCCTAATGCTAACCCGTACGGTAACACTAACCCGCGCCCTCACACGTACGCTCACCCTAAAGCGTTGTCATAGCCTCCCCTGGACCCTAAACCGTCCCTGTCCCCTAACCTTAAACCTAGCCCGAACCCTAACCCTAACGCTTCCCCGAAGCCTGACCCTCACCCGTCCCCTAATCCTAACCCGTACGCTAACACTAACCCGCGCCCTCACACGTACGCTCCCCCTAAAGCGTTGTCGTACCCTCCACTGGAACCTAAACCGTCCCCGTCCCCTAACCCTAACCCTAGCCCGAACCCTAACCCTAACCCTTCCCCGAAGCCTGACCCTCACCGTACCCTAATCCTAACCCGTACGCTAACACTAACCCACGCCCTCACACGTACGCTCCCCCTAAAGCGTTGTCGTACCCTCCCCTGGACCCTAAACCGTCCCCGTCCCCTAACCCTAACCCTAGCCCGAACCCTAAGCCTAACCCTTCCCCGAAGCCTGACCCTCACCCGTCCCCTAATCCTAACCTGTACGCTAACACTAACCCGCGCCCTGACACGTACGCTCCCCCTAAAGCGATGTCGTACCCTCCCCTGGACCCTAAACCGTCCCCGTCCCCTAACCCTAACCCTAGCCCGAACCCTAACCCTAATACTTCCCCGAAGCCTGACCCTCAGCCGTCCCCTAATCCTAACCCGTACGCTAACACTAACCCGTGCCCTCACACGTACGCTCCCCCTAAAGCGTTGTCGTACCCTCCCCTGGACCCTAAACCGTCCCCGTCCCCTAACCCTATCCCTAGCCCGAACTCTAACCCTAAGCCTTCCCCGAAGCCTGACCCTCACCCGTCCCCTAATCCTAACCCGTACGCTAACACTAACCCGCGCCCTCACACGTACGCTCACCCTAAAGCGTTGTCATACCCTCCCCTGGACCCTAAACCGTCCCCGTCCCCTAAGCCTAAACCTAGCCCGAACCCTAACCCTAACGCTTCCCCGAAGCCTGACCCTCACTCGTCCCCTAATCCTAACCCATACGCTAACACTAACCCACGCCCTCACACGTACGCTCCCCCTAAAGCGTTGTCGTACCCTCCCCTGGACCCTAAACCGTCCCCGTCCCCTAACCCTAACCCTAGCCCGAACCCTAACCCTAACCCTTACCCGAAGCCTGACCCTCACGCGTCCCCTAATCCTAACCCGTACGCTAACGGTAACCCGCGCCCTCACACGTACGCTCCCCCTAAAGCGTTTTCGTACCCTCCCCTGGACCCTAAACCGTTCCCGTCCCCTAACCCTAAACCTAGCCCGAACCCTAACCCTAACCCTTCCCCGAAGCCTGACCCTCACCCGTCCCCTAATACTAACCCGTACGCTAACACTAACCCGCGCCCTCACACGTACGCTCCCCCTAAAGAGTTGTCATACCCTCCCCTGGACCCTAAACCGTCCCCGTCCCCTAACCCTAACCCTAGCCCGAACCCTAACCCTAACCCTTCCCCGAAGCCTGACCCCCACCCGTCCCCTAATCCTAACCCGTACGCTAACACTAACCCGCGCCCTCACACGTACGCTCCCCCTAAAGCGTTGTCGTACCCTCCCCTGGACCCTAAACCGTCCCCGTCCCCTAACCCTAACCCTAGCCCGAACCCTAAACCTAACCCTTCCCCGAAGCCTGACCCTCACCCGTCCCCTAATCCTAACCCGTACGCTAACACTAACCCACGCCCTCACACGTACGATCCACCTAAAGCATTGTCGTACCCTCACCTGGACGCTAAACCGTCCCCGTCCCCTAACCCTAACCCTAGCCCGAACCCTAACCCTAACGCTTCCCCGAAGCCTGACCCTCACCCGTCCCCTAATCCTAACCCGTACGCTAACACTAACCCGCGCCGTCACACGTACGCTCCCCCTAAAGCGTTGTCGTACACTCATCTGGACCCTAAACCGTCCCCGTCCCCTAACCCTAACCCTAGCCCGAACCCTAACCCTAAGCCTTCCCCGAAGCCTGACCCCCACCCGTCCCCTAATCCTAACCCGTACGCTAACACTAACCTGCGCCCTCACACGTACGCTCCCCCTAAAGCGTTGTCATACCCTCACCTGGACCCTAAACCGTCCCCGTCCCCTAACCCTAACACTAGCCCAAACCCTAACCCTAACCCTTCCCCGAAGCCTGACCCTCACCCGTCCCCTAATCCTAACCCGTACGCTAACACTAACCCACGCCCTCACACGTACGATCCCCCTAAAGCATTGTCCTACCCTCACCTGTACCCTAAACCGTTACCGTCCCCTAACCCTAACCCTAGCCCAAACCCTAACCCTAACGCTTCCCCGAAGCCTGACCCTCACCCGTCCCCTAATCCTAACCCGTACGCTAACACTAACCCGCGCCCTCACACGTACGCTCCCCCTAAAGCGTTGTCGTACCCTCACCTGGACCCTAAACCGTCCCCGTCCCCTAACCCTAACCCTAGCCCGAACCCTAACCCTAACGCTTCCCCGAAGCCTGACCCTCACCCGTCCGCTACTCCTAACCCGTACGCTAACACTAACCCGCGCCCTCACACGTACGCTCCCCCTAAAGCGTTGTCGTACCCTCCCCTGGACCCTAAACCGTCCCCGTCCCCTAACCCTATCCCTAGCCCGAACCCTAACCCTAACGCTTCCCCGAAGCCTGACCCTCACCGTTCCCTAATCCTAACCCGTACGCTAACACTAACCCACGCCCTCACACGTACGCTCCCCCTAAAGCGTTGTCGTACCCTCCCCTGGACCCTAAACCGTCCCCGTCCTCTAACCCTAACCCTTGCCCGAACCCTAACCCTAACGCTTCCCCGAAGCCTGACCCTCACCCGTCCCCTAATCCTAACCCGTACGCTAACACTAACCCGCGCCCTCACACGTACGCTCACCCTAAAGCGTTGTCGTACCCTCCCGTGGACCCTAAACCGTCCCCGTCCCCTAACCCTAACCCTAGCCCGAACCCTAACCCTAACCCTTCCCCGAAGCCTGACCCTCACCCGACCCCTAATCCTAACCCGTACGCTAACACTAACCCGCGCCCTCACACGTACGCTCACCCTAAAGCGTTGTCATACCCTCCCCTGGACCCTAAACTGTCCCCGTCCCCTAACCCTAACCCTAGCCCGAACCGTAACCCTAACGCTTCCCCGAAGCCTGACGCTCACCCGTCCCCTAATCCTAACCCGTACGCTAACACTAACCCGCGCCCTCACACGTACGCTCCCCCTAAAGCGTTGTTGTACCCTCCCCTGGACCCTAAACCGTTCCCGTCCCCTAACCCTAACCCTAGCCCGAACCCTAACCCTAACGCTTCCCCGAAGCCTGACCCTCACCCATCCCCTAATCCTAACCCGTACGCTAACACTACCCCGCGCCCTCACACGTACGCTAACCCTAAAGCGTTGTCCTACCCTCCCCTGGACCCTAAACTGTCCCCGTCCCCTAACCCTAAACCTAGCCCGAACACTAACCCTAACGCTTCCCCGAAGTCTGACCCTCACCCGTCCCCTAATCCTAACCCGTACGCTAACACTAACCCGCGCCCTCACACGTACGCTCCCCCTAAAGCATTGTCGTTCTCTCACCTGGACCCTAAACCGTCCCCGTCCCCTAACCCTAACCCTAGCCCGAACCCTAACCCTAACCCTTCCCCGAAGCCTGACCCTCACCCGTCCCCTAATCCTAACCCGTACGCTAACGCTAACCCGCGCCCTCACACGTACGCTCCCCCTAAAGCGTTGTCGTACCCTCCCCTGGACCCTAAACCGTCCCCGTCCCCTAACCCTAACCCTAGCCCGAACCCTAACCCTAACCCTTCCCCGAAGCCTGACCCTCACCCGTCCCCTAATCCTAACCCGTACGCTAACACTAACCCGCGCCCTCACACGTACTCTCCCCCTAAAGCGTTGTCGTACCCTCCCCTGGACCCTAAACCGTCCCCGTCCCCTAACCCTAACCCTAGCCCGAACCCTAACCCTAACACTTCCCCGAAGCCTGACCCTCACCCGTCCCCTAATCCTAACCCGTACGCTAACACTAACCCGCGCCCTCACACGTACGCTCCCCCTAAAGCGTTGTCGTACCCTCCCCTGGACCCTAAACCGTCCCCGTCCCCTAACCCTAACCCTAGCCCGAACCCTAACCCTAAGCCTTCCCCGAAGCCTGACCCTCACCCGTCCCCTAATGCTAACCCGTACGGTAACACTAACCCGCGCCCTCACACGTACGCTCACCCTAAAGCGTTGTCATACCCTCCCCTGGACCCTAAACCGTCCCTGTCCCCTAACCTTAAACCTAGCCCGAACCCTAACCCTAACGCTTCCCCGAAGCCTGACCCTCACCCGTCCCCTAATCCTAACCCAAACGCTAACACTAACCCGCGCCCTCACACGTACGCTCCCCCTAAAGCGATGTCGTACCCTCCCCTGGAACCTAAACCGTCCCCGTCCCCTAACCCTAACCCTAGCCCGAACCCTAACCCTAAACCTTCCCCGAAGCCTGACCCTAACCGTACCCTAATCCTAACCCGTACGCTAACACTAACCCACGCCCTCACACGTACGCTCCCCCTAAAGCGTTGTCGTACCCTCCCCTGGACCCTAAACCGTCCCCGTCCCCTAACCCTAACCCTAGCCCGAACCCTAAGCCTAACCCTTCCCCGAAGCCTGACCCTCACCCGTCCCCTAATCCTAACCTGTACGCTAACACTAACCCGCGCCCTGACACGTACGCTCCCCCTAAAGCGATGTCGTACCCTCCCCTGGACCCTAAACCGTCCCCGTCCCCTAACCCTAACCCTAGCCCGAACCCTAACCCTAATACTTCCCCGAAGCCTGACCCTCACCCGTCCCCTAATCCTAATGCGTACGCTAACACTAACCCGCGCCCTCACACGTACGCTCCCCCTAAAGCGTTGTCGTACCCTCCCCTGGACCCTTAACCGTCCCCGTCCCCTAACCCTATCCCTAGCCCGAACCCTAACCCTAAGCCTTCCCCGAAGCCTGACCCTCACCCGTCCCCTAATCCTAACCCGTACGCTAACACTAACCCGCGCCCTCACACGTACGCTCACCCTAAAGCGTTGTCATACCCTCCCCTGGACCCTAAACCGTCCCCGTCCCCTAAGCCTAAACCTAGCCCGAACCCTAACCCTAACGCTTCCCCGAAGCCTGACCCTCACTCGTCCCCTAATCCTAACCCATACCCTAACACTAACCTGTGTCCTCACACGTACGCTCCCCCTAAAGCGTTGTCGTACCCTCACCTGGACCCTAAACCGTCCCCGTCCCCTAACCCTAACCCTAGCCCGAACCCTAACCCTAACCCTTCCCCGAAGGCTGACCCTCACCCGTCCCCTAATCATAACCCGTACGCTAACACTAAGCCACGCCCTCACACGTACGCTCCCCCTAAAGCGTTGTCGTACCCTCACCTGGACCCTAAACCGTCCCCGTCCCCTAACCCTAACCCTAGCCCGAACCCTAACCATAACCCTTCCCCGAAGCCTGACCCTCACCCGTCCCCTAATCATAACCCGTACGCTAACACTAACCCGCGCCCTCACACGTACGCTCACCCTATAGCGTTGTCCTACCCTCCCCTGGACCCTAAACTGTCCCCGTCCCCTAACCCTAAACCTAGCCCGAACACTAACCCTAACGCTTCCCCGAAGTCTGACCCTCACCCGTCCCCTAATCCTAACCCGTACGCTAACACTAACCCGCGCCCTCACACGTACGCTCCCCCTAAAGCGTTGTCGTACCCTCCCCTGGACCCTAAACCGTCCCCGTCCCCTAACCCTAACCCTAGCCCGAACCCTAACCCTAACCCTTCCCCGAAGCCTGACCCTCACCCGTCCCCTACTCCTAACCCGTACGCTAACACTAACCCGCGCCCTCACAAGTACGCTCACCCTAAACCGTTGTCATATCCTCCCCTGGACCCTAAACTGTCCCCGTCCCCTAACCCTAACCCTAGCCCGAACCCTAACCCTAACGCTTCCCCGAAGCCTGACCCTCACCCGTCCCCTAATCCTAACCCGTACGCTAACACTAACCCGCGCCCTCACACGTACGCTCACCCTAAACCGTTGTCATATCCTCCCCTGGACCCTAAACTGTCCCCGTCCCCTAACCCTAACCCTAGCCCGAACCCTAACCCTAACGCTTCCACGAAGCCTGACCCTCACCCGTCCCCTAATCCTAACCCGTACGCTAACACTAACCCGCGCCCTCACACGTACGCTCCCCCTAAAGCGTTGTCGTACCCTCCCCTGGACCCAAAACCGTGCCCGTCCCCTAACCCTAACCCTAGCCCGAACCGTAACCCTAACCCTTCCCCGAAGCCTGACCCTCACCCGTCCCCTAATCCTAACCCGTACGCTAACACTAACCCACGCCCTCACACGTACGCTCCCCCTAAAGCATTGTCGTTCTCTCACCTGGACCCTAAACCGTCCCCGTCCCCGAACCCTAACCCTAGCCCGAACCCTAACCCTAACCCTTCCCAGAAGGCTGACCCTCACCCGTCCCCTAATCCTAACCCGTACGCTATCACTAACCCGCGCCCTAACACGTACGCTCACCCTAAAGCGTTGTCGTACCCTCCCCTGGACCCTAAACCGAACCCGTCCCCTAACCCTAAACCTAGCCCGAACCCTAACCCTAACGCTTCCCCGAAGCTTGACCCTAACCCGTCCCCTAATCCTAACCCGTACGCTAACACTAACCCGCGCCCTCACACGTACGCTCCCCCTAAAGCGTTGTCGTACCCTCCCCTGGACCCTAAACCGTCCCCGTCCCCTAACCCTAACCCTAGCCCGAACCCTAACCCTAACCCTTCCCCGAAGCCTGACCCTCACCCGTCCCCTAATCCTAACCCGTACGCTAACACTAACCCGCGCCCTCACACGTACGCTCCCCCTAATGTGTTGTCATACCCTCCCCTGGACCCTAAACCGTCCCCGTCCCCTAACCCTAACCCTAGCCCGAACTCTAACCCTAACCCTTCCCCGAAGCCTAACCCTCACCCGTCCCCTAATCCTAACCAGTACGTGAACACTAACCCGCGCCCTCACACGTACGCTCCCCCTAAAGCGTTGTCGTACCCTCCCCTGGACCCAAAACCGTCCCCGTCCCCTAACCCTAACCCTAGCCCGAACCCTAACCCTAACCCTTCCCCGAAGCCTGACCCTCACCCGTCCCCTAATCTTAACCCGTACGCTAACCCTAACCCGCGCCCTCACACGTAAGCTCCCCCTAAAGCCTTGTCGTACCCTCCCCTGGACCCTAAGCCGTCCCCGTCCCCTAACCCTAACCCTAACCCGAACCCTAACCCTAACCCTTCCCCGAAGCCTGACCCTCACACGTCCCCTAATCCTAAACCGTACGCTAACGCTAACCCGCGCCCTCACACGTACGCTCCCCCTAAAGCGTTGTCGTACCCTCCCCTGGACACTAAACCGTCCCCGTCCCCTAACCCTAACCCTAGCCCGAAGCCTGACCATCACCCGTCCCCTAATCCTAACCCGTACGCTAACACTAACCCGCGCCCTGACACGTACGCTCCCCCTAAAGCGTTGTCGTACCCTCCCCTGGACCCTAAACCGTCCCCGTCCCCTAACCCTAACCCTAGCCCGAACCCTAACCCTAACACTTCCCCGAAGCCTGACCCTCACCCGTCCCCTAATCCTAACCCGTACGCTAACACTAACCCGCGCCCTCACACGTACGCTCCCCCTAAAGCGTTGTCGTACCCTCCCCTGGACCCTAAACCGTCCCCGTCCCCTAACCCTAACCCTAGCCCGAACCCTAACCCTAAGCCTTCCCCGAAGCCTGACCCTCACCCGTCCCCTAATCCTAACCCGTACACTAACACTAACCTGCGCCCTCACACGTACGCTCCCCCTAAAGCGTTGTCGTGCCCGCCCCTGGACCCTAAACCGTCCCCGTCCCCTAACCCTAACCCTAGCCCGAACCCTAACCCTAACCCTTCCCCGAAGCCTGACCCTCACCCGTCCCCTAATCCTAACCCGTACACTAACACTAACCCGCGCCCTCACACGTACGCTCCCCCTAAAGCGTTGTCGTACCCTCCCCTGGACCCTAAAACGTCCCCGTCCCCTAACCCTAACCCTAGCCTGAACCCTAACCCTAACCCTTCCCCGAAGCCTGACCCTCACCCGTCCCCTAATCCTAACCCGTACGCTAACACTAACCCGCGCCCTCACACGTACACTCCCCCTAAAGCGTTGTCGTACCCTCCCCTGGACCCTAAACCGTCCCCGTCCCCTAACCCTAACCCTAGCCTGAACCCTAACCCTAACCCTTCCCCGAAGCCTGACCCTCACCCGTCCCCTAATCCTAACCCGTACGCTAACACTAACCCGCGCCCTCACACGTACGCTCCCCCTAAAGCGTTGTCGTACCCTCCCCTGGACCCTAAACCGTCCCCGTCCCCTAACCCTAACCCTAGCCCGAACCCTAACCCTAACCCTTCCCCGAAGCCTGACCCTCACCCATCCCCTAATCCTAACCCGTACGCTAACACTAACCCGCTCCCTCACACGTACGCTCACCCTAAAGCGTTGTCGTACCCTCACCTGAACCCTATACCGTCCCCGTCCCCTAACCCTAAACCTAGCCCGAACCCTAACCCTAACGCTTCCCCGAAGCCTGACCCTCACCCGTCCCCTAATCCTAACCCGTACGCTAACACTAACCCGCGCCCTCACACGTACGCTCCCCCTAAAGCGTTGTCGTCCCCTCACCTGGACCCAAAACCGTCCCCGTCCCCTAACCCTAACCCTAGCCCGAACCCTAACCCTAACCCTTCCCCGAAGCCTGACCCTCACCCGTCCCCTAATCTTAACCCGTACGCTAACCCTAACCCGCGCCCTCACACGTAAGCTCCCCCTAAAGCCTTGTCGTACCCTCCCCTGGACCCTAAGCCGTCCCCGTCCCCTAACCCTAACCCTAACCCGAACCCTAACCCTAACCCTTCCCCGAAGCCTGACCCTCACCCGTCCCCTAATCCTAACCCGTACGCTAACGCTAACCCGCGCCCTCACACGTACGCTCCCCCTAAAGCGCTGTCGTACCCTCCCCTGGACACTAAACCGTCCCCGTCCCCTAACCCTAACCCTAGCCCGAAGCCTGACCCTCACCCGTCCCCTAATCGTAACCCGTACGCTAACACTAACCCGCGCCCTCACACGTACGCTCACCCTAAAGCGTTGTCCTACCCTCCCCTGGACCCTAAACTGTCCCCGTCCCCTAACCCTAAACCTAGCCCGAACACTAACCCTAACGCTTCCCCGAAGTCTGACCCTCACCCGTCCCCTAATCCTAACCCGTACGCTAACACTAACCCGCGCCCTCACACGTACGCTCCCCCAAAAGCGTTGTCGTACCCTCCCCTGGACCCTAAACCGTCCCCGTCCCCTAACCCTAACCCTAGCCCGAACCCTAACCCTAACCCTTCCCCGAAGCCTGACCCTCACCCGACCCCTAATCCTAACCCGTACGCTAACACTAACCCGCGCCCTCACACGTACGCTCACCCTAAAGCGTTGTCATACCCTCCCCTGGACCCTAAACTGTCCCCGTCCCCTAACCCTAACCCTAGCCCGAACCCTAACCCTAACGCTTCCCCGAAGCCTGACCCTCACCCGTCCCCTAATCCTAACCCGTACGCTAACACTAACCCGCGCCCTGACACGTACGCTCCCCCTAAAGCGTTGTTGTACCCTCCCCAGGACCCTAAACCGTTCCCGTCCCCTAACCCTAACCCTAGCCCGAACCCTAACCCTAACGCTTCCCCGAAGCCTGACCCTCACCCATCCCCTAATCCTAACCCGTACGCTAACACTAACCCGCGCCCTCACACGTACGCTCACCCTAAAGCGTTGTCATACCCTCCCCTGGACCCTAAACCGTCCCCGTCCCCTAACCCTATCCCTAGCCTGAACCCTAACCCTAACGCTTCCCCGAAGCCTGACCCTCACCCGTCCCCTAATCCTAACCCATACGCTAACACTAACCTGCGCCCTCACACGTACGCTCCCCCTAAAGCGTTGTCGTACCCTCACCTGGACCCTAAACCGTCCCCGTCCCCTAACCCTAACCCTAGCCCGAACCCTAACCCTAACCCTTCCCCGAAGGCTGACCCTCACCCGTCCCCTAATCATAACCCGTACGCTAACACTAAGCCGCGCCCTCACACGTACACTCCCCCTAAAGCGTTGTCGTACCCTCACCTGGACCCTAAACCGTCCCTGTCCCCTAACCCTAACCCTAGCCCGAACCCTAACCCTAACCCTTCCCCGAAGCCTAACCCTCACCCGTCCTATAATCCTAACCCGTACGCTAACACTAACCCGCGCCCTCACACGTACGCTAACCCTAAAGCGTTGTCCTACCCTCCCCTGGACCCTAAACTGTCCCCGTCCCCTACCCTAAACCTAGCCCGAACACTAACCCTAACGCTTCCCCGAAGTCTGACCCTCACCCGTCCCCTAATCCTAACCCGTACGCTAACACTAACCCGCGCCCTCACACGTACGCTCCCCCTAAAGCATTGTCGTTCTCTCACCTGGACCCTAAACCGTCCCCGTCCCCTAACCCTAACCCTAGCCCGAACCCTAACCCTAACGCTTCCCCGAAGCCTGACCCTCACCCGTCCCCTAATCCTAACCCGTACGCTAACGCTAACCCGCGCCCTCACACGTACGCTCACCCTAAAGCGTTGTCGTACCCTCCCCTGGACCCTAAACCGTCCCCGTCCCCTAACCCTAACCCTAGCCCGAACCCTAACCCTAACGCTTCCCCGAAGCCTGACCCTCACCCGTCCCCTAATCCTAACCCGTACGCTAACACTAACCTGCGCCCTCACACGTACTCTCCCCCTAAAGCGTTGTCGTACCCTCCCCTGGACCCTAAACCGTCCCCGTCCCCTAACCCTAACCCTAGCCCGAACCCTAACCCTAACCCTTCCCCGAAGCCTGACCCTCACCCGTCCCCTAATCCTAACCCGTACGCTAACACTAACCCGCGCCCTCACACGTACGCTCCCCCTAAAGCGTTGTCGTACCCTCCCCTGGACCCTAAACCGTCCCCGTCCCCTAACCCTAACCCTAGCCCGAACCCTAACCCTAACGCTTCCCCGAAGCCTGACCCTCACCCGTCCCCTAATCCTAACCCGTACGCTAACACTAACCCACGCCCTCACACGTACGCTCACCCTAAAGCGTTGTCATACCCTCCCCTGGACCCTAAACCGTCCCTGTCCCCTAACCTTAAACCTAGCCCGAACCCTAACCCTAACGCTTCCCCGAAGCCTGACTCTCACCCGTCCCCTAATCCTAACCCGTACGCTAACACTAACCCGCGCCCTCACACGTACGTTCCCCCTAAAGCGTTTTCGTACCCTCCCCTGGAACCTAAACCGTCCCCGTCCCCTAACCCTAACCCTAGCCCGAACCCTAACCCTAACCCTTCCCCGAAGCCTGACCCTCACCGTACCCTAATCCTAACCCGTACGCTAACACTAACCCACGCCCTCACACGTACGCTCCCCCTAAAGCGTTGTCGTACCCTCCCCTAGACCCTAAACCGTCCCCGTCCCCTAACCCTAACCCTAGCCGGAACCCTAACCCTACCCCTTCCCCGAAGCCTGACCCTCACCCGTCCCCTAATCCTAACCCGTACGCTAACACTAACCCGCGCCCTCACACGTACGCTCACCCTAAAGCGTTGTCATACCCTCCCCTGGACCCTAAACCGTCCCCGTCCCCTAACCCTAAACCTAGCCCGAACCCTAACCCTAACGCTTCCCCGAAGCCTGACCCTCACCCGTCCCCTAATCCTAACCCATACGCTAACACTAACCTGCGCCCTCACACGTACGCTCCCGCTAAAGCGTTGTCGTACCCTCACCTGGACCCTAAACCGTCCCCGTCCCCTAACCCTAACCCTAGCCCGAACCCTAACCCTAACCCTTCCCCGAAGGCTGACCCTCACCCGTCCCCTAATCATAACCCGTACGCTAACACTAAGCCGCGCCCTCACACGTACGCTCCCCCTAAAGCGTTGTCGTACCCTCACCTGGACCCTAAACCGTCCCCGTCCCCTAACCCTAACCCTAGCCCGAACCCTAACCCTAACCCTTCCCCGAAGCCTGACCCTCACCCGTCCCCTAATCCTAACCCGTACGCTAACACTAACCCGCGCCCTCACACGTACGCTCCCCCTAAAGCGTTGTCCTACCCTCCCCTGGACCCTAAACTGTCCCCGTCCCCTAACCCTAAACCTAGCCCGAACCCTAACCCTAACGCTTCCCCGAAGTCTGACCCTCACCCGTCCCCTAATCCTAAGCCGTACGCTAACACTAACCTGCGCCCTCACACGTACGCTCCCCCTAAAGCGTTGTCGTACCCTCCCCTGGACCCTAAACCGTCCCCGTCCCCTAACCCTAACCCTAGCCCGAACCCTAACCCTAACCCTTCCCCGAAGCCTGACCCTCACCCGTCCCCTAATCCTAACTCGTACGCTAACACTAACCCGCGCCCTCACACGTACGCTCACCCTAAAGCGTTGTCATACCCTCCCCTGGACCCTAAACTGTCCCCGTCCCCTAACCCTATCCCTAGCCCGAACCCTAACCCTAACGCTTCCCCGAAGCCTGACCCTCACCCGTCCCCTAATCCTAACACGTACACTAACACTAAGCCGCGCCCTCACACGTACGCTCCCCCTAAAGCATTGTCGTACCCTCCCCTGGACCCTAAACCGTTCCCGTCCCCTAACCCTAACCCTAGCCCGAACCCTAACCCTAACGCTTCCCCGAAGCCTGACCCTCACCCGTCCCCTAATCCTAACCCGTACGCTAACACTAACCCGCGCCCTCACACGTACGCTCCCCCTATAGCGTTGTCGTACCCTCCCCTGGACCCTGAACCGTTCCCGTCCCCTAACCCTAACCCTAGCCCGAACCCTATCCCTAACCCTTCCCCGAAGCCTGACCCTCACCCGTCCCCTAATCCTAACCCGTACGCTAACACTAACCCGCGCCCTCACACGTACGCTCCCCCTAAAGCGTTGTCGTACCCTCCCCTGGACCCAAAACCGTCCCCGTCCCCTAACCCTAACCCTAGCCCGAACCCTAACCCTAACGCTTCCCCGAAGCCTGACCCTCACCCGTCCCCTAATCCTAACCCGTACGCGAACACTAACCCACGCCCTCACACGTACGCTCCCCCTAAAGCATTGACGTTCCCTCACCTGGACCCTAAACCGTCCCCGTCCCCTAACCCTAACCCTAGCCCGAACCCTAACCCTAACCCTTCCCCGAAGGCTGACCCTCACCCGTCCCCTAATCATAACCCGTACGCTAACACTAAGCCGCGCCCTCACACGTACGCTCCCCCTAAAGCGTTGTCGTACCCTCACCTGGACCCTAAACCGTCCCCATCCCCTAACCCTAACCCTAGCCCGAACCCTAACCCTAACCCTTCCCCGAAGCCTGACCCTCACCCGTCCCCTAATCCTAACCCGTACGCTAACACTAACCCGCGCCCTCACACGTACGCTCACCATAAAGCGTTGTCCTACCCTCCCCTGGACCCTAAACTGTCCCCGTCCCCTAACCCTAAACCTAGCACGAACACTAACCCTAACGCTTCCCCGAAGTCTGACCCTCACCCGTCCCCTAATCCTAACCCGTACGCTAACACTAACCCGCGCCCTCACACGTACGCTCCCCCTAAAGCGTTGTCGTACCCTCCCCTGGACCCTAAACCGTCCCCGTCCCCTAACCCTAACCCTAGCCCGAACCCTAACCCTAACCCTTCCCCGAAGGCTGACCCTCACCCGTCCCCTAATCCTAACCCGTACGCTAACACTAACCCGCGCCCTCACACGTACGCTCACCCTAAAGCGTGGTCATACCCTCCCCTGGACCCTAAACTGTCCCCGTCCCCTAACCCTAGCCCGAACCCTAACCCTAACGCTTCCCCGAAGCCTGACCCTCAACCGTCCCCTAATCCTAACCCGTACGCTAACACTAACCCACGCCCTCACACGTACGCTCCCCCTAAAGCGTTGTCGTACCCTCCCCTGGACCCTAAACCGTCCCCGTCCCCTAACCCTAGCCCGAACCCTAACTCTAACCCTTCCCCGAAGCCTGACCCTCACCCGTCCCCTAATCCTAACCTGTACGCTAACACTAACCCGCGCCCTGACACGTACGCTCCCCCTAAAGCGATGTCATACCCTCCCCTGGACCCTAAACCGTCCCCGTCCCCTAACCCTAACCCTAGCCCGAACCCTAACCCTAACACCTCCCCGAAGCCTGACCCTCACCCGTCCCCTAATCCTAACCCGTACGCTAACACTAACCCGCGCCCTCACACGTACGCTCCCCCTAAAGCGTTGTCGTACCCTCCCCTGGACCCTAAACCGTCCCCGTCCCCTAACCCTATCCCTAGCCCGAACCCTAACCCTAAGCCTTCCCCGAAGCCTGACCCTCACCCGTCCCCTAATCCTAACCCGTACGCTAACACTAACCCGCGCCCTCACACGTACGCTCACCCTAAAGCGTTGTCATACCCTCCCATGGACCCTAAACCATCCCCGTCCCCTAACCCTAAACCTAGCCCGAACCCTAACCCTAACGCTTCCCCGAAGCCTGACCCTCACCCGTCCCCTAATCCTAACCCGTACGCTAACACTAACCCGCGCCCTCACACGTACGCTCACCCTAAAGCGTTGTCATACCCTCCCCTGGACCCTAAACTGTCCCCGTCCCCTAACCCTAACCCTAGCCCGAACCCTAACCCTAACGCTTCCCCGAAGCCTGACCCTCACCCGTCCCCTAATCCTAACCCGTACGCTAACACTAACCCGCGCTCTCACACGTACGCTCCCCCTAAAGCGTTGTTGTACCCTCCCCAGGACCCTAAACCGTTCCCGTCCCCTAACCCTAACCCTAGCCCGAACCCTAACCCTAACGCTTCCCCGAAGCCTGACCCTCACCCATCCCCTAATCCTAACCCGTACGCTAACACTAACCCGCGCCCTCACACGTACGCTCACCCTAAAGCGTTGTCATACCCTCCCCTGGACCCTAAACCGTCCCCGTCCCCTAACCCTATCCCTAGCCTGAACCCTAACCCTAACGCTTCCCCGAAGCCTGACCCTCACCCGTCCCCTAATCCTAACCCATACGCTAACACTAACCTGCGCCCTCACACGTACGCTCCCCCTAAAGCGTTGTCGTACCCTCACCTGGACCCTAAACCGTCCCCGTCCCCTAACCCTAACCCTAGCCCGAACCCTAACCCTAACCCTTCCCCGAAGGCTGACCCTCACCCGTCCCCTAATCATAACCCGTACGCTAACACTAAGCCGCGCCCTCACACGTACACTCCCCCTAAAGCGTTGTCGTACCCTCACCTGGACCCTAAACCGTCCCTGTCCCCTAACCCTAACCCTAGCCGGAACCCTAACCCTAACCCTTCCCCGAAGCCTGACCCTCACCCGTCCTATAATCCTAACCCGTACGCTAACACTAACCCGCGCCCTCACACGTACGCTAACCCTAAAGCGTTGTCCTACCCTCCCCTGGACCCTAAACTGTCCCCGTCCCCTACCCTAAACCTAGCCCGAACACTAACCCTAACGCTTCCCCGAAGTCTGACCCTCACCCGTCCCCTAATCCTAACCCGTACGCTAACACTAACCCGCGCCCTCACACGTACGCTCCCCCTAAAGCATTGTCGTTCTCTCACCTGGACCCTAAACCGTCCCCGTCCCCTAACCCTAACCCTAGCCCGAACCCTAACCCTAACGCTTCCCCGAAGCCTGACCCTCACCCGTCCCCTAATCCTAACCCGTACGCTAACGCTAACCCGCGCCCTCACACGTACGCTCCCCCTAAAGCGTTGTCGTACCCTCCCCTGGACCCTAAACCGTCCCCGTCCCCTAACCCTAACCCTAGCCCGAACCCTAACCCTAACGCTTCCCCGAAGCCTGACCCTCACCCGTCCCCTAATCCTAACCCGTACGCTAACACTAACCCGCGCCCTCACACGTACTCTCCCCCTAAAGCGTTGTCGTACCCTCCCCTGGACCCTAAACCGTCCCCGTCCCCTAACCCTAACCCTAGCCCGAACCCTAACCCTAACCCTTCCCCGAAGCCTGACCCTCACCCGTCCCCTAATCCTAACCCGTACGCTAACACTAACCCGCGCCCTCACACGTACGCTCCCCCTAAAGCGTTGTCGTACCCTCCCCTGGACCCTAAACCGTCCCCGTCCCCTAACCCTAACCCTAGCCCGAACCCTAACCCTAACGCTTCCCCGAAGCCTGACCCTCACCCGTCCCCTAATCCTAACCCGTACGCTAACACTAACCCACGCCCTCACACGTACGCTCACCCTAAAGCGTTGTCATACCCTCCCCTGGACCCTAAACCGTCCCTGTCCCCTAACCTTAAACCTAGCCCGAACCCTAACCCTAACGCTTCCCCGAAGCCTGACTCTCACCCGTCCCCTAATCCTAACCCGTACGCTAACACTAACCCGCGCCCTCACACGTACGTTCCCCCTAAAGCGTTTTCGTACCCTCCCCTGGAACCTAAACCGTCCCCGTCCCCTAACCCTAACCCTAGCCCGAACCCTAACCCTAACCCTTCCCCGAAGCCTGACCCTCACCGTACCCTAATCCTAACCCGTACGCTAACACTAACCCACGCCCTCACACGTACGCTCCCCCTAAAGCGTTGTCGTACCCTCCCCTAGACCCTAAACCGTCCCCGTCCCCTAACCCTAACCCTAGCCGGATCCCTAACCCTACCCCTTCCCCGAAGCCTGACCCTCACCCGTCCCCTAATCCTAACCTGTACGCTAACACTAACCCGCGCCCTGACACGTACGCTCCCCCTAAAGCGATGTCATACCCTCCCCTGGACCCTAAACCGTCCCCGTCCCCTAACCCTAACCCTAGCCCGAACCCTAACCCTAACACCTCTCCGAAGCCTGACCCTCACCCGTCCCCTAATCCTAACCCGGACGCTAACACTAACCCGCGCCCTCACACGTACGCTCCCCCTAAAGCGTTGTCGTACCCTCCCCTGGACCCTAAACCGTCCCCGTCCCCTAACCCTATCCCTAGCCCGAACCCTAACCCTAAGCCTTCCCCGAAGCCTGACCCTCACCCGTCCCCTAATCCTAACCCGTACGCTAACACTAACCCGCGCCCTCACACGTACGCTCACCATAAAGCGTTGTCATACCCTCCCCTGGACCCTAAACCGTCCCCGTCCCCTAACCCTAAACCTAGCCCGAACCCTAACCCTAACGCTTCCCCGAAGCCTGACCCTCACCCGTCCCCTAATCCTAACCCATACGCTAACACTAACCTGCGCCCTCACACGTACGCTCCCGCTAAAGCGTTGTCGTACCCTCACCTGGACCCTAAACCGTCCCCGTCCCCTAACCCTAACCCTAGCCCGAACCCTAACCCTAACCCTTCCCCGAAGGCTGACCCTCACCCGTCCCCTAATCATAACCCGTACGCTAACACTAAGCCGCGCCCTCACACGTACGCTCCCCCTAAAGCGTTGTCGTACCCTCACCTGGACCCTAAACCGTCCCCGTCCCCTAACCCTAACCCTAGCCCGAACCCTAACCCTAACCCTTCCCCGAAGCCTGACCCTCACCCGTCCCCTAATCCTAACCCGTACGCTAACACTAACCCGCGCCCTCACACGTACGCTCACCCTAAAGCGTTGTCCTACCCTCCCCTGGACCCTAAACTGTCCCCGTCCCCTAACCCTAAACCTAGCCCGAACCCTAACCCTAACGCTTCCCCGAAGTCTGACCCTCACCCGTCCCCTAATCCTAAGCCGTACGCTAACACTAACCTGCGCCCTCACACGTACGCTCCCCCTAAAGCGTTGTCGTACCCTCCCCTGGACCCTAAACCGTCCCCGTCCCCTAACCCTAACCCTAGCCCGAACCCTAACCCTAACCCTTCCCCGAAGCCTGACCCTCACCCGTCCCCTAATGCTAACTCGTACGCTAACACTAACCCGCGCCCTCACACGTACGCTCACCCTAAAGCGTTGTCATACCCTCCCCTGGACCCTAAACTGTCCCCGTCCCCTAACCCTATCCCTAGCCCGAACCCTAACCCTAACGCTTCCCCGAAGCCTGACCCTCACCCGTCCCCTAATCCTAACACGTACGCTAACACTAAGCCGCGCCCTCACACGTACGCTCCCCCTAAAGCATTGTCGTACCCTCCCCTGGACCCTAAACCGTTCCCGTCCCCTAACCCTAACCCTAGCCCGAACCCTAACCCTAACGCTTCCCCGAAGCCTGACCCTCACCCGTCCCCTAATCCTAACCCGTACGCTAACACTAACCCGCGCCCTCACACGTACGCTCCCCCTATAGCGTTGTCGTACCCTCCCCTGGACCCTGAACCGTTCCCGTCCCCTAACCCTAACCCTAGCCCGAACCCTATCCCTAACCCTTCCCCGAAGCCTGACCCTCACCCGTCCCCTAATCCTAACCCGTACGCTAACACTAACCCGCGCCCTCACACGTACGCTCCCCCTAAACCGTTGTCGTACCCTCCCCTGGACCCAAAACCGTCCCCGTCCCCTAACCCTAACCCTAGCCCGAACCCTAACCCTAACGCTTCCCCGAAGCCTGACCCTCACCCGTCCCCTAATCCTAACCCGTACGCGAACACTAACCCACGCCCTCACACGTACGCTCCCCCTAAAGCATTGACGTTCCCTCACCTGGACCCTAAACCGTCCCCGTCCCCTAACCCTAACCCTAGCCCGAACCCTAACCCTAACCCTTCCCCGAAGGCTGACCCTCACCCGTCCCCTAATCATAACCCGTACGCTAACACTAAGCCGCGCCCTCACACGTACGCTCCCCCTAAAGCGTTGTCGTACCCTCACCTGGACCCTAAACCGTCCCCATCCCCTAACCCTAACCCTAGCCCGAACCCTAACCCTAACCCTTCCCCGAAGCCTGACCCTCACCCGTCCCCTAATCCTAACCCGTACGCTAACACTAACCCGCGCCCTCACACGTACGCTCACCATAAAGCGTTGTCCTACCCTCCCCTGGACCCTAAACTGTCCCCGTCCCCTAACCCTAAACCTAGCACGAACACTAACCCTAACGCTTCCCCGAAGTCTGACCCTCACCCGTCCCCTAATCCTAACCCGTACGCTAACACTAACCCGCGCCCTCACACGTACGCTCCCCCTAAAGCGTTGTCGTACCCTCCCCTGGACCCTAAACCGTCCCCGTCCCCTAACCCTAACCCTAGCCCGAACCCTAACCCTAACCCTTCCCCAAAGCCTGACCCTCACCCGTCCCCTAATCCTAACCCGTACGCTAACACTAACCCGCGCCCTCACACGTACGCTCACCCTAAAGCGTGGTCATACCCTCCCCTGGACCCTAAACTGTCCCCGTCCCCTAACCCTAGCCCGAACCCTAACCCTAACGCTTCCCCGAAGCCTGACCCTCAACCGTCCCCTAATCCTAACCCGTACGCTAACACTAACCCACGCCCTCACACGTACGCTCCCCCTAAAGCGTTGTCGTACCCTCCCCTGGACCCTAAACCGTCCCCGTCCCCTAACCCTAACCCTAGCCCGAACCCTAACTCTAACCCTTCCCCGAAGCCTGACCCTCACCCGTCCCCTAATCCTAACCTGTACGCTAACACTAACCCGCGCCCTGACACGTACGCTCCCCCTAAAGCGATGTCATACCCTCCCCTGGACCCTAAACCGTCCCCGTCCCCTAACCCTAACCCTAGCCCGAACCCTAACCCTAACACCTCCCCGAAGCCTGACCCTCACCCGTCCCCTAATCCTAACCCGTACGCTAACACTAACCCGCGCCCTCACACGTACGCTCCCCCTAAAGCGTTGTCGTACCCTCCCCTGGACCCTAAACCGTCCCCGTCCCCTAACCCTATCCCTAGCCCGAACCCTAACCCTAAGCCTTCCCCGAAGCCTGACCCTCACCCGTCCCCTAATCCTAACCCGTACGCTAACACTAACCCGCGCCCTCACACGTACGCTCACCCTAAAGCGTTGTCATACCCTCCCCTGGACCCTAAACCATCCCCGTCCCCTAACCCTAAACCTAGCCCGAACCCTAACCCTAACGCTTCCCCGAAGCCTGACCCTCACCCGTCCCCTAATCCTAACCCATACGCTAACACTAACCTGCGCCTTTACACGTACGCTCCCCCTAAAGCGTTGTCGTACCCTCACCTGGACCCTAAACCGTCCCCGTCCCCTAACCCTAACCCTAGCCCGAACCCTAACCCTAACCCTTCCCCGAAGCCTGACCCTCACCCGTCCCCTAATCATAACCCGTACGCTAACACTAAGCCGCGCCCTCACACGTACGCTCCCCCTAAAGCGTTGTCGTACCCTCCCCTGGACCCTAAACCGTCCCCGTCCCCTAACCCTAACCCTAGCCCGAACCCTAACCCTAACCCTTCCCCGAAGCCTGACCCTCACCCGTCCCCTAATCCTAACCCGTACGCTAACACTAACCCGCGCCCTCACACGTACGCTCACCCTAAAGCGTTGTCCTACCCTCCCCTGGACCCTAAACTGTCCCCGTCCCCTAACCCTAAACCTAGCCCGAACCCTAACCCTAACGCTTCCCCGAAGTCTGACCCTCACCCGTCCCCTAATCCTAAGCCGTACGCTAACACTAACCCGCGCCCTCACACGTACACTCCCCCTAAAGCGTTGTCGTACCCTCCCCTAGACCCAAAACCGTCCCCGTCCCCTAACCCTAACCCTAGCCCGAACCCTAACCCTAACGCTTCCCCGAAGCCTGACCCTCACCCGTCCCCTAATCCTAACCCGTACGCGAACACTAACCCACGCCCTCACACGTACGCTCCCCCTAAAGCATTGTCGTTCCCTCACCTGGACCCTAAACCGTCCCCGTCCCCTAACCCTAAACCTAGCCCGAACCCTAACCCTAACCCTTCCCCGAAGCCTGACGCTCACCGTACCCTAATCCTAACCCGTACGCTAACACTAACCCACGCCCTCACACGTACGCTCCCCCGAAAGCGTTGTCGTACCCTCCCCTGGACCCTAAACCGTCCCCGTCCCCTAACCCTAACCCTAGCCCGAACCCTAACCCTAACCCTTCCCCGAAGCCTGACCCTCACCCGTCCCCTAATCCTAACTCGTACTCTAACACTAACCCGCGCCCTCACACGTACGCTCCCCCTAAAGCGTTGTCATACCCTCCCCTGGACCCTAAACTGTCCCTGTCCCCTAACCCTATCCCTAGCCCGAACCCTAACCCTAACGCTTCCCCGAAGCCTGACCCTCACCCGTCCCCTAATCCTAACACGTACGCTAACACTAAGCCGCGCCCTCACACGTACGCTCCCCCTAAAGCGTTGTCGTACCCTCCCCTGGACCCTAAACCGTTCCCGTCCCCTAACCCTAACCCTAGCCCGAACCCTAACCCTAACGCTTCCCCGAAGCCTGACCCTCACCCGTCCCCTAATCCTAACCCGTACGCTAACACTAACCCGCGCCCTCACACGTACGCTCCCCCTATAGCGTTGTCGTACCCTCCCCTGGACCCTGAACCGTTCCGTCCCCTAAACCTAACCCTAGCCCGAACCCTATCCCTAACCCTTCCCCGAAGCCTGACCCTCACCCGTCCCCTAATCCTAACCCGTACGCTAACACTAACCCGCGCCCTCACACGTACGCTCCCCCTAAAGCGTTGTCGTACCCTCCCCTGGACCCAAAACCGTCCCCGTCCCCTAACCCTAACCCTAGCCCGAACCCTAACCCTAACGCTTCCCCGAAGCCTGACCCTCACCCGTCCCCTAATCCTAACCCGTACGCGAACACTAACCCACGCCCTCACACGTACGCTCCCCCTAAAGCATTGTCGTTCCCTCACCTGGACCCTAAACCGTCCCCGTCCCCTAACCCTAACCCTAGCCCGAACCCTAACCCTAACCCTTCCCCGAAGCCTGACCCTCACCGTACCCTAATCCTAACCCGTACGCTAACACTAACCCACGCCCTCACACGTACGCTCCCCCTAAAGCGTTGTCGTACCCTCCCCTGGACCCTAAACCGTCCCCGTCCCCTAACCCTAACCCTAGCCCGAACCCTAACCCTAACCCTTCCCCGAAGCCTGACCCTCACCCGTCCCCTAATCCTAACTCGTACTCTAACACTAACCCGCGCCCTCACACGTACGCTCACCCTAAAGCGTTGTCATACCCTCCCCTGGACCCTAAACTGTCCCTGTCCCCTAACCCTATCCCTAGCCCGAACCCTAACCCTAACGCTTCCCCGAAGCCTGACCCTCACCCGTCCCCTAATCCTAACACGTACGCTAACACTAAGCCGCGCCCTCACACGTACGCTCCCCCTAAAGCGTTGTCGTACCCTCCCCTGGACCCTAAACCGTTCCCGTCCCCTAACCCTAACCCTAGCCCGAACCCTAACCCTAACGCTTCCCCGAAGCCTGACCCTCACCCGTCCCCTAATCCTAACCCGTACGCTAACACTAACCCGCGCCCTCACACGTACGCTCCCCCTATAGCGTTGTCGTACCCTCCCCTGGACCCTGAACCGTTCCGTCCCCTAACCCTAGCCCTAGCCCGAACCCTATCCCTAACCCTTCCCCGAAGCCTGACCCTAACCCGTCCCCTAATCCTAACCCGTACGCTAACACTAACCCGCGCCCTCACACGTACGCTCCCCCTAAAGCGTTGTCGTACCCTCCCCTGGACCCAAAACCGTCCCCGTCCCCTAACCCTAACCCTAGCCCGAACCCTAACCCTAACGCTTCCCCGAAGCCTGACCCTCACCCGTCCCCTAATCCTAACCCGTACGCGAACACTAACCCACGCCCTCACACGTACGCTCCCCCTAAAGCATTGTCGTTCCCTCACCTGGACCCTAAACCGTCCCCGTCCCCTAACCCTAACCCTAGCCCGAACCCTAACCCTAACCCTTCCCCGAAGCCTGACCCTCACCGTACCCTAATCCTAACCCGTACGCTAACACTAACCCACGCCCTCACACGTACGCTCCCCCAAAGCGTTGTCGTACCCTCCCCTGGACCCTAAACCGTCCCCGTCCCCTAACCCTAACCCTAGCCCGAACCCTAACCCTAACCCTTCCCCGAAGCCTGACCCTCACCCGTCCCCTAATCCTAACCTGTACGCTAACACTAACCCGCGCCCTGACACGTACGCTCCCCCTAAAGCGATGTCATACTCTCCCTGGACCCTAAACCGTCCCCGTCCCCTAACCCTAGCCCTAGCCCGAACCCTAACCCTAACACCTCCCCGAAGCCTGACCCTCACCCGTCCCCTAATCCTAACCCGTACGCTAACACTAACCCGCGCCCTCACACGTCCGCTCCCCCTAAAGCGTTGTCGTACCCTCCCCTGGACCCTAAACAGTCCCCGTCCCCTAACCCTATCCCTAGCCCAAACCCTAACCCTAAGCCTTCCCCGAAGCCTGACCCTCACCCGTCCCCTAATCCTATCCCGTACGCTAACACTAACCCGCGCCCTCACACGTACGCTCACCCTAAAGCGTTGTCATACCCTCCCCTGGACCCTAAACCGTCCCCGTCCCCTAACCCTAAACCTAGCCCGAACCCTAACCCTAACGCTTCCCCGAAGCCTGACCCTCACCCGTCCCCTAATCCTAACCCATACGCTAACACTAACCTGCGCCCTCACACGTACGCTCCCCCTAAAGCGTTGTCGTACCCTCACCTGGACCCTAAACCGTCCCCGTCCCCTAACCCTAACCCTAGCCCGAACCCTAACCCTAACCCTTCCCCGAAGCCTGACCCTCACCCGTCCCCTAATCCTAACCCGTACGCTAACACTAACCCGCGC
Source organism: Delphinus delphis (assembly GCF_949987515.2). Taxonomy (NCBI): domain Eukaryota; kingdom Metazoa; phylum Chordata; class Mammalia; order Artiodactyla; family Delphinidae; genus Delphinus; species Delphinus delphis. Next base: position 27,060,731 of record NC_082691.1, on the reverse strand, counting down.
CCTCACACGTACGCTCACCCTAAAGCGTTGTCATACCCTCCCCTGGACCCTAAACTGTCCCCGTCCCCTAACCCTAGCCCGAACGCTAACCCTAACGCTTCCCCGAAGCCTGACCCTCACCCGTCCCCTAATCCTAACCCGTACGCTAACACTAACCCACGCCCTCACACGTACGCTCCCCCTAAAGCGTTGTCGTACCCTCCCCTGGACCCTAAACCGTCCCCGTCCCCTAACCCTAACCCTAGCCCGAACCCTAACCCTAACCCTTCCCCGAAGCCTGACCCTCACCCGTCCCCTAATCCTAACCTGTACGCTAACACTAACCCGCGCCCTGACACGTACGCTCCCCCTAAAGCGATGTCATACCCTCCCCTGGACCCTAAACCGTCCCCGTCCCCTAACCCTAACCCTAGCCCGAACCCTAACCCTAACACCTCCCCGAAGCCTGACCCTCACCCGTCCCCTAATCCTAACCCGTACGCTAACACTAACCCGCGCCCTCACACGTCCGCTCCCCCTAAAGCGTTGTCGTACCCTCCCCTGGACCCTAAACAGTCCCCGTCCCCTAACCCTATCCCTAGCCCAAACCCTAACCCTAAGCCTTCCCCGAAGCCTGACCCTCACCCGTCCCCTAATCCTATCCCGTACGCTAACACTAACCCGCGCCCTCACACGTACGCTCACCCTAAAGCGTTGTCATACCCTCCCCTGGACCCTAAACCGTCCCCGTCCCCTAACCCTAAACCTAGCCCGAACCCTATCCCTAACGCTTCCCCGAAGCCTGACCCTCACCCGTCCCCTAATCCTAACCCATACGCTAACACTAACCTGCGCCCTCACACGTACGCTCCCCCTAAAGCGTTGTCGTACCCTCCCCTGGACCCTAAACCGTCCCCGTCCCCTAACCCTAACCCTAGCCCGAACCCTAACCCTAACCCTTCCCCGAAGCCTGACCCTCACCCGTCCCCTAATCCTAACCCGTACGCTAACACTAACCCGCGCCCTCACACGTACGCTCACCCTAAAGCGTTGTCATACCCTCCCCTGGACCCTAAACTGTCCCCGTCCCCTAACCCTAGCCCGAACGCTAACCCTAACGCTTCCCCGAAGCCTGACCCTCACCCGTCCCCTAATCCTAACCCGTACGCTAACACTAACCCACGCCCTCACACGTACGCTCCCCCTAAAGCGTTGTCGTACCCTCCCCTGGACCCTAAACCGTCCCCGTCCCCTAACCCTAACCCTAGCCCGAACCCTAACCCTAACCCTTCCCCGAAGCCTGACCCTCACCCGTCCCCTAATCCTAACCTGTACGCTAACACTAACCCGCGCCCTGACACGTACGCTCCCCCTAAAGCGATGTCATACCCTCCCCTGGACCCTAAACCGTCCCCGTCCCCTAACCCTAACCCTAGCCCGAACCCTAACCCTAACACCTCCCCGAAGCCTGACCCTCACCCGTCCCCTAATCCTAACCCGTACGCTAACACTAACCCGCGCCCTCACACGTACGCTCCCCCTAAAGCGTTGTCGTACCCTCCCCTGGACCCTAAACCGTCCCCGTCCCCTAACCCTATCCCTAGCCCGAACCCTAACCCTAAGCCTTCCCCGAAGCCTGACCCTCACCCGTCCCCTAATCCTAACCCGTACGCTAACACTAACCCGCGCCCTCACACGTACGCTCACCCTAAAGCGTTGTCATACCCTCCCCTGGACCCTAAACCATCCCCGTCCCCTAACCCTAAACCTAGCCCGAACCCTAACCCTAACGCTTCCCCGAAGCCTGACCCTCACCCGTCCCCTAATACTAACCCATACGCTAACACTAACCTGCGCCCTCACACGTACGCTCCCCCTAAAGCGTTGTCGTACCCTCACCTGGACCCTAAACCGTCCCCGTCCCCTAACCCTAACCCTAGCCCGAACCCTAACCCTAACCCTTCCCCGAAGCCTGACCCTCACCCGTCCCCTAATCATAACCCGTACGCTAACACTAAGCTGCGCCCTCACACGTACGCTCCCCCTAAAGCGTTGTCGTACCCTCACCTGGACCCTAAACCGTCCCCGTCCCCTAACCCTAACCCTAGCCCGAACCCTAACCCTAACCTTTCCCCGAAGCCTGACCCTCACCCGTCCCCTAATCCTAACCCGTACGCTAACACTAACCCGCGCCCTCACACGTACGCTCACCCTAAAGCGTTGTCCTACCCTCCCCTGGACCCTAAACTGTCCCCGTCCCCTAACCCTAAACCTAGCCCGAACCCTAACCCTAACGCTTCCCCGAAGTCTGACCCTCACCCGTCCCCTAATCCTAAGCCGTACGCTAAAACTAACCCGCGCCCTCACACGTACGCTCCCCCTAAAGCGTTGTCGTACCCTCCCCTGGACCCTAAACCGTCCCCGTCCCCTAACCCTAACCCTAGCCCGAACCCTAACCCTAACCCTTCCCCGAAGCCTGACCCTCACCCGTCCCCTAATCCTAACTCGTACGCTAACACTAACCCGCGCCCTCACACGTACGCTCACCCTAAAGCGTTGTCATACCCTCCCCTGGACCCTAAACTGTCCCTGTCCCCTAACCCTGTGCCTAGCCCGAACCCTAACCCTAACCCTTCCCCGAAGCCTGACCCTCACCCGTCCCCTAATCCTAACACGTACGCTAACACTAAGCCGCGCCCTCACACGTACGCTCCCCCTAAAGCGTTGTCGTACCCTCCCCTGGACACTAAACCGTTCCCGTCCCCTAACCCTAACCCTAGCCCGAACCCTAACCCTAACGCTTCCCCGAAGCCTGACCCTCACCCGTCCCCTAATCCTAACCCGTACGCTAACACTAACCCGCGCCCTCACACGTACGCTCCCCCTATAGCGTTGTCGTACCCTCCCCTGGACCCTGAACCGTTCCCGTCCCCTAACCCTAACCCTAGCCCGAACCCTATCCCTAACCCTTCCCCGAAGCCTGACCCTCACCCGTCCCCTAATCCTAACCCGTACGCTAACACTAACCCGCGCCCTCACACGTACGCTCCCCCTAAAGCGTTGTCGTACCCTCCCCTGGACCCAAAACCGTCCCCGTCCCCTAACCCTAACCCTAGCCCGAACCCTAACCCTAACCCTTCCCCGAAGCCTGACCCTCACCCGTCCCCTAATCCTAACCCGTACGCGAACACTAACCCACGCCCTCACACGTACGCTCCCCCTAAAGCATTGTCGTTCCCTCCCCTGGACCCTAAACCGTCCCCGTCCCCTAACCCTAACCCTAGCCCGAACCCTAACCCTAACCCTTCCCAGAAGCCTGACCCTCACCCGTCCCCTAATCCTAACCCGTACGCTAACACTAACCCGCGCCCTAACACGTACACTCCCCCTAAAGCGTTGTCGTACCCTCCCCTGGACCCTAAACCGTCCCCGTCCCCTAACCCTAACCCTAGCCCGAACCCTAACCCTAAGCCTTCCCCGAAGCCTGACCCTCACCCGTCCCCTAATCCTAACCCGTACGGTAACACTAACCCACGCCCTCACACGTACGCTCACACTAAAGCGTTGTCATACCCTCCCCTGGACCCTAAACCGTCCCTGTCCCCTAACCTTAAACCTAGCCCGAACCCTAACCCTAACGCTTCCCCGAAGCCTGACCCTCACCCGTCCCCTAATCCTAACCCGTACGCTAACACTAACCCGCGCCCTCACACGTACGTTCCCCCTAAAGCGTTGTCGTACCCTCCCCTGGAACCTAAACCGTCCCCGTCCCCTAACCCTAACCCTAGCCCGAACCCTAACCCTAACCCTTCCCCGAAGCCTGACCCTCACCGTACCCTAATCCTAACCCGTACGCTAACACTAACCCACGCCCTCACACGTACGCTCCCCCTAAAGCGTTGTCGTACCCTCCCCTGGACCCTAAACCGTCCCCGTCCCCTAACCCTAACCCTAGCCCGAACCCTAACCCTAACCCTTCCCCGAAGCCTGACCCTCACCCGTCCCCTAATCCTAACCTGTAGGCTAACACTAACCCGCGCCCTGACACGTACGCTCCCCCTAAAGCGATGTCATACCCTCCCCTGGACCCTAAACCGTCCCCGTCCCCTAACCCTAGCCCTAGCCCGAACCCTAACCCTAACACCTCCCCGAAGCCTGACCCTCACCCGTCCCCTAATCCTAACCCGTACGCTAACACTAACCCGCGCCCTCACACGTACGCTCCCCCTAAAGCGTTGTCGTACCCTCCCCTGGACCCTAAACAGTCCCCGTCCCCTAACCCTATCCCTAGCCCAAACCCTAACCCTAAGCCTTCCCCGAAGCCTGACCCTCACCCGTCCCCTAATCCTAACCCGTACGCTAACACTAACCCGCGCCCTCACACGTACGCTCACCCTAAAGCGTTGTCATACCCTCCCCTGGACCCTAAACCGTCCCCGTCCCCTAACCCTAAACCTAGCCCGAACCCTAACCCTAACGCTTCCCCGAAGCCTGACCCTCACCCGTCCCCTAATCCTAACCCGTACGCTAACACTAACCCGCGCCCTCACACGTACGTTCCCCCTAAAGCGTTGTCGTACCCTCCCCTGGAACCTAAACCGTCCCCGTCCCCTAACCCTAACCCTAGCCCGAACCCTAACCCTAACCCTTCCCCGAAGCCTGACCCTCACCGTACCCTAATCCTAACCCGTACGCTAACACTAACCCACGCCCTCACACGTACGCTCCCCCTAAAGCGTTGTCGTACCCTCCCCTGGACCCTAAACCGTCCCCGTCCCCTAACCCTAACCCTAGCCCGAACCCTAACCCTAACCCTTCCCCGAAGCCTGACCCTCACCCGTCCCCTAATCCTAACCTGTAGGCTAACACTAACCCGCGCCCTGACACGTACGCTCCCCCTAAAGCGATGTCATACCCTCCCCTGGACCCTAAACCGTCCCCGTCCCCTAACCCTAGCCCTAGCCCGAACCCTAACCCTAACACCTCCCCGAAGCCTGACCCTCACCCGTCCCCTAATCCTAACCCGTACGCTAACACTAACCCGCGCCCTCACACGTACGCTCCCCCTAAAGCGTTGTCGTACCCTCCCCTGGACCCTAAACAGTCCCCGTCCCCTAACCCTATCCCTAGCCCAAACCCTAACCCTAAGCCTTCCCCGAAGCCTGACCCTCACCCGTCCCCTAATCCTAACCCGTACGCTAACACTAACCCGCGCCCTCACACGTACGCTCACCCTAAAGCGTTGTCATACCCTCCCCTGGACCCTAAACCGTCCCCGTCCCCTAACCCTAAACCTAGCCCGAACCCTAACCCTAACGCTTCCCCGAAGCCTGACCCTCACCCGTCCCCTAATCCTAATCCGTACGCTAACACTAACCCGCGCCCTCACACGTACGCTCCCCCTAAAGCGTTGTCGTACCCTCCCCTGGAACCTAAACCGTCCCCGTCCCCTAACCCTAACCCTAGCCCGAACCCTAACCCTAACCCTTCCCCGAAGCCTGACCCTCACCGTACCCTAATCCTAACCCGTACGCTAACACTAACCCACGCCCTCACACGTACGCTCCCCCTAAAGCGTTGTCGTACCCTCCCCTGGACCCTAAACCGTCCCCGTCCCATAACCCTAACCCTAGCCCGAACCCTAACCCTAACCCTTCCCCGAAGCCTGACCCTCACCCGTCCCCTAATCCTAACCTGTACGCTAACACTAACCCGCGCCCTGACACGTACGCTCCCCGTAAAGCGATGTCATACCCTCCCCTGGACCCTAAACCGTCCCCGTCCCCTAACCCTAACCCTAGCCCGAACCCTAACCCTAACACCTCCCCGAAGCCTGAACCTCACCCGTCCCCTAATCCTAACCCGTACGCTAACACTAACCCGCGCCCTCACACGTACGCTCCCCCTAAAGCGTTGTCGTACCCTCCCCTGGACCCTAAACCGTCCCCGTCCCCTAACCCTATCCCTAGCCCGAACCCTAACCCTAACCCTTCCCCGAAGCCTGACCCTCACCCGTCCCCTAATCCTAACCCGTACGCTAACACTAACCCGCGCCCTCACACGTACGCTCACCATAAAGCGTTGTCCTACCCTCCCCTGGACCCTAAACTGTCCCCGTCCCCTAACCCTAAACCTAGCCCGAACACTAACCCTAACGCTTCCCCGAAGTCTGACCCTCACCCGTCCCCTAATCCTAACCCGTACGCTAACACTAACCCGCGCCCTCACACGTACGCTCCCCCTAAAGCGTTGTCGTACCCTCCCCTGGACCCTAAACCGTCCCCGTCCCCTAACCCTAACCCGAACCCTAACCCTAACCCTTCCCCGAAGCCTGACCCTCACCCGTCCCCTAATCCTAACCCGTACGCTAACACTAACCCGCGCCCTCACACGTACGCTCACCCTAAAGCGTTGTCATACCCTCCCCTGGACCCTAAACTGTCCCCGTCCCCTAACCCTAGCCCGAACGCTAACCCTAACGCTTCCCCGAAGCCTGACCCTCACCCGTCCCCTAATCCTAACCCGTACGCTAACACTAACCCACGCCCTCACACGTACGCTCCCCCTAAAGCGTTGTCGTACCCTCCCCTGGACCCTAAACCGTCCCCGTCCCCTAACCCTAACCCTAGCCCGAACCCTAACCCTAACCCTTCCCCGAAGCCTGACCCTCACCCGTGCCCTAATCCTAACCTGTACGCTAACACTAACCCGCGCCCTGACACGTACGCTCCCCCTAAAGCGATGTCATACCCTCCCCTGGACCCTAAACCGTCCCCGTCCCCTAACCCTAACCCTAGCCCGAACCCTAACCCTAACACCTCCCCGAAGCCTGACCCTCACCCGTCCCCTAATCCTAACCCGTACGCTAACACTAACCCGCGCCCTCACACGTACGCTCCCCCTAAAGCGTTGTCGTACCCTCCCCTGGACCCTAAACCGTCCCCGTCCCCTAACCCTATCCCTAGCCCGAACCCTAACCCTAAGCCTTCCCCGAAGCCTGACCCTCACCCGTCCCCTAATCCTAACCCGTACGCTAACACTAACCCGCGCCCTCACACGTACGCTCACCCTAAAGCGTTGTCATACCCTCCCCTGGACCCTAAACCATCCCCGTCCCCTAACCCTAAACCTAGCCCGAACCCTAACCCTAACGCTTCCCCGAAGCCTGACCCTCACCCGTCCCCTAATACTAACCCATACGCTAACACTAACCTGCGCCCTCACACGTACGCTCCCCCTAAAGCGTTGTCGTACCCTCACCTGGACCCTAAACCGTCCCCGTCCCCTAACCCTAACCCTAGCCCGAACCCTAACCCTAACCCTTCCCCGAAGCCTGACCCTCACCCGTCCCCTAATCATAACCCGTACGCTAACACTAAGCCGCGCCCTCACACGTACGCTCCCCCTAAAGCGTTGTCGTACCCTCACCTGGACCCTAAACCGTCCCCGTCCCCTAACCCTAACCCTAGCCCGAACCCTAACCCTAACCCTTCCCCGAAGCCTGACCCTCACCCGTCCCCTAATCCTAACCCGTACGCTAACACTAACCCGCGCCCTCACACGTACGCTCACCCTAAAGCGTTGTCCTACCCTCCCCTGGACCCTAAACTGTCCCCGTCCCCTAACCCTAAACCTAGCCCGAACCCTAACCCTAACGCTTCCCCGAAGTCTGACCCTCACCCGTCCCCTAATCCTAAGCCGTACGCTAAAACTAACCCGCGCCCTCACACGTACGCTCCCCCTAAAGCGTTGTCGTACCCTCCCCTGGACCCTAAACCGTCCCCGTCCCCTAACCCTAACCCTAGCCCGAACCCTAACCCTAACCCTTCCCCGAAGCCTAACCCTCACCCGTCCCCTAATCCTAACTCGTACGCTAACACTAACCCGCGCCCTCACACGTACGCTCACCCTAAAGCGTTGTCATACCCTCCCCTGGACCCTAAACTGTCCCTGTCCCCTAACCCTGTGCCTAGCCCGAACCCTAACCCTAACGCTTCCCCGAAGCCTGACCCTCACCCGTCCCCTAATCCTAACACGTACGCTAACACTAAGCCGCGCCCTCACACGTACGCTCCCCCTAAAGCGTTGTCGTACCCTCCCCTGGACACTAAACCGTTCCCGTCCCCTAACCCTAACCCTAGCCCGAACCCTAACCCTAACGCTTCCCCGAAGCCTGACCCTCACCCGTCCCCTAATCCTAACCCGTACGCTAACACTAACCCGCGCCCTCACACGTACGCTCCCCCTATAGCGTTGTCGTACCCTCCCCTGGACCCTGAACCGTTCCCGTCCCCTAACCCTAACCCTAGCCCGAACCCTATCCCTAACCCTTCCCCGAAGCCTGACCCTCACCCGTCCCCTAATCCTAACCCGTACGCTAACACTAACCCGCGCCCTCACACGTACGCTCCCCCTAAAGCGTTGTCGTACCCTCCCCTGGACCCAAAACCGTCCCCGTCCCCTAACCCTAACCCTAGCCCGAACCCTAACCCTAACCCTTCCCCGAAGCCTGACCCTCACCCGTCCCCTAATCCTAACCCGTACGCGAACACTAACCCACGCCCTCACACGTACGCTCCCCCTAAAGCATTGTCGTTCCCTCCCCTGGACCCTAAACCGTCCCCGTCCCCTAACCCTAACCCTAGCCCGAACCCTAACCCTAACCCTTCCCAGAAGCCTGACCCTCACCCGTCCCCTAATCCTAACCCGTACGCTAACACTAACCCGCGCCCTAACACGTACACTCCCCCTAAAGCGTTGTCGTACCCTCCCCTGGACCCTAAACCGTCCCCGTCCCCTAACCCTAACCCTAGCCCGAACCCTAACCCTAAGCCTTCCCCGAAGCCTGACCCTCACCCGTCCCCTAATCCTAACCCGTACGGTAACACTAACCCACGCCCTCACACGTACGCTCACACTAAAGCGTTGTCATACCCTCCCCTGGACCCTAAACCGTCCCTGTCCCCTAACCTTAAACCTAGCCCGAACCCTAACCCTAACGCTTCCCCGAAGCCTGACCCTCACCCGTCCCCTAATCCTAACCCGTACGCTAACACTAACCCGCGCCCTCACACGTACGTTCCCCCTAAAGCGTTGTCGTACCCTCCCCTGGAACCTAAACCGTCCCCGTCCCCTAACCCTAACCCTAGCCCGAACCCTAAGCCTAACCCTTCCCCGAAGCCTGACCCTCACCGTACCCTAATCCTAACCCGTACGCTAACACTAACCCACGCCCTCACACGTACGCTCCCCCTAAAGCGTTGTCGTACCCTCCCCTGGACCCTAAACCGTCCCCGTCCCCTAACCCTAACCCTAGCCCGAACCCTAACCCTAACCCTTCCCCGAAGCCTGACCCTCACCCGTCCCCTAATCCTAACCTGTACGCTAACACTAACCCGCGCCCTGACACGTACGCTCCCCCTAAAGCGATGTCATACCCTCCCCTGGACCCTAAACCGTCCCCGTCCCCTAACCCTAGCCCTAGCCCGAACCCTAACCCTAACACCTCCCCGAAGCCTGACCCTCACCCGTCCCCTAATCCTAACCCGTACGCTAACACTAACCCGCGCCCTCACACGTACGCTCCCCCTAAAGCGTTGTCGTACCCTCCCCTGGACCCTAAACAGTCCCCGTCCCCTAACCCTATCCCTAGCCCAAACCCTAACCCTAAGCCTTCCCCGAAGCCTGACCCTCACCCGTCCCCTAATCCTAACCCGTACGCTAACACTAACCCGCGCCCTCACACGTACGCTCACCCTAAAGCGTTGTCATACCCTCCCCTGGACCCTAAACCGTCCCCGTCCCCTAACCCTAAACCTAGCCCGAACCCTAACCCTAACGCTTCCCCGAAGCCTGACCCTCACCCGTCCCCTAATCCTAATCCGTACGCTAACACTAACCCGCGCCCTCACACGTACGCTCCCCCTAAAGCGTTGTCGTACCCTCCCCTGGAACCTAAACCGTCCCCGTCCCCTAACCCTAACCCTAGCCCGAACCCTAACCCTAACCCTTCCCCGAAGCCTGACCCTCACCGTACCCTAATCCTAACCCGTACGCTAACACTAACCCACGCCCACACACGTACGCTCCCCCTAAAGCGTTGTCGTACCCTCCCCTGGACCCTAAACCGTCCCCGTCCCATAACCCTAACCCTAGCCCGAACCCTAACCCTAACCCTTCCCCGAAGCCTGACCCTCACCCGTCCCCTAATCCTAACCTATACGCTAACACTAACCCGCGCCCTGACACGTACGCTCCCCGTAAAGCGATGTCATACCCTCCCCTGGACCCTAAACCGTCCCCGTCCCCTAACCCTAACCCTAGCCCGAACCCTAACCCTAACACCTCCCCGAAGCCTGAACCTCACCCGTCCCCTAATCCTAACCCGTACGCTAACACTAACCCGCGCCCTCACACGTACGCTCCCCCTAAAGCGTTGTCGTACCCTCCCCTGGACCCTAAACCGTCCCCGTCCCCTAACCCTATCCCTAGCCCGAACCCTAACCCTAACCCTTCCCCGAAGCCTGACCCTCACCCGTCCCCTAATCGTAACCCGTACGCTAACACTAACCCGCGCCCTCACACGTACGCTCACCCTAAAGCGTTGTCCTACCCTCCCCTGGACCCTAAACTGTCCCCGTCCCCTAACCCTAACCCTAGCCCGAACCCTAACCCTAACGCTTCCCCGAAGCCTGACCCTCACCCGTCCCCTAATCCTAACCCGTACGCTAACACTAAGCCGCGCCCTCACACGTACGCTCCCCCTAAAGCGTTGTCGTACCCTCCCCTGGACCCTAAACCGTTCCCGTCCCCTAACCCTAAACCTAGCCCGAACACTAACCCTAACGCTTCCCCGAAGCCTGACCCTCACCCGTCCCCTAATCCTAACCCGTACGCTAACACTAACCCGCGCCCTCACACGTACGCTCCCCCTATAGCGTTGTCGTACCCTCCCCTGGACCCTAAACCGTCCCCGTCCCCTAACCCTAACCCTAGCCCGAACCCTAACCCTAACCCTTCCCCGAAGCCTGACCCTCACCCGTCCCCTAATCCTAATCCGTACGCTAACACTAACCCGCGCCCTCACACGTACGCTCCCCCTATAGCGTTGTCGTACCCTCCCCTGGACCCTGAACCGTTCCCGTCCCCTAACCCTAACCCTAGCCCGAACCCTATCCCTAACCCTTCCCCGAAGCCTGACCCTCACCCGTCCCCTAATCCTAACCCGTACGCTAACACTAACCCGCGCCCTCACACGTACGCTCCCCCTAAAGCGTTGTCGTACCCTCCCCTGGACCCAAAACCGTCCCCGTCCCCTAACCCTAACCCTAGCCCGAACCCTAACCCTAACCCTTCCCCGAAGCCTGACCCTCACCCGTCCCCTAATCCTAACCCGTACGCGAACACTAACCCACGCCCTCACACGTACGCTCCCCCTAAAGCATTGTCGTTCCCTCCCCTGGACCCTAAACCGTCCCCGTCCCCTAACCCTAACCCTAGCCCGAACCCTAACCCTAACCCTTCCCAGAAGCCTGACCCTCACCCGTCCCCTAATCCTAACCCGTACGCTAACACTAACCCGCGCCCTAACACGTACACTCCCCCTAAAGCGTTGTCGTACCCTCCCCTGGACCCTAAACCGTCCCCGTCCCCTAACCCTAACCCTAGCCCGAACCCTAACCCTAAGCCTTCCCCGAAGCCTGACCCTCACCCGTCCCCTAATCCTAACCCGTACGGTAACACTAACCCACGCCCTCACACGTACGCTCACACTAAAGCGTTGTCATACCCTCCCCTGGACCCTAAACCGTCCCTGTCCCCTAACCTTAAACCTAGCCCGAACCCTAACCCTAACGCTTCCCCGAAGCCTGACCCTCACCCGTCCCCTAATCCTAACCCGTACGCTAACACTAACCCGCGCCCTCACACGTACGTTCCCCCTAAAGCGTTGTCGTACCCTCCCCTGGAACCTAAACCGTCCCCGTCCCCTAACCCTAACCCTAGCCCGAACCCTAAGCCTAACCCTTCCCCGAAGCCTGACCCTCACCGTACCCTAATCCTAACCCGTACGCTAACACTAACCCACGCCCTCACACGTACGCTCCCCCTAAAGCGTTGTCGTACCCTCCCCTGGACCCTAAACCGTCCCCGTCCCCTAACCCTAACCCTAGCCCGAACCCTAACCCTAACCCTTCCCCGAAGCCTGACCCTCACCCGTCCCCTAATCCTAACCTGTACGCTAACACTAACCCGCGCCCTGACACGTACGCTCCCCCTAAAGCGATGTCATACCCTCCCCTGGACCCTAAACCGTCCCCGTCCCCTAACCCTAGCCCTAGCCCGAACCCTAACCCTAACACCTCCCCGAAGCCTGACCCTCACCCGTCCCCTAATCCTAACCCGTACGCTAACACTAACCCGCGCCCTCACACGTACGCTCCCCCTAAAGCGTTGTCGTACCCTCCCCTGGACCCTAAACAATCCCCGTCCCCTAACCCTATCCCTAGCCCAAACCCTAACCCTAAGCCTTCCCCGAAGCCTGACCCTCACCCGTCCCCTAATCCTAACCCGTACGCTAACACTAACCCGCGCCCTCACACGTACGCTCACCCTAAAGCGTTGTCATACCCTCCCCTGGACCCTAAACCGTCCCCGTCCCCTAACCCTAAACCTAGCCCGAACCCTAACCCTAACGCTTCCCCGAAGCCTGACCCTCACCCGTCCCCTAATCCTAATCCGTACGCTAACACTAACCCGCGCCCTCACACGTACGCTCCCCCTAAAGCGTTGTCGTACCCTCCCCTGGAACCTAAACAGTCCCCGTCCCCTAACCCTAACCCTAGCCCGAACCCTAACCCTAACCCTTCCCCGAAGCCTGACCCTCACCGTACCCTAATCCTAACCCGTACGCTAACACTAACCCACGCCCACACACGTACGCTCCCCCTAAAGCGTTGTCGTACCCTCCCCTGGACCCTAAACCGTCCCCGTCCCATAACCCTAACCCTAGCCCGAACCCTAACCCTAACCCTTCCCCGAAGCCTGACCCTCACCCGTCCCCTAATCCTAACCTATACGCTAACACTAACCCGCGCCCTGACACGTACGCTCCCCGTAAAGCGATGTCATACCCTCCCCTGGACCCTAAACCGTCCCCGTCCCCTAACCCTAACCCTAGCCCGAACCCTAACCCTAACACCTCCCCGAAGCCTGAACCTCACCCGTCCCCTAATCCTAACCCGTACGCTAACACTAACCCGCGCCCTCACACGTACGCTCCCCCTAAAGCGTTGTCGTACCCTCCCCTGGACCCTAAACCGTCCCCGTCCCCTAACCCTATCCCTAGCCCGAACCCTAACCCTAACCCTTCCCCGAAGCCTGACCCTCACCCGTCCCCTAATCGTAACCCGTACGCTAACACTAACCCGCGCCCTCACACGTACGCTCACCCTAAAGCGTTGTCCTACCCTCCCCTGGACCCTAAACTGTCCCCGTCCCCTAACCCTAACCCTAGCCCGAACCCTAACCCTAACGCTTCCCCGAAGCCTGACCCTCACCCGTCCCCTAATCCTAACCCGTACGCTAACACTAAGCCGCGCCCTCACACGTACGCTCCCCCTAAAGCGTTGTCGTACCCTCCCCTGGACCCTAAACCGTTCCCGTCCCCTAACCCTAAACCTAGCCCGAACACTAACCCTAACGCTTCCCCGAAGCCTGACCCTCACCCGTCCCCTAATCCTAACCCGTACGCTAACACTAACCCGCGCCCTCACACGTACGCTCCCCCTATAGCGTTGTCGTACCCTCCCCTGGACCCTAAACCGTCCCCGTCCCCTAACCCTAACCCTAGCCCGAACCCTAACCCTAACCCTTCCCCGAAGCCTGACCCTCACCCGTCCCCTAATCCTAATCCGTACGCTAACACTAACCCGCGCCCTCACACGTACGCTCCCCCTATAGCGTTGTCGTACCCTCCCCTGGACCCTGAACCGTTCCCGTCCCCTAACCCTAACCCTAGCCCGAACCCTATCCCTAACCCTTCCCCGAAGCCTGACCCTCACCCGTCCCCTAATCCTAACCCGTACGCTAACACTAACCCGCGCCCTCACACGTACGCTCCCCCTAAAGCGTTGTCGTACCCTCCCCTGGACCCAAAACCGTCCCCGTCCCCTAACCCTAACCCTAGCCCGAACCCTAACCCTAACCCTTCCCCGAAGCCTGACCCTCACCCGTCCCCTAATCCTAACCCGTACGCGAACACTAACCCACGCCCTCACACGTACGCTCCCCCTAAAGCATTGTCGTTCCCTCCCCTGGACCCTAAACCGTCCCCGTCCCCTAACCCTAACCCTAGCCCGAACCCTAACCCTAACCCTTCCCAGAAGCCTGACCCTCACCCGTCCCCTAATCCTAACCCGTACGCTAACACTAACCCGCGCCCTAACACGTACACTCCCCCTAAAGCGTTGTCGTACCCTCCCCTGGACCCTAAACCGTCCCCGTCCCCTAACCCTAACCCTAGCCCGAACCCTAACCCTAAGCCTTCCCCGAAGCCTGACCCTCACCCGTCCCCTAATCCTAACCCGTACGGTAACACTAACCCACGCCCTCACACGTACGCTCACACTAAAGCGTTGTCATACCCTCCCCTGGACCCTAAACCGTCCCTGTCCCCTAACCTTAAACCTAGCCCGAACCCTAACCCTAACGCTTCCCCGAAGCCTGACCCTCACCCGTCCCCTAATCCTAACCCGTACGCTAACACTAACCCGCGCCCTCACACGTACGTTCCCCCTAAAGCGTTGTCGTACCCTCCCCTGGAACCTAAACCGTCCCCGTCCCCTAACCCTAACCCTAGCCCGAACCCTAAGCCTAACCCTTCCCCGAAGCCTGACCCTCACCGTACCCTAATCCTAACCCGTACGCTAACACTAACCCACGCCCTCACACGTACGCTCCCCCTAAAGCGTTGTCGTACCCTCCCCTGGACCCTAAACCGTCCCCGTCCCCTAACCCTAACCCTAGCCCGAACCCTAACCCTAACCCTTCCCCGAAGCCTGACCCTCACCCGTCCCCTAATCCTAACCTGTACGCTAACACTAACCCGCGCCCTGACACGTACGCTCCCCCTAAAGCGATGTCATACCCTCCCCTGGACCCTAAACCGTCCCCGTCCCCTAACCCTAGCCCTAGCCCGAACCCTAACCCTAACACCTCCCCGAAGCCTGACCCTCACCCGTCCCCTAATCCTAACCCGTACGCTAACACTAACCCGCGCCCTCACACGTACGCTCCCCCTAAAGCGTTGTCGTACCCTCCCCTGGACCCTAAACAGTCCCCGTCCCCTAACCCTATCCCTAGCCCAAACCCTAACCCTAAGCCTTCCCCGAAGCCTGACCCTCACCCGTCCCCTAATCCTAACCCGTACGCTAACACTAACCCGCGCCCTCACACGTACGCTCACCCTAAAGCGTTGTCATACCCTCCCCTGGACCCTAAACCGTCCCCGTCCCCTAACCCTAAACCTAGCCCGAACCCTAACCCTAACGCTTCCCCGAAGCCTGACCCTCACCCGTCCCCTAATCCTAATCCGTACGCTAACACTAACCCGCGCCCTCACACGTACGCTCCCCCTAAAGCGTTGTCGTACCCTCCCCTGGAACCTAAATCGTCCCCGTCCCCTAACCCTAACCCTAGCCCGAACCCTAACCCTAACCCTTCCCCGAAGCCTGACCCTCACCGTACCCTAATCCTAACCCGTACGCTAACACTAACCCACGCCCACACACGTACGCTCCCCCTAAAGCGTTGTCGTACCCTCCCCTGGACCCTAAACCGTCCCCGTCCCATAACCCTAACCCTAGCCCGAACCCTAACCCTAACCCTTCCCCGAAGCCTGACCCTCACCCGTCCCCTAATCCTAACCTATACGCTAACACTAACCCGCGCCCTGACACGTACGCTCCCCGTAAAGCGATGTCATACCCTCCCCTGGACCCTAAACCGTCCCCGTCCCCTAACCCTAACCCTAGCCCGAACCCTAACCCTAACACCTCCCCGAAGCCTGAACCTCACCCGTCCCCTAATCCTAACCCGTACGCTAACACTAACCCGCGCCCTCACACGTACGCTCCCCCTAAAGCGTTGTCGTACCCTCCCCTGGACCCTAAACCGTCCCCGTCCCCTAACCCTATCCCTAGCCCGAACCCTAACCCTAACCCTTCCCCGAAGCCTGACCCTCACCCGTCCCCTAATCGTAACCCGTACGCTAACACTAACCCGCGCCCTCACACGTACGCTCACCCTAAAGCGTTGTCCTACCCTCCCCTGGACCCTAAACTGTCCCCGTCCCCTAACCCTAACCCTAGCCCGAACCCTAACCCTAACGCTTCCCCGAAGCCTGACCCTCACCCGTCCCCTAATCCTAACCCGTACGCTAACACTAAGCCGCGCCCTCACACGTACGCTCCCCCTAAAGCGTTGTCGTACCCTCCCCTGGACCCTAAACCGTTCCCGTCCCCTAACCCTAAACCTAGCCCGAACACTAACCCTAACGCTTCCCCGAAGCCTGACCCTCACCCGTCCCCTAATCCTAACCCGTACGCTAACACTAACCCGCGCCCTCACACGTACGCTCCCCCTATAGCGTTGTCGTACCCTCCCCTGGACCCTAAACCGTCCCCGTCCCCTAACCCTAACCCTAGCCCGAACCCTAACCCTAACCCTTCCCCGAAGCCTGACCCTCACCCGTCCCCTAATCCTAACCCGTACGCTAACACTAACCCGCGCCCTCACACGTACGCTCCCCCTAAAGCGTTGTCGTACCCTCCCCTGGACCCAAAACCGTCCCCGTCCCCTAACCCTAACCCTAGCCCGAACCCTAACCCTAACGCTTCCCCGAAGCCTGACCCTCACCCGTCCCCTAATCCTAACCCGTACGCTAACACTAACCCACGCCCTCACACGTACGCTCACCCTAAAGCGTTGTCATACCCTCCCCTGGACCCTAAACCGTCCCTGTCCCCTAACCTTAAACCTAGCCCGAACCCTAACCCTAACGCTTCCCCGAAGCCTGACCCTCACCCGTCCCCTAATCCTAACCCGTACGCTAACACTAACCCGCGCCCTCACACGTACGTTCCCCCTAAAGCGTTGTCGTACCCCCCCCTGGAACCTAAACCGTCCCCGTCCCCTAACCCTAACCCTAGCCCGAACCCTAACCCTAACCCTTCCCCGAAGCCTGACCCTCACCGTACCCTAATCCTAACCCGAACGCTAACACTAACCCACGCCCTCACACGTACGCTCCCCCTAAAGCGTTGTCGAACCCTCCCCTGGACCCTAAACCGTCCCCGTCCCCTAACCCTAACCCTAGCCCGAACCCTAACCCTAACCCTTCCCCGAAGCCTGACCCTCACCCGTCCCCTAATCCTAACCTGTACGCTAACACTAACCCGCGCCCTGACACGTACGCTCCCCCTAAAGCGATGTCATACCCTCCCCTGGACCCTAAACCGTCCCAGTCCCCTAACCCTAACCCTACCCCGAACCCTAACCCTAACACCTCCCCGAAGCCTGACCCTCACCCGTCCCCTAATCCTAACCCGTACGCTAACTCTAACCCGCGCCCTCACACGTACGCTCCCCCTAAAGCGTTGTCGTACCCTCCCCTGGACCCTAAACCGTCCCCGTCCCCTAATCCTATCCCTAGCCCGAACCCTAACCCTAAGCCTTCCCCGAAGCCTGACCCTCACCCGTCCCCTAATCCTAACCCGTACGCTAACACTAACCCGCGCCCTCACACGTACGCTCACCCTAAAGCGTTGTCATACCCTCCCCTGGACCCTAAACCGTCCCCGTCCCCTAACCCTAACCCTAGCCCGAACCCTAACCCTAACCCTTCCCCGAAGCCTGACCCTCACCGTACCCTAATCCTAACCCGAACGCTAACACTAACCCACGCCCTCACACGTACGCTCCCCCTAAAGCGTTGTCGAACCCTCCCCTGGACCCTAAACCGTCCCCGTCCCCTAACCCTAACCCTAGCCCGAACCCTAACCCTAACCCTTCCCCGAAGCCTGACCCTCACCCGTCCCCTAATCCTAACCTGTACGCTAACACTAACCCGCGCCCTGACACGTACGCTCCCCCTAAAGCGATGTCATACCCTCCCCTGGACCCTAAACCGTCCCCGTCCCCTAACCCTAACCCTAGCCCGAACCCTAACCCTAACACCTCCCCGAAGCCTGACCCTCACCCGTCCCCTAATCCTAACCCGTACGCTAACACTAACCCGCGCCCTCACATGTACGCTCACACTAAAGAGTTGTCATACCCTCCCCTGGACCCTAAACTGTCCCCGTCCCCTAACCCTAAACCTAGCCCGAACCCTAACCCTAACGCTTCCCCGAAGCCTGACCCTCACCCGTCCCCTAATCCTAACCCGTACGCTAACACTAACCCGCGCCCTCACATGTACGCTCCCCCTAAAGCGTTGTCCTACCCTCACCTGGACCCTAAACCGTCCCCGTCCCCTAACCCTAACCCTAGCCCGAACCCTAACCCTAAGCCTTCCCCGAAGCCTGACCCTCACCGTACCCTAATCCTAACCCGTACGCTAACAGTAACCCACGCCCTCACACGTACGCTCCCCCTAAAGCGTTGTCGTACCCTTCCCTGGACCCTAAACCGTCCCCGTCCCCTAACCCTAACCCTTGCCCGAACCCTAACCCTAACGCTTCCCCGAAGCCTGACCCTCACCCGTCCCCTAATCCTAACCCGTACGCTAACACTAACCCGCGCCCTCACACGTACGCTCCCCCTAAAGCGTTGTCGTACCCTCCCCTGGACCCTAAACCGTCCCCGTCCCCTAACCCTAACCCTAGCCCGAACCCTAACCCTAACCCTTCCCCGAAGCCTGACCCTCACCCGTCCCCTAATCCTAACTCGTACGCTAACACTAACCCGCGCCCTCACACGTACGCTCACCCTAAAGCGTTGTCATACCCTCCCCTGGACCCTAAACTGTCCCTGTCCCCTAACCCTATCCCTAGCCCGAACCCTAACCCTAACGCTTCCCCGAAGCCTGACCCTCACCCGTCCCCTAATCCTAACACGTACGCTAACACTAAGCCGCGCCCTCACACGTACGCTCCCCCTAAAGCGTTGTCGTACCCTCCCCTGGACCCTAAACCGTTCCCGTCCCCTAACCCTAACCCTAGCCCGAACCCTAACCCTAACGCTTCCCCGAAGCCTGACCCTCACCCGTCCCCTAATCCTAACCCGTACGCTAACACTAACCCGCGCCCTCACACGTACGCTCCCCCTATAGCGTTGTCGTACCCTCCCCTGGACCCTGAACCGTTCCCGTCCCCTAACCCTAACCCTAGCCCGAACCCTATCCCTAACCCTTCCCCGAAGCCTGACCCTCACCCGTCCCCTAATCCTAACCCGTACGCTAACACTAACCCGCGCCCTCACACGTACGCTCCCCCTAAAGCGTTGTCGTACCCTCCCCTGGACCCAAAACCGTCCCCGTCCCCTAACCCTAACCCTAGCCCGAACCCTAACCCTAACGCTTCCCCGAAGCCTGACCCTCACCCGTCCCCTAATCCTAACCCGTACGCGAACACTAACCCACGCCCTCACACGTACGCTCCCCCTAAAGCATTGTCGTTCCCTCACCTGGACCCTAAACCGTCCCCGTCCCCTAACCCTAACCCTAGCCCGAACCCTAACCCTAACCCTTCCCAGAAGCCTGACCCTCACCCGTCCCCTAATCCTAACCCGTACGCTAACACTAGCCCGCGCCCTAACACGTACGCTCCCCCTAAAGCGTTGTCGTACCCTCCCCTGGACCCTAAACCGTCCCCGTCCCCTAACCCTAACCCTAGCCCGAACCCTAACCCTAAGCCTTCCCCGAAGCCTGACCCTCACCCGTCCCCTAATCCTAACCCGTACGGTAACACTAACCCACGCCCTCACACGTACGCTCACACTAAAGCGTTGTCATACCCTCCCCTGGACCCTAAACCGTCCCTGTCCCCTAACCTTAAACATAGCCCGAACCCTAACCCTAACGCTTCCCCGAAGCCTGACCCTCACCCGTCCCCTAATCCTAACCCGTACGCTAACACTAACCCGCGCCCTCACACGTACGTTCCCCCTAAAGCGTTGTCGTACCCTCCCCTGGAACCTAAACCGTCCCCGTCCCCTAACCCTAACCCTAGCCCGAACCCTAACCCTAACCCTTCCCCGAAGCCTGACCCTCACCGTACCCTAATCCTAACCCGTACGCTAACACTAACCCACGCCCTCACACGTACGCTCCCCCTAAAGCGTTGTCGTACCCTCCCCTGGACCCTAAACCGTCCCCGTCCCCTAACCCTAGCCCTAGCCCGAACCCTAACCCTAACACCTCCCCGAAGCCTGACCCTCACCCGTCCCCTAATCCTAACCCGTACGCTAACACTAACCCGCACCCTCACACGTACGCTCCCCCTAAAGCGTTGTCGTACCCTCCCCTGGACCCTAAACAGTCCCCGTCCCCTAACCCTATCCCTAGCCCAAACCCTAACCCTAAGCCTTCCCCGAAGCCTGACCCTCACCCGTCCCCTAATCCTAACCCGTACGCTAACACTAACCCGCGCCCTCACACGTACGCTCACCCTAAAGCGTTGTCATACCCTCCCCTGGACCCTAAACCGTCCCCGTCCCCTAACCCTAAACCTAGCCCGAACCCTAACCCTAACGCTTCCGCGAAGCCTGACCCTCACCCGTCCCCTAATCCTAACCCATACGCTAACACTAACCTGCGCCCTCACACGTACGCTCCCCCTAAAGCGTTGTCGTACCCTCACCTGGACCCTAAACCGTCCCCGTCCCCTAACCCTAACCCTAGCCCGAACCCTAACCCTAACCCTTCCCCGAAGGCTGACCCTCACCCGTCCCCTAATCATAACCCGTACGCTAACACTAAGCCGCGCCCTCACACGTACGCTCCCCCTAAAGCGTTGTCGTACCCTCACCTGGACCCTAAACCGTCCCCGTCCCCTAACCCTAACCCTAGTCCGAACCCTAACCCTAACCCTTCCCCGAAGCCTGACCCTCACCCGTCCCCTAATCCTAACCCGTACGCTAACACTAACCCGCGCCCTCACACGTACGCTCACCCTAAAGCGTTGTCCTACCCTCCCCTGGACCCTAAACTGTCCCCGTCCCCTAACCCTAAACCTAGCCCGAACCCTAACCCTAACGCTTCCCCGAAGTCTGACCCTCACCCATCCCCTAATCCTAAGCCGTACGCTAACACTAACCCGCGCCCTCACACGTACGCTCCCCCTATAGCGTTGTCGTACCCTCCCCTGGACCCTAAACCGTCCCCGTCCCCTAACCCTAACCCTAGCCCGAACCCTAACCCTAACCCTTCCCCGAAGCCTGACCCTCACCCGTCCACTAATCCTAACTCGTACGCTAACACTAACCCGCGCCCTCACACGTACGCTCACCCTAAAGCGTTGTCATACCCTCCCCTGGACCCTAAACTGTCCCCGTCCCCTAACCCTAACCCTAACCCGAACCCTAACCCTAACGCTTCCCCGAAGCCTGACCCTCACCCGTCCCCTAATCCTAACACGTACGCTAACACTAAGCCGCGCCCTCACACGTACGCTCCCCCTAAAGCGTTGTCGTACCCTCCCCTGGACCCTAAACCGTTCCCGTCCCCTAACCCTAACCCTAGCCCGAACCCTAACCCTAACGCTTCCCCGAAGCCTGACCCTCACCCGTCCCCTAATCCTAACCCGTACGCTAACACTAACCCGCGCCCTCACACGTACGCTCCCCCTATAGCGTTGTCGTACCCTCCCCTGGACCCTGAACCGTTCCCGTCCCCTAACCCTAACCCTAGCCCGAACCCTATCCCTAACCCTTCCCCGAAGCCTGACCCTCACCCGTCCCCTAATCCTAACCCGTACGCTAACACTAACCCGCGCCCTCACACGTACGCTCCCCCTAAAGCGTTGTCGTACCCTCCCCTGGACCCAAAACCGTCCCCGTCCCCTAACCCTAACCCTAGCCCGAACCCTAACCCTAACGCTTCCCCGAAGCCTGACCCTCACCCGTCCCCTAATCCTAACCCGTACGCTAACACTAACCCACGCCCTCACACGTACGCTCCCCCTGAAGCATTGTCGTTCCCTCACCTGGACCCTAAACCGTCCCCGTCCCCTAACCCTAACCCTAGCCCGAACCCTAACCCTAACCCTTCCCAGAAGCCTGACCCTCACCCGTCCCCTAATCCTAACCCGTACGCTAACACTAACCCGCGCCCTAACACGTACGCTCACCCTAAAGCGTTGTCGTACCCTCCCCTGGAACCTAAACCGAACCCGTCCCCTAACCCTAAACCTAGCCCGAACCCTAACCCTAACGCTTTCCCGAAGCTTGACCCTAACCCGTCCCCTAATCCTAACCCGTACGCTAACACTAACCCGCGCCCTCACACGTACGCTCCCCCTAAAGCGTTGTCGTACCCTCCCCTGGACCCTAAACCGTACCCGTCCCCTAACCCTAACCCTAGCCCGAACCCTAACCCTAACCCTTCCCCGAAGCCTGACCCTCACCCGTCCCCTAATCCTAACCCGTACGCTAAAACTAACCCGCACCCTCACACGTATGCTCCCCCTAAAGCCTTGTCGTACCCTCCCCTGGACCCTAAACCGTCCCC
This sequence comes from Delphinus delphis, assembly GCF_949987515.2. NCBI lineage: Eukaryota > Metazoa > Chordata > Mammalia > Artiodactyla > Delphinidae > Delphinus > Delphinus delphis. The sequence goes on along the minus strand of NC_082691.1, from coordinate 27,038,026 downwards.
CTCCCCTAACCCTAACCCTAGCCCGAACCCTAACCCTAACGCTTCCCCGAAGCCTGACCCTCACCCGTCCCCTAATCCTAACCCGTACGCTAAAACTAACCCGCGCCCTCACACCTACGCTCCCCTTAAAGCGTTGTCGTACCCTCCCCTGGACCCAAAACCGTCCCCGTCCCCTAACCCTAACCCTAGCCCGAACCCTAACCCTAACGCTTCCCCGAAGCCTGACCCTCACCCGTCCCCTAATCCTAACCCGTACGCTAACACTAACCCACGCCCTCACACGTACGCTCACCCTAAAGCGTTGTCATACCCTCCCCTGGACCCTAAACCGTCCCTGTCCCCTAACCTTAAACCTAGCCCGAACCCTAACCCTAACGCTTCCCCGAAGCCTGACCCTCACCCGTCCCCTAATCCTAACCCGTACGCTAACACTAACCCGCGCCCTCACACGTACGTTCCCCCTAAAGCGTTGTCGTACCCTCCCCTGGAACCTAAACCGTCCCCGTCCCCTAACCCTAACCCTAGCCCGAACCCTAACCCTAACCCTTCCCCGAAGCCTGACCCTCACCGTACCCTAATCCTAACCCGAACGCTAACACTAACCCACGCCCTCACACGTACGCTCCCCCTAAAGCGTTGTCGAACCCTCCCCTGGACCCTAAACCGTCCCCGTCCCCTAACCCTAACCCTAGCCCGAACCCTAACCCTAACCCTTCCCCGAAGCCTGACCCTCACCCGTCCCCTAATCCTAACCTGTACGCTAACACTAACCCGCGCCCTGACACGTACGCTCCCCCTAAAGCGATGTCATACCCTCCCCTGGACCCTAAACCGTCCCCGTCCCCTAACCCTAACCCTAGCCCGAACCCTAACCCTAACACCTCCCCGAAGCCTGACCCTCACCCGTCCCCTAATCCTAACCCGTACGCTAACACTAACCCGCGCCCTCACACGTACGCTCCCCCTAAAGCGTTGTCGTACCCTCCCCTGGACCCTAAACCGTCCCCGTCCCCTAATCCTATCCCTAGCCCGAACCCTAACCCTAAGCCTTCCCCGAAGCCTGACCCTCACCCGTCCCCTAATCCTAACCCGTACGCTAACACTAACCCGCGCCCTCACACGTACGCTCACCCTAAAGCGTTGTCATACCCTCCCCTGGACCCTAAACCGTCCCCGTCCCCTAACCCTAAACCTAGCCCGATCCCTAACCCTAACGCTTCCGCGAAGCCTGACCCTCACCCGTCCCCTAATCCTAACCCATACGCTAACACTAACCTGCGCCCTCACACGTACGCTCCCCCTAAAGCGTTGTCGTACCCTCACCTGGACCCTAAACCGTCCCCGTCCCCTAACCCTAACCCTAGCCCGAACCCTAACCCTAACCCTTCCCCGAAGGCTGACCCTCACCCGTCCCCTAATCATACCCCGTACGCTAACACTAAGCCGCGCCCTCACACGTACGCTCCCCCTAAAGCGTTGTCGTACCCTCACCTGGACCCTAAACCGTCCCCGTCCCCTAACCCTAACCCTAGCCCGAACCCTAACCCTAACCCTTCCCCGAAGCCTGACCCTCACCCGTCCCCTAATCCTAACCCGTACGCTAACACTAACCCGCGCCCTCACACGTACGCTCACCCTAAAGCGTTGTCCTACCCTCCCCTGGACCCTAAACTGTCCCCGTCCCCTAACCCTAAACCTAGCCCGAACCCTAACCCTAACGCTTCCCCGAAGTCTGACCCTCACCCATCCCCTAATCCTAAGCCGTACGCTAACACTAACCCGCGCCCTCACACGTACGCTCCCCCTATAGCGTTGTCGTACCCTCCCCTGGACCCTAAACCGTCCCCGTCCCCTAACCCTAACCCTAGCCTGAACCCTAACCCTAACCCTTCCCCGAAGCCTGACCCTCACCCGTCCCCTAATCCTAACTCGTACGCTAACACTAACCCGCGCCCTCACACGTACGCTCACCCTAAAGCGTTGTCATACCCTCCCCTGGACCCTAAACTGTCCCCGTCCCCTAACCCTAACCCTAACCCGAACCCTAACCCTAACGCTTCCCCGAAGCCTGACCCTCACCCGTCCCCTAATCCTAACACGTACGCTAACACTAAGCCGCGCCCTCACACGTACGCTCCCCCTAAAGCGTTGTCGTACCCTCCCCTGGACCCTAAACCGTTCCCGTCCCCTAACCCTAACCCTAGCCCGAACCCTAACCCTAACGCTTCCCCGAAGCCTGACCCTCACCCGTCCCCTAATCCTAACCCGTACGCTAACACTAACCCGCGCCCTCACACGTACGCTCCCCCTATAGCGTTGTCGTACCCTCCCCTGGACCCTGAACCGTTCCCGTCCCCTAACCCTAACCCTAGCCCGAACCCTATCCCTAACCCTTCCCCGAAGCCTGACCCTCACCCGTCCCCTAATCCTAACCCGTACGCTAACACTAACCCGCGCCCTCACACGTACGCTCCCCCTAAAGCGTTGTCGTACCCTCCCCTGGACCCAAAACCGTCCCCGTCCCCTAACCCTAACCCTAGCCCGAACCCTAACCCTAACGCTTCCCCGAAGCCTGACCCTCACCCGTCCCCTAATCCTAACCCGTACGCTAACACTAACCCACGACCTCACACGTACGCTCCCCCTGAAGCATTGTCGTTCCCTCACCTGGACCCTAAACCGTCCCCGTCCCCTAACCCTAACCCTAGCCCGAACCCTAACCCTAACCCTTCCCAGAAGCCTGACCCTCACCCGTCCCCTAATCCTAACCCGTACGCTAACACTAACCCGCGCCCTAACACGTACGCTCACCCTAAAGCGTTGTCGTACCCTCCCCTGGAACCTAAACCGAACCCGTCCCCTAACCCTAAACCTAGCCCGAACCCTAACCCTAACGCTTTCCCGAAGCTTGACCCTAACCCGTCCCCTAATCCTAACCCGTACGCTAACACTAACCCGCGCCCTCACACGTACGCTCCCCCTAAAGCGTTGTCGTACCCTCCCCTGGACCCTAAACCGTCCCCGTCCCCTAACCCTAACCCTAGCCCGAACCCTAACCCTAACCCTTCCCCGAAGCCTGACCCTCACCCGTCCCCTAATCCTAACCCGTACGCTAACACTAACCCGCGCCCTCACACGTACGCTCCCCCTAAAGCGTTGTCGTACCCTCCCCTGGACCCAAAACCGTCCCCGTCCCCTAACCCTAACCCTAGCCCGAACCCTAACCCTAACGCTTCCCCGAAGCCTGACCCTCACCCGTCCCCTAATCCTAACCCGTACGCTAACACTAACCCACGCCCTCACACGTACGCTCCCCCTGAAGCATTGTCGTTCCCTCACCTGGACCCTAAACCGTCCCCGTCCCCTAACCCTAACCCTAGCCCGAACCCTAACCCTAACCCTTCCCAGAAGCCTGACCCTCACCCGTCCCCTAATCCTAACCCGTACGCTAACACTAACCCGCGCCCTAACACGTACGCTCACCCTAAAGCGTTGTCGTACCCTCCCCTGGAACCTAAACCGTCCCCGTCCCCTAACCCTAACCCTAGCCCGAACCCTAACCCTAACCCTTCCCCGAAGCCTGACCCTCACCGTACCCTAATCCTAACCCGAACGCTAACACTAACCCACGCCCTCACACGTACGCTCCCCCTAAAGCGTTGTCGAACCCTCCCCTGGACCCTAAACCGTCCCCGTCCCCTAACCCTAACCCTAGCCCGAACCCTAACCCTAACCCTTCCCCGAAGCCTGACCCTCACCCGTCCCCTAATCCTAACCTGTACGCTAACACTAACCCGCGCCCTGACACGTACGCTCCCCCTAAAGCGATGTCATACCCTCCCCTGGACCCTAAACCGTCCCCGTCCCCTAACCCTAACCCTAGCCCGAACCCTAACCCTAACACCTCCCCGAAGCCTGACCCTCACCCGTCCCCTAATCCTAACCCGTACGCTAACACTAACCCGCGCCCTCACACGTACGCTCCCCCTAAAGCGTTGTCGTACCCTCCCCTGGACCCTAAACCGTCCCCGTCCCCTAACCCTAACCCTAGCCCGAACCCTAACCCTAACCCTTCCCCGAAGCCTGACCCTCACCCGTCCCCTAATCCTAACCCGTACGCTAACACTAACCCGCGCCCTCACACGTACGCTCACCCTAAAGCGTTGTCCTACCCTCCCCTGGACCCTAAACTGTCCCCGTCCCCTAACCCTAAACCTAGCCCGAACCCTAACCCTAACGCTTCCCCGAAGTCTGACCCTCACCCATCCCCTAATCCTAAGCCGTACGCTAACACTAACCCGCGCCCTCACACGTACGCTCCCCCTATAGCGTTGTCGTACCCTCCCCTGGACCCTAAACCGTCCCCGTCCCCTAACCCTAACCCTAGCCCGAACCCTAACCCTAACCCTTCCCCGAAGCCTGACCCTCACCCGTCCACTAATCCTAACTCGTACGCTAACACTAACCCGCGCCCTCACACGTACGCTCACCCTAAAGCGTTGTCATACCCTCCCCTGGACCCTAAACTGTCCCCGTCCCCTAACCCTAACCCTAACCCGAACCCTAACCCTAACGCTTCCCCGAAGCCTGACCCTCACCCGTCCCCTAATCCTAACACGTACGCTAACACTAAGCCGCGCCCTCACACGTACGCTCCCCCTAAAGCGTTGTCGTACCCTCCCCTGGACCCTAAACCGTTCCCGTCCCCTAACCCTAACCCTAGCCCGAACCCTAACCCTAACGCTTCCCCGAAGCCTGACCCTCACCCGTCCCCTAATCCTAACCCGTACGCTAACACTAACCCGCGCCCTCACACGTACGCTCCCCCTATAGCGTTCTCGTACCCTCCCCTGGACCCTGAACCGTTCCCGTCCCCTAACCCTAACCCTAGCCCGAACCCTAACCCTAACCCTTCCCCGAAGCCTGACCCTCACCCGTCCCCTAATCCTAACCCGTACGCTAACACTAACCCGCGCCCTCACACGTACGCTCCCCCTAAAGCGTTGTCGTACCCTCCCCTGGACCCAAAACCGTCCCCGTCCCCTAACCCTAACCCTAGCCCGAACCCTAACCCTAACGCTTCCCCGAAGCCTGACCCTCACCCGTCCCCTAATCCTAACCCGTACGCTAACACTAACCCACGCCCTCACACGTACGCTCCCCCTGAAGCATTGTCGTTCCCTCACCTGGACCCTAAACCGTCCCCGTCCCCTAACCCTAACCCTAGCCCGAACCCTAACCCTAACCCTTCCCAGAAGCCTGACCCTCACCCGTCCCCTAATCCTAACCCGTACGCTAACACTAACCCGCGCCCTAACACGTACGCTCACCCTAAAGCGTTGTCGTACCCTCCCCTGGAACCTAAACCGAACCCGTCCCCTAACCCTAAACCTAGCCCGAACCCTAACCCTAACGCTTTCCCGAAGCTTGACCCTAACCCGTCCCCTAATCCTAACCCGTACGCTAACACTAACCCGCGCCCTCACACGTACGCTCCCCCTAAAGCGTTGTCGTACCCTCCCCTGGACCCTAAACCGTCCCCGTCCCCTAACCCTAACCCTAGCCCGAACCCTAACCCTAACCCTTCCCCGAAGCCTGACCCTCACCCGTCCCCTAATCCTAACCCGTACGCTAAAACTAACCCGCACCCTCACACGTATGCTCCCCCTAAAGCCTTGTCGTACCCTCCCCTAGACCCTAAACCGTCCCCCTCCCCTAACCCTAACCCTAGCCCGAACCCTAACCCTAACCCTTCCCCGAAGCCTGACCCTCACCCGTCCCCTAATCCTAACCCGTACGCTAACACTAACCCGCGCCCTCACACGTACGCTCCCCCTAAAGCGTTGTCGTACCCTCCCCTGGACCCTAAACCGTCCCCGTCCCCTAACCCTAACCCTAGCCTGAACCCTAACCCTAACCCTTCCCCGAAGCCTGACCCTCACCCGTCCCCTAATCCTAACCCGTACGCTAACACTAACCCGTGCCCTCACACGTACGCTCCCCCTAAAGCGTTGTCGTACCCTCCCCTGGACCCTAAACCGTCCCCGTCCCCTAACCCTAACCCTAGCCTGAACCCTAACCCTAAGCCTTCCCCGAAGCCTGACCCTCACCCGTCCCCTAATCCTAACCCGTACGCTAACACTAACCCACGCCCTCACACGTACGCTCCCCCTAAAGCGTTGTCGTACCCTCCCCTGGACCCTAAACCGTCCCCGTCCCCTAACCCTAACCCTAGCCCGAACCCTAACCCTAACCCTTCCCCGAAGCCTGACCCTCACCCGTCCCCTAATCCTAACTCGTACGCTAACACTAATCCGCGCCCTCACACGTACGCTCCCCCTAAAGCGTTGTCGTACCCTCCCCTGGACCCTAAACCGTCCCCGACCCCTAACCCTAACCCTAGCCCGAACCCTAACCCTAACCCTTCCCCGAAGCCGGACCCTCACCCGTCCCCTAATCGTAACCCGTACGGTAACACTAACCCACGCCCTCACACGTACGCTCACCCTAAAGCGTTGTCATACCCTCCCCTGGACCCTAAACCGTCCCTGTCCCCTAACCTTAAACCTAGCCCGAACCCTAACCCTAACGCTTCCCCGAAGCCTGAACCTCACCCGTCCCCTAATCCTAACCCGTACGCTAACACTAACCCGCGCCCTCACACGTACGTTCCCCCTAAAGCGTTGTCGTACCCTCCCCTGGAACCTAAACCGTCCCCGTCCCCTAACCCTAACCCTAGCCCGAACCCTAACCCTAACCCTTCCCCGAAGCCTGACCCTCACCGTACCCTAATTCTAACACGTACGCTAACACTAACCCACGCCCTCACACGTACGCTCCCCCTAAAGCGTTGTCGTACCCTCTCCTGGACCCAAAACCGTCCCCGTCCCCTAACCCTAACCCTAGCCCGAACCCTAACCCTAACCCTTCCCCGAAGCCTGACCCTCACCCGTCCCCTAATCCTAACCCGTACGCTAACACTAACCCGCGCCCTGACACGTACGCTCCCCCTAAAGCGATGTCATACCCTCCCCTGGACCCTAAACCGTCCCCGTCCCCTAACCCTAACCCTAGCCCGAACCCTAACCCTAACACCTCCCCGAAGCCTGACCCTCACCCGTCCCCTAATCCTAACCCGTACGCTAACACTAACCCGCGCCCTCACACGTACGCTCCCCCTAAAGCGTTGTCGTACCCTCCCCTGGACCCTAAACAGTCCCCGTCCCCTAACCCTATCCCTAGCCCGAACCCTAACCCTAAGCCTTCCCCGAAGCCTGACCCTCACCCGTCCCCTAATCCTAACCCGTACGCTAACACTAACCCGCGCCCTCACACGTACGCTCACCCTAAAGCGTTGTCATACCCTCCCCTGGACCCTAAACCGTCCCCGTCCCCTAACCCTAAACCTAGCCCGAACCCTATCCCTAACGCTTCCCCGAAGCCTGACCCTCACCCGTCCCCTAATCCTAACCCATACGCTAACACTAACCTGCGCCCTCACACGTACGCTCACCCTAAAGCGTTGTCGTACCCTCACCTGGACCCTAAACCGTCCCCTACCCCTAACCCTAACCCTAGCCCGAACCCTAACCCTAACCCTTCACCGAAGGCTGACCCTCACCCGTCCCCTAATCATAACCCGTACGCTAACACTAAGCCGCGCCCTCACACGTACGCTCCCCCTAAAGCGTTGTCGTACTCTCACCTGGACCCTAAACCGTCCCCGTCCCCTAACCCTAACCCTAGCCCGAACCCTAACGCTAACGCTTCCCCGAAGCCTGACCCTCACCCGTCACCTAATCCTAACCCGTACGCTAACACTAACCCGCGCCCTCACACGTACGCTCACCCTAAAGTGTTGTCCTACCCTCCCCTGGACCCTAAACTGTCCCCGTCCCCTAACCCTAAACCTAGCCCGAACACTAACCCTAACGCTTCCCCGAAGTCTGACCCTCACCCGTCCCCTAATCCTAACCCGTACGCTAACACTAACCCGCGCCCTCACACGTACGCTCCCCCTAAAGCGTTGTCGTACCCTCCCCTGGACCCTAAACCGTCCCCGTCCCCTAACCCTAACCCTAGCCCGAACCCTAACCCTAACCCTTCCCCGAAGCCTGACCCTCACCCGTCCCCTAATCCTAACCCGTACGCTAACACTAACCCGCGCCCTCACACGTACGCTCACCCTAAAGCGTTGTCATACCCTCCCCTGGACCCTAAACTGTCCCCGTCCCCTAACCCTAGCCCGAACCCTAACCCTAACTCTTCCCCGAAGCCTGACCCTCACCCGTCCCCTAATCCTAACCCGTACGCTAACACTAAGCCGCGCCCTCACACGTACGCTCCCCCTAAAGCGTTGTCGTACCCTCCCCTGGACCCTAAACCGTTCCCGTCCCCTAACCCTAACCCTAGCCCGAACCCTAACCCTAACGCTTCCCCGAAGCCTGACCCTCACCCGGCCCCTAATCCTAACCAGTACGCTAACACTAACCCGCGCCCTCACACGTACGCTCCCCCTAAAGCGATGTCCTACCCTCCCCTGGACCCTAAACCGTCCCCGTCCCCTAACCCTAACCCTAGCCCGAACCCTAACCCTAACACCTCCCCGAAGCCTGACCCTCACCCGTCCCCTAATCCTAACCCGTACGCTAACACTAACCCGCGGCCTCACACGTACGCTCCCCCTAAAGCGTTGTCGTACCCTCCCCTGGACCCTAAACCGTTCCCGTCCCCTAACCCTAACCCTAGCCTGAACCCTAACCCTAGCCTGAACCCTAACCCTAACGCTTCCCCGAAGCCTGACCCTCACCCGTCCCCTAATACTAACCCGTACGCTAACACTAACCCGCGCCCTCACACGTACGCTCCCCCTATAGCGTTGTCGTACCCTCCCCTGGACCCTAAACCGTCCCCGTCCCCTAACCCTAACCCTAGCCCGAACCCTAAACCTAACCCTTCCCCGAAGCCTGACCCTCACCCGTCCCCTAATCCTAACCCGTACGCTAACACTAACCCGCGCCCTCACACGTACGCTCTCCCTAAAGCGTTGTCGTACCCTCCCCTGGACCCAAAACCGTCCCCGTCCCCTAACCCTAACCCTAGCCCGAACCCTAACCCTAACGCTTCCCCGAAGCCTGACCCTCACCCGTCCCCTAATCCTAACCCGTACGCTAACACTAACCCACGCCCTCACACGTACGCTCACCCTAAAGCGTTGTCATACCCTCCCCTGGACCCTAAACCGTCCCTGTCCCCTAACCTTAAACCTAGCCCGAACCCTAACCCTAACGCTTCCCCGAAGCCTGACCCTCACCCGTCCCCTAATCCTAACCCGTACGCTAACACTAACCCGCGCCCTCACACGTACGTTCCCCCTAAAGCGTTGTCGTACCCTCCCCTGGAACCTAAACCGTCCCCGTCCCCTAACCCTAACCCTAGCCCGAACCCTAACCCTAACCCTTCCCCGAAGCCTGACCCTCACCGTACCCTAATCCTAACCCGTACGCTAACACTAACCCACGCCCTCACACGTACGCTCCCCCTAAAGCGTTGTCGTACCCTCCCCTGGACCCTAAACCGTCCCCGTCCCCTAACCCTAACCCTAGCCCGAACCCTAACCCTAACCCTTCCCCGAAGCCTGACCCTCACCCGTCCCCTAATCCTAACCTGTACGCTAACACTAACCCGCGCCCTGACACGTACGCTCCCCCTAAAGCGATGTCATACCCTCCCCTGGACCCTAAACCGTCCCCGTCCCCTAACCCTAACCCAGCCCGAACCCTAACCCTAACACCTCCCCGAAGCCTGACCCTCACCCGTCCCCTAATCCTAACCCGTACGCTAACACTAACCCGCGCCCTCACACGTACGCTCCCCCTAAAGCGTTGTCGTACCCTCCCCTGGACCCTAAACCGTCCCCGTCCCCTAACCCTATCCCTAGCCCGAACCCTAACCCTAAGCTTTCCCAGAAGCCTGACCCTCACCCGTCCCCTAATCCTAACCCGTACGCTAACACTAACCCGCGCCCTCACACGTACGCTCACCCTAAAGCGTTGTCATACCCTCCCCTGGACCCTAAACCGTCCCCGTCCCCTAACCCTAAACCTAGCCCGAACCCTAACCCTAACGCTTCCCCGAAGCCTGACCCTCACCCGTCCCCTAATCCTAACCCATACGCTAACACTAACCTGCGCCCTCACACGTACGCTCCCCCTAAAGCGTTGTCGTACCCTCACCTGGACCCTAAACCGTCCCCGTCCCCTAACCCTAACCCTAGCCCGAACCCTAACCCTAACCCTTCCCCGAAGGCTGACCCTCACCCGTCCCCTAATCATAACCCGTACGCTAACACTAAGCCGCGCCCTCACACGTACGCTCCCCCTAAAGCGTTGTCGTACCCTCCCCTGGACCCTAAACCGTCCCCGTCCCCTAACCCTAACCCTAGCCCGAACCCTAACCCTAACCCTTCCCCGAAGCCTGACCCTCACCCGTCCCCTAATCCTAACCCGTACGCTAAAACTAACCCGCACCCTCACACGTATGCTCCCCCTAAAGCCTTGTCGTACCCTCCCCTAGACCCTAAACCGTCCCCCTCCCCTAACCCTAACCCTAGCCCGAACCCTAACCCTAACCCTTCCCCGAAGCCTGACCCTCACCCGTCCCCTAATCCTAACCCGTACGCTAACACTAACCCGCGCCCTCACACGTACGCTCCCCCTAAAGCGTTGTCGTACCCTCCCCTGGACCCTAAACCGTCCCCGTCCCCTAACCCTAACCCTAGCCTGAACCCTAACCCTAACCCTTCCCCGAAGCCTGACCCTCACCCGTCCCCTAATCCTAACCCGTACGCTAACACTAACCCGTGCCCTCACACGTACGCTCCCCCTAAAGCGTTGTCGTACCCTCCCCTGGACCCTAAACCGTCCCCGTCCCCTAACCCTAACCCTAGCCTGAACCCTAACCCTAAGCCTTCCCCGAAGCCTGACCCTCACCCGTCCCCTAATCCTAACCCGTACGCTAACACTAACCCACGCCCTCACACGTACGCTCCCCCTAAAGCGTTGTCGTACCCTCCCCTGGACCCTAAACCGTCCCCGTCCCCTAACCCTAACCCTAGCCCGAACCCTAACCCTAACCCTTCCCCGAAGCCTGACCCTCACCCGTCCCCTAATCCTAACTCGTACGCTAACACTAATCCGCGCCCTCACACGTACGCTCCCCCTAAAGCGTTGTCGTACCCTCCCCTGGACCCTAAACCGTCCCCGACCCCTAACCCTAACCCTAGCCCGAACCCTAACCCTAACCCTTCCCCGAAGCCGGACCCTCACCCGTCCCCTAATCGTAACCCGTACGGTAACACTAACCCACGCCCTCACACGTACGCTCACCCTAAAGCGTTGTCATACCCTCCCCTGGACCCTAAACCGTCCCTGTCCCCTAACCTTAAACCTAGCCCGAACCCTAACCCTAACGCTTCCCCGAAGCCTGAACCTCACCCGTCCCCTAATCCTAACCCGTACGCTAACACTAACCCGCGCCCTCACACGTACGTTCCCCCTAAAGCGTTGTCGTACCCTCCCCTGGAACCTAAACCGTCCCCGTCCCCTAACCCTAACCCTAGCCCGAACCCTAACCCTAACCCTTCCCCGAAGCCTGACCCTCACCGTACCCTAATCCTAACACGTACGCTAACACTAACCCACGCCCTCACACGTACGCTCCCCCTAAAGCGTTGTCGTACCCTCTCCTGGACCCAAAACCGTCCCCGTCCCCTAACCCTAACCCTAGCCCGAACCCTAACCCTAACCCTTCCCCGAAGCCTGACCCTCACCCGTCCCCTAATCCTAACCCGTACGCTAACACTAACCCGCGCCCTGACACGTACGCTCCCCCTAAAGCGATGTCATACCCTCCCCTGGACCCTAAACCGTCCCCGTCCCCTAACCCTAACCCTAGCCCGAACCCTAACCCTAACACCTCCCCGAAGCCTGACCCTCACCCGTCCCCTAATCCTAACCCGTACGCTAACACTAACCCGCGCCCTCACACGTACGCTCCCCCTAAAGCGTTGTCGTACCCTCCCCTGGACCCTAAACAGTCCCCGTCCCCTAACCCTATCCCTAGCCCGAACCCTAACCCTAAGCCTTCCCCGAAGCCTGACCCTCACCCGTCCCCTAATCCTAACCCGTACGCTAACACTAACCCGCGCCCTCACACGTACGCTCACCCTAAAGCGTTGTCATACCCTCCCCTGGACCCTAAACCGTCCCCGTCCCCTAACCCTAAACCTAGCCCGAACCCTATCCCTAACGCTTCCCCGAAGCCTGACCCTCACCCGTCCCCTAATCCTAACCCATACGCTAACACTAACCTGCGCCCTCACACGTACGCTCACCCTAAAGCGTTGTCGTACCCTCACCTGGACCCTAAACCGTCCCCTACCCCTAACCCTAACCCTAGCCCGAACCCTAACCCTAACCCTTCACCGAAGGCTGACCCTCACCCGTCCCCTAATCATAACCCGTACGCTAACACTAAGCCGCGCCCTCACACGTACGCTCCCCCTAAAGCGTTGTCGTACTCTCACCTGGACCCTAAACCGTCCCCGTCCCCTAACCCTAACCCTAGCCCGAACCCTAACGCTAACGCTTCCCCGAAGCCTGACCCTCACCCGTCACCTAATCCTAACCCGTACGCTAACACTAACCCGCGCCCTCACACGTACGCTCACCCTAAAGTGTTGTCCTACCCTCCCCTGGACCCTAAACTGTCCCCGTCCCCTAACCCTAAACCTAGCCCGAACACTAACCCTAACGCTTCCCCGAAGTCTGACCCTCACCCGTCCCCTAATCCTAACCCGTACGCTAACACTAACCCGCGCCCTCACACGTACGCTCCCCCTAAAGCGTTGTCGTACCCTCCCCTGGACCCTAAACCGTCCCCGTCCCCTAACCCTAACCCTAGCCCGAACCCTAACCCTAACCCTTCCCCGAAGCCTGACCCTCACCCGTCCCCTAATCCTAACCCGTACGCTAACACTAACCCGCGCCCTCACACGTACGCTCACCCTAAAGCGTTGTCATACCCTCCCCTGGACCCTAAACTGTCCCCGTCCCCTAACCCTAGCCCGAACCCTAACCCTAACTCTTCCCCGAAGCCTGACCCTCACCCGTCCCCTAATCCTAACCCGTACGCTAACACTAAGCCGCGCCCTCACACGTACGCTCCCCCTAAAGCGTTGTCGTACCCTCCCCTGGACCCTAAACCGTTCCCGTCCCCTAACCCTAACCCTAGCCCGAACCCTAACCCTAACGCTTCCCCGAAGCCTGACCCTCACCCGGCCCCTAATCCTAACCAGTACGCTAACACTAACCCGCGCCCTCACACGTACGCTCCCCCTAAAGCGATGTCCTACCCTCCCCTGGACCCTAAACCGTCCCCGTCCCCTAACCCTAACCCTAGCCCGAACCCTAACCCTAACACCTCCCCGAAGCCTGACCCTCACCCGTCCCCTAATCCTAACCCGTACGCTAACACTAACCCGCGGCCTCACACGTACGCTCCCCCTAAAGCGTTGTCGTACCCTCCCCTGGACCCTAAACCGTTCCCGTCCCCTAACCCTAACCCTAGCCTGAACCCTAACCCTAGCCTGAACCCTAACCCTAACGCTTCCCCGAAGCCTGACCCTCACCCGTCCCCTAATCCTAACCCGTACGCTAACACTAACCCGCGCCCTCACACGTACGCTCCCCCTATAGCGTTGTCGTACCCTCCCCTGGACCCTAAACCGTCCCCGTCCCCTAACCCTAACCCTAGCCCGAACCCTAACCCTAACCCTTCCCCGAAGCCTGACCCTCACCCGTCCCCTAATCCTAACCCGTACGCTAACACTAACCCGCGCCCTCACACGTACGCTCTCCCTAAAGCGTTGTCGTACCCTCCCCTGGACCCAAAACCGTCCCCGTCCCCTAACCCTAACCCTAGCCCGAACCCTAACCCTAACGCTTCCCCGAAGCCTGACCCTCACCCGTCCCCTAATCCTAACCCGTACGCTAACATTAACCCACGCCCTCACACGTACGCTCACCCTAAAGCGTTGTCATACCCTCCCCTGGACCCTAAACCGTCCCTGTCCCCTAACCTTAAACCTAGCCCGAACCCTAACCCTAACGCTTCCCCGAAGCCTGACCCTCACCCGTCCCCTAATCCTAACCCGTACGCTAACACTAACCCGCGCCCTCACACGTACGTTCCCCCTAAAGCGTTGTCGTACCCTCCCCTGGAACCTAAACCGTCCCCGTCCCCTAACCCTAACCCTAGCCCGAACCCTAACCCTAACCCTTCCCCGAAGCCTGACCCTCACCGTACCCTAATCCTAACCCGTACGCTAACACTAACCCACGCCCTCACACGTACGCTCCCCCTAAAGCGTTGTCGTACCCTCCCCTGGACCCTAAACCGTCCCCGTCCCCTAACCCTAACCCTAGCCCGAACCCTAACCCTAACCCTTCCCCGAAGCCTGACCCTCACCCGTCCCCTAATCCTAACCTGTACGCTAACACTAACCCGCGCCCTGACACGTACGCTCCCCCTAAAGCGATGTCATACCCTCCCCTGGACCCTAAACCGTCCCCGTCCCCTAACCCTAACCCAGCCCGAACCCTAACCCTAACACCTCCCCGAAGCCTGACCCTCACCCGTCCCCTAATCCTAACCCGTACGCTAACACTAACCCGCGCCCTCACACGTACGCTCCCCCTAAAGCGTTGTCGTACCCTCCCCTGGACCCTAAACCGTCCCCGTCCCCTAACCCTATCCCTAGCCCGAACCCTAACCCTAAGCCTTCCCAGAAGCCTGACCCTCACCCGTCCCCTAATCCTAACCCGTACGCTAACACTAACCCGCGCCCTCACACGTACGCTCACCCTAAAGCGTTGTCATACCCTCCCCTGGACCCTAAACCGTCCCCGTCCCCTAACCCTAAACCTAGCCCGAACCCTAACCCTAACGCTTCCCCGAAGCCTGACCCTCACCCGTCCCCTAATCCTAACCCATACGCTAACACTAACCTGCGCCCTCACACGTACGCTCCCCCTAAAGCGTTGTCGTACCCTCACCTGGACCCTAAACCGTCCCCGTCCCCTAACCCTAACCCTAGCCCGAACCCTAACCCTAACCCTTCCCCGAAGGCTGACCCTCACCCGTCCCCTAATCATAACCCGTACGCTAACACTAAGCCGCGCCCTCACACGTACGCTCCCCCTAAAGCGTTGTCGTACCCTCCCCTGGACCCTAAACCGTCCCCGTCCCCTAACCCTAACCCTAGCCCGAACCCTAACCCTAACCCTTCCCCGAAGCCTGACCCTCACCCGTCCCCTAATCCTAACCTGTACGCTAACACTAACCCGCGCCCTGACACGTACGCTCCCCCTAAAGCGATGTCATACCCTCCCCTGGACCCTAAACCGTCCCCGTCCCCTAACCCTAACCCAGCCCGAACCCTAACCCTAACACCTCCCCGAAGCCTGACCCTCACCCGTCCCCTAATCCTAACCCGTACGCTAACACTAACCCGCGCCCTCACACGTACGCTCCCCCTAAAGCGTTGTCGTACCCTCCCCTGGACCCTAAACCGTCCCCGTCCCCTAACCCTATCCCTAGCCCGAACCCTAACCCTAAGCCTTCCCAGAAGCCTGACCCTCACCCGTCCCCTAATCCTAACCCGTACGCTAACACTAACCCGCGCCCTCACACGTACGCTCACCCTAAAGCGTTGTCATACCCTCCCCTGGACCCTAAACCGTCCCCGTCCCCTAACCCTAAACCTAGCCCGAACCCTAACCCTAACGCTTCCCCGAAGCCTGACCCTCACCCGTCCCCTAATCCTAACCCATACGCTAACACTAACCTGCGCCCTCACACGTACGCTCCCCCTAAAGCGTTGTCGTACCCTCACCTGGACCCTAAACCGTCCCCGTCCCCTAACCCTAACCCTAGCCCGAACCCTAACCCTAACCCTTCCCCGAAGGCTGACCCTCACCCGTCCCCTAATCATAACCCGTACGCTAACACTAAGCCGCGCCCTCACACGTACGCTCCCCCTAAAGCGTTGTCGTACCCTCCCCTGGACCCTAAACCGTCCCCGTCCCCTAACCCTAACCCTAGCCCGAACCCTAACCCTAACCCTTCCCCGAAGCCTGACCCTCACCCGTCCCCTAATCCTAACCTGTACGCTAACACTAACCCGCGCCCTGACACGTACGCTCCCCCTAAAGCGATGTCATACCCTCCCCTGGACCCTAAACCGTCCCCGTCCCCTAACCCTAACCCAGCCCGAACCCTAACCCTAACACCTCCCCGAAGCCTGACCCTCACCCGTCCCCTAATCCTAACCCGTACGCTAACACTAACCCGCGCCCTCACACGTACGCTCCCCCTAAAGCGTTGTCGTACCCTCCCCTGGACCCTAAACCGTCCCCGTCCCCTAACCCTATCCCTAGCCCGAACCCTAACCCTAAGCCTTCCCAGAAGCCTGACCCTCACCCGTCCCCTAATCCTAACCCGTACGCTAACACTAACCCGCGCCCTCACACGTACGCTCACCCTAAAGCGTTGTCATACCCTCCCCTGGACCCTAAACCGTCCCCGTCCCCTAACCCTAAACCTAGCCCGAACCCTAACCCTAACGCTTCCCCGAAGCCTGACCCTCACCCGTCCCCTAATCCTAACCCATACGCTAACACTAACCTGCGCCCTCACACGTACGCTCCCCCTAAAGCGTTGTCGTACCCTCACCTGGACCCTAAACCGTCCCCGTCCCCTAACCCTAACCCTAGCCCGAACCCTAACCCTAACCCTTCCCCGAAGGCTGACCCTCACCCGTCCCCTAATCATAACCCGTACGCTAACACTAAGCCGCGCCCTCACACGTACGCTCCCCCTAAAGCGTTGTCGTACCCTCACCTGGACCCTAAACCGTCCCCGTCCCCTAACCCTAACCCTAGCCCGAACCCTAACCCTAACCCTTCCCCGAAGCCTGACCCTCACCCGTCCCCTAATCCTAACCCGTACGCTAACACTAACCCGCGCCCTCACACGTACGCTCCCCCTAAAGCGTTGTCGTACCCTCCCCTGGACCCTAAACCGTCCCCGTCCCCTAACCCTAACCCTAGCCCGAACCCTAATCCTAACACTTCCCTGAAGGCTGACCCTCACCCGTCCCCTAATCCTAACCCGTACGCTAACACTAACCCGCGCCCTCACACGTACGCTCCCCCTAAAGCGTTGTCGTACCCTCCCCTGGACCCTAAACCGTCCCCGTCCCCTAACCCTATCCCTAGCCCGAACCCTAACCCTAAGCCTTCCCAGAAGCCTGACCCTCACCCGTCCCCTAATCGTAACCCGTACGCTAACACTAACCCGCGCCCTCACACGTACGCTCACCCTAAAGCGTTGTCATACCCTCCCCTGGACCCTAAACCGTCCCCGTCCCCTAACCCTAAACCTAGCCCGAACCCTAACCCTAACGCTTCCCCGAAGCCTGACCCTCACCCGTCCCCTAATCCTAACCCATACGCTAACACTAACCTGCGCCCTCACACGTACGCTCCCCCTAAAGCGTTGTCGTACCCTCACCTGGACCCTAAACCGTCCCCGTCCCCTAACCCTAACCCTAGCCCGAACCCTAACCCTAACCCTTCCCCGAAGGCTGCCCCTCACCCGTCCCCTAATCATAACCCGTACGCTAACACTAAGCCGCGCCCTCACACGTACGCTTCCCCTAAAGCGTTGTCGTACCCTCACCTGGACCCTAAACCGTCCCCGTCCCCTAACCCTAACCCTAGCCCGAACCCTAACCCTAACCCTTCCCCGAAGCCTGACCCTCAACCGTCCCCTAATCCTAACCCGTACGCTAACACTAACCCGCGCCCTCACACGTACGCTCACCCTAAAGCGTTGTCCTACCCTCCCCTGGACCCTAAACTGTCCCCGTCCCCTAACCCTAAACCTAGCCCGAACCCTAACCCTAACGCTTCCCCGAGGTCTGACCCTCACCCGTCCCCTAATCCTAAGCCGTACGCTAACACTAACCCGCGCCCTCACACGTACGCTCCCCCTAAAGCGTTGTCGTACCCTCCCCTGGACCCTAAACCGTCCCCGTCCCCTAACCCTAACCCTAGCCCGAACCCTAACCCTAACCCTTCCCCGAAGCCTGACCCTCACCCGTCCCCTAATCCTAACTCGTACGCTAACACTAACCCGCGCCCTCACACGTACGCTCACCCTAAAGCGTTGTCATAACCTCCCCTGGACCCTAAACTGTCCCCGTCCCCTAACCCTAACCCTAGCCCGAACCCTAACCCTAACGCTTCCCCGAAGCCTGACCCTCACCCGTCCCCTAATCCTAACCCGTACGCTAACACTAAGCCGCGCCCTCACACGTACGCTCCCCCTAAAGCGTTGTCGTACCCTCCCCTGGACCCTAAACCGTTCCCGTCCCCTAACCCTAACCCTAGCCCGAACCCTAACCCTAACGCTTCCCCGAAGCCTGACCCTCACCCGTCCCCTAATCCTAACCCGTACGCTAACACTAACCAGCGCCCTCACACGTACGCTCCCCCTATAGCGTTGTCGTACCCTCCCCTGGACCCTGAACCGTTCCCGTCCCCTAACCCTAACCCTAGCCCGAACCCTATCCCTAACCCTTCCCCGAAGCCTGACCCTCACCCGTCCCCTAATCCTAACCCGTACGCTAACACTAACCTGCGCCCTCACACGTACGCTCCCCCTAAAGCGTTGTCGTACCCTCCCCTGGACCCAAAACCGTCCCCGTCCCCTAACCCTAACCCTAGCCCGAACCCTAACCCTAACGCTTCCCCGAAGCCTGACCCTCACCCGTCCCCTAATCCTAACCCGTACGCTAACACTAACCCACGCCCTCACACGTACGCTCCCCCTAAAGCATTGTCGTTCCCTCACCTGGACCCTAAACCGTCCCCGTCCCCTAACCCTAACCCTAGCCCGAACCCTAACCCTAACCCTTCCCAGAAGCCTGACCCTCACCCGTCCCCTAATCCTAACCCGTACGCTAACACTAACCCTCGCCCTAACACGTACGCTCACCCTAAAGCGTTGTCGTACCCTCCCCTGGACCCTAAACCGAACCCGTCCCCTAACCCTAAACCTAGCCCGAACCCTAACCCTAACGCTTCCCCGAAGCTTGACCCTAACCCGTCCCCTAATCCTAACCCGGACGCTAACACTAACCCGCGCCCTCACACGTACGCTCCCCCTAAAGCGTTGTCGTACCCTCCCCTGGACCCTAAACCGTCCCCGTCCCCTAACCCTAACCCTAGCCCGAACCCTAACCCTAAGCCTTCCCCGAAGCCTGACCCTCACCCGTCCCCTAATCCTAACCCGTACGCTAACACTAACCCGCGCCCTCACACGTACGCTCCCCCTAAAGCGTTGTCGTACCCTCCCCTGGACCCTAAACCGTCCCCGTTCCCTAACCCTAACCCTAGCCTAAACCCTAACCCTAACCCTTCCCCGAAGCCTGACCCTCACCCGTCCCCTAATCCTAACCAGTACGCGATACACTAACCCGCGCCCTCACACGTACGCTCCCCCTAAAGCGTTGTCGTACCCTCCCCTGGACCGTAAACCGTCCCCTTCCCCTAACCCTAACCCTAGCCCGAACCCTAACCCTAACCCTTCCCCGAAGCCTGACCCTCACCCGTCCCCTAATCCTAACCCGTACGCTAACACTAACCCGCGCCCTCACACGTACGCTCACACTAAAGCGTTGTCATACCCTCCCCTGGACCCTAAACTGTCCCCGTCCCCTAACCCTAAACCTAGCCCGAACCCTAACCCTAACGCTTCCCCGAAGCCTGACCCTCACCCGTCCCCTAATCCTAACCCGTACGCTAACACTAACCCGCGCCCTCACATGTACGCTCCCCCTAAAGCGTTGTCCTACCCTCACCTGGACCCTAAACCGTCCCCGTCCCCTAACCCTAACCCTAGCCCGAACCCTAACCCTAAGCCTTCCCCGAAGCCTGACCCTCACCGTACCCTAATCCTAACCCGTACGCTAACAGTAACCCACGCCCTCACACGTACGCTCCCCCTAAAGCGTTGTCGTACCCTCCCCTGGACCCTAAACCGTCCCCGTCCCCTAACCCTAACCCTTGCCCGAACCCTAACTCTAACGCTTCCCCGAAGCCTGACCCTCACCCGTCCCCTAATCATAACCCGTACGCTAACACTAACCCGCGCCCTCACACGTACGCTCCCCCTAAAGCGTTGTCGTACCCTCCCCTGGACCCTAAACCGTCCCCGTCCCCTAACCCTAACCCTAGCCCGAACCCTAACCCTAACCCTTCCCCGAAGCCTGACCCTCACCCGTCCCCTAATCCTAACTCGTACGCTAACACTAATCCGCGCCCTCACACGTACGCTCCCCCTAAAGCGTTGTCGTACCCTCCCCTGGATCCTAAACCGTCCCCGACCCCTAACCCTAACCCTAGCCCGAACCCTAACCCTAACCCTTCCCCGAAGCCGGACCCTCACCCGTACCCTAATCCTAACCCGTACGCTAACACTAACCCGCGCCCTCACACGTACGCTCACACTAAAGCGTTGTCATAGCCTCCCCTGGACCCTAAACCGTCCCCTTCCCCTAACCCTAAACCTACCCCGAACCCTAACCCTAACGCTTCCCCGAAGCCTGACCCTCACCCGTCCCCTAATCCTAACCCGTACGCTAACACTAACCCGCGCCCTCACATGTACGCTCCCCCTAAAGCGTTGTCGTACCCTCCCCTGGACCCTAAACCGTCCCAGTCCCCTAACCCTAACCCTAGCCCGAACCCTAACCCTAACCCTTCCCCGAAGCCTGACCCTCACCCGTCCCCTAATCCTAACCCGTACGCTAACCCTAACCCGCGCCCTCACACGTACGCTCCCCCTAAAGCGTTGTCGTACCCTCACCTGGACGCTAAACCGTCCCCGTCCCCTAACCCTAACCCTAGCCCGAACCCTAACCCTAACCCTTCCCCGAAGCCTGACCCTCACCCGTCCCCTAATCCTAACCCGTACGCTAACGCTAACCCGCGCCCTCACACGTACGCTCCCCCTAAAGCGTTGTCGTACCCTCCCCTGGACCCTAAACCGTCCCCGTCCCCTAACCCTAACCCTAGCCCGAACCCTAACCCTAACACTTCCCCGAAGCCTGACCCTCACCCGTCCCCTAATCCTAACCCGTACGCTAACACTAACCCGCGCCCTCACACGTACGCTCCCCCTAAAGCGTTGTCGTACCCTCCCCTGAACCCTAAACCGTCCCCGTCCCCTAACCCTAACCCTAGCCCGAACCCTAACCCTAAGCCTTCCCCGAAGCCTGACCCTCACCCATCCCCTAATCCTAACCCGTACGCTAACACTAACCCGCGCCCTCACACGTACGCTCACCCTAAAGCGTTGTCATACCCTCCCCTGGACCCTAAACCGTCCCTGTCCCCTAACCCTAAACCTAGCCCGAACCCTAACCCTAACGCTTCCCCGAAGCCTGACCCTCACCCGTCCCCTAATCCTAACCCGTACGCTAACACTAACCCGCGCTCTCACACGTACGATCCCCCTAAAGCGTTGTCGTACCCTCCCCTGGACCCTAAACCGTCCCCGTCCCCTAACCCTATCCCTAGCCCGAACCCTAACCCTAAGCCTTCCCAGAAGCCTGACCCTCACCCGTCCCCTAATCCTAACCCGTACGCTAACACTAACCCGCGCCCTCACACGTACGCTCACCCTAAAGCGTTGTCATACCCTCCCCTGGACCCTAAACCGTCCCCGTCCCCTAACCCTAAACCTAGCCCGAACCCTAACCCTAACGCTTCCCCGAAGCCTGACCCTCACCCGTCCCCTAATCCTAACCCATACGCTAACACTAACCTGCGCCCTCACACGTACGCTCCCCCTAAAGCGTTGTCGTACCCTCACCTGGACCCTAAACCGTCCCCGTCCCCTAACCCTAACCCTAGCCCGAACCCTAACCCTAACCCTTCCCCGAAGGCTGACCCTCACCCGTCCCCTAATCATAACCCGTACGCTAACACTAAGCCGCGCCCTCACACGTACGCTCCCCCTAAAGCGTTGTCGTACCCTCACCTGGACCCTAAACCGTCCCCGTCCCCTAACCCTAACCCTAGCCCGAACCCTAACCCTAACCCTTCCCCGAAGCCTGACCCTCACCCGTCCCCTAATCCTAACCCGTACGCTAACACTAACCCGCGCCCTCAAACGTACGCTCCCCCTAAAGCGTTGTCGTACCCTCCCCTGGAACCTAAACCGTCCCCGTCCCCTAACCCTAACCCTAGCCCGAACCCTAATCCTAAAACTTCCCCGAAGGCTGACCCTCACCCGTCCCCTAATCCTAACCCGTACGCTAACACTAACCCGCGCCCTCACACGTACGCTCCCCCTAAAGCGTTGTCGTACCCTCCCCTGGACCCTAAACCGTCCCCGTCCCCTAACCCTATCCCTAGCCCGAACCCTAACCCTAAGCCTTCCCAGAAGCCTGACCCTCACCCGTCCCCTAATCCTAACCCGTACGCTAACACTAACCCGCGCCCTCACACGTACGCTCACCCTAAAGCGGTCATACCCTCCCCTGGACCCTAAACCGTCCCCGTCCCCTAACCCTAAAACCTAGCCCGAACCCTAACCCTAACGCTTCCCCGAAGCCTGACCCTCACCCGTCCCCTAATCCTAACCCATACGCTAACACTAACCTGCGCCCTCACACGTACGCTCCCCCTAAAGCGTTGTCGTACCCTCACCTGGACCCTAAACCGTCCCCGTCCCCTAACCCTAACCCTAGCCCGAACCCTAACCCTAACCCTTCCCCGAAGGCTGACCCTCACCCGTCCCCTAATCATAACCCGTACGCTAACACTAAGCCGCGCCCTCACACGTACGCTTCCCCTAAAGCGTTGTCGTACCCTCACCTGGACCCTAAACCGTCCCCGTCCCCTAACCCTAACCCTAGCCCGAACCCTAACCCTAACCCTTCCCCGAAGCCTGACCCTCACCCGTCCCCTAATCCTAACCCGTACGCTAACACTAACCCGCGCCCTCACACGTACGCTCACCCTAAAGCGTTGTCCTACCCTCCCCTGGACCCTAAACTGTCCCCGTCCCCTAACCCTAAACCTAGCCCGAACCCTAACCCTAACGCTTCCCCGAAGTCTGACCCTCACCCGTCCCCTAATCCTAAGCCGTACGCTAACACTAACCCGCGCCCTCACACGTACGCTCCCCCTAAAGCGTTGTCGTACCCTCCCCTGGACCCTAAACCGTCCCCGTCCCCTAACCCTAACCCTAGCCCGAACCCTAACCCTAACCCTTCCCCGAAGCCTGACCCTCACCCATCCCCTAATCCTAACTCGTACGCTAACACTAACCCGCGCCCTCACACGTACGCTCACCCTAAAGCGTTGTCATAACCTCCCCTGGACCCTAAACTGTCCCCGTCCCCTAACCCTAACCCTAGCCCGAACCCTAACCCTAACGCTTCCCCGAAGCCTGACCCTCACCCGTCCCCTAATCCTAACCCGTACGCTAACACTAAGCCGCGCCCTCACACGTACGCTCCCCCTAAAGCGTTGTCGTACCCTCCCCTGGACCCTAAACCGTTCCCGTCCCCTAACCCTAACCCTAGCACGAACCCTAACCCTAACGCTTCCCCGAAGCCTGACCCTCACCCGTCCCCTAATCCTAACCCGTACGCTAACACTAACCCGCGCCCTCACACGTACGCTCCCCCTATAGCGTTGTCGTACCCTCCCCTGGACCCTGAACCGTTCCCGTCCCCTAACCCTAACCCTAGCCCGAACCCTATCCCTAACCCTTCCCCGAAGCCTGACCCTCACCCGTCCCCTAATCCTAACCCGTACGCTAACACTAACCTGCGCCCTCACACGTACGCTCCCCCTAAAGCGTTGTCGTACCCTCCCCTGGACCCAAAACCGTCCCCGTCCCCTAACCCTAACCCTAGCCCGAACCCTAACCCTAACGCTTCCCCGAAGCCTGACCCTCACCCGTCCCCTAATCCTAACCCGTACGCTAACACTAACCCACGCCCTCACACGTACGCTCCCCCTAAAGCATTGTCGTTCCCTCACCTGGACCCTAAACCGTCCCCGTCCCCTAACCCTAACCCTAGCCCGAACCCTAACCCTAACCCTTCCCAGAAGCCTGACCCTCACCCGTCCCCTAATCCTAACCCGTACGCTAACACTAACCCGCGCCCTAACACGTACGCTCACCCTAAAGCGTTGTCGTACCCTCCCCTGGACCCTAAACCGAACCCGTCCCCTAACCCTAAACCTAGCCCGAACCCTAACCCTAACGCTTCCCCGAAGCTTGACCCTAACCCGTCCCCTAATCCTAACCCGTACGCTAACACTAACCCGCGCCCTCACACGTACGCTCCCCCTAAAGCGTTGTCGTACCCTCCCCTGGACCCTAAACCGTCCCCGTCCCCTAACCCTAACCCTAGCCCGAACCCTAACCCTAAGCCTTCCCCGAAGCCTGACCCTCACCCGTCCCCTAATCCTAACCAGTACGCTAACACTAACCCGCGCCCTCACACGTACGCTCCCCCTAAAGCGTTGTCGTACCCTCCCCTGGACCCTAAACCGTCCCCGTCCCCTAACCCTAACCCTAGCCCGAACCCTAACCCTAACCCTTCCCCGAAGCCTGACCCTCACCCGTCCCCTAATCCTAACCCGTACGCTAACACTAACCCGCGCCCTCACACGTACGCTCCCCCTAAAGCGTTGTCGTACCCTCCCCTGGACCCTAAACCGTCCCCGTTCCCTAACCCTAACCCTAGCCTGAACCCTAACCCTAACCCTTCCCCGAAGCCTGACCCTCACCCGTCCCCTAATCCTAACCAGTACGCGATACACTAACCCGCGCCCTCACACGTACGCTCCCCCTAAAGCGTTGTCGTACCCTCCCCTGGACCGTAAACCGTCCCCTTCCCCTAACCCTAACCCTAGCCCGAACCCTAACCCTAACCCTTCCCCGAAGCCTGACCCTCACCCGTCCCCTAATCCTAACCCGTACGCTAACACTAACCCGCGCCCTCACACGTACGCTCACACTAAAGCGTTGTCATACCCTCCCCTGGACCCTAAACTGTCCCCGTCCCCTAACCCTAAACCTAGCCCGAACCCTAACCCTAACGCTTCCCCGAAGCCTGACCCTCACCCGTCCCCTAATCCTAACCCGTACGCTAACACTAACCCGCGCCCTCACATGTACGCTCCCCCTAAAGCGTTGTCCTACCCTCACCTGGACCCTAAACCGTCCCCGTCCCCTAACCCTAACCCTAGCCCGAACCCTAACCCTAAGCCTTCCCCGAAGCCTGACCCTCACCGTACCCTAATCCTAACCCGTACGCTAACAGTAACCCACGCCCTCACACGTACGCTCCCCCTAAAGCGTTGTCGTACCCTCCCCTGGACCCTAAACCGTCCCCGTCCCCTAACCCTAACCCTTGCCCGAACCCTAACTCTAACGCTTCCCCGAAGCCTGACCCTCACCCGTCCCCTAATCATAACCCGTACGCTAACACTAACCCGCGCCCTCACACGTACGCTCCCCCTAAAGCGTTGTCGTACCCTCCCCTGGACCCTAAACCGTCCCCGTCCCCTAACCCTAACCCTAGCCCGAACCCTAACCCTAACCCTTCCCCGAAGCCTGACCCTCACCCGTCCCCTAATCCTAACTCGTACGCTAACACTAATCCGCACCCTCACACGTACGCTCCCCCTAAAGCGTTGTCGTACCCTCCCCTGGATCCTAAACCGTCCCCGACCCCTAACCCTAACCCTAGCCCGAACCCTAACCCTAACCCTTCCCCGAAGCCGGACCCTCACCCGTACCCTAATCCTAACCCGTACGCTAACACTAACCCGCGCCCTCACACGTACGCTCACACTAAAGCGTTGTCATAGCCTCCCCTGGACCCTAAACCGTCCCCTTCCCCTAACCCTAAACCTAGCCCGAACCCTAACCCTAACGCTTCCCCGAAGCCTGACCCTCACCCGTCCCCTAATCCTAACCCGTACGCTAACACTAACCCGCGCCCTCACATGTACGCTCCCCCTAAAGCGTTGTCGTACCCTCCCCTGGACCCTAAACCGACCCAGTCCCCTAACCCTAACCCTAGCCTGAACCCTAACCCTAACCCTTCCCCGAAGCCTGACCCTCACCCGTCCCCTAATCCTAACCCGTACGCTAACCCTAACCCGCGCCCTCACACGTACGCTCCCCCTAAAGCGTTGTCGTACCCTCACCTGGACGCTAAACCGTCCCCGTCCCCTAACCCTAACCCTAGCCCGAACCCTAACCCTAACCCTTCCCCGAAGCCTGACCCTCACCCGTCCCCTAATCCTAACCCGTACGCTAACGCTAACCCGCGCCCTCACACGTACGCTCCCCCTAAAGCGTTGTCGTACCCTCCCCTGGACCCTAAACCGTCCCCGTCCCCTAACCCTAACCCTAGCCCGAACCCTAACCCTAACACTTCCCCGAAGCCTGACCCTCACCCGTCCCCTAATCCTAACCCGTACGCTAACACTAACCCGCGCCCTCACACGTACGCTCCCCCTAAAGCGTTGTCGTACCCTCCCCTGAACCCTAAACCGTCCCCGTCCCCTAACCCTAACCCTAGCCCGAACCCTAACCCTAAGCCTTCCCCGAAGCCTGACCCTCACCCATCCCCTAATCCTAAGCCGTACGCTAACACTAACCCGCGCCCTCACACGTACGCTCACCCTAAAGCGTTGTCATACCCTCCCCTGGACCCTAAACCGTCCCTGTCCCCTAACCCTAAACCTAGCCCGAACCCTAACCCTAACGCTTCCCCGAAGCCTGACCCTCACCCGTCCCCTAATCCTAACCCGTACGCTAACACTAACCCGCGCTATCACACGTACGCTCCCCCTAAAGCGTTGTCGTACCCTCCCCTGGAACCTAAACCGTCCCCGTCCCCTAACCCTATCCCTAGCCCGAACCCTAACCCTAACCCTTCCCCGAAGCCTGACCCTCACCGTACCCTAATCCTAACCCGTACGCTAACACTAACCCACGCCCTCACACGTACGCTCCCCCTAAAGCGTTGTCGTACCCTCCCCTGGACCCTAAACCGTCCCCGTCCCCTAACCCTAACCCTAGCCCGAACCCTAGCCCTAACACTTCCCCGAAGCCTGACCCTCCACCGTCCCCTAATCCTAACCCGTACGCTAACACTAACCCGCGCCCTCACACGTACGCTCCCCCTAAAGCGTTGTCGTACCCTCCCCTGGACCCTAAACCGTCCCCGTCCCCTAACCCTAACCCTAGCCCGAACCCTAATCCTAACACTTCCCCGAAGGCTGACCCTCACCCGTCCCCTAATCATAACCCGTACGCTAACACTAACCCGCGCCCTCACACGTACGCTCCCCCTAAAGCGTTGTCGTACCCTCCCCTGGACCCTAAACCGTCCCCGTCCCCTAACCCTAACCCTAGCCCGAACCCTAACCCTAACCCTTCCCCGAAGCCTGACCCTCACCCGTCCCCTAATCCTAACCCGTACGCTAATACTAACCCGCGCCCTCACACGTACGCTCACCCTAAAGCGTTGTCGTACCCTCCCCTGGACCCTAAACCGTCCCCGTCCCCTAACCCTAACCCTAGCCCGAACCCTAACCCTAACGCTTCCCCGAAGCCTGACCCTCACCCGTCCCCTAATCCTAACCCGTACGCTAACACTAACTCGCGCCCTCACACGTTCGCTCCCCCTAAAGCGTTGTCGTACCCTTCCCTGGACCCTAAACCGTCCCCGTCCCCTAACCCTAACCCTAGCCCGAACCCTAACCCTAACCCTTCCCCGAAGCCTGACCCTCACCCGTCCCCTAATCCTAACCCGTACGCTAACAATAACCCGCGCCCTCACACGTACGCTCCCCCTAAAGCGTTGTCGTACCCTCCCCTGGACCCTAAACCGTCCCCGACCCCTAATCCTAACCCTAGCCCGAACCCTAACCCTAACCCTTCCCCGAAGCCGGACCCTCACCCGTCCCCTAATCCTAACCCGTACGCTAACACTAACCCGCGCCCTCACACGTACGCTCATACTAAAGCGTTGTCATACCCTCCCCTGGACCCTAAACTGTCCCCGTCCCCTAACCCTAAACCTAGCCCGAACCCTAACCCTAAAGCTTCCCCGAAGCCTGACTCTCACCCGTCCCCTAATCCTAACCCGTACGCTAACACTAACCCGCGCCCTCACACGTACGCTCCCCCTAAAGCGTTGTCGTACCCTCACCTGGACGCTAAACCGTCCCCTAACCCTAACCCTAACCCTAGCCCGAACCCTAACCCTAACCCTTCCCCGAAGCCTGACCCTCACCCGTCCCCTAATCCTAACCCGTACGCTAACACTAACCCGCGCCCTCACACCTACGCTCCCCCTAAAGCGTTGTCGTACCCTCCCCTGGACCCTAAACCGTCCCCGTCCCCTAACCCTAACCCTAGCACGAACCCTAACCCTAACGCTTCCCCGAAGCCTGACCCTCACCCGTCCCCTAATCCTAACCCGTACGCTAACACTAACCCGCGCCCTCACACGTACGCTCCCCCTAAAGCGTTGTCGTACCCTCACCTGGACCCTAAACCGTTCCCGTCCCCTAACCCTAACCCTAGCCCGAACTCTAACCCTAACCCTTCCCCGAAGCCTAACCCTCACCCGTCCTCTAATCCTAACCAGTACGTGAACACTAACCCGCGCCCTCACACGTACGGTCCCCCTAAAGCGTTGTCGTACCCTCCCCTGGACCCTAAACCGTCCCCGCCCAATAACCCTAACCCTAGCCCGAACCCTAACCCTAACCCTTCCCCGAAGCCTGACCCTCACCCGTCCCCTAATCTTAACCCGTACGCTAACCCTAACCCGCGCCCTCACACGTATGCTCCCCCTAAAGCCTTGTCGTACCCTCCCCTGGACCCTAAGCCGTCCCCGTCCCCTAACCCTAACCCTAGCCCGAACCCTAACCCTAACGCTTCCCCGAAGCCTGACCCTCACCCGTCTCCTAATCCTAACCCGTACGCTAACGCTAACCCGCGCCCTCACACGTACGCTACCCCTAAAGCGTTGTCGTACCCTCCCCTGGACCCTAAACCGTCCCCGTCCCCTAACCCTAACCCTAGACCGAACCCTAACCCTAACCCTTCCCCGAAGCCTGACCCTCACCCGTCCCCTAATCCTAACCCGTACGCTAACACTAACCCATGCCCTCACACGTACGCTCATCCTAAACCATTGTCGTACCCTAACCTTTCCCCTGAACCGTCCCCGTCCTCTAACCCTAACCCTTACCCGAAGCCTTACCCTAACCCGTCCCCTAATCCTAACCCGTACGCTAACACTAACCCGTGCCCTCACAGGTACGCTCACGCTAACCCGTTGTCGTACCCTAACCTGTACCCTAAACCGTCCCCGTCCCCTAACCCTGACTCTAATCATAACCCTAACCATAACCCTAACCCTTACTCGAACCCTTACCCTAACCCGTACCCTAATCCTAACCCGTACGCTAACACTAACCCGTGCCCTCACACGTACGCTCACCCTAAACTGTTGTCGTACCCTAACCTGTACCCTAAACCGACCCCGTCCCCTAACCCTGACTCTAATCATAACCCTAACCATAACCCTAACCCTTACCCGAAGCCTTACCCTAACCCGCCCCCTAATCCTAACCCGGACGCTAACACTAACCCGTGCTCTCACACACACGCTCACTCTAAACCGTTTTCGTACCCTAACCTGTCCCCTAAACCGTCCCCATCCCCTAACCCTAACCCTAACACTTACCCGAAGCCTTACCCTAACCCGTCCTCTAATCCTAACCCGTACGCTAACACTAACCCCTGCCCTCACACGTACGCTCACCCTAAACCGTTGTCGTACACTAACCTATCCGCTAAACCGTCCCTGTCCCCTAACCCTAACCCTAACCCTTACCCGAAGCCTTACCCTAACCTGTCCCCGAATTCTAGCCAGTACGCTAACACTAACCCGTGCCCTCATACGTACGCTCACCCAAAACCGTTGTCGTACCCTATCCTGACCCCTAAACCGTGCCCGTCCCCTAACCCTAACCCTAATCCTTACCCGAAGCCTTACCCTAACCTGTCCCCTAATCCTAACTCGTACGCTAACACTAACCCGTGCCCTCATACGTACGCTCACCCAAAACCGTTGTCGTACCCTAACCTGTCCCCTAAAGCGTCCCCGTCCCCTAACCCTCACTCTAACCATAACCCTAACCCTAACCCTTACCCGAAGCCTTACCCTAAGCCGTCCCCTATTCCTAACCCGTATGCTAACACTAACCCGTGCCCTCACACGTATGCTCACCCTGTCCTAACCTGTCCCCGTCCCCTAACCCTGACCCTAACCATAACCCTAACTATAACCCTAACCCTTACCCGAAGCCTTACCCTAACCTGTCCCCTAATCCTAACCCGTACGCTAACACCAACCCGTGCCCTCACACGTACGATCAACCTAAACTGTTGTCGTACCCTAACCTGTCCCCTAAACCGTCCCCGTCCCCGTCCCCTAACTCTAACCCTAAACCTAACCCTAACCCTTACCCGAAGCCTCACCCTAACCCGTCCCCTAATCCTAACCCGTACGCTAACACTAACCCGTGCCCTCACACGTTCGCTCACCCTAAACCGTTGTCGTACCCTAACCTGTCCCCTAAACCCTCCACTTCCCCTAACCCTAACCCTAACCCTAATCCTTACCCGAAGCCTTGCCCTAACCCGTCCCCTAATCCTAACCCGTAAGCTAACACTAACCCGTGGCCTCACACGTACGCTCACCCTAAACCGTTATCGTACCCTAACCTGTCCCCTAAACGTCCCCGTCCCCTAACGCTAACCCTAACCCTTACCCGAAGCCTTACCCTAAACCGTCCCCTAATCCTAACCCGTACGCTAACACTAACCCATGCCCTCACACGTACGGTCACCCTAAACCGTTGTCGTACCCTAACCTGTCCCCTAAACCGTCCCGTCCCCTAACCCTAACCCTTACCCGAAGCCTTACCCTAACCCGTCCCCTAATCCTAACTCGTACGCTAACACTAACCCGTGCCCTCACACGTACGCTCACCCTAAACCGTTGTCGTACCCTAACCGGTCCCCTAAACCGTCCCCGTCCCCGTCCCCTAACCCTAAGCCTTACCCGAAGCCTTACCCTAACCCGTCCCCTAATCCTAACGCGTACGCTAACACTAACCCGTGCCCTCACACGTACGCTCACCCTAAACCGTTGTCGTACCCTAACCTGTCCCCTAAACCGTCCCCGTCCCCTAACCCTTACCCAAAGCCTTACCCTAACCCGTCCCCTAATCCTAACCCGTACGCTAACACTAACCCGTGCCCTCACACGTACGCTCACCCTAAACTGTTGTCGTACCCTAACCAGTACCCTAAACCGTCCCCGTCCCCTAACACTAACCCTCACCCTAACCCTTACCCGAATCCTTACCCTAACCCGTCCCCTAATCCTAACCCGTACACGAACACTAACCCGTGCCCTCAGACGTACGCTCACCCTAAACCATTGTCGTACCCTAACCTGTACCCTAAACTGTACGCGTTCCCTAACCCTTACCCTATCTCTAATCCTAATCCTTACCCTAAGCCAACATCACTAATTATTAGAGAAATGCAAATCAAAACTACAATGAGGTATCACTTCGCACCTTTTAGAATTTGCATCATCAGGAAATCTACAAACAAGAAATGCTGGAGAGGGTGTGGAGAGAAGGAACCCTCTTGCACTATTGGTGGGAATGTAAGTTGATAGTCACTATGGAGAACAGTATGGAGGCTCCTTCAAAAACTAAAAATAGAATTACCATATGATCCAGCAATCCCACCACTCGACATATATCCAGAGAAAATCATAAATTGAAAGGACACATTCAGCACAATATCCTTTGCAGCACTATTTACAATAACCAGGTAATGGAAGCAACCTAAATGCCCAGAGGCAGACGAATGGATAAAGATGTGGTACATATATAAAATGGAATATTACGCAGCCATAAAACGCAATGAAATTGGGTCATTTGTAGAGACGTCAATGGATCTAGAGACTGTACTACAGAGTGAAGTAAGCCAGAAAGAGGAAAACAAATATTGTATATTAATGCATATATGTGGAACCTAGAAAAATGGTACAGATGAACCGGTTTGCAGGGCAGAAATAGACACAGATGTAGAGAAGAAACGTATGGACACCGAGAGGGTAAAGCGTGGGGTTGGGTGGTGGTGGGATGAGTTGGGAGATTGGGATTGACATGTATACATTTATATGTATAAAATAGGTAGCCAATAAGAACCTGCTGTATAAAAATGTAAATAAAATTAAATTAAAAAATTAAAAAAACAAAAAAACTTATTCCCTTCACATACATGTATTTAAAGGAATGAATTATTTCCACGCTTATATCTATAAATACAAAAAAGAGTAATAAAATCTACCTTGAACCAAAAAAAAAAAAAACCCACCAGTTATACAGAGGAAAACCCTATCAGGGTACTTGTTCCACTTGTAAACAATGCTGAAGTTGGTCAGAGGTGGGGAATCGTCTCCCATGCAGCCAGCAGCCCCCCACCCCGCAAGGAGCGTCCTCACTGCAAAGCTGGGGGACAGTGACGAGGAGTCTGTGAGTAAACGTGAGCTGAGCCCCAGGCCAGCTGCTGCTGAACTGTTCCCACCCTTCCCAGGTAAAACACCTAAATATGTACAAGGACTTGAAAGCCTACAGGAAGGGCCGTGGAGCCACCCCAGCGACAGCACACTGGCCGACTTGGTGCCTGCAGGCCAGCCAGGATTGTCCTGGCCCCGGGCGCTCTTCTGGAAGCTTTCCATTTCCCTGCCTGAGGTACCCCTCCTGTCCCGGCCCCCACTGCTTTTTTCCTTTCTCACCTCTGCCCGGGGAGAAATTCCAGCGCCAGTTACGGGTGACACATCCTCTTCTTTAGCAGGTGGCAGCTTGGCAACTCCTGCAGAAAGTCCAGCAGAGCCCCACTCACACTGGGCCACCTACAAAGGCGTAGCCCCTCACTCCCTCCCACCAGCCGAGCCCCGACACTGCTGACAGGGCAGAGAATATGGCGTCAGGCACAGCTGCAGGGGCTCTTGCTGCCTGGAGCGGTGTTTATATTGACCTCAACCCAGGCACACCTGGGGAGGGCTGGCCGGCAGTGTCAGGCTGCCCAGGTCAGCCAATCCTCGCCCCTCAGGGACTCACAGCTGCAAAAAATGGACCTTGATGAACAGGCCAGGTCCAAGGAACAGGTGTGGGCTCCTGAGAGTCAGAATAGACAAGCGGCTGCAGCTCTGGCTTGTTTTCTAATCATTTTATCTGGCCCATGAGTGGGAGACAACTTCAAGAAGACCCTCTCCTAATGAGAGGAACCCAGGAGTCAGGGAGAGGAGGGGTGGTGGGTGGAGACAGAGGCCTGGTGACCCAGCAGCAGTGGAAATCTGTGGAAGGCCAGGCGGAGGGTGGCCGCACAGAGTGATGCCCAGGGTCACAGACCTGTAGGCGCTGCTGTTTGTTAGTTCAAGTCCTGCTCTGAGGTGCTCTGTGTCAGCTCTGACCGACAGGTGAGCTGGGGGTGCTCTGCGATGAGGGCTATGTGCACGGTTCCTGTGTGCCCAGCCCTGCCAGGGTACCTGCCCAGGGGAGCTCTCTATCCTGGGAGAGGCCTGACCACGAGAGCCTCATGGGCTGCTGGGTAGCTGCACAGGTGAGATCCATACCCTGGGAGGGGCCTGACCATGAGAGCCCTGTGGGCTGCTGGCGACCTGCCCAGGTGAGCTCCATATCCTGGGATTGGCCTGACCACGAGAGCCCCGTGGGCTGCTGGGGACCTGCTGAAGGACGTCAGGACAGTCAGTGAAGCCACCGAGGATATACATCCAGTAGTTCCTAATTCCTACACCCTGCTGGTCATTCTACCATCCACCAGGACATGGTATTCTGTATTAGGCTTCAATGATGCCTTCTTCTGTATTCCATTAGTCCCAGAGTCAAGAAATTTTGGCTTGTGAGTGGCAGGACTCAACATACACCAAAAACAATACTGCTGGGCCGTCCCGCCCCAAGGGTTCAAAAATTCCCACACCATCTTTGGGGAAACGTTAGCTAAACACCTAAAAGTTCTACCTCTGCAAAAGGGAACCCTCCTTCAATATGTAGACGACATTCTGATCGCCAGCCCTACTAAGGAGGTCTCTGAGCTACCTAGCCAATAAAGGATAGAAGGTGTCGAAGAAAAAGGCTCAAATATCACAGACTAAGGTGACCTGCCTGGGCTTCATTCTCACAGAAGGTCGGAGAACCGCATCCCAGGAAATGGAAGAAGCCACTTGCAGCCTTACCCCTTCTAAAACTAGAAGACAGCTTAGGGGTTCCTGGGAGGCCGGGGATTGCTGCATCTGGATTCCTAACTACAGTCTAATAGCTGGGTCCCTATAGGAAACACTGAAAGGAAAAGATGATGATCCTTTCGAATAGAATCCAGAAGCGGCCTTTCAAGAATGCAAAGAGCAGTCAATTCAGACACTTGCCCAGCAACTCCCTAATTTAGCTAAACCCTTTGAACTTTACATCCCCATAGAATGTGAATCGCCCTTGGAGTATTAGTGCAAACACTGGGACCACTTGAAATGGAACAATGCAAGAATGCCCTCCAGGTAGGATAAACTACGGTCACCAATGGCTTGGCCCGCCACCCATCCGGTCAGGGTACTGGGGGTATCTAAGAACCTGGAAATCAGCAGCCCGCAAATCCAGCTTCCTCCTAAGGGAAAAGGACCCCATGTGGTTATCCTAACCACCCACCATGCCCTGAAGTTGCAGGGGTCGCTCCGTGGGCACGCTGACCTCGAGTGAGGAGGCCCTCCAACTCCAACCTCCAGAGAGACAACCGGGGGCAACGGGCCCCCATGACGACTCGTGTGACCATCACTTGACCTGGAACTTCTCTCAGAAAACAACTAGAGTGTGCCCCAAAAGAGCAGACTGCTGCTTGCAGGACTTACTGCACCCAGAGGGGAGATAATATGCTCCGCTGGGGAACCGTGTATCACGCTGTCACCACAGAAAAACCTACAGACACCGCGGTGATGACGCCAATAAGACCGGCTGGACTCCTGGCTACTTCAAAAGGCCGTTGACTCAGTGGCCGTCATGGTCCTGGATCACCACCGGGCCTGGACTGTCTGGGAGTTGAGTGGGCCGGGCTCTAACATCTGGTGCTGTTTGTACGTTAATTTAGGGGCCTAATTAAAGAAAGCACAGACTACTGGTCAGAACATCTAGGGTGGCAGAAACTGTCCGCCTATGGTGGCTGAACAAATGTGGGGCGGGATAAAACCGGCCCCTCCAGTGTCTCTGCCCATCTCTTTCCTGGACCCTTAAAGGTCATTAGAATCTATAACACTTCCAATGCTGGTGCTCAGGCGGACAAGCACTGAGGCAGGAGGCCTGGGGACAATCAACCTCACCTGGAGGCTGCTGGGGAGAAGTTCTGCCCCTGCCCCCCGGGTATGAGGACTCCCAACTCAGCACGAAGCAGTTACATAAGAGGGGTCTGCACCCTTAGCACCCCAAGAATGAGGAACGGGACAAAAGGCAGAGGAGTGGTTTGTCACCGGCAAAGCCCATGAAAAATTCCTGGGAGATAAAAATAGAATCTGGGCAATAAAATAAAGTCTAACCTTTTTTTCCTCTGTGCTTTGTCTAATTTCACGTGCGCCTAGGGTTCCGCATGCAGAGGTCCCACACCCGGCACTTCAGACCCGATTTCCTAATGCAGAATGGCTGGGTCGACAATTCAGCTCCCGGGGCCCCATGCAGACTCCGCGACATAGAGCCTGAGCTGCAGCCAACCCTCCCCTCGAGAGCTCCGCCCCTCCCTCCCACTGACACCGCTGGGATCCCTACACAGCAGCCCAGCCCACAGCCCGCGGGGTAGTGCACGCTCTCACCTCTCCATTCTCTGAAGAAAATATAAAGTTTCCCTTGCTTCTGAACCAAACTCAGTCTCGATCTGTTGGCTCCAATGACACTGGGCAAGGGGAGCCTTGTTGGGGCCCACTCTGGTGGATCAGTAACAGGAATTGACAACATTGTAACTTCAATGAACAGATGTGTGAGCAAACCGTAATTAACATATAGCAGTGTAAAAGGCTCGGGTAAAATAGGATGTTTCTAACTCTTCCATTGGACATTTCCATCACTTTATATGGAGCACAGGGGCACTGCAATTCACCCGTTCCCTAACCCTAACCCTAACCCTAACCCTAATCCTAAAGCGAACACTTACCCTAACCCTTACACTACACGGTACCTTAATCCTAACCGATACACTAACAATAACGCATAACCTAACACGTACCCTAACACTAACCCGCTGTCATACACTAAACTGTACCCTGAAACGTACCCGTTCCCTAACCCTAACCCTAACCTTAACCCTAACCCTAAACCTAATCCTAACCCGTACACTAACACTTACCCAAACACGTACGCTAACACTAAAATGTTGTCGTGCCATAAACTGTACCATAAACCGTCCCCATTCCCTAATACTAACCCTAACCCTAACAATACACCTAACTCTTACCCGAAGACTTACCCTAACCCGTAC
The DNA here is from genome assembly GCF_949987515.2 of Delphinus delphis. Lineage (NCBI taxonomy): Eukaryota > Metazoa > Chordata > Mammalia > Artiodactyla > Delphinidae > Delphinus > Delphinus delphis. The sequence goes on along the minus strand of NC_082691.1, from coordinate 27,001,222 downwards.
CCAAATCCTAACCCGTACAATAACAATAAATAACAATAAAATGTACCCTAACATGTACACTAACCCTAAAACGTTTTCGTACCCTAACCTGTAACATAAACCCTCTCTGTTCCATAACGCTAACCCTAACCCTTACCCGAAGCCTTACCCTAACCTGTCCGCTACTCATAACACCTACACTAACACTAACCCGTACCCTAAAACGTACGCTAACACTAAACCGTTTTCGTACCCTAACCTGTACCCTAAACGGTCCCCGTTCCCTAACCCTAACACTAACACCCGTAGCCTTACCCTAACCCTAACACGTATACTAACACTAACTCATACCCTAAGAGATACGCTAACTCGAAACCATACCCGTTCCCTAAACCTAATCCTAACCCGAACCCTAACCATTGCCCGAAGCTTTACCCTAGCCCATACCCTAATCCTCAACCGTACACTAACACTAACCCATACACTAACACGTACGCTAACCCTAAACCGTTGTCGTACCCTAACCTGTACACTAAACCATCCCTTTACCTAACCCTAACCCTAACGCTAACCCTTACCCGAAGCCTTACTGTAAGCTGTAACCAAATCCTAACCCGTACACTAAAATTAACCCATACCCTAACACGTACGTTAAACTTAAACCGTACCCATTCCCTAACCATAACGCTAAGCCTAACACTTACCCGAAGCCTTACCCTCACCCGTACCCTAACCCTAACCCGTACCGTAAACCATAGCCGTAACCTAACCCATACCCTAACCATAACCCTAACTCTAAACCTAACCCTAACTTGTTCCCCAACACATACGCTAACCCTAACCCGTACCCTAACCCTAATCTGTACACTAATCCTAATTTCAATTTCAAGGGAGTATGAGACACATGCAAATTCAACCACAAAGAGGTATCAGCTAACATCACTCAGAATAACCATCAGCAAAAAAAAAAAAAAAACTACAAACGATCAATGCTGAAGAGGTTTTGGAGAAATGCATACCCTCAATTTGAAGTGGGACGTAACCTGGTAAGAGTCACTAACGGGTACAGAACGGAGGTGCCTTTAAAAGGTAAACATTGATCTACTATATGATCCAGCAGGCCCACTCCTGGGCCGATAACCTAAGAAGACAGAACTGGAAAGACACAGGCAGGCAAATCTGCACTGCAGCAGTATTACAATAGCCAAGACATGGAAGCAACCAAAAGTCCATCAACAGATGGGTGGACAAAGAAGAACTGCTACATGTACAGATGGAATATTAGCTCGGGAAAAAAAATGAAACAATGCCATCTGCAGCACCACAGATGAGTCTAGAGGTAATCATGCGACTTGTAGTAAGTGAGAAAGCGAAAGACACCTAACGTATATCACCTATAGGTGTTACCTAAAAATTGATAACAATGAAGATATTTCCACAGAGAAAGGCAATCGCAGATTCATTAAACAAACTTATGGTTCCCCAAATCGAAAGGTGTGAGGACTGGATACATTACGATATTGGGGTTAACAGAGATGTACAAACACATGTGAAATATATAATCACCAAAGACTTACGAAATACCGAGAAGACTATTTAACATTGTGTCATAACCTACATGGGAAAAGGATCCGAAGAAGAATAGATATATGTATATGTGTGAAAGAACCACATCTTGCACACCTAGAACAAAAAAATACATTGTAATGAAATTTGCTGCGATAAAAAATAAAAATTAAATTAAAAATATGAACAAAAAATAATGAGACATAAACTTAAAGGAATTTTTCCTGGCACATTCCATTCTAATTTTCAACCTAGAACAGGACTTCCATTAAGGCTCTGTTGCCCTGGTAACCAGATTTGGTAAAGGAGAAATGCTGCCGCCTTGTGGCTGTTTCACGCAACAGCAGCTTTAAACTAACAGCTAATGGTCACTTAATATTCAAAATATGTGCAGGACTGTAAAGGATACCGGGCCTCAAAAAATTCGTGGGGTCGTAAATCGACCAGAAAATTCAAAAGACGTCAACATTTCAAAAAGACAATGTCAAGAGGCATATTTTGCACACATTTTGTCTTTTCTTTTTCTTTTAATTTAAAAAATGCATGGAATAATGCTCAATATCAGGAACTAATAAAGCCATGCAAATCCAATCTACAAAAACGTTCACCTTATCACCATCAGAATGATCATCAGCAAAATAGTCTTAAAAACATGAATGCTGAAAGGGTTTTAGAGAACTGTGTATCCTCTAGCTGCTGCTGGGACGTAAACTGGTAACAGCCAGTAGTGAAAAGAGAATGGCGGTGCCCTTAAAATTAAAAATGGAGCTCATCACTCTGTTATAACCTACACGGGAAAGGAACCAAAGATGAATAGATAGATACACAGGTATAATGAACCAGATTCTGTACACCTAGAACAAACACAACATTTTTATCAAATTTGCTCTGATACCTAATAAAAATTAAATTTAAAAAACAAACAAGAGGTAAGGAGATATAAGCTCTTGGGGGTGTGCCCTGGCACATTCCACTCTAATTTGAAGCCTACTAACACGATTTCCAGGAAGGCTCTGTTGCCCAAAAAAAAGAGTTGGAAATGTGGAAATGCTGCCGCCTTGTGGCTGTTTCTCGCAAGAGCGGCTTTAAACCCACAGCTAATGGTCTCGTAACATTCACAAGGACTCAGGGCGGTAAAGGACCCCTGCCCTCAAAACCTGTCCTGAGGTAGGGAATAGCACACAAAATTCAAAACAGGCAAATTTTTCAAGAAGATAGTATGAAGACGTAAGTTTTACTCACTGTCTTTTAAAGAAAAGGAAAATGGATAAAAGCTCAACCTCAGGAATTATTACACTCATGCAAATGTAATCTGAAAAAAGGTTTCAACTCACAAAGGTTGACTGACCATCAACAAAAAGTCCACAAATAATAAACGCTGAAGTGTTTTTTGAGAACTGTGTACCCTCTAGCTGCTGGTGAGGTGTAAAGTGGTAACAGCCAGTAAGGAGAACAGAAAGGAGCTGCGTTTAAAAGTAAAAACTGAGCTCCCATTCGATGCAGCAGGCCCACCGCTGGGCCTCTCACCTGACAAGACCAGAATCCAGAGGACACAGGCTGCAAAAGCTGCACTGCGGCCTTATTCACAATAGCCAAGACATGGAAGCAACCTAGATGTCCATCAACAGATGAATGGATAAGGAAGAAGTGGTCCATGTACACAGTGGAATACCAGCCAGGTAAAACAATGAAACACTGCACTTTGAGGCACCATAGATGAGCCTAGGGAGAATCACAGAACATGAGGTAAGTTGGAAAGCAAAAGACATATATCCTATGATATCACTTAGAGGAGTTACCTAACAACTGACAAAAATGGACATATTTCCACAGAGAAAGACACACACGGACTTAGAAAACAAACTATGCTTATCTGAAAGGAAAGGTGGTGGCAATGGATAAATTAAGATTAGGTTTACCATACCTATACAAATACAGATTAAGTACATATATCAAAAAGCCCGAGCACATAGCAAGGGAGGTGTACAGAACACTCTGTAATCCTTTACATGGGAAAAGGATCTGTACATGAAGAGTTATGTATGATGTAAGAAAGAACCAGACTGTGTACACCCAGGACAAACTGTATCGTAATCATGACCCTGATTAAAACAATTAAAACAACGAATAAGAAATAATGAGACATAAACTTCAGGGGCTTTTTCCTGGCACATTCCATTCTAATTTACAACCTAGTAACAGGACTTCCAAAAGGCTCTGCTGCCCTAGAAAACAGATTTGGGAATGGAGAAATGCTGCCGCTTTGTGGCCGTTACCCACAACACCAGCTTTAAACCCAGTGCTAATGGTCACTAAGTATTGACAATCATTGCAGGCCTGTGAATGACACCTGCTCTCAAAAAAAATCATGGGGTCAGAAATCAACCACAAAATTCAAAAGAGGACAACCTTCCAAGAAGACAATTTCAAGGGGTATATTGTACTCACTTTTTTTTCGTAAATAAAAGAGAAAGGTGTGGGAAAATGCTGAATTTTAGGAGTTATTAAAGACATGCAAATCAAATTACAAAAACCTATCAGCTCACACCAGTCAGAATGGCCATGAGCAAACATTCTAAAAACAATAAATGCTGAAGGGTCTGTAGAAAAATGCGTACCCTCGGTGTTAACTGGGACGTGGTAAGAGCCACTAATGAAAACAAATGCAGGTGCTTTGAAATGGTAAACACTGAGCTACCAGTCAATGAATCATACCCACTGTTGGGCCTATCACCTGAGAAAATGAGAATCAAAAGTCACAGCCGGGCAATATTGCACTCCAGTAATATTTACCATAGGCAACACTTGGAAGCAACGAAAATGTCCATCAACAGAGGAATGCACAAAGAAGAAGTGGTCTATGTACAGAATGGAATATTACTCCACTAAGAAATATAAATTAAATTTCAAAAACAAACAAAATAAGGAGACATCAGCTTTGGTGTGTTTATCTGGGCACATTCCACTCTAATTTATAATTGTGGAACACCACTGGCAGGAAGGTCTGTTTCCCTAGGTACCAGAGTGGGGAATGTAGAAATCCTGCCATCCTCTGGCCGATACCTGCAACAGCAGCTTTGAAATCTGTGCTAATGGGTGCTTCATATACACAAGTACTGCAGGGCTGCAAATGAAACCAGCCCTTAAAAGGTCTTGATGCAGGTAAAGGCCAAAAAATTTCAAAATGTGGCATATACTGCAAGAAAACAATTTGAAGGAGTCAGCTGTAATAACAGTTTGAAAAATAAAAGGACATACCTGAAAGCTCAATTTCAAGGGAGTATGAGACACATGCAAATCCAACCACAAAGAGGTATCAGCTAACATCACTCAGAATAACCATCAGCAAAAAAAACCTACAAACGATCAATACTGAAGAGGTTGTGGAGAAATGCATACCCTCAATTTGAAGTGGGACGTAACCTGGTAAGAGCCACTAACAGGAACAGAACGGAGGTGCCTTTAAAAGGTAAACATTGAGCTACTATATGATCCAGCAGGCCCACTCCTCGGACTATATCCTAAGAAGACAGAACTGGAAAGACACAGACAGGCAAATTTGCACTGCAGCAGTATAACAGCAGCCAAGACACGGAATCAACCAAAAGTCCATCAACAGATGGGTGGAAAAAGCAGAACTGCTACATGTACAGATGGAATATTAGCCAAGGAAAAAAATGAAACAATGCCATTTGCAGGACCATAGAGGAATCTAGAGGTAATCATGCAACTGGTAGTAAGTGAGAAAGCGAAAGACACATATTCTATCATATCATTTATCGATGTTACCTAAAAATTGATACCAATGAAGTATTTCCAGAGACAAAGGCAATCACAGATTCATTAAACAAACTTATGGTGCACCAAATGGAAAGGTGTGAGGATTGGATCCATTACGATATTGGGGTTATCAGAGATATACAAACACATGTGAAATATATAATCACCAAAAACCTACGGCATACCAAGAGAAGACTACTCTACATTGTGTCATAACCTACATGGGAAAAGGATCTGAAGAAGAAGAGATATATGTATATGTGTAAAAGAACCATATCTTGCACACCTAGAACCAACAAAACATTGTAATCTAATTTGCTGTGATAAAGAAATTAAAGAAACGAACAAGAAGTAATGAGAAATAATCTTAAGGGGATTTTCCTGGCACATTCCCTGCTAATTTACAACCTACAACACAACTTCCATTATGGCTCTGTTGCCCTAGTAAGCAGATTTGGTAAGAAGAAGCGCTGCCACCTTCTGGTCGTTTCACACAACAGCAGTAATGGTCACTTAATATTCAAGATAATTGCAGGCCTGTAAATGACACCTGCCATCAAAAAAATCCAGGGGTCGTAAATCGACAAGAAAATTCAAAAGACGTCAACACTTCAAGAAGACAATTTCAACAGCCATATTTTACGCACATTTTGTCCTTTCTTTTTTTTCTTTAAAATAAAAGGGAATTGAAAAATGTGCAACATCTGCAATTAATAAAGCCATGCAAATCCAATTACAGAAATGTTTACCTCACAGCCGTCAGAATGACCTTCAGCAAAAAGTCTACAAAGAATAAATGCTGAAGGGGTTTCAGAAAACTGTGTACCCTCTAGCTGCTGGGGGGATGTACTGGCTGGATGCTCACAGCCAGTACTGAGAACATAATGGAGGTGCCTTTAGGGGTAAAAATTGAGCTACCATGTGATCTGGTAGGTCGTTTGATGCGCCTATCACCTGAGCAGACCAGAATGGAAAAGACACAGGCTGGCAATCCTGCACTGCAGGAACATTTAACATAGCCAAGACTTGGAAGAAACCAAAATGTCCATCAACAGAAAAATGCACAAAGAGGAAGTGGTCCATGTAAACAATGGAATATTAGCCATGGAAAACAATGAAACAGTGCCGTTTGCACCACCATAGAAGGACCTAGAGATAATCACCCACCTTGAAGTAAGAAAGAAAGTGAAAGACAGATATCCTATGACATCACTTATAGGTGTTACCTAAAAATTGATACTCATGAACTTATTGCCAAGAGAAGGAAAAGCATGGATTAAGAAGAAAAAATTATGTTTAACCAAATGGAAAAGTGCAAGGAATGTGTGAACTAGGATATGGGGGTTAACAGACATGTACTAATACATATGAAATATATAATCACAAAACACCTATGGAATACCAAGAGAGGTCTACTCAACACTCTGTAATAACCTACACAGTAAAGAATCCAAAGATAAATAGACAGATACATTGATATAATGAACCAGATTCTGTACACCTAGGAGAAAGAAAATATTTTTATCAAATTTGCTCTGATAACTAATAAAAATTAAATTTAAAAAACAAACAAAAAGTAAGCAGATGTAAGCTCTTGGGGGTTTTCCCTGGCACATTCCACTCTAATTTGCAGCCTACTAACACGATTTCCAGGAAAGCTCTGTTGCCCAAAATCCCAGAGTTGTAAATGGAGAAATGCTGCCGCCTTGTGGCCGTTTCCCACAACAGCAGCTTTAAACCCAGTGCTAATGGCCACTAAATATTCACCAAACTTGCAGTTCTGTGATGACACCTGCCCTCCAAAAAAATCCTGCGGTCGAATATCGACCAAAAATTCAAAAGAGGGCAACCTTCCAAGAAGACAATTTCAAGAGATATACTGTACTCACACTTTATTTTTAACAGAAAAGAAAAAGGTGTGTAAAATGATGAATTTTAGGAATTTTTAAAGACATGCAAACCCAAATTACAAAAACCTATCAGGTCACAACATTCAGAATAGCCATTAGCAAAAATGCTGCAAACTATAAATGCTGAAGGGACTGTGGAGAAACTCGTACCCTCGGTTCTAAGGGGGACATGGTAAGAGCCACTAATGAAAACACAATGGAGGTGCTTTGAAAAGGTAAACACTGAGCTACTAGTCAATCAGTCACACCCACTGCTGGGCCTATCACCTGAGAAAATGAGAATCAAAATGTCACAGGCTGGCAATCTTGCACTCCAGCAATATTTAATATAGCCAACACCTAGAAGCAACAAAAATGTCCATCAACAGAGGAATGCACCAAGAAGTGGTCCATATACACAATGGAATATTACTCCAATAAAAATATAAATTAAATTTAAAAAACAAACAAAAGTAAGGAGACATCAGTTTTGGGGGTTTATCCGGGCACATTCCACTCTAATTTATAACCGAGGAAGACCACTGGCCGGAAGGTCTGTTTCCCTAGTACCAGCATGGGGAACGAAGAAAGGCTGCCGCACTCTGGCCGTTACCTGCAAAAGCAGCTTTAAAGCTTGTAATAATGGTCCCTTCATGTGAACAAGTACTGCAGGGCTGTAAATGAAACCTGCCCTCAAAATGACTTGAGGGAGGTAATGGCCAATAAATTTCAAAATGTGACACATACTTTAAGAAAACAGTTTGAAGAACTAGGCTGTAATCACAGTTTGAAAAATAAAAAGGACATGCCTTAAAGCTCAATTTCAACGGATTATGAGTTACATGCAAATTCAACCACAAAGAGGTATCAGCTCACACCAGACAGAATATCCATCAGCAAGAAAACTACAAACAATAAATGCTGAAGGTGTTGTGGAGAAATGCATACCCTCAAGTTTAAGTGGGACGTAACCTGGAAAGAGCCACTAATGAGAAAGAATCGTGGTTCATTTAAAAGGTAAACCCTGAGATACCATATGATACAGGAGGCCCACTCCTGGGCCTATAACATAAGAAGACAGAATTGGAAAGACACAGGCAGGCAACTGTGCAGTGCAGCAGTATAACAATAGCCAAGACATGGAGGCAACCAAAAAGTCCATCAAAAGGTGAGTGGACAAAGAAGAACTGGTACATGTACAGATGGAATATTAGCTAGGGAAAAAAATGAAACAAAGCCATTTGCAGCACCGTAGATGATTTTAGAGGTAATCAGGCAAATTGTACTATGTCAGACAGCAAAAGACACATATCCTATAATATCACTTACAGGTGTTAGCTAAAAATTGATACCAATGAAGATATTTCCACAGAGAAAGGTAATCACAGATTCATTAAACAAAGTTATGGTTCAGCAAATGGAAAGGTGTGAGGATTGGGTACATTAGGATATTGGGGTTAACACAGATATAGAAACACATGTGAAATATATGATCACCAAAGAACTACGGAATACCAAGAGAAGATTACTCAACATTGTGTCATAACCTACGTGAGAAAACGATCTGAAGAAGTATAGATACATGTATATGTTTAAAAGAACCACATCTTGCACACCTAGAACAAAACAGTTTAATCAAATTTACTGTTAAAAAATAAAAATTAAATTTAAAAAAGAACAAGAAGTAATGAGACATAAACGTAAGGGGATTTTTGCTGGCACATTGCATTCTAATTTACAACCAGAACACGACTTCCATTAAAGCTCTGTCATCACTAATAAAGCAGTTTTAGAAGCAATGTTGAAGGTAGCTTAAAAGAAGTCTCACTGATTATTGATAGTAACAATAAACAAACAAAAGTAAAAATCTCACTGCAAAAAAGTATACATAGACTAAGGGTAGTAGATCAAACACGTATTAAACTTCTGTAAAGAAAAAAAGACAACAGTTGTATGTTTTTTTAAAAAGAGAGGGCACAAATAAATCAGAAATGAAAGAGATGATGTTACAAGAACCACCACAGAAATACAAAGTATCCTAAGATACACACAGGGTAACTCAGGGCTCAGACTGGACAGAGCCCACTCTCCATTCCCCTGTACATGACTTCCAGGAGCCTCAGGAACTGAGGAGGGGGTCCCTGAGGAGAGGCACAAGATAGAAGATGTTACGCATTAACATGACTGCATTCATCTTAAACGTGCCTGAACTACATTCACACGAGATGATTTTGTTCTGTATGTACATCAGCACCTCTAGGCAGAACTGCAGATCTTTGGCTTCACCACCTCTACTGACAGCATTAGCTTCACCTGCTGTGGACCGTCTCCTATAGGATTTCTAGAACTACAAAGCATCGAAGCTTCACAGGACCCAGAGTCTGCGCGACTCCACTCCCAGTCTCAGAGTCTCAACTGCACTCAGAGACTCAGAGTCTCAATAGAGACTCCACTCTTGGAGGGCACACACAAAGTAGTGTGCACATCAGGACCCAGGGGAAGGAGCAGTCACCCCGTAGGCGAATGACCATACCTACCTGCTAGTTTTAGAGGGTCTCCTGCAGAGGCGAGGAGTGGCTGTGGCTCACCATGGGGACAAAGACACTGGCAGCAGAAGTTCTGGGAAATACTCCTTGGTGTGAGCCCTCCCAGAGTCCGCCATTAGCCCCACCAAGAGCAAGGTAGGCTCCAGTGCTGGGTCGCCTCAGGCCAAACAACCAACAGGGAGGGAACCCAGTCCCATGCATCAGCAGACAAGCAGATTAAACATTTTATTAAAGTTTTATTTAATCCGCAGACAAACAGATTAAAGCTCTGCCCACCAGAGCAACACCCAGCTCAACCCACCACCAGTCCTTCCCATCAGTAAGCTTGCACAAGCCTCTAAGATAGATTCAATCACCAGAGAGCAGACAGCAGAAGCAAGAAGAACTACAATTCTGCAGCCTGTGGAAGGAAAACCACATTCACAGAAAGAGAAAATGAAAAGGCAGAGGACTTTATACCAGATCAAGGAACAAGATAAATCCACAGAAAAACAACGAAATGAGGTGGGGATAGGCAACCTTCCAGTAAAAGAATTCAGAATAATGATAGTGAAGGTGATCCAAGACCTTGGAAAAAGAATGGACGCAAAGATAGAGAAGATGCAAGAAAAGCTTAACAAAGACCTAGAAGAATTAAGGAACAAACACCTAGAAGAATTAAAGAGCAAACAAACAGAGATGAACAATAAAATAACTGAAATGAAAAATACACTAAAAGGAATCAGTAGCAGAATAACTGTGGCAGAAGAAAGGATAAGTGACCTGGAAGACAGAAAGGTGGAAATCACTGCCGTGGAACAGAATAAAGAAAAAGAATGAAAATAAATGAAGACACCATAAGAGACCTCTGGGACAACATTAAACGCAACAACATTCGCGTTATAGGGGTCCCAGATGGAGAAGAGAGAGAGAAAGGATCCGAGAAATTATTTGAAGAGATTATAGTCGAAAACTGCCCTAGCATGGGAAAATAAATAGCCACCGAAGTCCATGAAGCGAAGAGAGTCCAAGGCAGGATAAACCAAAGGAGAAAAATGCCGAGACACACAGTAATCAAATTGACAAAAATTAAAGACAAAGAAAAACTATTGAAAGCAACAAGGGAAAAATGACAAATAACACAGAACGGAACTCCCATTAAGGTTAACAGCTGATTTCTCAGCAGAAATCTACAAGCCAGAGGGAGTGGCATGATAAAATTAAAGTGATGAAAGGGAAGACCCTACCACCAAGAGTACTCCACCCAGCAAGGATCTCATTCGGATTTGTTGGGGAAATCAAAAGCTTTCCAGACAAGCAAAAGCTAAGAGAATTCAGCACCATGAAACCAGCTCTACAACAAATGCTAAAGGAACTTCTCTAAGTGGGAAATACAAGAGAAGAAAAGGACCCACCAAGACAAAGCCATAACAATTAAGAAAATAGTAATGGGAACATACATATCGATAATTACCTTAAACATGAATGGATTAAATGCTCCAACCAAAAGACACAGGCTCGCTGAATGGATACAAAAACAAGACCCATATATATGCTGTCTACAAGAGACCCATTTCAGACCTAGGGACACATACAGACTGAAAGTGAGGGGATGGAAAAATATATTCCATGCAAATGAAAATCAAAAGAAAGTTGGAGTAGCAATACTCATATCAGATAAAATAGATTTTAAAATAAAGAATGTTACAAGAGACAAGGAAGGACACTACATAATGATCAAGGGATCAATCCAAGAAGATATAACAATTATAAATATATATGTACCCAACATAGGAGCACCTCAATATATAAGGCAACTGCTAACAGCTATAAGAGGAAATCGACAGTAACACAATAATAGCTGGGGACTTTAACACCTCACTTACACCAATGGAGATCATCCAGACAGAAAATTAATAAGGAAACACAAGCTTTAAATGACACAATAGACCAGATAGATTTAATGGATATTTATAGGACATTCCATCCAAAAACAGCAGATTACACGTTCTTCTTAACAGTACATGGAACATTCTCCAGGATAGTTCACATCTTGGGTCACAAATAAAGCCTCAGTAAATTTAAGAAAACTGAAATCATATCAAGCAGCTGTTCCGACCACAATGCTATGAGATTAGAAATCAATTACAGGGAAAAAAACGTAAAAAGCACAAACACATGGAAGCTTGACAATATGTTACTAAATAACGAAGAGATCACTGAAGAAATAAAAGAGGAAATCCAAAACTACCTAGAGACAAATGACAACAAAAACACGATGATCCAAAACCTATGGGATGCAGCAAAAGCAGTTCTAAGAGGGAAGTTTATAGCAATACAAGCCTACCTCAAGAAACAAGAAAAATCTCAAATAAACAATCTAACCTTACACCTAAAGGAACTAGAGAAAGAAGAACAAAACCCAAAGTTACTAGAAGGAAAGAAATCATAAGGATCAGAGCAGAAATAAATGAAATAAAAACAATAGCACAGATCAATAAAACTAAAAGCTGGTTCTTTGAGAAGATAAACAAAATTGATAAACCTTTAGCCAGACTCAAGAAAAAGAGGGAGAGGACTCAAATCAATAAAATTAGAAATGAAAAAGGAGAAGTTGTAACAGACACCACAGAAATACAAAGCATCCTAAGAGACTACTACAAGCAACTCTATGCCAATAAAATGGACAACCTGGAAGAAATGGACAAATTCTTAGAAAGGTATAAGCTTCCAAGACTGAACCAGGAAGAAATAGAAAATATGAACAGACCAATCACAAGTAATGAAATTGAAACTGTGATTAAAAATCTTCCAACAAACAAAAGTCCAGAACCAGATGGCATCAGAGGTGAATTCTATCAAACATTTAGACAAGAGCTAACACCAAAACTTCTCCAACGCTTCAGAAATTTTCAGGGGAAGGAACACTCCCAAACTCATTCTATGAGGCCACCATCACCCTGATACCAAAACCAGACAAAGATACTACAGAAAAAGAAAATTAGAGACCAACATCACTGATGAATATAGATGTAAAAATCCTCAACCAAATACTAGGAAACAGAATTGAACAACACATTAAAAGGATCATACACCATGACCAAGTGGGGTTTATCCCAGGGATGCAAGGATTCTTCAATATACACAAATCAATCAATGTGATACACCATATTAACAAATTGTAGAATAAAAATATGATCATCCCAATAGCTGCAGGAAAAGCTTTTGAAAAAATTCAACACCAATTTATGATAAAAATTCTCCAAAAAATGGGCATAGAGGGAATCTACCGCCACATAATAAAGGCCGTATATGACAAACCCACAGCAAACATCATTCTCAATGGTGAAAGACTAAAAGCATTTCCTCTAAGATCAGGAACAAGACAAGGATGTCCACTCTCACCACTATTACTCAACATAGTTTTGGAAGTCCTAGACACAGCAATCAGAGAAGAAAAAGAAATACAAACTGGAAAAGAAGAAGTAAAACTGTCACTGTTTGCAAATGACACGATACTACACATAGTGAATCCTAAAGATGCCACCAGAAAACTACTAGAGCTAATCAATGAATTTGGTAAAGTTGCAGGATACAAAATTAATGCACAGAAATCTCTTGCATTCCTATACACTAACAATGAAATGTCAGAAAGAGAAATTAAGGAAACAATCCCATTCACCATTGCAACAAAAAGAATAAAATACATAGGAATGAACCTACCTAAGGAGGTAAAAGACCTCTACTCAGAAAACTATAAGACACTGCTGAAAGAAATCAAAGATGATATAAACAGATGGAGGTATAAACCATGTTCTTGGATTAGAAGAATCAATATTGTGAAAATGACTGTACTACCCAAAGCAATCTACAGATTCAATGCAATCCTTATCAAATTACCAGTGGCATTTTCTCTACAGAACTAGAACCAAAAAATCTTAAAATTTGTATGGAGACATAAAAGACCCCGAATAGCCAAAGCAGTCTTGAGGGAAATTAAAAGAGCTGGAGGAGTCAGACTTCCTCACTTCAGACTATACTACAAAGCTACAGTAATCAAGACTATATGGTACTGGCACAAAAACATAAATATAGATCAATGGAACAGGATAGAAAGCCCAGAGATAAACCTACATACCTATGGCTAACTCATCTATGACAAAGGACGCAAGGATATACAATGGAGAAAAGACAGTCTCTTCAGTAAGTGGTGCTGGGAAAACTGGACAACTACATGTAAAAGAATGAAATTAGAACACTCCGTAACATCATACACAAAGTCAAAATGGATTAGAGATCTAAATGTAAGACCAGACACTATAAAATTCTTAGAGGAAAATATAGGCAGAACACTCTATGACATAAGTCACAGCAAGATTCTTTTTGATCCACCTCCTAGAGAAGTGGAAATAAAAACAAACAAATGGGACCTAATGAAACTTCAAAGCTTTTGTACAGCAAAGGAAAACAAACAAGACGAAAAGACAACCCACAGAATGGGAGAAAATGTTCTCAAATGAAGCAAATGACAAGGGATTAATCTTCAAAATTTACAAGCAGCTCATGTAGCTCAATATCACAAAAACAAACAACCCAATCCAAAAATGGGCAGAAGACCTAAATAGACATTTCTCCAAAAAAGATATACAGATTGCCAACAAACACATGAAAGGATGCTGAACATCACTAATCATTAGAGAAATGCAAATCAAAACTACAATGAGGTATCATCTCACACCTGTTAGAATGGGCATAATCAGAAAATCTACAAACAACAAATGCTGGAGAGGGTGTGGAGAGAAGGAACCCTCTTCCACTATTGGTGGGAATGTAAATTGATACAGTCACTATGGAGAACAGTATGAAGGTTCCTTAAAAAACTAAAAACAGTATTACCATATGATCCAGCAATCCCAATACTGGGCATATGCCCAGAGAAAACCATAAATCAAAAAAATACATTCACCACAATGTTCATTGCAGCACTATTTACAATAGCCAGGTAATGGAAGCAACCTAAATGCCCACAGACAGACGAATGGATAAAGAAGTGGTACATATATAAAATGGAATATTACTCAGCCATAAATAGGAATGAAATTGGGTCATTTATAAAGACATTGATGTATCTAGAGACTGTCATACAGAGTGAAGTAAGTCAGAAAGAGAAAAACAAATATTGTATATTAATGCATATATGTGGAAGCTAGAAAAATGGTACAGATGAACTGGTTTGCAGGGCAGAAATAGAGACGCAGATGTAGAGAAGAAACGTACGGACACCAAGGGGGGAAAGCCGTGGCGGGGGGGTGGTGGGATGAGTTGGGAGATTGGGATTGACATGTATACATTTATATGTATAAAATAGATAACCAATAAGAACCTGCTGTATAAAAAAATTAATTAAATTAAAAAACTAAAAAAATAAACATTTAAAAAGTAAAGCAGAAAAAAATGTTCTTCCCTTCACATACATGTATTTATAGGAATGAATTATTTCCATGCTTATATCTATAAATACAAAAAAGAGGAATAAAATCTACCTTGAACCAAAAAAGAGAGAAAAAAAAAAAAAACAGAACCCACCAGTTATACAGAGGAAAACCCTATCAGGGTACTTGCTCCAGTGGTAAACAATGCTGACGTTGGTCAGAGGTGGGGAATCGTCTCCCATGCAGCCAGCATCCCCCCACCCCGCAAGGAGCGTCCTCACTGCAAAGCTGGGGGACCGTGCCGAGGAGTCTGTGAGTAAACGTGAGCTGAGCCCCAGGCCAGCTGCTGCTGAACTGTTCCCACCCTTCCCAGGTAAAACACCTGAATATGTACAAAGACTCGAAAGCCTAGAGGAAGGGCCGTGGAGCCACACGAGTGACAGCACGCTGGCCAACTTGGTGCCTGCAGGCCAGCCAGGACAGTCCTGGCCCTGGGCGCTCTTCTGGAAGCTTTCCATTTCCCTGCCTGAGGTACCCCTCCTGTCCCGGCCCCCACTGCTTTTTTCCTTCCTTACCTCTGCCCGGGGAGAAATTCCTGCAGCAGGTATGGGTGACACATCCTCTTGTTTAGCAGGTGGCAACCCAGCAACTCCTGCAGAAAGTCCAGCAGAGCCCCACTCACACCAGGCCACCCACAAAGCCGTGGCCCCTCACTCCCTCCCACCAGCCCAGCCCCGACACTGCTGACGGGGCAGAGAATATGGCGTCAGGCACAGCTGCAGGGGCTCTTGCTGCCTGGAGCCGTGTTTATATTGACCTCAACCCAGGCACACCTGGGGAGGGCTGGCCGGCAGTGTCAGGCTGCCCAGGTCAGCCAATCCTCGCCCCTCAGGGGCTCACAGCTGCAGAAAATGGACCTTGATGAAC
Organism: Delphinus delphis; assembly: GCF_949987515.2. Classification (NCBI taxonomy): domain Eukaryota; kingdom Metazoa; phylum Chordata; class Mammalia; order Artiodactyla; family Delphinidae; genus Delphinus; species Delphinus delphis. The sequence goes on along the minus strand of NC_082691.1, from coordinate 26,985,124 downwards.
CGGCCAGGTCCAAGGAACAGGTGTGGCCTCCTGAGAGTCAGGATAGACAAGGGGCTGCAGCTCTGGCTTGTTTTCTAATCATTTTATCTGGCCCATGAGTGGGAGACAACTTCAAGAAGACCCTCTCCTAATGAGAGGAACCCAGGAGTCAGGGAGAGGAGGGGTGGTGGGTGGAGACAGAGGCCTGGTGCCCCACCTTTAGTGGAAGTCTCTGGAAGACCAGGCGGAAGGAGGCCGCACAGAGTGACGCCCAGGGTCACAGACCTGTCCGAGCTGCTGTTTGTCCGAGCTGCACCTCAGAGCAGGACTTGAACTGCTCTGTGTCAACTCTGACTGACAGGTGGCCTGGGGGTGCTCTTCAGTGAGGGCTATGTGCACGGTTCCTGTGTGCCCAGCCCTGCCGGTGTACCTGCCGAGGGGAGCTCTGTATCCTGGGAGGGGCCTGACCACGAGAGCCCCATGGGCTGCTGGGGACATACTAAAGGACGTCAGGACAGTCAGTGAAGCCACCGAGGATATACATCCAGTAGTTCCTAATTCCTACACCCTGCTGGTCATTCTACCATCCACCAGGACATGGTATTCTGTATTAGACTTCAGTGATGCGTTCTTCTGTATTCCATTAGTCCCAGAGTCACAGGAAACTTTGGCTTGTGAGTGGCAGGACTCAACATACACCAAAAACAATACTGCTGGGCCGTCCCGCCCCAAGGGTTCAAAAATTCCCACACCATCTTTGGGGAAACGTTAGCTAAACACCTAAAAGTTCTACCTCTGCAAAAGGGAACCCTCCTTCAATATGTAGATGACATTCTGATCGCCAGCCCTACTAAGGAGGTCTCTGAGCTACCTAGCCAATAAAGGATAGAAGGTGTCGAAGAAAAAGGCTCAAATATCACAGACTAAGGTGACCTGCCTGGGCTTCATTCTCACAGAAGGTCGGAGAACCGCATCCCACGAAATGGAAGAAGCCACTTGCAGCCTTACCCCTTCTAAAACTAGAAGACAGCTTAGGGGTTCCTGGGGAGGCCGGGGTTTGCTGCATCTGGATTCCTAACTACAGTCTAATAGCTGGGCCTCTATAGGAAACACTGAAAGGAAAAGATGATGATCCTTTCGAATAGAATCCAGAAGCGGCCTTTCAAGAATGCAAGAGCAGTCAATTCAGACACTTGCCCAGGAACTCCCTAATTTAACTAAAACCTTTGAACTTTACATCCCCATAGAATGTGAATCGCCCTTGGAGTATTAGTGCAAAAACTGGGACCACTCGAAATGGAACAATACAAGAATGCCCTCCAGGGAGGAGAAACTACGGTCACCAAGGGCTTGGCCCGCCTCCCCATCCGGCCAGGATACTGGGGGTATCTAAAAACCTGGAAATCAGCAGCTCACAAATCCAGCTTCCTCCTAAGGGAAAAGGACCCCATGTGGTTTTCCCAACCACCCACCATGCCCTGAAGTTGCAGGGGTCGCTCCGTGGGCACACTGACCTCAAGTGAGGAGGCCCTCCAACTCCAACCTCCAGAGAGACAACCGGGGGCAACGGGCCTCCATGACGACTCGTGTGACCGTCACTTGACCTGGAGCTTCTCTCAGAAAACAAGAGTGTGCCCCAAAAGAGCAGACTGCTGCCTGCAGGACTTACTGCACCCAGAGGGGAGCTAATAAGCTTGGCGGGGGAACCGTATATCACGCTGTCACCATAGAAAAGCCTACAGACACCACGGTGACGGCAGCCAATGAGACCAACTGGACGCCTGGCTACTTCAAAAGGCCATTGAGTCAGTGGCCGTCATGGTTCTGGATCACCACCGACCCTGGACTGTCTGGGAGTTGAGCGGGCCGGGCTCTGGCACCTGGTGCTGTTTGTACGTTAATCCAGGGGCCTAATTGAAGAAAGCGCAGACTACTGGTCAGAGCATCTAGGCTGGCAGAAACTGTCAGCCTAAGTTGGCTAAACAAATGTGGGGCAGGGTAAAACCGGCACCCCCAGCGTCTCTGCGCATCTCTTTCCTGGACCCTTAAAGGTCCTTAGAATCTATAACACTTCCACTGCTGGCGCTCAGGCGGACAAGCACTGAGGCAGGAGGCCTGGGGACAATCAACCTCACCTGGAGGCTGCTGGGGAGAAGTTCTGCCCCTCCCCCCTGGGTATGAGGACTCCCAACTCAGCACGAAGCAGTTACATAAGAGGTGTCTGCACCCTCAGCACCCCAAGAATGAGGAACGGGACAAAAGGCAGAGGAGGGGTTTGTCACCGGCAGAGCCCATGAAAAATTCCTAGAAGATAAAAATAGAATCTAGGCAATAAAATAAAGTCTAACCTTTTTTTCCTCTGTGCTTTGTCTAATTTCACGTGCTTCTAGGGTTCTGCAAGCAGAGGTCTCACACCCGGCACTGCACACCCGATTTCCTTAGTGCAGAATGGCTGGGCCGACACCTCAGCTCCCGGGGCCCCGTGCAGACTCCGCGACATAGAGCCTGAGCTGCAACCAATCCGGCCCTCGAGAGCTCCGCCCCCACCCTGCCGCTGACGCTGCCGGGATCGCTACACAGAAGCCCCGCCCACAGCCCGCAGGGGAGCGCACGCTCTCACCTCTCCATTCTCTGATCAAAATATAAAGTTGCCTTTGTTTCTGAACGAATCTCAGTCTCTATCTGTTGGCTCCAATGACACTGGGCAGGGGGACCCTTCTTGGGGCCCACTCTGGAGGATCAGTAACAGAAATTGAGAACACTGTAACTTCAATGAACAGATATGTGAGCCAAACTGTAATTAACAGAGAGCAGCGTATAAGGCTCGGGTAAAATAAGAGGTTTCTGACACTTCCATTTGATATTTCCATCACTTTATTATAAGCAAGTTCAGTGAAGAGGTTTGTCATATTTGTCAGGTCAACATTAGAGAAATTAAGTGATTTCTTTCAAAGGATGTACATCTAATAATCTTGGCTGAAGCTTCAATCTTGTTTTGAATGCTTTTCCATTGAAAATGATACCTCTCTTTCAGCTCCCCCATTTCTGCTAAGTATAAAATCTTATAATTTATTATTACCAAAGGGGAAAGGTGGGAGGAGGGATAAATTAACAGTTTGGGATTAACACATACACACTGCTATGTATAAAATAGGAACTACTGTATAGCACAGGGAACTGCACTCAATATTTTGCAATAACCTATAAGGGGAAATAACCTGAAAAAGAATAGATATTTTTATCAACATCATCTATGAACGACAGATAAAATGTAACCTAAGAGAAGCCGATGGTGAGCGCTTCTGAACCTGAAGACTTCAATCATCTAAAGTTCGGACTCTGCCTACTTCCCAAGGCCCTTAATGAACATACGTGTAACCGTAGCTTAAAAAATTCCCCAGTTTGGGGTTCGGGGAGACACTGATTTGGAAAAATCCCTGGTGTTCTCCTTACGTGCATGCGACCCTTCCTACTGCTAAAACATGCCTGTCACACCCAGAGGATGGTACACCGTCTGATCGGGAAGAGTTTGGAAAACGCATCTCATCTCCTCATCTCCTGCTGCTCGGGTTCACCCCTCCAGCGTCTTTCCTAACAACCTCCCCACTTGGGGATGTCAGCACCGTCAACATCCTGTTGCACACAGTTTGGAATTTGTCCAGAGGATGAAGCAGAAGGATGTAAAACAATGGAAACAAGTCCTAGGTGTTCGGACAGGCACATGTCACTCTAATTTCCAATCAGGAAGACGAATTGTCCAAAGGCTAGGATTGCCCACGGAAACAGAATAAGGCTTGAGGAAATCCCGCTGTTTTGTGGCCAGTTCCCAAAAACACAAGTTGAAAAATAGAACTCAGGGACGGTAAAATTCAAGAAACTGCAGAGTTGAAAATATCTATCGTCGAAAAATATCTTCAGGTAAGTCACCGAAAAGGACTTGTAAGCAAGGGAGAATGGCAGGAAAGGGATTTGAAGAGGTAGAAAGGACTCGCCATTAAGCACAAGAAAAGGGGCTGAACCTCGCCAACGATGCAGTTGGCCAAAAAGGGCGTATGTGTTTTTTCTGAATATATTCAAGAAAAGGGCATACACGCTTTTTAGCCAACCAAACAGGTGGGCACTGGAAATCAATACTACAAAAGGCATCACTTCGCATCAATCAGAAGAGCCATCCTCATAAAGTGTAAACACCAGAAATGCAGGACAGGGCGAGGAGAAAAGGGAGCCCTGTGAGGCTGATAGTGGAAATGTAAGTTGCCAATGGCCACTCTGGAGAAGTGCACTGTGTTTATTAAAACATCTAAAAAATGAGCTACAGAGCATAGGGCACTTGCACTCATGGGCGTATATCCTGGGAAAAACAAAAATCGACAGGACACAGGCACCCCAACGTTTACCGCCTCTCTGTTTAAAAGAGCCTCGACTAGGGAGGACTTCCGGGAAGATGGCGGAAGAGTAAGACGCGGAGATCACCTTCCTCCCCACAGATACACCAGAAATACATCTACGCGTGGAACAACTCCTACGGAGCACCTACTGAACGCTGGCAGAAGACCTCAGACCTCCCAAAAGGCAAGGAACCCCCCACGTACCTGGTTAGGGCAAAAGAAAAAACTAAACAGAGACAAAAGGATAGGGACGGGACCTGCACCAGTGGGAGGGAGCTGTGAAGGAGGAAAAGTGTCCACACACTTGGAAGCCCCTTCGCGGGTGGAGACTTCGGGAGGCGGAGTGGGGGAGCTTGGGAGCCGCGGAGGAGAGCACAGCAACAGGGGTGCGGAGGGTAAAGCGGCCAGATTCCAGCGCAGAGGATCGGGCCGACCGGAACTCACCAGCCGAGAGGCTTGTCTGCTCGCCCGCCGGGGCGGGCGGGACTGGGAGCTGAGGCTCCGGCTTTTGTCGGAGCGCCGGGAGAGGACTGAGGTTGGCGGCGTGAACACAGCCTGCAGGGCGTTAGTGCACCGCGGCTAGCCGGGAGAGAGTCCGGGGAAAAGTCTGGACCTGCCGAAGAGGCAAGAGACTTTTACGTCCCTCTTTGTTTCCTGGTGCACGAGGAGAGGGGATTAAGAACGCTGCTTGAGAGAGCTCCAGGGACGGGCGCGAGCCGCAGCTAAAAGTGCGGAGCCCAGAGACAGACATGAGACGCTAAGGCCGCTGCTGCCGCCACCAGGAGGCCTGTGTGCGAACACAGGTCACTAGCCACACGCCCTTCCGGGGAGCCTGTGCAACCCGCCACTGCCAGGGTCCCGGCATCCAGGGACAACTCCCCCGGGAGAACGCACAGCGCGCCTCAGGCTGCAACGTCATGCCGGCCTCTGCCGCTGCAGGCCCGCCCCACACTCCGTGACCCTCCCTACCCCCCGGCCTGAGTGAGCCAGAGCCTCCGAATCAGCGGCTCCTTTAACCCCGTCCTGTCTGAGCAAAGAACAGACGCCCTCCGGCGACCTACACGCACAGGCGGGGCCAAATCCAAAGCTGAGCCCCTGGGAGCTGTGAGAACAAAGAAGAGAAAGGGAAATCTCTCCCAGCAGCCTCAGAAGCAGCGGATTAAAGCTCCACAATCAACTTGATATACCCTGCATCTGTGGAATACCTGAATAGTCGACGAATCATCCCAAATTAAGGAGCCCTGTGGATGAAAGGCTCTTGGTGCTGCAGCCAGGAGTCAGTGCTGTGCCTCTGAGGTGGGAGAGCCAACTTCAGGACACTGGTCCACAAGAGGCCTCCCAGCTGCTCATAATATCAAACAGCAAAAATCTCCGAGAGATCTCCATCTCAACGCCAGCACCCAGCTTCACTCAACGACCAGCAAGCTACAGTGCTGGACATCCTATGCCAAACAACTAGCAAGACAGGAACACAACCCCACCCATTAGCAGAGAGGCTGCCCAAAATCATAATAAGTCTACAGACACCCCAGAACACACCACCAGACGTGGACCTGCCCACCAGAAAGACAAGATCCAGCCTCATCCACCAGAACACAGGCACTAGTACCCTCCACCAGGAAGCCGACACAACCCACTGAACCAACCTTAGCCACTGGGGACAGACACAAAAAACAACAGGAACTACGAACCTTCAGCCTGCAAAAAAGGAGACCACAAACACAGTAAGATAAGCAAAATGAAAAGACAGAAAAACACACAGCAGATGAAGGAGCAAGATAAAAACCCACCAGACCTAACAAATGAAGAGGAAATAGGCAGTCTACTGGAAAAAGAATTCAGAATAATGATAGTAAGGTTGATCCGAAATCTTGGAGATAGAATGGACAATAGAATGGACAAAATGCAAGAATCAGTTAACAAGGACCTAGAAGAACTAAAGATGAAACAAGCAACGATGAACAACACAATAAATGAAATTAAAAGTACTCTAGATGGGATCAATAGCAGAATAACTGAGGCAGAAGCACGGATAAGTGACCTGGAAGATAAAATAGTGGAAATAACTACTGCAGAGCAGAATAAAGAAAAAAGATTGAAAAGAACTGAGGACAGTCTCAGAGACCTCTGGGACAACATTAAACGCACCAACATTCGAATTATAGGGGTTCCAGAAGAAGAAGAGAGAAAGAAAGGGACTGAGAAAATATTTGAAGAGATTATAGTTGAAAACTTCCCTAATATGGGAAAGGAAATAGTTAATCAAGTCCAGGAAGCACAGAGAGTCCCATACAGGATAAATCCAAGGAGAAATATGCCAAGACACATATTAATCAAACTGTCAAAAATTAAATACAAAGAAAGCATATTAAAAGCAGCAAGGGAAAAACAACAAATAACACACAAGGGAATCCCCATAAGGTTAACAGCTGATCTTTCAGCAGAAACTCTGCAAGCCAGAAGGGAGTGGCAGGACATATTGAAAGTGTTGAAGGAGAAAAACCTGCAACCAAGATTACTCTACCCAGCAAGGATCTCATTCAGATTTGATGGAGAAATTAAAACCTTTACAGACAAGCAAAAGCTGAGAGAGTTCAGCACCACCAAACCAGGTTTACAACAACTGCTAAAGGAACTTCTCTAGGCAAGAAACACAAAAGAAGGAAAAGACCTACAATAACAAACCCAAAACAATTAAGAAAATGGGAATGGGAACACACATATCGATAATTACCTTAAATGTAAATGGACTAAATGCTCCCACCAAAAGACACAGATTGGCTGAATGGATACAAAAACAAGACCCATATATTTGCTGTCTACAAGAGACCCACTTCAGACCTAGAGACACATACAGACTGAAAGTAAGGGGATGGAAAAAGGTATTTCATGCAAATGGAAACCAAAAGAAAGCTGGAGTAGCAATTCTCATATAAGTTATATATATATATATATATATATATATATATATATATAGTTTGCTTGAGTGCAGTGTTTTTTGTTTTCTGTACTGAATTCATTAGCATGGGTCGGTATAAAATTTAGCATAGGTCAATATGTAATTTGTAAACTAATAAGGTCTTAAAAGTGAGGAATTAAGTCTTTTAAATTTAATTATTTATTGTAAAGAGCAGAATAGCATACATAAACAGGTGCCTAAGGAAAACTTGTATTCTAATATGGAACTCTCATGAACACCTTTTTTTTTTCTTCTAACGGTATGATAGTAGGCCATTTGATTATTTTTATGGCTTTAACTTTACAACAATGAAATATTCATAAATTTTAAAAAGTATTTTTCTTTATTTGATGCGGGTGGGATACTGGAGAAATGAAAGGTCAAACACCTATTGAGGAATCCATACTTGTCTATATATTGTGTACTTTTATTTCAAGAACTGATTTAAAATTCCTAAAAGGATGCTATAATAAGTTATTATGCCATTTTACAGGCTGAATTAAGTGAATTTCAGGGAGGTATGAAACTTGCCTAAGGCTATCCAGCTACCAAGCGGTAGAAGTGAGAATTAAATCCAGGTATACCTATAAAAAAAAAAAAAAAAAAAAATTCAATCTCCCCTGACTGAAATGAGGTTTTTAAAAATCGTGTATTTCATATTTGTCCTCACAGCAGTCAATGAGGTAGATGAGATAAACAGAACTATTCTGGGAGACACAGAATTCTAAAGTAAATGATAAAGTGTGCCTTAAAGTGACATGCAGTGCTTTGTGACCACCTAGAGGGGTGGGATAGGGAGGGTGGGAGGGAGACGCAAGAGGGAGGAGTTATGGGGATATATGTATATGTAGAGCTGATTCACTTTGTTATAAAGCAGAAACTAACACACCATTGTAAAGCAATTACACTCCAATAAAGATGTTTAAAAATAAAATAAAATAAAATAAAAAAAATAAAAAAAAATAAAAGAGCCTCGACTAGGATATAACCTAAATGTCCCTGGAAGGAAAAAAGGGATAAAAGAGATGTGGTACTTATGTAGAGTGGAATATTACTCAGCCCGGAAATCAATGAAATAAGGCCAGTTGCAACAACTCCGGAGGAGTTACGTATGATCATTCTAAGTGACATGAGTCAAAAAGAAAAGGACATATATCATAAGATATCACTTAGAGATGGAATCAAAAATGGCTACACATGAAATAAATGACAAAACAGAAACATAGTCAAATATGTAGAAAACACACATAAGGCTGCTAAAGGGGAAAGGTGGGGAGGGGTGAGGCATTATCCAGGAGGTTGAAATTAGCAAAGATACCATTCCAAATACCAAACTGATAATCAACGAGGCCTACACGGTAGCTCAAAGAAATGCACTCAGCACACTCAAGTCACCGGAAAAGAATATATACGACTGGTAAGAATCTGAAAAAGAATTTATTGATGTCTCTCTGTACGTGAATCAAGTGGATGTACAGCAGCAAGAAACAGGGCTTTGAAAATCAGCTGTAACCAATACAATAACAAATTAAAAAAAAGACAGTGAGACAGAGAAAAATTCTTACAACTTTTGCTCAGGGGCTGTACTGCAACATGGAGTGAACACATCTAGACCCACAGCAGGATGAGACATAAGGCTGGAAACCATTCGCGCTAAGAGAATTAGTGAGGTTGGATGAGGAAATGCAGACCCTTTAAAGTAATACTACCTGGTAGCCATTCCATGGGTGCCAAACCTGCAGGTTCAAGGGAATCTTCCTACAGCTAAAACATGCATGGGAAACCCAGAGGACTGTACACCGAGAGATGGGGAAAGGTGTGTAAAAGGTACCTCATGTTTCATCTCCTGGTGCTCAGGTTCGCCATTCCAGCCACGTTACTAAGAATCTGCCCACTTGGAGAATCAGCACCTTTAACCTCCTGTTTCGCACAGGATGAATGGGAAGAGGGGGAACCAATGACAGACTAGCTGTAGGTGTTTCGACAGGCACATGTCACTGTAATTTCCCATTGGGAAGAATTAAACAAAGGCTCAGACTGCCGCCCAGAACCAAAATAGGGCCTGAAGCAGTCCTGCGGTTTTGCGGCCACCTCAAAAAAAGCGAGTTGAAAAATGGAGCTCAGGGGCAGTGCAATTCACAAATCTGCAGAGTTATAAATGACAACTAACGTCCAAAAATATATTGAGGTAAGGTACGAAGAGGATCTGAATGCAAGGCAGAATTGCAGGAAGAAGATTTCAAGAGGTAGATTGGACTCGCCTTTAAAGCACATGAAAACCGCAGAAGTTCGACAATGATGCACTTGGCCAAAAAGGACGTATGTGTTTCTTCCTGAATATATTCAGGAAGAAACGCATACGCTCTTTTTAGGCAACCAAGTAAGCCCACAATGTAAATCCGCACAACAAAAAAGTCTTATTTCCCATCAGTCAAAACGGCCATCCGAAAAAAGTGTAAAAACCAGAAATGCAGGACAGGCCATGGAGAACAGGGAGTCTTGTTACACTGATGGGCGGGGTGTAAACTGCCGAGAGCCACTCTGGAGAAGTGTATGGTGTTTCCTAAAACATCTAAACAACAGAGCTACAGAGCATAGAACACGTCCACTCACGGGAGTATATCTTAGGAAGACTAAAAGTCAACAAGACACAGGCACCCCAAAGTTTAGGGCTGCTCTGTTTACAAGAACCTCAACTTCGGTACACCTTAGATATACCAGGAAAGAGAAAAATGGATAAAGAAGTTGTGGTACTTATGTAAAATGGAATATCACTCAGCCATGAATTCAATGTCATAAGGCTAGTAGAAGCATAATGAGTGGATTTACGTACGATGATTCTAAGTGAAATAAGTCACACAGAAAAAGAAACTTATCATAAGATATCACTTATACAGGGAATGAACATCGCTACACATGAACTGAATTACAAAAGAGAACACTCACACATTTAGAAAACACGCTTATGCATGCTTAAGGGGAAAGGTGAGGTAGGGTGATGCATAAAACAAGAGTTTGAAATTAGCACAGATACCGTTCTATAAACCAAATATGTAATAGAAAAGTCCTACTCCTTGCTCAATGAACTGGACTTAACACCCCGTATTCACTGCAGAAGAATACATCTGACTACTAAGAATCTTAAAACCTATGTATTGATATGTGGCCGTCGGTGAATCAAGTGTGTGTAGAGAGGCATAAACACAGCAGTGAAAATCAGCTATACTCCATTATAAAAATAAATTTCAAACACAAAGACAGCGAAAGAGAGGGAAATTCTTAGAAAATTCGTTCATGGGCTGTGATGCAAACCGGAATGACCACATCTACACCCACAGCTGGATGAGACATAAGGCTGGACACTCTTGGGGCTGAGAGGATTGGTTACGTTGGGTGAGCAAAGGCAGACCCTCTGAAGTAATTCTGCACGCTAACCATTCCATGGGTCCCAACTATCCAGGTTCAAGGGAATCTTCCTACAGCTAAAAGACGCATGGGAAACCCAGAGGATGGTACACCGTGTGATCCAGAAACGTTTCTAAAACGCACCTCATTTTTCCTCTCCTGCTGCTCGAGTTCACCATTCCAGCCGCTTTATTAACAACCTCCTCACTTGGAGAATCAGCGCCTTTAACCTCCTGTTTCGCACAGTTTCCAATATGTGCGGAAGATGAACGAGAAGAGGGGGAACCAACGAGAGACTAGCTGTAGGTGTTTGGACAGGCACATGTCACTCTAATTTCCCATCAGGAAGAAGAATTAAACAAAGGCTCAGACTGCCGCCCCAGAAACAGAATAGGGCCCGAAGCAATCCTGCGGTTTTGCGGCCAGCTCACAAAAAAGTGAGTTGAAAAATGGAGCTCAGGGACACTGCAATTCACAAACCTGCAGAGTTATAAAGGACAACTATTATCCAAAAAATATTGAGGCAAGTCAAAGAAGAGTATGTGAAAGCAAAGCAGAATTGCAGGAAAAAGGTTTCAAGAGGTAGATTGGAGTCGCCTTTAAAGCACATGAAAATAGGCAGAACTTCGACAATGATGCAGTTGGCCAAAAAGGGCGTATGCGTTTTTTCCAGAATATATTCAGGAAAAATCGCATACGGACTTTTTGGCCAACCAAGCAAGTGGGCAATGCAAATCCGCACTACAAAGAAGTCTCACTTCCCAACGCTCAAAACGGCCATCCGAGAAAAGTGTAATATCCAGAAAGGCAGGACAGGCCATGGAGAACAGGGAGCCTTGATACGCTGATGGGCGGGATGTACATTGCCAACAGCCACTCCGGAGAAGTGTATGGTGTTTCCTAAAACATCTAAAAAACAGAGCTACAGAGCATAGTGCACTTTCACTCATGGGAGTATATCTTGGGAAAACTAAAAATCAACATGACACAGCCACCCCAAGATTTAGGGCTGCTCTGTTTACAAGAACCTCGACCTCGGTACACCTTAAATATCCCAGGAAAGAGAAAAAAGGATAAAAATGTTGTGGTACTTATGTACAATGGAATATCACTCAGCCAAGAAATCAATGTCATAAGACCAGTAGCAGCATAGTGAGTGGATTTAGGTACGAAAATTGTAAGTTTAATAAGTCACACAGAAAAAGAAACTTATCATAAGATATCACTTATAGAGGGAATGTAAACATGGGTACCCAAGAACTGAATTACAAGACAGAACAGAGTCTCACATTTAGAAAACACACTTATCCCTGCTTAAGGGGAAAGGTAACGTGGGCTGATGCATCAAACCCGAGTTTGAAATTAGCACAGATATCGTTCCATAAACCAAATATGTAATAAACAAGACCTACTCCTTGCTCATTCAACTGGACTCAACACACCCTATTCACCGCAGAGGAATATATCTGACTAGTAAGGATCTTAATACCTAAGTATTGATATGTCTCCGTAGAGAAACAAGTGTGTGTAGAGCGGCATAAACACAGCAGTGAAAATCAGCTAAACCCCATTATAAAAATAAATTTCAAAAGCAAAACACAGAGACAGCGAAAGAGAGAGAAATTCTTACAAAATTCGTTCAGGGGCTGTGATGCAACCTGGATTGACCACATGTACACCCACAGCTGGATGAGACATAAGGCTGGACACTCGGTGTTGAGAGGATTGGTGAGGTTGGGTGAGCAAATGCAGACCCTTTAAAGCATACTGCGTGCTACCCATTCCATGGGTCCCAACTCTCCAGGTTTAAAGGAATCTTCCTACTGCTAAAACATGCATGGGAAACCCAGAGGATGGTACACCGCGTGATCGGGAAAGGTTTCTAAAACGCACCTCATTTTTCCTCTCCTGGTGTTCGGGTTCGCCATTGCAACCATTATACTAACAATCTCCCCACTTGGAGAGTCAGCGCCTTTAATCTCCTGTTTCGCACAGTCTGCAGTTAGTATGCAGAGGATGAACGGGAGAGGGGGAACCAAAAAGAGACTACCTGTAGGTGTTTGGAAGGACACATGTCACTCTAGTTTACCATCAGGAAGAAGAATTAACCAAAGGCTCAGCGGGCGGCCACGGAACCAAAATAGGGCCTGAAGCCATCCTGCGGTTTTGCGGCCAGCTCACAAAAAAGCGAGTTGAAAAATGGAGCTCCGGGGCACTGCAATTCACAAACCTGCAGAGTTATAAAGGAAAACTATCGTCCAAAAATATATTGAGGTAAGGCAATGAAGAGGATGTGAAAGCAAGGCAGAATTGCAGGAAACAGGTTTCAAGAGGTCGATTGGAGTCGCCTTTAAAGCACATGAAAATAGGCAGAACTTCGACAATGATGCAATTGGCCAAAAAGGGCGTATGCGTTTTTGCCTGAATATATTCAGAAAAAAACGCGTACGCCCTTTTTGGCCAACCAAGCAGGCGGGCAATGCAAATCCGCACTACAAAGAAGTCTCACTGCCCAATGCTCAAAACGGCCATCCGAGAAAAGTGTAATATCCAGAAAGGCAGGACAGGCCATGGAGAACAGGGAGCCTTGATACGCTGATGGGCGGGATGTACATTGCCAACAGCCACTCCGGAGAAGTGTATGGTGTTTCCTAAAACATCTAAAACACAGAGCTACAGAGCATAGGGCACTTCCACTCATTGGCGTATATCTTGGGAAAACTAAAAATCAACAAGACATAGCCACCCCAAAGTTTAGGGCTGCTCTGTTTACAAGAACCTCGACCTCGATACACCTCAAATATCCCAGGAAAGAGAAAAACGGATCCAAATGTTGTGGTACTTATGTACAATGGAATATCACTCAGCCAAGAAATCAATGTCATAAGGCCAGTAGCAGCATAATGAGTTGACTTTGGTACGATGATTCTAAGTGAAATAAGTCACACAGAAAAATAAACATCATAAGATATCACTTAAAGAGGGAATGTAAACATGGCTACCCAAGAACTGAATTAAAAAACAGAACAGAGTCTCACATCTAGAAAACACACTTATCCCTGCTTAAGGGGAAAGGTGAGGTGGGGTGATGCATAAATCCAGAGTTTGAAATTAGCACAGATACCATTCCATAAACCAAATATATAATAGACAAGACATACTCCTTGCTCAATGGACTGGACTCAAAACCCCCTATTCACCGCAGAGAAATATATCTGAGTTGTAATGATCTTAAAACCTATGTATTGATATGTCTCTGTAAGGGAATCAAGTGTGGGTAGAGCGGCATAAACACAGCAGTAAAAATCAGCTAAACACCATTATAAAAATAAATTTCAAAAACAAAACACAAAGACAGCGAAAGAGAGAGAAATTCTTACAAAATTCGTTCAGGGGCTCTGATGCACCCTGGACCCATGGGAGTACACCCACAGATATCTATTTAATACACCCTCAGAGTAATTTTTTTTCTTTTTTCTAAAGTCTCTTCTGTCCAATGAAGAGTCTCAGCTCTTTTTCCTCAACATATACAGTGTCTCACCCTCTGATTACTCTCTGCTCTATCGCAGGTCCACTCCCTTTCCTGATATTACATTCTTTCCCAATTTTGTATGTTGGTAAAATCAAGTAACATAAAATATAACATGTTAATTATTATCAAGTGCACCGTTCAGTGATATTAAATACATTCATATTATTGGACGATCAACATCCCCATTTATCTTTCTAATTCTTTTCTACGTTTTAAAACTGTAACTCTATATCCTTTAAACATAACTATCCATTTTGTTCCGTTACCACCTGAAAAGCATCATTACCCTCCCAATTTCTATGGTTTTGACTACACTAAGTACCCCATATAATTCAAATAAGTAGTTGTATGGATATGACTCAACAAAAGTCACAAAATGGCATTTTTGGTAAATTTCCTCAAGATTCATCCATGTTGTAGCATATTCTTAGATCTTTTCCTTCTTATCACTGAATAATACAGTATTATATGGGAATACCACACTTTGCTTATCCAGGAACTAATGGATGAACACTTAGGTTGCTTTCATATTTTAGCTACTGTGATTATTACTGCTCTAAACACTGGAGTACAAATATTTCTTTAAGCCCCTGATTTCAATTCCTTTGGGTATACCTCACAGTAAAATTCCTGGATCATGTAGTAATTCTATTTTTCAATATCTGAAAAATTGCCATACTCTGCTGCAAAGCAGCTGTATCATTGTACATTCCCACTGACATAGCACAATGCTTCCAACTCCCTCACATCCTCACCAATACTTGTTTTCTGCTTGTGTATGTGTGTGTGCGCTTCTGGGTGTATGCATGCACACAAATATATAAACATGCATTTAGTGATATGGAGCATCTATTCAAGTGCTTACTCATTTGTACATCTTTCTGAAGAACCATCTATTCAAATCTTTTATCCATATTTGAATCAGGGTGTTTGCTTTTGGTTGAGTTGTAAGAGTTCTCTGTGTATTCTGAATAGAAATCTCTTGTCTGATAGATGGCTTTCACATATTTTCTCCCATCTTGTGGACTGCCATTTTATTCTGTTTACATTTCTTTGATACACATTTTTTAAATTATGTACTGCAAATTGTTTAGTTTTTTTGTTAGCTGTACCTTTGTTGTTCCTTCGTTTCATACTGAGGAAAACACTGCCAAATCCAATGTCATGAAGCTCTTGTCCTGTGTCTTCTTCTAAGACTTTTTATTTTATTAGGTCTTATATTTAGTTTCTTGATACGTTTTCATTAATTTTTGCATATGATGTTAGGTAAGGGTCCATCTTCCTTCTTTTGCATGTTGACAACAAGACTTCTCAGCACCATGTGTTGAAAATACTATCCTTTCTACTTTGAAAAGTCTTGGCAACCTGTCAAAAATCATTTGGCCATATATCAGGGTTTATTTCTCGGTGTTCTATTCTATTCTATTGGTCTTGAATAAGGAAGAAAATAGTATAACCTATCCAGGATGATGAAGAACATAAAGAAAGACCAAGACTGAGAATTAGGAGGGTAATAATAAATAGCAGGGAGTAAAAGACAGTGTGAGAGAAGATCTTGTATTTGTGAGTTCATGGAAATATGATCATGCTAAAACCACTAAAAGCCTGACTTTGAACAATACGGTAAATGTGCTAGCAAGAAACATAACACTTACCCATCTCTGGAAAATCTAGCATGGGCATAACGATAAACTACACACAAATATATTAAAAAGGGAACGGTTTTCATGGTGTGAGAATATTGTGGGATTTGAAATACAATTTACTTCTCTTCTACCATTGTCTCTAAAATTTATCAAAGTGTATATACAAGCAATTCCAGCTCTGGTAATCTGCTTGACAGGTTTACATATGAACTTGAGCAGACCAGTAAATGTACATTCATAGTAGGAGTGTTCCCTAAACCAAAAAACAAAACACAAAAACTGGAAAGATTAGAGTTCACTTTGTCAACACACATACAGATGCAGTGATGGTTAACGGTCCAAAAACAGACGGTGAGCATGGGTGCAAGAGGTTAATACCCAGGCTTGGGTGGGGTGCAGAGTTTGAGGGTAACACAGGTAGAAAAGGCTTTTGTCTTATCCTTGATTTTTGAGGTATGGAAATTCACAGGTCACTACCTTCATTTCAAAATGAATGAATGCACTATTCAATTTTTTAAAACAGGCGAAGTAAACATGAGTGATAATAAATTTCAAACTGTCACTAATCAAATAAGACACTAAGAAAAATTAAATAATATGATTTAAGAATGAAGTGGAGAGATTGTCCAAGACGGTAGCATTCAAAGACCCAGAGCGTGATGCCTCTCATGGGCACACCAAAGTCACAAGTGTTTACAGAACAGCAATTGATGAAAAAGGCCGGGACCTACCATAAAAGATGTTTTACAGCTAAAGATATAAGGAAGGCACCTCGGCAAGACACGAAGGAAGGACAAAATCTCAACAGAGTCAAGACCCATACCACCAGGTGGGTGGCCCACAAATGGGAGAATAATTATAATTTCTGAGGTGCTCCCAGGTAGCAAGGGGTATGAACCCAACATCAGGCTCCCAAGCCCAGGGATCCTGTGCTGGAAAGAAGAGTTCTAGAAAGTTGGGCTTTGAAGACCAGTAGTGTTTATTTTCCAGAGAGCCAGAGGGTTGTGGGAAATAGAGATTCCACTCTTAAAAGATGCTCACAAAATCCCACATGATCCGAGAATCAGAACAGAAGCAGTCATTTGAAAGGATCCTGGGTCACATCTACCTCCTGATCGTGGAGAGTCTCCCAGAGAGGCAAGAGGCAACTACAGCACAGCCTCAGGGACACAGACACTGACAGCAGCCATTTGGGGGAGCTCCTTCTACCTCGTGGCCACTGGTACCAGCAAGCATAATTTCAGAATCCTCCCTCTTATCTTTTTAGCCTCAGGACCCAGCCCTACCCATTTCCACCAGACTATAGACACAAGTACTAGGATGCTACATGCCAAGCAACTAACTGAGCAGGGGCATAGCCCCATCCACCAACAAACAGGCTGCCTTCAGACCCTCTAAATGCACAGCTGCCCCTGGACATGGTCCCAGCCCCCAAAAGCCCCAGGACCAGCATCCACACATCAGTGGACAGGCACCAGCCCCAGAATCCCTGGCCCCTCTGACAAGTGAGCCTGCTCTGGCCTTGGAATCAGCCTCACCATCGGTAGGTGATTACTGCACAGGGACTGGATGGAGCTTGGACCTACCCAACAGCAAACCTGCTCTAGCAGTGGGATCAGCCTCCTACACCAACAGGCACACACCAGCTCCAGGAATACCGCAGCCCAGCAGCCTGTGTGACCAGAACACTCACCTGCAGGCCACAAGCAGCCATGCACTCAGCTGGGTCCTGACCCTGCCCATCAGAATGCCAACGCAAGATTAGGGATACCCCTACCCTGCAGACAGCTGTGTCAGGAAGAGTGATCCAACACCACTCTGCGACTCCTGGGCCCTGAAGCCGGAACTCAGGACCTGTGTCTTCCTCCCAGTAGCCAGCATAGCTCCAGGACCAGTGACTGGGCACTAGCCCTGATATCACCTGGACTGCAATTCTACCCATAAGTGAACCAGCACTAGATCTGGTGTCCCCCAGAGTTGTGCAGCCAGCTGCCTTATGATGTAGCCTCACCAAGCAGCACAGACAGCCTCCATACAAGGCAGAGGCTAGCAAACAAGCACTCTGGGGGCAGCCAAGCCTACCAGACCACCCACAGTAGTCAACCCTCCACAACAGAAGAGCCCAAGCAGCCCACATAGGGGGTACACCTAGAACATATAGTCTAGTGACCAGGGGACAGTGGGCTGCTAGGACACATAGGACCTCTCCTACAAAAGGCCACTTCTCTAAGGTCAGGAAATGTAACGAACCTACTACATACATAGCAATAAAAGCAGCAAGTTAAGTAAAATGAGGTGACACAGAAACACGATCCAAATGAAGGAACAAGATAAGAACTCAGAAGAAGATCTAAGTGAAGTGGAGATAGCCAGTCTCCTCAAAAAAGAGTTCAGGGCTTCCCTGGTGGCGCAGTGGTTGAGAGTCCGCCTGCCGGTGCGGGGGACACAGGTTCGTGCCCCGGTCCGGAAGGGTCCCACGTGCCGCGGAGCGGCTGGGCCCGTGAGCCATGGCCGCTGGGCCTGCGCGTCCGGAGCCTGTGTTCCACAACGGGAGAGGCCACAACAGTGAGAGGCCCACATAACGCAAAAAAAAAAAAAAAAAAAAAGAGTTCAAAGTAATGACTGTAAAGATGATCAAAGAACTCAGGAGAAGAATGGAGGACCAGAGCAAGAAGTTAGAATTTTTTAAAAAAGAGTTAGACCATTAAAGAACAACAAAACAGATATGAGGAATACAATAACTGAAATCAAAAATACACTAAAATGAAACTATTGTAGACTAAATGATACAGAGGAATGAATCAGAAAACTGAAGGACAGAGTACTGGCAATCACTGAAGATGAACGGTAAAACAATAGATTAAAATGAAATAAGGAAAGTTGAACAGACTTGTGAAACAACATCAAGTGTACTAATATTTGCATTATTCTGGTCCCAGAAGCAAAAAGGAAAGAGAAAGCAGTGTAGAACATACCTGAAGACATAAGAGCTGAAAACTTCCGTATGCTGGGAAAGAAAACAGACATCCAAGTCCAGTAAACACAGTAAGGCCAAAACAGGATCAACCCAAAGAGGACCACACCAAGACTCATTGTAATTAAAATGGCAAAAAAATAAAGATAAAAGGACACTATTAAAAGGAGCAAAGGAAAAGCAGCAAGTTACAAACATGGGAACTTGCATAAAGTTATTGGTGGACTTTTCAGGATAACCTCTGCATGCCAGAAGGGAGTGGCATGGTATATTTAAAGTCATGAAAGGGAAAAGCCTATAACCGAAAATACTCTACCCAGCAAAGCTCTGCTTCAGATTTGATGGTGAGATCTAAAGTTTTACAGAGAAGTAAAACTAAAAGAGCTCAGCATCGCCAAACCAGCTTTATGAGAAATTTTAAAGGGGCTTCTCTAAATGAAAAAGAAAAGGCCACGACTGAAACATAAAAATTAGGAAAGGAAACTTACTGAAGGAAAAACCTCGTTGGATAAGGCAAATATTCAACAAAGGTAGTAAATCAACCATGTACATAGCTAATAGGGAGGATGAAATAAAACAGTAATAAAATCATCTATATTCACAATAAGAAGTTAAGGGACACACAAAACAAGTAGATGTAAAATATAAGGTCAAATTCAGTAACTGTGAGGGAGCAGAGTAACAATGCAGGGTTGTTAGTGTCCATGTGCAATTAAGAGCTCAGCAATTTAAATAATCACACACACACACACACAAACACAACTGAAAGAAATCCAAACATAATATTAAAGATAGCCCTCACATCACAGATGAAGGGAATAAAAGGGGAAGAAAGGAACACTGAAGAAATTAAAGAGGGATTCTAAAAATACCCAAGACAAATGAAAATGAACACATAATGATCCAAAATCTATGGGACACAGCCAACGCAGTTCACAGGGGGAAGTTATAATGATACAAGCTCATTCTTAGGAAACAAAAATATCAAATAAACAGGCTAACCTTACACCTGCAGGAATTAGAAAAAGAAGAAAAAACAAAACTCAAAGCTGTCAGAAAGAAAAAAATTAAGAAAACAATACCATATGCAATCACACCAAAAAGAATAAGATACATAGGAACAAACACACCTAAGCAGGTAAAAGACATGTACTCAGAAATCCATCAGCCATTGGTGAAAGAAATTGAAGGCAACAGAAAAAGATGGGAAAATATAGCAGGTGCATGGACTGGAAGAATTAATACTCTTAAAATAACCATACTACCAAAGACAATCTACAGATTTAATGCAATCCCTATCAGAATACCAAAGCATTTTCACAGAACTTGAAAAAGTAATTTTAAAATTTGTATAGAAACACAAAGACCCCAAATAGCCAAACAATCTTGAGAAAGAACAGAGCTGGAGGCATCACGCACCTTGAATTCAGATTATACTGCAAAGCGACAATTTTCTCTTACAAAGAGAAAATTGTACCGGAGCAAAAACAGACACAAAGATCACCGGAATAGAATAGAGATCCCAGAAATAAGCCCACACACTTATATTTAATTGATTTATGACAAAGCAGGCAATGTGGAGAAAAAACTCTCTTCAATAAGTGGTACTGGGAAAACCGGTCAGCTACAAGGAAAAGAATAAAATTAGAGTATTTTAGCACACCATATATAAAATAAGCGCAAAACTGAATAAAGACCTAAATGTAGGACCATAAAACCCCTAGAAGAGGGCTTCCCTGGTGGCGCAGTGGTTGAGAGTCCGCCTGCCGATGCAGGGGACGGGGGTTCCTGCCCCGGTCCGGGAGGATCCCGCATGCCGCGGAGCGACTGGGCCCGTGAGCCATGGCCGCTGAGCCTGCGCTCCGCAACAGGAGAGGCCACAGCGGTGAGAGGCCCGCGTACCGACAAAAAAAAACCTAGAGGAAAATACAGAACATTCTTCAACATAAATGATAGCAACAGTTTTAGGTTCAGTCTACTAAGGCAAATGAAACAAAAGCAAAAATAAACAAATGGGACTTCACTAAACTTAAAATATTTTGCACAGCAAAGGAAACCAATGACAAAATGAAAAGACAGCCTGCTGAAGGAGAGACAATATTTGCACACGATAAAGAGGTTAACACCTAACAGATGACCAAGCAAGGGTTTATATCTAAACTACAGAAACAGCATATACAACTCAATATCAGAACAACACCCAAAATCACTTTTAAAGAAATGAGAAGACCTAAATAGACATTTTTCCAAGGAAAAAATACAGATAGACAGTCAGAACTCACAAAGATGCTAAACATAGCTAATCGGCAGTAAAATGCAAATCAAAACTATGAGATATATCACCTCAGTCTTGTCAGAATGGCTGTCATCAAAAAGGTCACAAATAACAAAGGTTAGTGAGGATGTGGAGAAAGGGAAACTCTTGTACACTCGATGTGAATGTGAAGTAGTGCAGCTACTGTGGAAAGCAGAATGGAGGTTCCACAAAAAACTAAAAATAGAACTACCATAATATCCAGCAATTTCACTCTTGGGTATATCAGAAGAAAACAAAAACACTATTTCAAAAAAATAACTGCACACCAATGTTCATAACAGTGTCATTTGCCATAGCCAAGATATAGAGTCAAACTAAGTGTTCATCAATAGGTTAGGGGATAAAAAAGACTTTTATGATGACTTCAGCAAAAAATGAAATTTTGCCATTTGCAAGAACATGGATAGACTTGGAGAGTATTATGCTTAGTAAAATAAGCTGCAGAGAAAACAAGCATGGTAGGTTATCACTTACACATGGCATCTAAACAACTGAATACGACAACAACAACAACAAAACAGACTCACAGATTAAAGAACAGACTAGGGGTTACCAGCAGGGAGAGACAGGATGGAGGAGCAAAATAGTGGTAGGAGATTCTGAGGAAGAATCCACTATGTATAAAATCAATAATCTACAGTGACGTACTGTGTAGCATGGGGAATAGAGCCACTCTTTTATAATAAGTATAAATGGAGAAGAGCCTAAACATTTATGAATCACTATATTGTACCTCTGAAACTAATATAATAATGTAAATTAACTATGGGTCAATAAACTATAAAGTAAGAAACAATAAAGGGGAGACAGGTTATTAGATAGAAATCAATTAAATAAACAGAAGTTTTGGAAATCAAGGAATTAAAAAACAACATGTAAGACACAACATTGGCATTTAAAGCGTACAATCTATTCATTTAAAAGAAATCATTTAAATGGTGAGAAATGGTACCTATTCTCACAATTTTGTATATCTAGGATAAATTATTATCTACAAAAATATGTTACAAATATTCGCTCAAAAAGAAAGAGAAAATTTGGATTAATCCATTTTAGTATACAAATTTAATATCAAATTCTCTATGTAAAATTGATTTGAATAAGTTCTGCTAGCCACTTCTAGTTTCTTTGTGATGTAAAATCTTTTAAAGCATAAAAATCAGCCTTTCTACATTATTCCATTAGACATACATAGAGGTTAAAAGAAATAAGAAGACAGAACCATCAACCAGGAAGGTGAATTTACTGAGAAACAGTCATTCGTTCTCCCTCCTCCTTTTCTTTTCCTCCTTTTCCAGGTCTCTTTCGGTTCCAATCAAGAGAAGTCTTGAGAGTTCTGAGAATATTTCTTTGAGGGCTTCAAATCACCATACCTACATCCTCTGCCACAACTACACACACGGGAACAAAAATAAACCTCTGCTATCTACTCATGTAGTAGGGATTAATGCAAAATAAACTCCTATGTGGAGACCAACAGGTGAGTTTTCTACCAGTTCTTTATAATGTCCTTCCATTATAGTAAATTGCACACATTATGAGGCAGAAGGGGTTATGTGAGCTTCTCCTTGAAGTCAAAAAACTTGCAGTCATTTCAAGTACCTGGCTACAGCCAGGGAAGGTGCCATCCCCCTTGGGGGAGGGCGGTGAATGGGCTCCCACAACCATGCACCTCCTGATGTACAGATTCTGGAGAAACAAAGGGCGGTCACACCACAGTCAGGCTGTTGGGCCACTTGGCAACCCGACCAGCCTGGAAGTGTCCCATCAATTGCTGAAAGCAAAACTCTGTCCCCCCTGTGAAGCCAGGCAATTTGGGCCAGAGAGTTAGAGGAGACCGGTAATCAGCTCCTCTCTGCTCACCTCCTTGTGGTTACAGCAACCCCAACTCCAAACCCAAATCTGACCCTGGAGTGCCAAACTGGGAGTGGCAGGTGGGCGCTGCCGGTGCTTCAGCGCCCTCTGGAGGTTGTCTGCTGTAATTGCAACTCTCAGCCCTTCCTCCTCCTCCTTCCCTAATCCTGGGGGCTGCCTTGCCTCCTGCAGCTGCTGCCCTGATTTCATTCTTGTTTTTTATCCAATTGCAATGAAGTGTCTTACAGAGGTTTGTAATCTCTTGAAGAAGGAAGATCTTTTAGTCAATACACCTTAACCGTGAGAAGTTGCTTTCAAGAATGAACCTGAAATACTGTACTTTTCTCCTGATGATTCCAAGGAGACATAGCTCAAGTTTTCTAAATCATAAGAAAAACCAAGGTAAATACAATATTCTGAGCCAAAGATGAAAAAGCCATTTTTAACACCCCCTCCTCATGTCATATGACTGGGATTTAAATCAATCAACTGCCACTGGTTTTTAAATCACATGACCCAACATTAAATCAATCAGCTGCTTCCCTGTAACTCACGTGACTTGGCTTTGAATAGTAAGAAATGCAGAGGTATAAAAATGATGTTCAAACAATAAATGGAAAAACATTTTAGAAAGTTTTTTTCTTTTTGAATGGATGATTCATTGCATACAGAATAAAGGATTCTCTTGTGGATTTCTTGAACTGTAAACACATAGAATGTCTCCGTTGGCTTGATTGACTTAGTTTTTTGGGTTTTGTTGTTGTTGTTGTTGTTGTTAACATCTTTATTGGAGTATAATTGCTTTACCATGTTGTGTTAGCTTCTGCTGTATAACAAAGTGAATCAGCTATTCGTATACATATATCCTCATATCCCCTCCCTCTTGCATCTCCCTCCCACTCTCCCTATCCCAACCCTCAAGGTGGTCACAAAGCACTGAGCTGATCTCCCTGTGCTATGCTGCTGCTTCCCACTAGCTATCTATTTAACCTTTGGTAGTGTATATATGTCCATGCCACTCTCTCACTTCATCCCAGCTTACCCTTCCCCCTCCCTGTGTCCTAAAGTCCTTTCTCTATATCTGCCTCTTTGTTCCTCTGCAGTGACTCCTGCTAGGGATGGATACTTCCTTTTATGCTCAGAGAAATCCCCTAACTTGAATACGATTTGAGTTTGATCCAGTGAAACCATCAGAACTTCCCACCAGAGATAAATGAGGAGATTCTGGCCTTTATTAGTATGCACGATGAACACGGGTGTCCTGGCTGTACTTGCCAACCCTCCTACTTTACCTACCTATTTTTATCCACCTTCCTCCCTGTAAGTACCTTTGACTAACCCTGAGCTCAGACTCCTGACCTATTACAGTGACTTTGTCAGTCTTTCTTTAAGAATGGACAGGTAATAAAATGAATTTAACCTAGAAGCAGCAGCTCAGTAAGGGAAATAAAATCACCAGAAGTTATCTAATCACAGCCACAGCCATCCAGGGCTCTGTCTTATCTCCTAGGTCATAAGAATGGGACCTTCCTAAAGTTGAAGGGCATCCAATCAAATAAGTAAAGGTGTTGCTCACCTCTGGCTCTTGGAGGGATTGCTAGGCAGTCTACCCAGTGAATAATAACTGCAAAACACTGTCATGGTCTTGAAACACCTATGTTCCAGGAAAGCTTTTGGGGGTGCATGGGCAAGGTTTCTTTTTGACATCAAGCAAAAAATAAATCATCAAGCTCTTTGAGCACAGGGGTTCTTAAGAGGGCAGTAGAAGGAAGGAATGGGTAGAAAAGACTATCTCCTCTGAAGTGAAGGTCGTTTTTCCAAAAGAGTAGGATTTAGTCTCAGTTTAAGGAGAACGCTTTTAAATAGCTTGGGCAGCTCCAAACTGCGGTTTAGGGAACGAGTGCTTCAAAAGAACAGTGCTTTAAAAGTCCTGGCAAGGCAGCAAGAGGATGAAGAGTTGGTTTTGCATAGTTTTGAACACAGGAGTAAAGAAGCAGAGGCAACTCTGACTAAAAGGCCCTGAGATCCTATGGCATCAATGGGTCAGTTGCAGGGGGCAGGGGGTGTGGGGGGCGATATTTCTCTCTCAACGTCACCCAGGGTAGCCACCCCTCCCTACCCCACGCCCCTACTCCCTTCACCCTTCCTCCCTCCACCGTTGGGTCCCCAGGGACAGCACTTCTTAAGCTGGAGCGCTCAGGCACCATCTCTGCAGTCTGGATTCTTCCTGGAGCCTGGCAAGTTCTGGGACAGGAAGCCAGGTCTGCAAGGCCGCTGGGGTGCAGTCGGACCTGGAGGCCTGGAGGGGAACTGGAGCCCTGAAGCACACCCACGTCCTTGAAGCCGAGGGAGGAACACATCCTCCTAACAGTACTTCTCAGGGGTCAGCGTGCTTCCCACCCGATGGTGATCCATACTCACTTGAGGCAGCAAGGACTGCCTCTAACTGGCCCCCTCGATTCCACCTTAAGGGTCCTCGGACATATGTGAGAGTACAGGCCCCGGATCTCTTTAGTCAGCTGAGGCCAGTGCTGCCAGGGTCCCTCCAGTCCCATCCCCCAGCCCCTCCCTCTGGGACTGTATCTAATAGAAGAAAGAGCACAGAGGAATTGGATGAATCAAGGAACCCGGGAGCCTGGGTATGAGTTTGAAGACCGAGAACCTAAGGCGCAATTACATGTTATTGGAAACTCTTGTAGGGCATGTGGGGGGAGGTTAGGAGGCTGAGAGGCTGAGTCGACCTGGTGAGTCCAGCCCCAGGACACCACACAGGCATGCCCCCCTCTCCCTGCCATCAGAGAAGGGGTGCCGCACTCCAGCCAGGACTCTGCACTTCCCCCTCTCTGATTCTCCTCCAGAAGGGCAGGTGGCCCCCCTCTGAGGGCAGCGGCAAGACAATGGACCAAGTGCCCCTGCACTAAGGTGCTACTGGAAGCTCTTCCTGAACAACAGTGCTGGCTTAGAGCGAACCCGTGCACCGCCAAAGTTGGTCTCGTCCTGCAGCTGAGGGATGCAGGCTTTAAGTCAGCTGCCTCGGCTTTAAATCAATCAGCCCCCCCTTTAAGTCAGGTGACCCGACTTTAAATCACTGTGTGCCCCTCAAGCCTGCAACTTCAAAAGTTGGGAACTTCACTTTGATGCCGGCACCTAACATAGCTGAATGCACACTGTAGTCACTCCCAAGCCTGGCTTAGAGGCAGGATATAAGGTAAGGGGATGGGCGTGCACTCATGGTGATGAGGGTGTACTTCATGTACCAGAACGGTCTAGGCACTCTGGGGTACAGCGAGCAGTGCACGATACAGCAGCTCCCTGGCAAAGCTGGTGATGAACAGGGAGAGCAGGCACACGCAGGCGTGCAGAGGTTCCAGGACGGGAGCTGGGGCACAGCCAGCTGGGAGGGTGTGACAGCGGAGGATCTGAGCCTTCCTGAGAAAGGCAGACACAGAGGATGGATGAGAAACAAAGACCAGATGAAATATGGATTTGAAAAACACACAGTGCTCTTGGAATTGGGGTGGGGCACCCCGGATTTGAGTCTTCTTACTCCCCAGTACCTAGTGCTTTGGCATTTGCCCAATTACTTATAAAATTTACTGATAATATCTTACCCATAGAATACTGCATTTGTAGTGGTATTGCGTGTTAATGTTTCTATAGTGGAATAATCGTTTCTACAAGAAAAATGTACACTATCTGAAATAAATTAAAACCCCTCACTAAAAAGTACTATATCAGACTTCCCTGGTGGTGCAGTGGTTAAGAATCTGCCTGCCAAAGCAGGGGACATCGGCTCCAGCCCTGGTCAGGGAAGATCCCACATGCCGCGGAGCAGCTAAGTCCATGCGCCACAACTACTGAGCCTGCAGGCCACAACTACTGAAGCCCGTGCACCTAGAGCCGGTGCTCCACAACAAGCGCAGCAAGGGAAGCCACTGCAGTGAGAAGCCCACACACCGCAACAAAGAGTAGCCCCCGCTCGCCGCAACTAGAGAAAGCCCGCGCATAGCAACGAAGACCCAACTCAGCCGAAAATAAATTAATTAATTAATTATTTTTAAAAAGTACTATATCCTTCTGTACAACTTCTCTGGGAAGAACAGAGAGATAGGGTGGGAGAGTGAGAAAGACCAATATTTAGTGCACATCTCTCATGCAGGTGCTCTGCTGGCTCAGATAGATTTATCCCCACTTTACAAAGGAGGAAATAAGCTCAGAGAGGTTTAGTAATTTTCCCAAAGACAAACAGCTATTGAGTGGAAGAACCAAGATCTGAGCCAAGCCTGTTACCTTCAAAGCCTAAATTCTCATAACAAAACTCAATTAATATTTACATTTATCGGGCTTCCCTGGTGGCGCAGTGGTTGAGAGTCCGCCTGCCGATGCAGGGGACACGGGTTCGTGCCCTGGTCCAGGAAGATCCCACATGCCGCGGAGCGTCTGGGCCCGTGAGCCATGGCCGCTGAGCCTGCACATCCAGAGCCTGTGCTCCGCAATGGGAGAGGCCACAACAGTGAGAGGCCCGCATACCGCAAAAACAAAACAAAACAAAAAAATATTTACATTTATCGAATTACATTGTAACCTGGGGACTTCTTGGCACAATCCAATAAGAGTGAGAAAGAAAGAAATAGCATTGTTCACACAGTCAACCAAAATTTTTGGAGCAGCTGCTAGATGCCAGGGCCTTTTTTGGCGTTCAGCAGTGATCAAGACAGGAAGAGTCCTGCTTTCATGAACGATGTAGTGGGGAGGAGAGACGGGTGCAACTTGAGTGAGGGATTTCACCTTGCTGGGCCTCTGTTTTCTCATCTGGAAAATGGGACGGGTGTTCCTCATTTTGTGGGATTGTTCAGCCCTCACATTCTCTGATTCCATAAGAAGCATTTGTTTTCCTGTTGCTTCAAAATTCATTCAGGCCGTGAGCCGTGATGAATGTTGTTAGCTGCTCCCCAAATCACTCTATTCCCACCCTTTTCCTGTGATCCGGTCTTTCCCAAAACATGACTCACAATCAATCAAGTCACAGAACCTAAGGGGCACCCAGCAAAAGTATTCCAACCCTGGCTTCTCAGGAGCTCTGTGGTCTACCTGGCCAGGTAAACTTAACTCACCTGGCACAAGGTGGCCATCCCTGGTTTCACATCAACATGATCTCAGGCACAAACCTCCTTCTTTTTCCATTTTGTCTTTAAGTTACTTGTTGAAACAACTGAACAAATATGACAAAGATATAAAATCAGGTATCTTCTGCCCCCAGTGCCTACTAATAAATGATTTTCTGCCACTTTAATGATAAAGATAGAACATTTCAACATTCTGCTGCCCTTATTATTTGTCAATTTTGTTGCTATTTCTATTGAATACATCTTTCAATATTTTAACAAAGGAACATTTATTTAGGTTGTTCCATACCCAGCCTTTAGTGGTAAAGTTTTTGTTGTTATATTTCTATTATGTTTCCCTTAAAAATCATTATCCTGTTTAAATGGATTAAGTCAATTCTATAGGCATTTATCTTATGATACTGATGAAATTTATACATAGATGGCAGTAGTACAAGTTGATTGGACTTGAGAACCTCTATTAGCACAGTTAAGTATAAATATTATCTATATGTAAACCAAAGTACATGCTGAGTGAGGTTCTCCACTCTTTTTCACTGTCTGCCCCTCAAGCCTGTGAGAAATGGAATATTTCCTGCCACCTCAGCAGACAAAGGATGTCACAATCATCAGCACTTGCAGCCCTCCAGTGTGAGCCGCGGGCCCTGAGGAACTCAGGATATGCAAATACAGAATGCTGGCCCCAGAGAGCTGAGGTGCATATCAAAGGAAGGATTTCAGTGAGCCCAGACTCTGGCATTTTCCCATACGAAGAAAAGCGCTACATTCCTCACGTTGGGAGAGCTGGTTTTCCTTAGTTAACAATCACCTTTTGATGTTCTCCATTACCTGCGCCAGTCCCCTGCCCTGTCCCCTCCCCCCAGTACTTTAGCTCAGGGAGGAAGGAGCGCAGAGGGACTCGGCTGAATAAGGGGCCTGCGAGCCTCGGGAGGAGTGTTCAGCCGCTTCCCCGCAGTCGGGAGGAGGGGCGCTGACGCTTCCGCCAGAACCTGCGCCTCCCTTGTCCCGTTTCCCCTCAGAACTCTCAGACCGACCCCCTCCCCACGCCCCCCAGGACCCGCGAGCCAGGCCGAGGGCAGGGGCGAGAGGAGGGACCGCTGGGGGGGCCGCCCTTTCTGCACAGTAGCGGTGGGTGGCAGCGAACCCCTGCCCCTCAGAAGCTGGTCTTGCGCTGCCGCCCGGGCACCAGACCAGGCGGAAGGTCGGCGCTCACTTACCGGGCCCGCCGTCCCCACGACTGTCGCGGCTTCGGCCGCCGGGGCCCCTCTAGAGCCGGCAGCCTCAGTGAGGCCGCCCTCCCCTCGGGCTCCGGGGCAGTTCCGTCACAGCGGAGGGAAGAGACCCCGAGCCGGGAGTTCCAGCTCTGCGGAAACGCGGGCTCCGTTCTGGGCACAGAGGGTGGGACTTCTCTGCCCCGAGGCCTTCCGGGAGGGAAGGGGCGCTGGAGGAGGGAGCCGCCAGGAGCGCAGGGCCCAGTCGGGGGTCCTGGGCGGCCCGGCCTGGGGGCCCCGCCCACTGTGACCGCAGCCCAGGCCTTTTTCCTGGAATCCTACACAAAAAGAAGGATACACGGTCTCCAGTAAATATTCACAAATGATTGTTGCTGCTGTGCTTACTATCCTATTAAAGGTGTAAAATCCATAAAACACTTTAAGTTCAAAATTAAATATGAATTTTTACCTTTCTAATTATGTCTCTGCTATTCACAGTTGTCGTTAATGAATCAGAGACTGTGGCATCATCAGTTAAAAATGAGCTTGTGCCGGGCGCGGTGGCGCGCGCCTGTAGTCCCAGCTACTCGGGAGGCTGAGGCAGGAGGATCGCTTGAGCCCAGGAGTTCTGGGCTGTAGTGCGCTATGCCGATCGGGTGTCCGCACTAAGTTCGGCATCAATATGGTGACCTCCCGGGAGCGGGGGACCACAAGGTTGCCTAAGGACGGGTGAACCGGCCCAGGTCGGAAACGGAACAGGTCAAAACTCCCGTGCTGATCAGTAGTGGGATCGCGCCTGTGAATAGCCACTGCACTCCAGCCTGGGCAACATAGCGAGACCCCGTCTCTTAAAAGTAAAAAATTAAAAAAAAAAAAATGAGCTTCTTAAACATATAGAACTCAGGCCTACTGGACCTACTGAATCACAATCTGCACTTTTACAATCTCCGCAGTGTACTTGTGTACCCATGAATAGTTGAAAGGTACATTTCTACCTGGACATGTCTTTTCTGTCTGAGAAATACACACATTTTATCCAGTTTGATATAAATAAAACACTCAAAAATGCATATGCCTGTGTTGAAACCATCATTTTATCATTTCTTTTCCAGATAAGTATAGTCTCTATACTGGTTTTGTGGATCACATGCCATACTCTTTTCTTGTAGTTAGAAATAAGGTAGAGAAAGTTACTTTGTAAAATGCATATATATATATATATATATATATATATATATATATTAGTGGATACTTGAAGACACTTCTAAATTAAAACCAGTTCTCTTAACTTGCTGTTTTCTTCTTGGGTCACATTATGAACTCCTCCCGTGGCCACATGGCATGTGTACTTTTAATTTCAGGGACTGCTGACATCCCAGGATATGGTCATAGACTTCTCTCAAGAGGAGTGAGAATGCCTGGACCAAGATCAGTGGGAATTGTACAGGGATGTGATGTTAGAGAAGTATAAGAACCAGCTCTCCTTGGGTGAGGATACCTTCCTTCCAGAATTCCTTATCCAACCACAGCGTTTAGAGTCCTTCATTTGTAGAATGTCTCCTGGAATCTTCTGCTTCCTACAATAGGGTTTCAGATTGCAACGTTTCAGGAAAGATTGGGAGTTTGTGGGTATAATTTATCTTATTCTTTTAAAATTGCAGCCTCCCTTTTAATATATTTTTTAACTGCTTGGGATGTGTCTATATGAACCGTGTACTATATGCTTCTGTTATAGTCCTTACAATATTTTATTGTCTTATTTTCTGTAACAATTTTTCATGGATTCTTTGGGCTTAAGGTATATTAAAAGGGAGACTGCAATTCTGGGACTTCCCTAGTGATGAAATGGTTAAGAATTCGCCTGCCAATGCAGGGGACACGGGTTCGATCCCCGGTCCGGGAAGATCCCACGTGCCACGGAGCAACTAAGCCAGTGGGCCACAACTACTGAGCCTGCACACCACAGCTACTGAAGCCAGTGTGCCTTGAGCCCGTGCGCCATTCATTTTTTGGAGAATAAAACCACCTCTGAGTGATTAAAATTTAGACCAGCTAGTCAAAATGCTTTATCACCTGTTGTAAAACACTGATCAACGGAACAAGTTTTACTAGGGATAACAGTGTAATTGTATTCTGGAGTTCATACCGGCAATATGGTTTATGACCTTGATGCTGGATCACGACATGTCCATGGTATAACGGCTATTAATTGTCTGTTTGTTCATGATTAAAGTCTCATGTGATCTGAGTTCAGACTGGAGTCATCCTGGTTGGTTTCTGTCTATTGCAGATTTCTTTTTCCCATTGCCCCATTGCCCAATTACAAATTTCCCATTGCCGCCTTTCCTCTCTTACCATTTAGACCTAAACTGTTTCTCATTTCTCAAAGTAACATCTTCACGTCCATCATTTCCCATTGTGTTTTCCCTACAATTTCAGTAAAATCAATTCTCTGCCATTATTTATCCTGGGGAAAAAATACATCTTCCTGATGGTGACCAATATTATAGCAAAAAAGTCATGTCATTTTTTATATCACATTTTTTTTTTTTTTTGCGGTACGCGGGCCTCTCACTGCTGTGGCCTCTCCCACTGCAGAGCGCAGGCTCAGTGGCCATGGCTCATGGGCCCAGCCGCTGCGCGCTGTGGGATCCTCCCGGACCAGGGCACGAACCCGCGTCCCCTGCATCGGCAGGCGGACTCCCAACCACTGTGCCACCAGGGAAGCCCCACACAGTAGGTTCTTATTAGTTATCTATTTTATACATATTAGTGTATATATGTCAATCCCAATCTCCCAATTCTTCCCACCACCACCACCCCCACCACATTCCCCCCTTGGTGTCCATACGTTTGTTCTCTACATCTGTGTCTTTATTTCTGCCCTGCAAACTGGTTCATCTATACCATTTTTCTAGGTTCCACATATATGCGTTAATATACGATATTTGTTTTTCTCTTTCTGACTTACTTCACTCTGTATGGCAGTCTCTAGATCCATCCACGTCTCTACAAATGACCCACTTTCATTCCTTTTTATGGCTAATATTCCATTGTATATCTGTACCACATCTTCTTTATCCATTCGTCTGCCGATGGGCATTTAGGTTGCTTCCATGACCTGGCTGTTGTAAACAGTGCTGCAGTGAACATTGGGGTGCATGTGTCTTTTTGAATTATGGTTTTCTCTCCGTATATGCCCTGTAGTGGGATTGCTGGTTCATGTGGTAATTCTGTTTTTAGTTTTTTAAGGAACCTCTATGTAAGGTCGGATCTTAACAAACGGCACCACGAAACAGAGGAAAGCTTCAAGTGAGCTTTATTAGGGAGCGCTCCCGGGCGAGGTTCACTGGTCCGAGAGAAAGGGGCCAGAGAAGTCGCACCCGGGCGAGGGTTGGGCAAGATTTTATAGGGGAAGAAGGGAAAGGGGTGTGGCGAATCTGGGAGGGCGCAGGGTATTCCTTATTTGGTGGTCTTTTCGGGTGTCCTGGGGGACTGTTAGTCCCGCCCCTCGAAAGGCGGGAAGGCTGGGCTGGGTTCAAAGTCCCCAGGTCAGTTCCTGGAACTGGGTGGTCCGGAATGTCTCCAGGGCAGTTTCTGGAACTGGGTGGTCCGGCGAGTTTCGGTCTGATGCAACCTGTGAATCTGATTGTGTTCCCCTGCCTCGGGCCAGTTGGCCTTACACTCTATACTGTTCTCCATAGTGATTGTATCAATTTACATTCCCACCAACAGTGCAAGAGGGTTCCCTTTAGTATTTTTTTTAAGCCTTGTACCATGGGCATATAAGTAATTCTATTTATATGAAGAACACATAAATAATTCCATTTATGTGTAGTTCTAGAGCAGGCAAAACTAAGCTATGGGGGAAAAATCAGAATATCATTTAACTTTGGAAGTGGGGGTGGGCAGTGATTGGAAAGGAACGTCATGGAACTTTCAGAGACCTTTAGTGATGTCACACTTAAGATTGTGTATTTCATCTGGGATTTCCCTGGTGGCCCAGTGGTTAAGACTCTACACTTCTGCAGCACAGATTTGATCCCTGGTCACGGAACTAAGATCCCACATGCAGTGAAGCGTGGCCTAAGTAAGTAAATAAATAAGCTTGTATACTTCATCATATGTAAATTTTACCAGAAAAAGAAACTGTAAACAAACATTCTAGCTAATTATATGCATAGGCATATGCTAAAGAGTAAGTGTAATAAAATATTAATTATAGAATCTAGTTGATAAGTATTTGGGTGCTCAATGCACAATTCTTTCAATTTTTCTTTTGAAGATTTTCATGTTAGAAAAATACAGGGCTTCCCTGGTGGCGCAGTGGTTGGGAGTCCGCCTGCCGATGCAGGGGACACGGGTTCGTGCCCCGGTCCGGGAGGATCCCACATGCCGCGGAGCGGCTGGGCGCGTGAGCCATGGCCGCTGAGCCTGCGCGTCTGGAGCCTGTGCTCTGCGGCGGGAGAGGCCACAGCGGCGAGAGGCCCGCGTACCGCAAAAAAAAAAAAAAAAAGAAAAATACAGATGGATCAAGAAGCTCAATCTAATAATTGAGAGAAGTTAAAATGAGGACAAAGAATGCAAATGTACAAATATGGAAAGCTTAAGTCGTAAAATTAAACTCAGGATATCAATGTGGCTTTCCTTCTTCCAGCTCTTTTCTTTTCAAGAAATGTAATAAAAATGTGTGAAAATGTAACTAAAACCAAGTGACTCTTCAGTAGCAACATGATTGATTTTTAAAGTATTAAGTTGATTTGATAGTTTTATATGACATTTGTCATGACAATAATGAAAAAACAGAGGAAGTAGAGTGAAAGCAAGATCCCAAGATGTGTAATAAAGTTGGTCAAAGGGTAGACATTTTTTCCCACTGAATATATTTGACATATAACATTATGTAAATTTAAGGGATATAGCATGTGTATTTGATACATTTATATATTGTATATGGTTGCCATTTTAAGGAATTTTAGCACTTCTATCACGTGTAAGTTAGCATTTCTTTTTTGTGGTGGGAATAATTAAGTTCTAGGCTCTTAGCAAGTTTGATGATTATAAAACAATACCCTGTAGTTTTTTAAAATAATGCTTGCCCACTCTACCAAGTGGCAGCTTAGCCTTTCTCCCCTTTCCCTTTCTCTCCACCCAGGTCATGCCTGGCTCTGCCCTGAGAACTCAGCCCCAGGGTCTCTCCACTAAATGTTAGAAACTCCCCAACTTCACTCTTCCTCAGCTGGAGTTCCTTCTTCTAGGAAGCCTGATGTCGTCCTTCAGGCAGATTTCATGAGCAGCTTTTCTTTCATTAAACCCCTTATCTCACTTGTCAAATAAAAAACAAATCTGGACTAAGTAAGGAGAGACTTTATTTGAAAGGATTATTGCAAGGGGTGGAGAGGGAGTGTGGAAGGAGGTACTATTACAGTAAAGAAAGCTCTGCCCATAAATTCTGGAAGCTTCTCTAGGGTTAGGCAAAAAGGGTCTTTGTTTTACAATGAGGAAGAAATAAGCCTGGAAAAAAGCAGTGTGGGGAAGCAGAGTGAAAAGGTGGCTTGGTTGGATAA
Source organism: Delphinus delphis (assembly GCF_949987515.2). NCBI lineage: Eukaryota > Metazoa > Chordata > Mammalia > Artiodactyla > Delphinidae > Delphinus > Delphinus delphis. The sequence continues at coordinate 26,950,166 of NC_082691.1, read as the reverse complement.
TACATCAAAGAATATTTACCTTGAGGCCCATGTATACTCAAGACAGGCTGTATGCTGGATGAGGCTGAGGATGGGTCAAAGTTCATGTGTGTGGAAGAAGAAGAGAAGCTTAACGTTTAATAGTCATTGCGCCAAGCTCACTAATCATTTCTGAGGCAAAGAATGGGAATTTGGAGCGTCTGTGTTTGGCCTTGATGTAGGTAAACACAGGGGTGAATCCATGAATCTTATCTAAATCATATGAGGAAGTATGGTTCTCTGCAGTAAGCCATTTCCTAGACACAAGGTAGGGGGTTTCTTTAACCAGTGCTCTTTTCTGGTATCACAGGGATCCAGTAAAGTTCAACAATGTCACACTTTGTAATTATACATTCATTAGTATGACTATCTGACTTTTGTATGTCTCACCCTTGAAATTATGTTACAGGAAAACATGGGCCGAGTCTATTTTTGCTGCACACCATTATAACCTCAGAGCTGGGCATTCTGAATACTAACTAGTAGTCATAGTATAAAAAGGAAAGAATGAACAAATGGCTTCAGAATAGTCAGTAGAAATTTTACTTCTTTTTTTCACATACATTAAATGAAGGATTTATAGAGCTGTCTTCCTATTCTGAAATATTTTAGTTTTGTGAAAACAGGTTGTTTACACAAACACATAGTATATGGATGGAATTGATTTAACAAAACTTTTAACTGTTGAGGGCAAAATGGCATTTCATTGGGTATTTTATCTTGGGCATTTGAAGTTTTGTTGAAGTATAATTCATATAGTAAACGATTGCAAAAATAGAGATTTTAATTTGTGAAAAGTGTAACATTTTAGTTTAATTACCTTTCTTCTCCATCTTCCTGAGAAACAGAATAACCACTATCATCAATCTTGTGAGTACACCTGCACAATGTCTGATGACTCTCATGATGCTTTTTCTTCCCTTAGAATCTCACCTCACTTCCATCCATTCTCCTTTTAAGAAATTAGCCAATCCACAAGCACACTCTGCTTCTGATGTCCTGCCTGAGCAACTCCATAGCTCAATGCAATAAGCAATACAAACTTGCTCTCCTTCTCCTAATGAGATGCCATTTGGAATTGTCAGTATAAGGTGTTCTTCCTTGAGGAAGTAAGTCATTAAAACTTGATTTGTTTTTATAATTACAGGTTACTTTATTCAAGAGAGCTTTTCCACACTTTATTATGATGAAACTGGACCTCCTTTAAGAAAAGGAAGTATTTGAAGAAACTATCATGTAAGTAAGCAGTCCTTCCAAAGCATACCTCTCTTGAGGGTAAGGCCAGGTGGGAATTCTCTTTTAGTAAAATAGGGTCAGAGTTATATGCAAAATGGGAATCTCATATCTAACGTAGACCAACTGAGGGTTTCAACAGGAAAATAATTCTCAAAGTCCAAGATATGTTTACTATTACAGGTACTTGAGAAAAAAAATAGTGGCAACTTGGGAGTCTAAGGAACCAAGGGTCATTTCGCCCCCTTCCAAGGTACCTTGAACTTAAGCAGAAGAAGCAGAAGAAACTTAAACACCAGAACTTTAGAAGGAGAACTTTAAAACGCAGAAGGGAACCTGAAACTCAGTAATTTTAGTGGGGGAGTGAAGTAGTATTTCCGGAAATAGTTGATTTAAAAGAAAAAGGGCTGTGAGAAGTGGGTGGTCTGTGAGCTCCTCAAGAGCTTAAAGCAGTGCTTCTCAGTGTAATGTGCAAATAAATCACCTAGAGATCTTGTTAAAATGCAGGTTTTTATCCATTAGGTCTTGAGTAGTGCCTGAGATTTTGCATTTGAAACAGGCTTTCAAGTGATGCTCATACTATTGGTCCTTGGTCCACACTTTGAGTAGCCAAGTCCCTGTGGAATGTCACAAGGCACACCCCAAAGACAGAGATGTTCAGCAGTAACAAGGAAATGGTACCAGGAAGTGTAGCCCCTGATCATCAACTGAATGGCTAAGCTCCACCTGGATTTATAAAAGGAATCCTTTGTAAGGATCTTTGCAAGTTTTCTTCAGTGAGACGGAGATTTGTATAGTACCAGCATGTGTCAAGCAGGCATGTTTAAGGATTTCTTCCGTGTGAATCTTAAAATTTAAATTTCTTTTTTATTCTTTAACCCTCAAGGTGGTTTTTATATTGTCAATGAAAAAAAATTAATCAATAGTTGATTGAAGAAAGAAATGGAAAATTTTATTCAAGCCAGTTTGACGATTTTAACCTGAGAGACAGTCTTCAGAAAACTCTGAGATTGTCTTTCATTATGTTTATGGCTTCCTTTGCTGTGCAAAAGGTTTTAAGTTTAATTAAGTCTGATTTATTTTTGCTTTTGTTTCCATTACTCTAGGAGACAGATGCAAAAAAAATATTGTTGTGATTTATGGCAAAGAGTGTCTGTCTATGTTTTCCTCTAGGAGTTTTATAGTATCCAGTCTAACATTTAGGTTTTTAATCCATGTTGAATTTACTTTTGTATATGGCATTAAGGAATGTTCTAAATTCATTTTTTTACATGTAGCTGTCCAGTTTTCCCAGCACTACTTATTGAAGAGACTGTCTTTTCTCCATTGTATATTCTTGCCTCCTTTGTCGTAGATAAATTGACCATAAATGTGTGGGTTTATTTCTGGACTTTCTATCCTGTTCCATTGATCTATGTGTCTGTTTTTTGTGCCAGTACCATACTGTATTGATTACTGTAGCTTTGTAGTATAGTCTTAAGTCAGGGAGCCTGATTCCTCCAGCTCTGTTCTTCTTTCTCAAGATTGTTTTGGCTATTCAGGATCGTCTATGTTTCCATACAAATTTTAAAATCATTTGTTCTAGTTCTGTGAAAAATGCTATTGGTAATTTGATAGGAATTGCATTGAATCTGAAGACTGTCTTGGATAGTATTTTCATTTTAACAATGTTGGTTCTTCCTATCTAAGAACATGGTATATATATCTTTCCATCTGTTTGCGTGGGCTTCAATTTCTTTCATCAGCACCTTACAGTTTTCGGAGTACAGGTCTTTTGCCTTGTTAGGTAGGTTTATTCATAGCTATTTTATTCTTTTGATGCAGTGGTAAATGGGATTGTTTTCTTAAGTTTTCTTTCTGATATTTTGTTGTTAGTGTACAGAAATAAACTTAAAAGCTTTGCATAACAAAGGAAACCATAAACAAAATGAAAAGACAACCTACAGAATGGGAGAAAATACTTGTAAATGATACAACCAACAAGGGCTTAATTTCCAAAATATATGAACAACTTATACAGTTCAATATCAAAAAAACTAAACAAACCAATCAAAAAGTGGGCAGAAGACCTAAATAGACATTTCTCTGAAGAAGACATACAAATGGCCAACAGGCACATGCAAAGATCCTCAGCATCATTGATTACTAGAGAAATGCAAATGAAAACTGCAATGAGATACCACCTCAAACCGGTCAGAATAGCTGTCATCAAAAAGTCTACAAATAATAAATGGTGGAAAATGTGTGGAGTAAAGGGAACCCTCCTACACTGTTGGTGGGAATGTAAATTGTTGCAGCCATATGGAGAACAGTATGGAGGTTCCTTAAAAAACTAAAAATAGAGTTACCATATGACCCAGCAATCCCACTGCTGGGCATATATCTGGAGAAAATGATAATTCAAAAAGATACATACACCTTAATGTACATAGAAGCACTATTTACAATAACCAACACTTGGAAGCAATGCAAATGTCCATCAACAGAGGACTGAATAAAGAAGATATGGTACTTATATGCAATGGAATATTACTTAGCCATAAAAAAGAATGAAATAATGTCATTTGCAGCAACATGGATGGACCTAGAGATTATGATACTAACTGAGGTAAGTCAGACAGAGAAAGACAAATATCATGATATCACTTATATGTGGAATCTAAAAAAAAATACAAATGAACTTATTTACAAAACAGAAATAGACTCACAGACATAGAAAAACTTATGGTTACCAAAGGAAAAAGGGTGGGAGGGATAAATTCAGAATTTGGGATTAACAGATAGACACTAATATATATCAAATAAATAAACAAGGGCTTACTGTATAGCACAAGGAACTTTATTCAATACCTTGTAATAAACTATAATGGAAAAGGATCTGAAAAAGAATATATATATATATATATATATATATATATATATAAACATAACTGAATCACTTTCTGTACACCTGAATCATTGTAAGTCAACTATACTTCAGTAAAAAAAAAGAAAACTTAAAAAAAAGAAAGCTCTGAGGTCAAACACAGTTATTATACACAGTTTTTGAGACAAAAGGTTATATGTCAAATGACATATTGACAGTTTACACAATCCAGATCTGCATATGCAAAGGCAGTAGTGGGTCATCTTGACCCTTTACAAGATGAAGAAGGAATGTTATCTCCTAAGGAGGTCTGGTTAAGGAAGATGCACACCAAAGAGGAGGGGGTAGGAAAAAAAAAAAAAAAAAGAGGAGGAAGGCCCAAAGGGGCAGAGAAAATTTTGTTTAAATTTTTCTTGTCTTGCTATAAAATATGAATTTTATTTCATTGATATAAAAATATGGTCCTGGTTACAAATTTAACTTTAGTGATAAAAAAAAGAGTTTCTGTTTATTGAGTCAGGACTTTGTCAATCTTTGAATTGAGCCTTGTCAATCTTTTCCGGTGCCTGCTCGTTAATCCCCATAGAGGCTTGAGGCTAAAGTTGTGACTAACTAAGTACTTAACACTGAATGATGAAGAAGTGAAAGACATCTTTTTCCCCTGAAGCAGAATGTAAATTCATGCCTAATGGAAATCACGGCTTTCAATCTCTAAGTACATTAGTGAATTCGTATATCATCTCTAGCAAGTCAATATTTGAACCACTTTAGGAAGTATTTCTCACAATAACCAGTCTATTTATCAGAAACATATTTAATTTTTTTCCCTGGAATTTTTAATGCTTTTAATTTAAATTTTTTGTTTTATAATACAGTTTTATGTATTTTGTAAAAAGCCGTTTACACGTAGTGCATCCCTTTAACTGTATAGTAATTTTCAGTGGAGGTTGTTTAGAGCATGCAATTGAAATCAAGACTCAACCATAATCAATAAAAATACACGTACCAGGGCTTCCCTGGTGGCGCAGTGGTTGAGAGCCTGCCTGCCGATGCAGGGCTCACGGATTCATGCCCCGGTCCAGGAAGATCCCACATGCCGTGGAGCGGCTAGGCCTGTGAGCCATGGCCACTGAGCCTGTGCGTCTGGAGCCTGTGCTCCGCAACGGGAGAGGCCACAACGGCGAGAGGCCTGCATACCGCAAAAAGAAAACAACAAAAAAAAACATGTACCAGTTCAGTTCAGGAGATAACATTCCTTCTTCAAAGCTAAAGCATGCGTGTATCCTGAACAAAATAAGATCTATTTAATGAAAACTCCATCTCCCATGGCTGGAGCAGATGGATCACTTTAAATTGAGTCACAGTTGATAACCATTTCTCCAAGATTTACATTTCATACCCAGTATTCCTGTAGAACTCTTATGCTGTTCAGTATATAGTTACTTGATAGGAAAATTTTCTAGAGACCATGTAGAAAATGAATTCATTATTTTAAATAATTTAAAAAAATATCATTTGCTTCCCAGTTAATGGTTCTGGAGGAGAATGTATAGTGAGATAATTGTTATTAATTACTTGACCTTATGATTTTCAATCATTCTCTCTATGGAGTTGGGTATTTTGGATTTTTTCACTTAAAGTTAAAATGTGAGTATTTTTCTATTATTAACTGCACTTTGAAAACATCTGATAATGTTTGTATGGTTTGTCATTATGTGGATGCTTTTACATTCAGTTTGGACATTTTTTCTTTATTTTTTCCCTAATTTTTCACTAATTTTAGCAATAAATTTTGTCTGCTTGACCCTATGGTTTCTTCAAAAGACATTTATGTATTGCTGTATTTTTCTACTATATTGCTTAGAGATATTTTTAAAAACATTTTTTCACTTAAGGATCTTATAAAGCACTGAAATTTCCTATTTTTAACGTTTTTTTTAGAGTTATTAACTGTGTCTTTTAGCAATCTAGAGGCTTCTTATTCTATCCATGTACATATTTTAGAAGGGAGAAAAGCTAACTTTATTACTGTGCCCTTTTTCTGTTTTAAGGACAGACTACATCTGCTGTATTTCAAAAGATATATGGAACTTTCCAATTGTATTCTAATTACACTTTTTAATGATGTTTAATGTTGTCATATACAGTGAGCCATAAAATGCTATATATACGCCGAGGATGCAGATGTTAATGACTGCTTCAAAAGACTATAGCTTAGGGAATGTGCAGCATTGCAGACAGGAATATTTTTTTTCCTATCTCTGGAGGGATTTTCAATGTAGCAGTACTTAGAGAAACTGCATCTATGATTCTGCTGAGTTTACCTCAAAGACATTTTCTGTTTTTTCCTTTATTTGCTAAGCAGCCTTCAAGCAACAAACTTACATGAGAAAACCATAGTGTACTGACTTAATTAAAACTGCACACCCGGGGCTTCCCTGGTGGCGCAGTGGTTGAGAGTCTGCCTGCTGATGCAGGGGACACGGGTTTGTGCCCCGGTCCAGGAAGGTCCCACATGGCGTGGAGCACCTAGGCCCGTGAGCCATGGCTGCTGAGCCTGCACATCCGGAGCCTGTACTCCGCAATGCGAGAGGCCACAACAGTGAGAGGCCCGCATACTGCAAAAAAAAGAAAGAAAAAAAAAAACTTCACGCCCAAAATGCATTGGGATTGAATTTCAATATTTAATCGAAACACAGCTTTTAAATGAAAATAACAAAGGAGGGATTTGAGACTAAGTTACTGCATGACTAAGAGACACTTTGATTTAACCATGACAGGTACACTGATGGGTCACTGTCTAGGGCACTCTCTGACCTATGGATCACTAAACTTGTCTTGCTAATGAATAGCCCCTCCTATGTATTTTGCCGGCACTAAAGCTCAAGTCAGCCAACATTAAAATCATCATCCCATCATTCTCCTGTACTTTTTCTTGTGGTGAATGACACTGACATCCCTCTAGTTATGAAAGCTTGAAGCCCTAATGTCTCCTACTCCCTCCCTCTCCTTAATAATCAGTGTCTTTTATGAAGACACCTTGGCACACAGCTCTGCCTACACAGGGACAATGCTAATTGACTGGCTTCATCAGAGTTTCTTTTTCTACAATTTGAGCAAGGAATTTAGAAGAACACAAGAGCAGTGGAGTCAAATCAATTCTAGCACACTCTTGTAGAAATCAATGAACTCTTGCTCTAGAGAGGGCAGCAAGGTCATGTGAAAGCCAAAGTGGCATTGAATTCAGAATGGTGTTGCATCCAATGAGTTGTGTCTGCAGCACTTCTTGTGTCTTCCCTGAAAGTTGAGCGTGTAGCTTTTGCTAGGTCCCAGTGAGATTTAGCCACAAAATACAATTCCTGTTTTTAATATTGTCAAATTACTTGAGGAAGCCTGAGCAAGCCTTTTCTGCTAACAACCAATGCATAGATGATCCTAAACCATAAATGTTAAAAGGGTATTGTTCAGGCACTGTATCAAATGGGCATTAATGGTGATAAGCATAGTTGGATTGAGTCCTGGCTCTGCCACTTACCAGCTGTGTGACCTTAGACAGATCATTTAACCTCTCTGTACTTCAGTTTCTTTATGTGTAAAATGATGATAATAGGACTTACCTCATGAGAATTTTCTGATTATATGACTGGAATTTCTTCTCTCTAATGGGCATTTTGTGTTTTTCTTTTGATTTATAGGAATTTTAAAAGTATTATGGGATAAATTTGATAATAAAATTAATAAGTATTATGGGGCTTCCCTGGTGGCACAGTGGTTAAGAATCCGCCTGCCAGTGCAGGGAGACACGGGTTTGAGCCCTGGTCAGGGAAAATTCCACATGCCACGGAGCAACTAAGCCTGTGCGCCACAACTACTGAGCCTGCACTCTAGAGCCGGCGAGCCACTACTACTGACCCCACGTGCCACAGTACTGAAACCCGCTCGCCTAGGGCATGTGCTCTGCAAGAGAAGCCACCGCAGTGAGAAGCCTGAGCACCGCAACGAAGAGTAGCCCCCGCTCGCCGCAACTAGGGAAAGCCTGCGCGCAGCAACGAAGACCCAACACAGCCAAAAATAAATAAATAAAATAAATAAATTTATTTTAAAAATAAATAAATGAAATGTATTATGAATAGTAATTTTTATATGCATTGTGTATATTTTGAGAGATATGTGTGTTCTAACGTCCTTTTACTTCTGGCCTTGTCTATAGATAAGAATTATTCTGATCACTTGACACACTATTACAATGTTGATCCAGGAAGTTGTTATGTACCACTGCAATCACCTTAAAGACTGTTTCCATTCACTTCCTAAATTCCATGATTTATTTTTCTAAATGTAGATCTCAAAGGAAATAGGTACTTGCAGGAAGACCACACCCAAAACAATGCACGATATGAAAAAGGAGCTATTTTGTATCATTTTCCCAAAGATTATATTTTTTTCTTCTACGCTAAAGCAATAATAAACTAACATCAGTTTGGTGCAATAAGGGCTAAAGTTTATTTTCCACTTTCACTTAAAAGGGGAACTGTCATTCTTCTTTGATCAGGTCATTCATGACCTTGAAACTCATTGCTAAAAATAAATTTCAGTGTTTAATTCACTTGTGTGCTGAGGTCAGCATGTAATGGCTTTCACAAGCATTGACGTTTTAGCAATTTATAAGCCAGTTGACATGACGTTGGTGACTTGAAATTGTAAATGGTAGTTCTTACATCAAGAATATCAGCAAATGCTACAAATTAGGGTTGGGTTTTTTGTGTTTGCTTTCTTTTTTCAGAGAGTTGGCTTTTAAGCGTTTGCCAGCACACCACTGATACCATTTTTCCAACATCCTGTGTTTTTCCCATTTGAAACCGAATGACTCTTTCAAATTCACTCAAACATTTGGCTGTAATACTCATTCCACAGTAAATGTAAGTAGATTTATGATAGAAGCCTGGTATCTTCTGTCCTTGGTAGAAAGCAAGAACATAAATCCATTCTGCTCAGAATATGGTCAGAGTAAAGACTTGCTCTGTCTTTCTTATCCCATCTGTCATCATAGGTAAAATTTCAGCTAAACCTTCTGAGAAATCTGAATAGAATATTTACAAAGTCTTATAATTCAGGTTGTACTCAGCAATTTCAGTTACAGAAAAAGTAGATTTTCATCCAAGAAAAAACCAAGAATGTTCTCTAAATGAATATGCATAGAAATCAGAGAAAACTTTTTTACTTATCTTGGTAAATAAGCAATTCAGAAAACATTAGCTTCTAATCTCATTCAAACTGCCTTTGAGAGAATTATTAGGTCATCTTATTCTGGTGGTAATATTTGGGGCTCATAGAAAAACCTAGACTTGTTTCCCTTTATTTTTTGTTTGATAAGGAGAATTCTCATTAATAAAAACTAAGCATAATGGATGAATGTAATTCATACAACTTACCAGGATTCCCTACTTACCTGTGGAATCCTCAAAATTACCCTTCCCAAATGTAGAGCAACAGGTAGATTTGTTATTCCCTTTTAGAATTTCTTTTAGAGTATCTGAGCTAGTAGTATTTAGAACAACACTATCAACCAAAAAGCAGAAATTCTGGTTAACAAATAGCTTGATAAAAAGTTTTATCCATATAATGTAAGGTAAAACATCTCTGTATGAGTTGGTTGAAAGAAAAAAGTTATATTAGTCTAATTTGTGTGTATTTGTTTAATAATCACAATGTATAATGCATTTTACTAAGTGTTATTGGGAGTAGTAAGACATGACCACAGACATCCACAGAGAAGCTTATAATTATTTTCATGCTGAAATGATGCAAAGCCAGCAAGTACATCTTAGGCAATTAACCCAAAGACATATATTGCGCTCCCATTTTTCTTTACCTGTTTTTTCCTTTATTGAGGTATGATTCACATGCAGTAAAATCTACCTGTTTTAAGTATACAGATTGATGAGTTTTGGGCAAATATATATTGTCAGGTAATCACCATCACAATCAAGATATAGAATATTTCCATCGCCATAAAAAGTTCCCTTTTGCCCTTTAGAAGTTAATTCTTTGATTTCTAGTCCAAATGATCACTTGCTTTCTAGCATAGATTAATTTGCCTTTTCTAAACTTTCAAATAAATGAAATCATACAGTGTGTATACACTGGATCTGGCTTCTTTTGTATCTGGCTTCTTTCACTCAGCATAATAATTTTACATTATCTTATCGTTACATACAAAAACAGGAGTTCATTGAATTCACCTATTGATGGGCATTTAGTTGTTTGCAGTTTGGGGTTATTTTGAATACAAGTGTGCAATTCTTTGGTAAGACGTGCTTTCATCTCTCTTGGGAAAGTAGTTAGGAATTAAATTGCTCAGTTACATATTAAGTGTATGTTTAACTTTACAAGAAACTGCAGAACCATCTTCCAGAGTGGCTGTGCAATTTTGTACTCCCACAAGCAATATATGAGATTTCTGATTACCCCATAATCTCACCCAACATTTGGTGTTGTCCAATTTTTAAACTTTTTGATATTCTAGTGGGTCTGTAGTAATATTTCTTTTTAGTTTTAATTTGCATTTCCCTAATGACTAACGATACTAATCATCTTTTCTTGTACTGATTGTTTGTCTTCTCTTTTGACCCCTAGTTTTTCTTCTACATGTCTATATCACATGCTAGTATTTAGGCCTCTTTCGTATGTAAGCAAAAGAAACTCACTGGATGGTTTTGACCAAAAAGGCACTTTACTCACAAGATACCAGAGAAACTAAAGAAAAGTTGTACAGCCAATCCTTGGGTGAAGAAGAAACAGGAGCAAGTATCCTTTAGTATGAATGTAAATATAAATAGATCCGTTTCTTACAGAGTTGACATTTAAATGTCTCACTTCCAAAGCCTGCATACATCACAATTCCAAATTTTAGATTTCTGGAAGAAACATTGCTTCTATTTGAATTAGGATCTTCTTTAGAAAATTATACTTCTTAAATGCTTTCCCTTTAAATTATGGGTTTGGGGGGGGAATGTCACATTTGACACAATTTCCTCTCCTATGTTATAGTTCCTTCTCATTACTCTGATCTTTCCTTACAGAATAGCTTATCCTCATATTCACCTTTATATGGTGATGATAAAGATTCTAAATGCACTGGGCAGAAAAGAGGACGGAAATCTGCCTCACACCCACCTCTTTGATGATGAAGAGAAGCAGACCATCAAATGGATTGTGCCCAGGTGTAACAGGTCGACACGGAAGGCAGAGTGAATGGTGGACCACAGAGCCTGGAGAACTGGGCAGAGAACTTGCTCATGCCAGAGAAAATGGACACTGGACCCCTGGGGCAGAGACCAGTGCTTCACCTGTGGAGGCAAGAGGTGACTGTGGATGCATGAGAATTTGTAGGTAGGTGATTTGGAAGTTGAGAAACTTCATGCCTAAAGATCTTATTTTCTTGGTCAAGAATTCTGACGGTGAGAGGAGAGATGGTGGCACTTGAAGAAATAAGGGAAGAAAATAGCTTCAGTGAGGAATAGCTTTAGAACCAAGGAAAATCTGAACTCATCACGCAAGGTTGGAGAGAGGCTCCAGGAGAGACTGTAGCCCACACATTTGTAATGACTCCTAAATACATACTTTTGTAATATTTTCTCTTAAAGCCCAGCAATCTGGAATAGGGAGAGAACAGCAAGACAATTAAATTATTACTAAGCCTGAACTTTTTAAGGAAGTTGCTGTAAAAGAGAAGGACTAATGTGATGCATCATACTGTTTATTCTGGAAAGAGAAAAAAGTGGAGCCTTGCATGTGAAGATAAATTGACCTCATTGGGGTTTTTTTTTTTTTTTTTTTTTTTTTTTTTTGCGGTACGCGGGCCGCTCACTGTTGTGTCCTCTCCTGTTGCGGAGCACAGGCTCTGGAGGCGCAGACTTAGCGGCCATGGCTCACAGGCCCAGCCGCTCCACGGCATGAGGGATTTTCCCGGACCGGGGCACGAACCCGTGTCCCCTGCATTGGCAGGCGGACTCTCAACCACTACGCCACCGGGGAAGCCCCTGACCTCATTGTTTTTGGTATTTGGTTTTGCTTGTGTGGTGAAGTCCTTCACATTAAGAAAGTAAAAGGATAGACACTTGCTAATATTTCATTATATTTAACACTGGTATTGGTACTTTGCTGACTGTAAACCCCATTTTTTCATGTATTTTGTGATGAAATATGTTATTGGTAATCTTAATGGTAAGGTCATCAATATAATTACCTCTGAAAACCTCTGCTTATCCTGTAAGACTCACTTAGCTTAAAACATCTCCTCTGTATTAAATTTTCTTTAACCCCTCCAGGTCCATATATATTCCTTAATATTTTGTAAAAGTTCTCTGTTAACATAAGCCACATTGGCAATTTTGGGCACGCATATATTTCTATTTCCTCTACTAGTAATTAAGCACTTCCAGGATAGAACCAACATCTTTCTCTCATTCTTGACTTAATACCTAGTACTTAAAATATTTATTAAGTAGATGAAAATTTTGGAGAATCAAGAGATAAAGTAGTACATCAGCCAATCACAATACATCTTTTAGAGAAATGCTTGATAATGGTAATTACTAATATTTATTGAATGCTTATGATGTGACATTCCCTGCTGCAAGTGCTTTTCTTATTATACCTTACTACCACCCTATGATATGGGGAAACTGAGGGTTAGGTCAAGTAAGATGCTTAAGTCCACTGCTAGCAAACAGTAAAGCTGATATTTGAGGCCAGGAAGTATGACTGCAGCCTGAGTGATTAACCTGATGTCATTTTATATTACATTGGTGATGACTATAAAAGTCAGTCATGGATGCATAACACACATCTACATAAAATCACAAGTGTATATCTATATATACAGAACATTGTGAATTATTCCCCTGTTATATTTGCTATTTATTACTAGCATTATGTTCCTTAAAAATGGACTTGCTTTGATATACTAATGAAAACCTGCCTACCCTAATGGTTAATTACATTTTACTAATTTGCAGTGATGGATTGCTTTCTATATTAAATTAACTCTTGTGCTTAAATACTCATTTTCCGATGGCTTTGTAAAGTCCCTGACAACAAAATCAATGCTTTAAAATATAATAAGGCCTTCCTTCACCTGTACTTTCTTACCCTATATGCTGTTCATTCTCTCAATCACTTTTTAATTTATTTAATAAGACTGACTAAAATATTAATTAGGTTTCTAAATATTTATCTAAATGTAAAGAAAACACAGTAATCACTGATCAAAGTCCATTTGTTCTTGCAAAAATATGTAGTTAACTACATATGTGGTTAAAAATAAATGTTTATTCCCGGAAATTTAATGCAAATGCATTGTATAGAAACCATATTGTGGGGATGAACTCCGCTCTTTGGGCCTCTCACTGTTGTGGCCTCTCCCATTGCAGAGCACAGGCTCCGGACGCGCAGGTTCAGCGGCCATGCCTCACAGGCCCAGCCGCTCCGCGGCATGTGGGATACTCCCGGACCGGGGCACTAACCCGCGTCCCCTGCATCTGCAGGCAGACTCCCAACCATTGCGCCACCAGGGAAGCCCTGAGCTCCTCTCTTAATAGATTCTAACCAGACTTGGTACCCAGTAACCAGTGAGCTGACACTGACTCACACAGTTTGGGTTTAGGTTTGCTTTTATGTAAATTTGATATATTTGGCAACATTTAAAATTAAGGAGAATTCATACAAACTCTGATTTCTGTTTTCCCTTTTAATAATCAGATCTGGCCACTGAGCCCATCTTTTTTCAAGGCAACAATTCGCTCCTCCTGAGCAACGATAACCCCTTTAGATTATGAATATGACCTTATTTCCCTTTGTTCTCCCTAGTTACTTAGTTCACCCTGGCCCAACTCACTTGGCTACATAACCTAGCCCATTCCTGCAGACATTTAATTTTGTCCCCCTTATTCCAAGCTGACATTTTTTCATATAAGCACAAGTAAATACCATTTATAATTTATTATTGTTTATAATTATTAACTATAATTATGTCATTATTCAGTAACTCTTTGTTTTCTACTTCTTAAACTTTCAAATAAATGGCACAGAAGATGCTAAATGAGCTAAGCTATTTTGAGAAACCCTGCAATACCTTTGGATTTTCATACCCGGGTCATAGTGCTTAATGAAAGTGACTGTTCATCCTTGACATGCTAAGAAACATGGAAGAATGCAAAAAATAAATTACGTGGCCTTCAGTTTGACAGCATCGATGTATCTTAAGGTTATGACTTTATACCCTCAATTTCTATTTTCAAGTGCAACAAAGAAAATGAAATCATGCATGAAAACTTCTAGGACAACAATGAAAGCAGTTTTCTTGATCAAAGAAAATTTGGAAATGAGATACAACTGTTAGACAAAAATTTTTGGTCTTGGAAAATAATTTCTATTACAAAAAATATTTTTAGCATACTGAGTTGAAGTCATATTTTTCATTAATATTTTAAACTTCATATAGACTTTATCTAACCCTACCCCCACTTTTAGTTCCCTTGATGGAAGATTGCCCATTTTCTGAGGAAAAAAGTAACCAGTGTTAGTATACAGATTTTAAGAAATATAATGGCCTTTAGGAAAGCTGATGTAGAAGGTGGAAAAAAAAAGGTGACTTAAGACAGATATAATAGTTATGGACCAGCACTAAGGAAAGGTGTGAATAGGGGTGCATCTGTCCTATAATTTTCTTACAACATCACTATGAACTATACAACTCGCCTTTAAAAATATTTTGAAAGCAATGTTGATTACATGTATGAAAGGTAGTTAGATTTCCAGTAAGCAATGAAGAATTATCTTTTGGGACTCTGTCTCTATTCACAGTACCAACCTGACGTTTTAAACTAGCCAATCCATTTATTGGTTAAAAATACACTGTACACATCAATGAACAGGTTATTTCCACCCTTACCATTATAGTGTTGACCATATAGACATTCAAATCTTGCCTTAAATGTTTTCTGGAAGAAAACATGGAATAAATATAAATAAGTAAATGAAAAGAATAAAAGGCCACACTTCCTCAATGGAGTTCTACAAAACCAAACAAAAATGAAAAGAGAATGTAGAACTAGTAATTCCTCAATAGCATACATTTAGGAGTTCATAAATATTTTAAGACATAGTTGTTGAGAGCAGAAAAACTGACCAAGAAACTAAGATATATTTATCCACAAGCTGTTAAATGATCATTTGCTTATATTTTAGCATCTTGTTCTCTCTTTATCTACCTTATATTTAACAAACTCTGATAAAAACCACATACTTTCATTGGAAACACTTTTCTTGAGACTAGCTTAAGCTTTAAAAACACGTATGGGGGGCTTCCCTGGTGGCGCAGTGGTTGAGAGTCAGCCTGCCGATGCAGGGGACACGGGTTCGTGCCCCGGTCTGGGAAGATCCCACATGCCATGGAGCGGCTGGGCCCATGGGCCATGGTTGCTGAGCCTGCGTGTCCGGAGCTTGTCCAGAGCTCCGCAGCGGGAGAGGCCACAAGAGTGAGAGGCCCACGTACGGCAAAAAAAACCAAAAAAACAAAAAAAAACACATATGGGGACTTCCATGGTGGTGTGGTGATTAAGAATCCACCTGCCAGTGCAGGGGACATGGGTTCAATCCCCAGTCTGGGAAGATATCACATGCCTCAGAGCAGCTGAGCCCGTGTGCCACAACTACTGAGCTTGCGCTCTAGAGCCTGCGAGCCACAACTACTGAGCCCACGTGCCCTAGATCCCACATGCCACAACAACCGAGCCAATGTGCCTCAACTACTGAAACCCCATGCTCTAGCGCCTGTGTGCCACAACTACAGAGCCCACATGCTGCAAGTACTGAAGCCCATGCGCCTAGAGCCTATGCTCCACAGCAAGAGAAGCCACCGCAATGAGAAGCCTGCGCACTGCAACAAACAGTAGCCCCCGCTTGCTGCAATTAGAGAAAGCCTGTGCACAGCAATGAAGACCCAACAGTCAAAAATAATAATAAGAATAACATGTATGTGTGTGTCTATATTCATATTCAAAATATTGATTTTTTTTTTCAAAATACAGAACAATATATAAAATGGCCCCAATTCTTACCGTTTTCTTTTTTATTATTGAGTAACAATTGGGGATAAATGACAAAAGTATATATATTTAAAGTATACAATGTGGTGATTTAATATACATATACATTGTGGAATGATTACCAAGGTCAAGATAATGAACACATCCTGCACCTCACATAGTTAACATTTTTTTCTTTTTTGGTGGTGAGAATGCTTAAGATCTACTCTCAGTAACTTTCAAGTACCATATCCTTACCCTCTTGACTCCTATGACAAATAAAGTATTACATGAAGTTAGAAAATTTATATTTTCCAGGAAATTGCAAAATGCTTACCACCAGTTCCTCTCCTCAAAACATCCACTATTAACAGTTTCTTATGATTCCTTTCCCTCATCAAAATATACATTTATTCACATACATGTAGCTAGTTTTAAATTTACTTTCACAAAAATGATCTTATATTATTCTGTATTTTTCGTTTTTCCATTAACATAGATCTTAGAGATCTGTTCGCACTAGCACGTATATCAATATTTTATTATTTATCATTATGGTAGAGTATACCATCATATTCATACATTGTAATGTATTAACCTGTCCCCTTTTGATGAACAGCATTTTGGTTGTTTTTAACATTTTGCTCTTATGAAAATTTCTGCACTGAGTATGCTTGTACATAAACTTTGACAGGCTTTTGTAAGGCTATTGATAGATTAAATTTCAAGAAGTGAGCAAAAGGTATAAATATTTTAAATTTTGATAGATGCTGTGAAATTGTCCTCCAGACAGAATGGAGCAACATTTATATTCCTAACAGCAAAGTATGAGAGAGGCCATTTATCCACACCCTGGCCAGCACTGGAAAAATCAAAGTATTTTAGTTTTTGACAGTTTAATAGGAGAATAATGTACTTTTTTCATAATTTGCATTTTTCCATTGTTACCACTGTTACTGAGATTGAGCATCATTTACATGCCATTTATTGTCATTTGTATTTTTTTAAAAATGCCTTGCTCTTTTAAGAAATTGGTTCATTTTTTTCTTATTGATTTGCATAAGCTTTTTGTAAATTAAGAAAATTACCATTTTGTTATTTTTCAAGTTGTTATTAATTTTTCAGTTTTGATTTTGAAATGTATTATCATCCAGAAGTTTTGTTGTTAATTTTATAAGATCAATTTTTCAATCTTTTAATTAACAGCTACTCAAAAGCCGCTTTGTATTCCAATATTGTGACTAGCTTCACTCACATTTTCCTCACTTTTATTTATGGCCTCATTTTGTGTGTGTGTGTGTGGTACGCGGGCCTCTCACTGCTGTGGCCTCTCCCGTTGCGGAGCACAGACTCCGGACACGCAGGCTCAGCGGCCATGGCTCACGGGCCTAGCCGCTCCGTGGCATGTGGGATCTTCCCGGACCGGGGCACGAACCCTCATCCCCTGCATCGGCAGGCGGACTCTCAACCACTGCGCCACCAGGGAAGCCCATATGGCCTCATTTTTTAAAATGCTTACTCCTTTGTGTTATTGGAAACTTATCTTGTTTGATTGTTTGTTCCAATTTTCAGTCATTTTTACACCACTTATTGAATGATACATTTTGTATTGTACTTGAAATTTTGATATGCCACAATTACCATCAATCTAATTCTCCTAGGTGTTTAGGTCTATATAAAAAAAAATCTCTTTTCTGCTTCATGGCCCTGACATATTTTTCCCTCTATCATACTACCTTAAGTATTTTCAATAAGAATAGGTACACTTTATTGAGTGACTTTGCCTTGAAACACTTTTATTTGTTTGTTTGTGTGTTTAGTTATTTAATTAATTTTAGGACTATGACTCCCTAGAAGTGAGAGGAGGTGTGGTACACCTGACTTTCCCTGAACGTCTGTATTTGCTATCTCATTGAATTGCTTAATTTATTCCTAACCATCATACTTCTATGCAGGTATTAATTATCCAGTGTTGCAGATGGTAAAAATAAACTTCAGAAAGGTCATGTATCTTGTGCAAAGTCACATAACTAACAAGTGGCAAAGCTGAGATTCAAACTATATATGTCTGACCCTAAAGCCCATGCTTTTTCCACAAACCTACAGTGTTAGATGCACTTGAAAATACTAGAAAATACTGGACAGAGTCAATTGCAGAGCAATTTCTACCAGACAATTTTTTGTTGTTATAAATAAATTTTATGGGAACACAGCCACTGCCATTTGTTTACATAGTATCTGTGAATGCTTCTGTGCTACAAAGACTGAGCTGAGTAGCTTCATATTGCATGAAAAGTCTAAAAATCTGTCCTTTATAGAAAAAGCCTGACAACCCTTGTACTAGTGTATTTTCTCAAAACCACACTATGGTTGCCCTGCATAAACAGATCAACTTTGTTTATGTGAACAAAATGCCAGGTAAGGATTTTCAACATTGATTCAATATTGACTGATTCTTCAACTCCTGTCACCTTGTATAAATGCTTGAGGCACCATTTATATTAAAACTTGTACTTATTTAATTTTGTCACTATACGATGAAACCCTTTAACTCATTGATGTCATTCAGAAAAGTGAATAAAAGTTCAGAACATAAATTGATCAGTGGAGATATTTATAAGGCCTAGATATGTCATAAAATACCTTGGAGAACACTCTTTTAAGCTTTGCGGTAATATGAAAAATTTTAGAAATATTCAAGGGATACATCAAGAATAAAAAACTGAGTTTAATGTAATAAGGAAATAGTACTGTCTATATACTATGCAAATTTAAGAGGAGGCCAAATAGACATTAATGATACTGATTATTTACTTGAATTTTCATTGCTAAAATACTTGAGCCATTAGCCAATTAACATAAAGTGCAATTTGTGAGATGTGGGAGAGGGAAAATGTCGCTAGAGTATATCCAAAGTGATTTGATTCCAAGAGCCAACTGAGCTCTCAGCAGCTCTGCCTCTTCAGCTCCTTGACTGGCGACCACATCCTGTGGTACTCAAAGCGTCTCCTGCAAATGTCACCTTCCTGCTGAATGACCTCTTCCTTCTGAACTTGTATAAAGCTTGAATTGCGTTTAAATCAATTGTGAATAATTTTTAGAAAAATGAGAACACAAAAATTCAGGGCTTATTTAAATTGATAAGGAGTAAAAATTAATAATATGCTTCTAATCAGGGTAAAAATGACTTCCTATCATTATTTACTTGAAGAATAAAGCTTTTCATATTTCAAGGCAACCTATATTTTTATCCGTACCCTAGACCAAAGTTCCTCATCCTTGGCACTGTTGACATTTTGGGCCAGATGGTTTTTGGATGTGAGGCTGTTCTGTATATTGCAGGATGTTTTCCAGATTCTCCAGTCTCTACCCACTGGGTGGCAGTAGCAACCCCCGGCCCCCTGCAAATAGTGGCAAAATTAGCCCTGGCTGAGACACTGCCCTAGATAAAGATGTGTGAAAACCTGTATCAGAACCTGTACTTTATCATCTAGTTAGTCATAAAAACCATGGTTTAAATAGGCAGCCTGCTGCTCCTCTTGTGCTCTTTTTCTTGAGAATTATATTTATTTATTCATCTTTTATGGGGAAGCAATGTGAAGACTCAAATGTTTAATCTTCAAATTAAACTATCTTTACCACTAGGCTCTGCCATTTGCTAGCTGTATGGCTTGACAAATTGCTTGACCTCTAGGGGGTTTCAAGTTTCTTCTAACAGGAATAATATAAAGTACTTAGCACTATGCCTGATATATGTTAAGTGATTAACAATTTGGGGTTGTTATAGATGATTATATTAAACTGTATTATGATTAAAAATATTTTTTCCTTCCCTATAAAAATATTTTATATTTTCATCTTATGAATTTCCTGTATGGCTTGCTTTGGCCAATAAATTGTGAGTGAAAGTAACCACTTTCAAGAAGAGGCTTTAAGAACTGTTGTAATGGTCTACTACCTCTACCCTGGCTCTCTCCTGAAACCAGCGATGTCTCAGATAGGGGCTGTTCCTTCAGCCTAGGACCTGTTCCCCCAGAATAAAGATGACATGGAACAGAACCACAGCCTGTGATAGACATATAACTTGAACTAGGAATAAACCTTGGTTGTTCAGAAGGAATGAGTCCTAAGTTTTTTGTTTCTGTTTTTAACGGCAGCCTGTCCTGGCCTAAGGTAATTGATAAAATTATTTATCAAACATTTCTTGGACGTATATCACATGCCAGACATTATGTTATGGATAAAGAGATTAGCAAAACTCTCCATGCTGTTTTAGAACATAGATTTCAGTGGCAGAGAAGAGAAAAAATGGTATTAAACATAACACATTGTGATGGAGGCAGCTACAGATAGGGGACAGGGAAGAGCCTCTTTGAGTTGAAACCGTGAACAGAAAGGCAGAAAAAGAATCAAGCTAAAGGAAGTATAAGGCAGAGAAGCATGGGAGCATGGGACATTTTCCTTTAATGGTGAAGAGTTGGGAGGGAACGGAGCATGCAATGCATCAGAACAGGAAACGGAGATGCCACAGATAGTTTAAAGACATATTGACGCCCATGTTCTGAAATTTGAGATTTATCTTTCAGTCAAAGGGAAACCATCAAACATTTTTTTAAATAATTTTTTAAAAAATTATTTATTTTATTTTTAGCTGCATTGGGTCTTCGTTGCTGCACGCGAGCTTTCTCTAGTTGCGGTGAGGGGGGGCTACTCTTCACTGCGGTGCCCGGGCTTCTCATTGCGGTGGCTTCTCTCGTTGCAGAGCCCAGGCTCTAGGCGCGTGGGCTTCAGTAGTTGTAGCACACGGGCTCAGTAGTTGTGGTTCGCGGGTTCTAGAGCGCAGGCTCAGTAGTTGTAGCGCACGGGCTTAGTTGTTCCACGGCATGTGGGATTTTCCCGGACCACGGCTTGAATCCATGTCCCCTGCGTTGGCAAGCGGATTCTCAACCACTGCGCCACCAGGGAAACCCCCCATCAAACATTTCTAATCAGGAAAATGACAATGTACTAAATTATCAATTTGATCATCGACTGTCCCTACTTATTGCCTCTTTAGAAGACTTAATGCCCTTGCAACATTACTTACAGATGTTCATCTGTGTCTGAATATCTTATTTCTCAGAGCCAACTCAAAGAATATACGTGCTTCTAATGAGCCAACATTCAACTTTTCTAATATTGAAGTTATTACTTTGAGAGATTATGATCCTAAAAGTAATCTGGAAAATTCACTTATTGAATATCATTAGATGTTTACTTCCTGTTGAAATGTTGCCAGTGATGGTGCACTAAGGTAGTGTTTCAGGGAGAAAGATAATAGCAGCAAGAGAAATAACAACAACAACAAAAACACAATACTGAGCAAGTCCAAAATAGAAATGCAAAGTTGTCATTGAAAAGGTTTCTGGAAATGGAAGACTCATCTCTTCATTATTTGAATTCTCCCTATGTGGGATTCATAAGGAATCATTGTCATTTTGTCATTTTTTCACTGGGGCTGGGTGGATCTATTCCACTGATAACAATGCCATCCTTTATAGATTTTCTGAAAGCTGTTTCTTGCTACAGAATACATTCCTAACTGATAAATCAGGACACTCAGCCCTTCCAAGAATTGTGTATCCATTATTGTCACCATCATCTTATTATTATATCATTATCATTATTGTTATTATATATCAAGTGGTTCTGCTCTCATGACTACACTCTGAGATACAGTCTCATCGATCATAACTGTGATACATGGCCACAGTCAACTGCAAAGGGATACAGAGAAAATGAGTTCTTAGTTTTTTAACTTCTATAGCCACTCTGTCCAATTTTATAGCCACAAGCCACATGTGATTATTTAAATGTAAATTTAAGTTAATTTTTTTATATTGGACTATAGTTGATTTACAATGTTGTGTCAGTTTTAGAGTACGACAAATTGATTCAGTTATACATATACATATATCTATTCTTTTTCAAATTATTTTCCCATTTAGGTTATTACAGAATATTCAGCAGAGTTCCCTGTGCTATACAGTAGGTCCTTGTTGGTTATTTGTCTTATATATAATAGTGTGTATATGTTAATCCCAAATTCCTAATTTATCCCGCCCCACCACCTTTCCCCTTTGGTAACTATAGTTTGCTTTCTAAGTCTGTGAATCTGTTTCTCTTTTGTAAATAAGTTCATTTGTACCATTTTTTTTTGGATTCCGCATATAAGCAATATCATATGATACTCGTCTTTCTCTGTCTGACTTACTTCACTTAGTATGACCAACTCTAGATCCATCCATGTTGCTGCAAATAGTTAAATAAAATTTAATATTTAGTTCCGTGGTCTCAGTAGGCAGGTTTCAAGTACTCAAAGCTGTATGTGCCTAGTGGCTACCATAGTCCTCTGTGCACCAGGTATAGGACATTTTCATCATCACAGAACATTCTGTTGGAAACTGCTGCTCTATAGTAAAGACATGTAGTGGGGAAGAAGTTTTGCCAAACTTCCATACTGCCAGCATGGCTAATATAGAGCAGATCCACGTGCAAGGGTTCTTTTAAAAGATTAATAATCATTTGTCTATTTTTGTTGAAACCCAAATATTTTATCTCCTTACTAACATTTTATATTTAGAAAGGGGAAGGTAACAACGGATAAATTAAAAAGTGACTGTACTCTATTGTCTAAAATTCAATGGAATCACCTACAAACTTTGATCCTCTACTGCTACTACAAAATTCAAGTAAAGGCGTAAAATAAAAAAGACAGCCGTCTCTCAGAGATTTAATGTCACTTTCTTTGCCAGCCATTCTATAAAATATTAATGAGGACATTTATGGTAATAAATGTTAATACATTCTTCTGAACGTGTGAACACTGGCAGATGATTCTTTATAGTGGCATTCAGTAGTAGGAAGAGATTATTAAAACAAAATTTTAATTTTTAGGAAGTTAAAAATAATGCTTAAATTCATATCCAAAGTTTTTAATAGTTTTCTATTTCTTTTCAATTGGAGGAAGGTAATATTTTGCATCAGAAAGTGTTTGAAACCAGGAACCAAAATACTGGGTCCATAAAGTACCTGAATCTTACTGTCTTTTCTTCATCACAACAGTGCTAGGGTCAGGAAAGAATAACTAACATCTTATGAGCCTCCGCTCTATGGCTGAGAGACACACTAATCCATCCCTAGTTACTTAATGGACATGACTTAAAGTATAGTATCACTCAATATGTGGTGTTGGGAAACAGTTCAAGAAACTCTTTTATATACTAAAAGCCAACTCTAGTTTGTGTATATACCCCCAAAATCCTTATTTGAGAAATAAATTGAACGGATACTCTCTTTTCCTCTGTTTTGATGTAACAACTGTGGTCTATATGTTATTTACGTGGTATTTCTTAGACCACTCAAGGATGAGAGCATGATTTTGAAATTTGTTTTTTCACTAATCTGTAGATCATGTCACAGTTGACATGCGTGTAACTGGCATGATTTTTGCAAACACTGATTACATTTGCCTTCTATAAGGTCGATAATTTTGTTTGATATTTCTGTTTATGGTCATAGTGATGTAACCTTATCTTTCTGGAAATTAGGAAGTGCAAGTAGAGCAACCCAGAGTAAGATTCAAAATTCTATTCTAGTGACCCTCCTTAAGTAGTAAAGGCATGCCAAGAATATTGTAAGGCCTCATTTATTTAGCAAATATTCATGAAGTACCTTCCTCAGGCAACTCTTTGTACTGCATGTTTTGAGGGGCCAAAGGAGAGTTGAAAACAAAACAGCAAAACAACTTAATAGTTGGTTTGTAGTCCCTACAAGAGTCATTTTCTTCTGGCAGCATACTGGAATCACCTGGGAAGCTGTGATGACCTGAAGGTGTGTTTTCTCCCCCAATTGATATGTTGAAGCTTTCCCTCCCGATGTGATGGTACTGGGAGCTGGGGCTTTGGGAGGTAATTAGAGTTCGATGAGGTCATAAGGCAGGGCCCGCATAATAGGATTGGTGCCCTTATAAAAAGAGGCACCAGAGCGCTTATTTCTCCATCTGCCATGCGCACATTGCATAGAGGTCACGTGAGCACAAAGCAAGATGGCAGCAACTTACAAGCCGAGGGGTGAGACCGCTGAATGAAACTTGCCTTGCTAGCACGTTTATCTTGGACTTCCCAACCTCCAGAATGGTAAGAAACTAAATTTTTGTTGTTTAAGCCACCTTGTTTACGGTATTTTGTTATGGCTCCTGAGATGACTAATACAGAAGCTAAGAGAATTTTAAAAAGCCAACAACAAAATCTCAAACCCAATCCCACTTCCGGGTATTCTTATTTAATTGGTCTTGTCTTCAGGGCATTTGTATCGTTTTAAAACTTCTTCGGGTGAATTTAATGTGCAGCCAGGTGTGAGAAGTACTGTCTTGGGAAGGAGTCTGTGTTTTTGTTCTCAGTTCTTGTACTCCCGAGGGATGTAACAGTACCCACAGAAGCTTCTCAGTTAGCAGAGTACTCTGGGTAAGGAGATGAGTCGGCCCAGCTTGCAAAGTTTCCTAGACTAATGTGTCATTTCTTCTCTGTTCCCATCGGGAATCACTGTGTAAGGTAAAGAAGTATTAGGGCAGAAGATACGGCTGTTGTTTTCATGAGAGGCTTTTTGAGACCAGTGTTGTTGTTACTTTGGTGCTCAGGTGATAACAGTTGGCTTAGTGTTTAATGAGAGGCAAACCTACCTTTTGCTACATGGACTCCCTTTATTTCCCTTAGGTCCTGGGAGAACTGCATCTTAGGGACACATGTGGGACAGCAGGAAGCATGTGAGAGTCCTCAGAAGGTGCTATGTCTTGGCATGTATGTTATTTTTGCTCTTGGGAAGACTCACGAATTTTGCAGGGAGAATGGGAGGTCTTAGGGTGCAGGTTTGAGCTAAAACTGGGTTATGGGGTTATTTATGTGACTAGATTTTTTTCAGTCATAGCATTGTAAAGTCTGGGCATACAGGTGTAGTCACTTATATCTTTGTATGAATTTAAGCTGATTTGCCAATAATAATACGTATTATTCGGAAATTAAAGTCGAAGTTCCCATTATAGGAGTTTTAGTGTCGGGGGTTAGTGGGAAAGGCAATATTAGTTGCTTTCTCCATCTCATCCCAGTAATTTAAAATCATACGTGTAACTGGAAGAACAAAGTACATTATTCTCCACGTTCCAACAACTCTGAGTAGGACAGGGTGGTACCTTCCCTGAGGGGCATTATCTTATCAATACAAGAAAGAATTTCAAAGCATTTATAGTCTGTAGAGAACACTGAGGCCAGAGCTGATGCAGGGGGTACCAAAAGCTGCATAAGAGAATGAGAATAATTTGCCATTATTCCAGCTTTTTTTTTTAATTTTTAAAATTTATTTTATTTATTTATTTTTGGCTGCGTTGCTCTTTGTTGCTGTGCACAGGCTTTCTCTAGTTGCTGCAAGCGGAGGCTACTCTTCATTGTGGTGCTCGGGTTTCTCGTTGCGGTGGCTTCTCTTGTGGCGGAGCACGGGCTCTAGGCGCATGGGCTTCAGTAGTTGGGGCTCCTGGGCTTAGTTGCTCCGTGGCATGTGGAATCTTCCCGGACCAGGGCTCGAACCCGTGTTCCCTGCCTTGGCAGGTGGATTCTTAACCACTGCACCACCAGGGAAGTCCCTATTCAAGCTTCTTCATCCTTCTTCTTTCTCATAATCTGCTCGCTTGTGTCTCAGAGCCGGAGAAAATAAAATAGAAATTGGTTAAGTAACGAGAGTGCACAAAGAACTCTGATTTCATCCTAGTGGAGAGGGTCAGATAGTCAGTGATCAATTGGTAAACAAACTGGTTCTTTGGTTAAAATGTAAAACTTCCTCCATGTCTCTAAATCTTTAGTCAGGTCCATACATACATTTGTGTGACTGTTTCTGTTTGGTTTTGGTCAATCTCAGGAAAACAGACTGAGTCCCACATTTGGGTTAAAGCCAAAATGAAGCTGGAGGATATAAAGTAGAATTGAGGAATTCAGAAAGCACAAACATGAAATACAGGTGTAAGCCCTTATAAACTTGCTAAAATTCGGAATAAGAATTGTTCTGAGCATATGGTATGGGATTTTAAGACATCCCTATCTAGATTATATGAGTCAGGTGAGTTATACCGTTTCCAGAGGAACACTCTAGTGGGGAAAAATGAGCCTTAAAAAAAAAAAAAGGAGTCCCACATTAAATAAACAAACCAAAAAACTTCACTTGCTATTGAACAAAATGAGTCCTTTTTTCTGCATGGACCCTGATCTCACTTTCAGTATTTTCGACACACACACACTTGATGCAGCTCCCTGTGAAATTTTAGGAATTCAGTTACTTAGGAGACTTCAGGAACCTGCTTAAGTCCCTCAAATCATAGAAACAGTAAAATATGTCCCCTGTGGTTGTGAAATGAGCTATCTCCCTGCACCCTTCCTTTTGCTTGGGAACAATCAACACAGAAGTCTTTGCAAGGTAACTTTGCAGCAGTGGTTCTCAAAGGGTATAGGTGGTGGTGGGTGGGTCAGCTGCCACAGCATCACCAGACACTGATCAGAACTGCTGATTACTTGGAATCGGAAGCTCTGGGGGTGGGTTCAGCAGTCAGAGCCTCAGCAAGCCTTGCAGGTGATTTGGATGCAGGCTCCAATGTGAGAAGCATTGCTTTAAAATAACATCAGCTGTGGAGAGGTACAACAGTTGCTGTAGAAACAGTATTCAGTGGACACCTACAAAATAGGGGCAATGATAAGCCTGCAGAACCGTGACTCTGTGACAAGCACTAGGCTTTATACATATTAATCAGGGACAGTGTAGTACAGTGATTAAGAGCATAGACTCTGGAACCAGATTTATAGGCTTGAATCCCCACCATTACCATTAAAGAGCTCTATTGCTGTAGACAAGTTCCTTAAATTTTTTTTTACATCTTTATAGGAGTATAATTGCTTTACAATGGTGTGTAGTTTCTGCTTAATAACAAAGTGAGTCAGTTATACATATACATGTGTTCCCATATCTCTTGCATCTCCCTCCCTCCCACCCTCCTTATCCCACCCCTCCAGGTGGTCACAAAGCACTGAGCTGATCTCCCTGTGCTATGCGGCTGCTTCCCACTAGCTATCTACCTGACGTTTGGTAGTGTATATATGTCCATGCCTCTCTCTCGCTTTGACAGGTTCCTTAAATTCTGTGCCTTAATTTCTTTGCCTTAATTTCTTCATCTGCAAAATACCTAACTCAAAAAAAAAAAAACCTAACTCAAAGAGTTAGGGGGATTAATGCATTAATATGTGTAAAGCATTTCAAACGGTGTCTGGTGTTAGACCTTCGCGGTCTCCTAGGAGTTTCGACTCGCCCAGGAAACAACAAGAGTCGGAAGCCGATGCAAAACGCAAGAGGTTTATTGAAGGCCGGTGCACCGGGGTTCCTTGGTCCTCACGCAGGAGGTCGAAGAATGAACCCTTTTTGGGCGCGAATATGTCAGTTTTATAGGTTCCCATTTCCCCGTATGTAAATTATAGATTTGGTTGTGTTTTCCTGCTGATTGGTCCCGGCTTAGGCTCGGACCAGAGAGGGAACTTGTCCCCAGCTTCCTGATTGGTCTTTGACAGACACCTTTTTTACATTTTGTTTATCTCCCTCCTTCTCGGAAGGGGGCCGGACATCCTGGAAATTCACCCATTGTCTAAGAAGCCCCTATTGTCTGGAGAATTCTTAATCATTAGCTGGAACAATGTCCCTCGAGTCCCACACTGGAACACAGAGCTCTAAAAGTCTAGGCTATTATGTTTACATTTATCAATATAATGTATAATTTTATATTATTAAGACCCCTTACTCCAATTGTAAGCTTTGCATTATCCCTTTTTTGTACATATAAACACTGCATCTTCAAGAGTTTAAAAAACTTGAATTAGGATCCTTTCAATTACAAGTATCAGATCTAATCAAGGTGCTTTTTTTTTTCTTTGAGGGATTCTATTGACTTGCATAGCTGAAAATTCTAGAGAGAGATCCAGGAAAGGTCTGTATTCATGGCGTTCAAATAATGGTAGCAAGACCTGTGTTCTCTCCATATCATTTCCTCGGGAAGACAACTGTTTACCCTGGCTCTGCCTCACCCATTCTGCTAACTCCTAGCTGAAAAGAGTGATAAAGTTAATTCTTAAATTGTGATCCACAAAAGGGAGACTGCCCCAGTGGCCTGGCCCACGTCACAACTCTAAACCCAAGTCAGCCTACACTAATGGGAAACACCTGCCAAGGCATCATACCGTATGCTAGTCACAATCTTCCAACTTAGCTACCTTCCCTTGCTATAGAAAACAGGACCTGCTAGTCTTACAAGAAAATCCCCAAACTCCTGGCCAGTCATGCCATTTCCACATTGCCTCTTCTAACTCTCCGTAACACTCACTCTTGCCCCTAATCTCTTGGGAACCGAGTTCTACTGCTTGTACGGCACTGTACTGCCCCAGTCCATGGATTGTTTTCCCTGGAATAAAGGACAGCAAACTTGTTACTAAGTTGTTTTAGTTTGGTCATTTGATAAGAGGCTCTCTCTTCCCCCGTAGTTTTAACAAGCTCCAGGCTTACCTGAAAAAGTCTGATGGATGATGTACCTGTCTTGAAGACAGGTTATTTAGCCTGGGTCCTGTGACCATCTTTCCAAACTGGGATGGGGGTCAGAGCACCTGATCTACATCCTCTTTCTTCCGAAGAAGGGGAAAACTCAGGGTTCCACAACAGAAAGAAGGGGAATCATGTAGGAATTAAAACAACAGATGTTGACTGTTTTTTTTTTTAATACATTTGCCTAGGTATCCAGTGGTTAAAGCCGTGCCTCAAAGCCAGATCTGTTTGACTTGGAAGACAATGCTGTTAAATACAACTTCTTTAAATATGTTTGCTTTTCCCTGTGTGCTAATCAACGTCCTAGGTCCTACCTAGGAATGTAAAGATGTATAAGAATACTCTTGCCCCGAGGAGCTTTATTTAATGGTGGAGGCAAGTGTAAAGATGACAGTGCCGTAATTAAGGTGCTCAGAAAGAGGCCTGGAGGGCTCATTAGCAGCAATTAGAAGTACTTCCTGAATGATCATTAATCATCAACCCACACTTCTGAACTCCAGAATCTCCACCCTTCCTATGCCAGGGAGCACCACGGGAGAGACTACATGAATACAAGATTTATCTCCCGGAGGGAGGAGAAATTGTCCTCAATTATTTTATTTTATTTATTATTTTTTAAATTTATTTATTTTTGGCTGCATTGGGTATTCGTTGCTGCGTGCAGGCTTTCTCTAGTTGCGGCGAGCGGGGGCTACTCTTTGTTGCGGTGCACGGGCTTCTCATTGCGGTGGCTTCTCTTGTTGCAGAGCATGGGGTCTAGGCGCACGGGGTTCAGTAACTCTGGCACCCAGGCTCAGTAGTTGTGGCTTGCGGGCTCTAGAGCGCAGGCTCAGTAGTTGTGGAATCCGGGCTTAGTTGCTCCGCGGCACGTGGGATCTCCCCGGACCAGGGCTCGCACCACTGTCCCTGGATTGGCAGGCGGATTCTTAACCACTGCGCCACAAGGGAAGCCCCCAGTTAGTTTAATTTGACTAGAAAACCTTGATGTTTATGGTCAATTTCAGGGAAGTTACTGTACTGGATAAACAAAAATAGCAAAAAAAAGAAAAGAAATTAAATATTCTGTGATGACATATTAGAATTGATATTCTCCAAAAGTGGATATCTTGCCTAACCCTCCCCCCTCCACGGTTTTTCTTTCTTTTTTTTTTAACATCTTTATTGGAGTATTGAAATGCCCAAGGTCGCGAGGCCCCTCCACAAGACCACCAGAGTCGAGAGTCAAAGCCAAACGGCAAGGGTCATTTATTGCAGGTTCGAACCTGGACCTCCGCGCACTCCTTGCCGGTGACGCTAAGAGGTCCCGATGGAGTTTAGTTCAGCTCTTTTATAGACAAGTACAAACAAGTTCGGGACGTTTTGCGGGGCTTTCCAGGGGTGGGGAGTACTGATTGGTTGATTTTTGAACAAAGACACTAGTCGCCGTCTGATTGGTTGGACGGTTGCGGGGGGTGGGGGGGCGGTCAGCAAGCGTAATTACAGAAGCGAGAGCGGCTAGTTAAGTTTCGGTTTCCTGAGGTTTCGTTTCTCAATTGGAAATACTTAAGACGGGGCCATGGTCACAAAAAGAAATAGTGCAAACAGGAAGACTGATGCAACCCTAGCAGTGCTGCGGCCTTCACCAGCCCAACGGCAGGGCGGCGGGAGGCTGTGCGCCCAACTTCAGGCGGCGCTCCCAAATGTGGCAAGCCCAGCGCCGCGCCCTGGAATGGCCCTTTTTCGGCCCTTCTCCTCCGGGAGGAACAGAAAAGAAACTCCAGGAAAGGCACAAATTGAATGCAGGGCGTCAACTCAGTCCTATTCCCACCAAAGTAGAACATAGCCCCCTCAGTATAATTGCTTTACAGTGGTGTGTTAGTTTCTGCTTTATAATAGTGAATCAGCTATACCCCCCAATTTTTCTACACACTTTTTTTAGTACATTATGGAGAGCCTGAATTCATTCACAAGGGAATAAAAACAAATTCATTTTCCTTTGGCACTTAATGGTGAAATGGTTCATTTAATATAAAAATGACACATTGGGTGAAACCAGCTCCATCTGGATAAACGAGACAGCTGACGTTGAAGCTACACTGAGTGCCAATTAAGACTGCATTTGACATTAAATGCTGTGCTTGGCTTGCAAGACAGAATGACCAGACTATAGTAGACAACAGAGAATTTTTCATTCATTTCAAGTAAATTTTGTGAATTTACAAAGAGAAATAAACACAAGTTGAAGAACCCGCAGCACTCCATGGTTAAATCTATGAGATGAAGGGAATAATGCAATAGTGATGCTACGTGTCTGATTTAGAATTAAATGATTCTGGTACAAAGAGAGAAATGAAAACTCTTCTGGCATTTTATAAAACTTCAGTGATTTGTGAGACTATATGCTGTAAGTTCTAAGACTGTTAGCGTTGCTGAGCACTTGAGAGGTTTAAACTGTTCATAATGGACTTGTTCAGCTGCTGTCTGGTCTGGCAAATTCTTTAGGAAGAGTAGCACTCTGCTCAATAGCATTGCACCTATCAGTGGTCTCATCTTGTACAATCTGTCGTGGACATCTGCTAAGGAAACATTTTGAGTAAAAAAAGATAAAAGCATTCAGAATTGAACAGACTGTGCAAAAAAGAATGCAAGAAATTTGAAAATCAACTCTATATGCTTTGATCATAAACAATAAAAAGTATACTTTTATTTAGTATTGAACCTATAAAGAGTCAGGTTTAGTATTTGATAGAATTGGCTGATGTATCCAATTAAGTGGCTGATTATTTTTGTGGAATAATTGTCTTCACTATTTCAGTAGCTTACATATAGATAGATGTATGGACTGAATGGTTGTATACCCCACAAATCCAAATGTTGAAGCCCCCAAATCCAAATGTTGAAGCCCCCACCTCCAGACTGGCTGTGTTTAGAGTGAGGAAGTGAAGATAAATGAGGAGCTAAGGGTGGGGCCTGATCTGCTAGGATTAGTGTCCTTCTGAAAGAGAGATGACAGAGCTCACACTCCATGTGCGTGCTCAAAGGAAAGGTTGTCAGCTGCTTTGATTCTACTGGATGAGACCATAGAGCTATTCAGCTTTAAACATGCTTTAGCCTTCAAGACAAAGCAAGAATGACGCCAAAGGTGATTATATCATCTCAGGGCTGCCACCTCTACCACTTCTACCAGGTCCACAGGACAAGGCTGGTTCCTCCATTTTGAAGAGTGGGGCTAGATTCCAGTGCCTCAGGGGCAAGGTCTTGGCCCAGTGTTAGAAAGGCAGAGCTGCTCTACAGCCAGAGGGGTGATGTGGCACTCCAGTGGATCTAGAGAGCAGAATATCAAGCCAGAGAAATATTATCGAGTCTTAAGATCTAATGGAATTTGTCTTGCTAGGTTTTCAACTTGATTGGGATCTATCACCCCTTTTTTCTTCTAAGTTTTCCCTTTCGGAATGAGAATGTCTACCCTATGCCTGTCCCATCATTGTATCTCGGAAACACATAACTTGTCTGGTTTCACAGGCTCACAGCAGAAAGAGAATTTGCCTCAGGTTAAATCATAGTTGGAGTCTCACCCTTATCTGATCTAGATGATACTTAGATGATACTTTGGACCTTAGACTTCAGAGTTGTTGCAGGAATAAGTTAAGACTTTTGAGGCTGTCGGGATGGAATGAATGTCTTTTGCTTGAGAGAAAGACATGAATTAGGGGTTGGAATGAAATGTTATGGACTGAATGTTTGTGTCTCTCCAAAATCCATATGTTGAATCCCTAACTTCCAATGTGGCTTAGAGTAAATGATTAAGGATAAATAGGATAATAAGGCTGGGCCCTGATCCCATAGGATTAGTGTCCTTATAAGAAGAGACACCAGAGAGTTGGCTTTTGCTCTCTCCGTGCATGCTCAGAGGAAAGGCAACATAAACTTTATCTATTTACAAGCCAGGAAGAGGATTCTCACCAGGAGCCAAATTCTGCCAAAACCTTGATTTTGGACTTCCCAGCCTCCAGAACTGTGAGAAAATAAATTTCTGTTTTTAAACTACCCAGCCTATGAGCTGGCAAAATACAGTAGATAAGACCATGTTCCTATATGTTACTATTATATATACCCGTCTATATTAATGGAAATTACTATCTATTATTAATGGAAATTAATATCTATTATTGAATTGATTCATTGATAATGTAAATTATTTTTCCAAATATACTGTTCTAGTAGCCCTTATATTGAAAAGAAATAATACTTACCTAGTATAAATTTTCCTATTTCTACCTTAAGATTCTGCCATCCCTCACTTTATCTTCCTATCTAGCAATGAACCATTTGCAATTCCTAGCATACATAATATTTTATACCTTTATATGATTGAGCATAATGGTCTCTTCATAGAATTCCCTTTTGCCTTCTGTGGAACTAACAAACTTGTTATCTTCCAGTGTCTGAGTTACATACTACATTGACATTCTTTGTGAAGCCTAACCTTGATAGGCAGAAAAAACTCTTTCCCCTGAGATACCTGTGTATCATGTACATAGTTTAATGTATTTAGACAAATACATAAGACGTATGCAAGGAGAGGGCTGGAAGAATAAGAGCTTGTCAGAGTTAGCGCTGATGTACAATATTTCTTAGATGCAATTAAGAACAAGTAATTAAAGTTTTTTTTAGTACAAAAGTACAGGATGATGCCAAGATCCAGGTATCATCCAGAGATGGAGTAGCTGATGTTATTTATAAATTTAGTTTTTGATGAGTCTAATCGATGCAGATTTAAGTGCAAGCTAGAATTCAGAGTTCAGTGACCCATAGGAGTGAGTGGGAGGTCATTAGGGTTACTAGATTATAGAACAAGAAGAGTTATAGTTGGGTTACTAGTATGAACTTCAAAAGAGGATGAGCCTAAAGATGAGGATGGGAGAGTAATGGTCCAGAATTGGGAGTGAAATGGTCCATATCAGCAGAGGTAGTAAAATGGGTGGAAATACATCCCTTAAGTCTCCTCAGTTACCCAAGCTAGAAATCTCAGAGCCTTGTTTGACTATTATTTGCCATTCATTTGGTACAGTTAGGCCACTTCCTGGTTATCATGCTTTTTACCTATTTTTCAAATCCTACCATCTTCTCTATTCCCAAGACCTTTGCTTATGTTACTAAATTAGAATCACAGCAATAATGGGTATCTTTGGTTTATCCTTCAAGATCCACTAGCTTGCCTTCTCTACCTGGCCCTGTGCCCTGGGAGGCTATGCGCCCTAGTTTCAGTTGGAATTGGCCAGTGGCAAGCCTTAGCAGGAGATGAGAGTGAGGGAAGAGAGCGAGGTTGGGGGTATTGAATCTCCTGGTTCCTTCCATGTGAGGTATTTAAGGATACCTGTGTTGTGGCTGCAGGTCACTGTTGCTTTTGAATTCAACCAGTCTGCGTGACTCTTTGTCCGTGTTCCTATAACCTTTCATTCTCCTGTCCTTTTGCCCTTAGTGCCTGGTTCATGCACCATCCTTTGTGATTCCCCTACCGTCTGTCCATGCCTTTGGAAGTACTCCATGTGCACACCCTCTCTGGTTTATCCTACGTTGAGTGAGTGTGCCGGCTGTTGGGATCCTGCCAAACATTAACTCTTAGCTCCTCTCCTGAGTCAGTCCCACTCTGATAGCTGTTTCTGCCATCTTCCAAACACATTTCAAAAGGAGGCTCTGATCACGTCATTCTACAAACTTATAAATTGCCCTACAAGATGAATTCCATTTCTTTGACATGGTGTTTAAGACCATTTAATCACTAACCTTTTAGGGAAGAACCTCTCCCTCACCATACTCACAGAGGGACTCTGCACTCAGGCAACAATGAGCACTCAGGCCCTGGCGCAGCCTGTGGCCCTTCCTGTCTCTGCGCTTTTGCATAAATTGTGTCCTCAATGTGAAATGACTATCTCTTCCTTAGTTCACATGGAAATGTCTCTATTTATCATCCCAAAACAAATAATCATGGGAGGCTGGCAGTAATTTCCTAACTTACCTCTGGCAAATTGTACCTACTTCTATTGCCTTGCCAGTGATACTGAATTTTTATGATTATTTGGCAGATTTTCTTAGGTCTCCTAGATTCTGGGCTTCTTAGGGAAAGGAATGTGGTCTTTCTTTACCTTATTCAGTGTCTACAATAGAGTAGATGCTCAATAAAATACATGGAATAAATATGCCAGCCTGTACATTATTACTCTAGAGATCTCATAGCTGGTTAAAAGGTGAGATGATCCAGTTGTGAAATTTTATTCTATTTATTTATGGCTAGAATGTGTTTCTCTGATCCATCTGGCCAGGCAGATGTCCTTCTCCCCCAGCTGCTCATTCCATATATATCATTCCTAAACTTCAAACACAGAAAAGTTGATATGGGCAGAATATTATGAATGTTTACACTAAAAGTTAAATTTCATAATCATTCATAGGGGATAAAATTCATACCATTTTCTATCAAAAACAAATATTTACTTGCAGTTTACTTAGACATCTAATAATTTTTGAAAGAGCAGTAAAAAAAAAAAAAGTCCATGCCTTTTGACTATAGTTCAATGATTGAGATATATATAGTGGAGGTATAGTTAAATAAGACAAATTCAGTTTATTCTATTATAACATAGGTAATAAAATATTATTGCATGGATAATTTATACCTAATAAGTTAAATGGAGACCATCTTTCTTAAATCTATGATGCTATTTTCCTTTGGTTTAATGAACTACCTATAAATAATTGGTAAGTAAAATGCAAACTTCTAGTAGGATTTTTAACTCAGCCCTTTGCCACTCTTAGTTTAATAAACAGTAAGCTAAGGGGTATGCTTTCTTTGTTTTCCTGCACAGATGAAGCTTTCAAATAAAGTTTCCCACCTTCTGTTAAGCTTTCAGGGAGGCATCTGTGCCTCTGTAACTAAGCAGCTAAGAGGCTAAGGCACATATTTTTCAACTGAAAAGTCAGATCTGGATTCCTCTGCTGCCTCATTCACGTGAGACTCTACGGCAGCCCTTGCAACCCTGCTCTGGTGAAGGACGAAGGTGAAAGAGTACCTTTGAGTTGTACTGAAGTTGTTCTAAGGCCAGACCATTTGGTGGTTCACAGATTTCCTATGATAAAGGGTTCTATGAGACACTGGCCCATGAGGAACAGGAAGGACCTTTATTCTCAGGAGCAGGTTATTCTTAAGAGGTCAGAGAATGAAGACTGAAATGTAAATCACAGATTCAGCACTGAGGGTACCTGTTGAAGGAATATCATAGATTCTTGTCATTATTTCTTCCCTTAGAAGAAACACACTATTGTGGAGAAATTAATAAACTCGTTGAGCTTGAACAGAAAAATGGTCAGTTGAATAATTTGGATAAACTCAAACTATTTCCTGGCACAGGTATATCATAACATATGAAATAAAGGTTCAGTTTAAGAGTTTATGTAAACCGAATTTTCCCAATGAGTTAATAATAAATGCATTGGTTGAGTTTGCCTTTTAAGGAAGACCTGAGGATTCCTTGGGAAAAATCATTAATTTGGTAAAACGTATTTTTGGATCCAAATTTATCTGAACCAATTTAAATTTTTGTGTTCAGTGATGACGTTACTTCAGGTGATACCTGTACACTGTTTTTTGCCACTTGGCCCATTTAAAGTGGTATGAAGGTAAAGGTAGGATTACATCATCAGCAGTCTGTGTAGCCATCTAGTCTTGCAGCTGTTCACATTTGGAAAGTAAATGGAGTATATTCCATTCCCAGGGAAGACCTTCAGCAGTACCTCTTCAAAGCACTAGATCACACCAATAACCTGAAGACAAAATAAGTTGTCTAATCTGTGTCCATTTTATAAGACATTTTTCTTCATAGTTAAGTTTTGCTTAATACACCAACTCTTTGAGAAGCCATGGATCTTGAAGGAGATGAGGTCTGAAAATAAAGCAAGGCACGAGTTTCAGACCCAGAAATGCCTCAATTTCTTATGAGTTATGATCAATACCATTGTGTATGCTTTTGCTTTAATATTTCATAATAAATATTTCCATGTTAAGAGACTTACAGAATGTTGCCTTATACTGAGGTTCCACGATTACGGAATCATCTTTGTAGATTATTTCAACTTAAAAAAAATAGTATAGGTAATACTGCAGTGGGTACCTTTATTTATAAACTTGTTTTTATTTTGACTCAATACATAAACGCTCGGTAATGTTATTTTCATATGGCAAAGAATTCTGCACAGTTACATCCTTCATATTGCTAGAGCTGAAGTTATCACAGTGCCGTAACAGTGGTTGGTATAGACCCTGATCACTGTACTGTAGTATGGCAGCACTGGGAGATTGTCCTTCAGAATTTGTTCTTGCTAAATTGGTGTATATAAAAGAGTGTCTTAAGATAGCAGGTCTTTTACCTATGTGTTTGGTGATCTATCTGCAAAGTGTCATTATCATCAAACATCTAAACTTGCAGATAATTTATTCCAGGGAGATACTCTATTGCTTCCATTACATAATCCTCAAACTATATAATGAAAAGCATGGTGCTTCCTTCACAAGCATTCCCTCTATAGGCAGCTGGACAAGGGCCTGACAGGTTTCGTTTTGTTTTGTTTTTTAATTTATTTTGTTGTTTATTTATTTTTGGCAGTGTTGGGTCTTTGTTGCTGCGCGCGGGCTTTCTCTAGTTGCGGCGAGCGGGGTTTACTCTTCGTTGCGATGCGCAGGCTTCTCATTGAGGTGGCTTCTCTTATTGTGGAGCACGGGCTCTAGGTGCGTGGGCTTCAGCAGTTGTAGCGCATGGGCTCAGTAGTTGTGGCTTGCGGGTTCTAGAGCGCAGGCTCAGTACTTGTGGCGCACGGGCATAGTTGCTCTGCAGCATGTGGAATCTTCCCGGACTAGGGCTCGAACCCGTGTCCCTTGCATTGGCAGGCGGATTCTTAACCACTGCGCCACCAGGGAAGTCCAGGTTTTGTTTTGATAACTTCAGAGAACTAAGGAATACAACAGTGCCTGGTGCAGGAAGGACAAAAAATTAACAGTGCTAAAGATGTATTAGAGACCTTTGTGAACCCTCCAAATTTATGAGTAGACAATGATATGAATAGCATGAGGACTTGGAAAAGTTTTAGCCAAGACCTTATATGCACTCAGGAGTAAATGCTCAGGTAATTCTGTCCTTTCACATACAGTTGTGCTTCCTTGTATAGGTTTAATAAACTTTGTTTAGGGAGTAAATTCCTCTCCTTGATTTTTGAAAATCAAATTGCCCAGTTGCAGCTTCTTAGATTTCTTCCCTGTCACTGGCAATGGCTTATACAAGCACACACTATATTTCATATAATTTTATCCCATTATTAGGATTACTAGGTAAACTAAATTAGAAATCAACACATCAAAATAAAAATTGTAAATGCTGTGCAGATGGCTAGGCTCAATGTAATGTTAATTGATTGAAACTAAAAGTTCAGATTATAAATTACATGTTCAGTGGGCCTTCCAGATAACTCGTATTTAAAACTATAATTATTCAATTGTTGAAAAACAAAGTTCTACTATATTTTGAAAACGACTTTATAAGAATGACTCTCAGCCTTTATGCATGGAAAGAAGAAACTCTATTTTACTTAAGGAAAAAACTTCCCTTGTGCTGGCTAATATTGAATAGTTTTATTAACCTGAAAGTTACTAATTTACAGAGTTTTAAAAGATCTTTTAACAATTTCAGGCATATGGTGATATATGTATAAATATATATGTATACATTTAGGGAGTGTGGTGATATATATTTCTAGGCTCCTAATTTCCCTGACCAGATGCAAGTGTACCTATCCCAGCCACAGTCTATGCATATACCAGTTCATATGACTGTGGATGTGCTACATAAACACACACCCTTTATAGTTTTGATACATAGTATAGACCATCTTCTGCCCCTTATTTACATTTTTTTTTCATTTTAAAATGTCTTGGAGATTATTCCATATGTGTCTTATTCTTTTTATAAGCCACACAGTGTTCCATACATCATTAGGTATTGGTCAGCTCCAGTCTTTCACTAATATAAAAATACAGTGATGGATATTCTTATAAAAATACCATAACATACATACTTGATAATACTTTTTAAATAATTTAAAAAATTGAGTTGGTGTATCAAAGGATAGGTGCATCTTTATAACTAATAATTGCTACAAAATCTTTTTCCAAAGAGTTTGCCACCTTGCCCTCTAACAAAGAATGTGAAATCAGCACACTGCATACTGCATGGACATTTCAGATGTTACCTTTGTCAATCCTGTAGGTGGAAAGTATCTCCACATGGATAGTTTGATTTACATTTCATTAGTTAAGACTGAGGTTGAGCATCATTTCACATGCTCTTGCTGTCAACTGTGCTTTTTGTGAATACATGCTTTTTCCAAAACACATGGTAGGCTTGGTTTTTGTTTATAATAAACCTTTTATACAGACATTAAAATTTGGGTGGTCAAATTTATTAATTCTTTAATAGTTTAAAGGTTGGAGTCATGCTTAGAAAGACCTTTGTACTCAAAATTATTTTTTTATTCTTTAAAAAATATTTTAGAGCATTTTCTCACATTTAAATCTTTGATTCTTCTGGAATTCTCATAGGTAAAAGGAATGTGGAAGAGATTCAGCTTGTTTCATAGCCATTCCCCTCAACCTTTAAGAGTTATTACACTGCCTTAAGACTATGTATTCATCAATATTTACTCTACTAATCGGAAATGCCATATTTACCATACACTAAAAATTTGTCTGTTTTTGAAATCTTCACTTCTGTCTGTATGTTCATGCTTCAGTACCAAACTGTTTTTTAATTCATATGGCTTTATGCAATCATAGAACTAGTCTTATTACTTTTTTTTCTCTTTGTGTTCCATATTTTTTATGAAGTCTAGTAATCTTCTCCAGTCACCTAAAATTCCTGTTGGTATTTTATTGCAATTAATTTAGGGAAAGTTGGGGGGCTTCGCTGGTGGCGCAGTGGTTGAGAGTCCGCCTGCCGATGCAGGGGACACGGGTTCGTGCCCCGGTCTGGGAGTATCCCACATGCCGAGGATCCCACATGCCGCGGAGCGGGTGGGCCCGTGAGCCATGGCCGCTGAGGCTGCACGTCCGGAGCCTGTGCTCCGCAACGGGAGAGGCCACAACAGTGAGAGGCCCGAGTACCACAAAAAACAAAAAAAAAATTAGGGAAACTTGATATTACTTTATAATTGAGATTTTCTATTCAATAATATTCTATAGAATAGAAAAGTATACATTTAGAATAAATCAATATTTATCTCCTCAGTTTCAGAAGTTAGGTTTTGTACAGATCTTACAAATCTTATTTCTAGATACTTTACTTTTTTTTACTACTATAAATATTTTTCTTTCAAATATGTGGCTATTAATTTTGTTAATTGTATAACCTGCCGTGTTTACTGGATTATGTTCTTAAAATACATTTTCATCAAATGTTTAAGTATAAAATTATTTATTGAAAATTCTGTATCTTCCTTTACAAATATTTTGGGGACTCAAACTCTTTGGATCTGTGGATTTATAATCTTCTTCAAAATTAGAAAATTTTGGCCATTATTTTTCAATTTTTTTTCTGCATACTGCCCTCTTCCCCTTTTTCTGGGTTTCCAATTTTATGTTAAACTACTTGATATTTTTTCATAGGTCATGGATGTTCTTTATTATTTTTCAGTCTTTATTTCTGTGCAGTCAGGAGCTCAGCTGAGCTGAAAGAGCTGAGCTGAGCTACCAGGTGTTGGAGTAGCTGGTGAAAGCAACTAGCCCAAAATAAAAGAGTTAAACCTTCATCACTTACTGTGATGGTGTAAGCAAGAGGATAAAACCACAGAAAGCTTCCACTTCCTCTCTTCATTGTCCCCCATAGAACACACCTGGTAGAGGGGAAAGTGGCTCAGTGCAGACTCTTGGAGTCTTCCCACTGTTGAGCACCCGCACCTCACACCCCAACAAAAGACCTGGGCAGTTTTGTGTTCACTGGGGTCAGAGAGAAGGCAAGGGGGAAAGACTGGGGTGGAGAAGGACTGGGTACTGAATCTGAGTGGGGAGAAGTATTTTCAGTGTTTCCCTCTGTCCTCAAGGCCTGATCTCCCCCCTGCCCCATAAGGAGGACTGAACAGATGTACTTGGACACCTCTTTTCAAGGCCGCAGTTAAAGAAATCCGAGAATGAAGGTGCCTGGGCCATGGATGCAAATATGCAAAGAGCATGGCCAGCCATCTGAGTCCTTGACCTCAGCTCTCTTCAGAAACAAATGTGCCTGAGTCCAGTGCGGGGAGGGCAGCTTTTCCAGTATGGCCTATCAGATAAAGTCTCTATAATGGCCTATGGTCAGGGCTGAAAAGTCACACACACAGGTTTTTAACCAGGAACCAGATCCTCACGTGCTTAGTTGTGGGCAGGTTCTATTTATTCAAGTTACTGATAGGTGTTTTCCTACAGTGTCTGATTCAGTGTATTTTTCATTTCAGAGATGGTATGTTTTTTTTTAACATTTTATTTATTTATTTATTTGGTTGTGCCGGCTCCTTAGTTGTGACATGCGAACTCTTAGTTGTGGCATGCATGTGGGACCTAGTTTCCTGACCAGGGATCGAACCCGGGCCCCCTGCATTGGGAACTCAGAGTATTAACCACTGTGCTGCCAGGAAAGTCCCAGAGATGGTATTTTTTATCTCTAGAGTTTGCGTTTACGTCCTTTCATTTTTATTTATTTATTTTAAAATATTTTAATTTACTTATTTATTTGGTTGCACCAGGTCTTAATTGTGGCAGGTGGGCTTCTTAGTTGCGGTACATGAACTCTTAGTTGGGATCTAGTTCCCTGACCAGGGATCGAACCCTGGCCCCCTGCATTGGGAGCGCGGTGTCCTATCCACTGCACCACCAGGGAAGTTCCATATGTCTTTTTAAATATCATTCATTTTGCTCACTGTGCTCATGTTTTCGTCTGATTTCTTGAATGTACACATCATATGCACAATAGCTGCTTTAGTGCGTCTCTGTCTGTGTGTCACATCCACCGTGTCTGTTATTTCATAGTTTGTTCGTATTACTGAGTTTTCTCCTAATTATGGAATATATTATATATTTTCTTGCTTCCTTTGCCTGCCTGGTACTTTTTTACTGGATGCCAGATATTGTGTTTTTTTACTTTTTTGATGGCTGACTTTGTTGTATTCCTTAAAATCACTTTGGATTGTGTTTTGGCAAGCAGTTAAGTTAATAAAAAATCAGTAAAAACCTTTCGAGTCTTGCTTTAAAGCTTGGTCAGGAAAGGTCCAGAGTAGCCATTGTTCCAGGGCTAATTTGGCCCCTCTACTAGGATGATACCCTACAGAGGAGTCTACCTGATGTCCATGTATTACAAGGTCTTTCCACTGTGGGACACAGACTAGGTATATATGAACAGATTAGCACTCAGGCAAAGATGCAAAAGGACCCCTGTGCAAATCTCCAGAGCCCTCTCTCAATCCATGTAATAATTTTCTTTTAGTACTGTACCCCATCAAATCTAGCTGTGTGGGCCTCCCTAACCCAGTGAGGCCACAGACATCGGTATAGAGTCTTCCTCCCTGCACTGTAGCCTAGACTTTGACTCCAGGCAGAAAGCTGGTCAAATCATATAGCTCACTTTGTTCCTTATTATGGATATCACATTCCTTTGTACTGCTGGTTATCTAGTGTCTGAAAATTATTTTCATGTATTTCGTCTGGGTTTTTTTCAGTTATTGAAGTGTATATTAGTTCCTATCACTGTGCGTTGACCTGAAATAAATAGCCTGCAAGATATTTAATTCTCTGGCAAAGATACGTTTATTTGGGATCAGTAGAGAATTGCAGTTTGAGGTCTGCAGCCATAGCGAGGTATGTGCAAGTCCCTGCTTGGCAAGGGGAGGAGAACTGTTTTATAGAGCAGCAAAGAAAGCTGGGTGGGTTAAGTAAACAAAGAGTCTAGGACTTTTACCTAGGAATAAACCTACCTAAGGAGACAAAAGACCTGTATGTCAAAAACTATAAGACACTGATGAAAGAAATTAAAGATGATACAAACAGATGGAGAGATACACCATGTTCTTGGATTGGAAGAATCAATATTGTGAAAATGACTATACTACCCAAAGCAATCTACAGATTCAATGCAATCCCTGTCAAACTACCACTGGCATTATTCATAGAACTAGAACAAAAAATTTCACAATTTATATGGAAATACAAAAGACCCTGAATAGCTAAAGGAATCTTGAGAAGGAAAAACGGAGCTGGAGGAATCGGGCTTCCTGACTTCAGACTATACTACAAGGCTACAGTAATCGAGAGAGTATGGTACTGGCGCAAAAACAAATATAGATCAATGGAACAAGATAGAAAGCCCAGAGATTAAACCCACGCACATATGGTCACCTTATTTTTGATAAAGGAGGCAAGAATATAGAATGGAGAAAAGACAGCCTCTTCAGTATGTGGTGCTGGGAAAACTGGAAAGCTACAGGTAAAAGAACGAAATTAGAACACTCCCTGACACCATACACAGGAATAAACTCAAAATGGATTAAAGACATAAATGTATGGGGAGAGAGAGAGACAGAAACAGAAAATATATAATAGTATTACCATTTCTGGATGGCATAATGGAAGTTACAAAATGCTATGGGAAACAAATAGAAATAAGACACCAGTTTGCCCAGAGCATGAAGGAAGGCAGAGACAAGAAGAAGTATGGAAAAGCATTAGATGTGAACCTTAGAAATTGGCAGAAATTTTCTAATTAGTCAATTGTAGGAAAGATGTTAATTGAAGAGGGAACAGCAACTGTGAGGCACAAATACTTAGAGAGAAAAGGCTGAAGACAGGTGGAAAGAAAGTTTACGATAAACGTTGTTTAGTGGTTGTATGTCTTGCTAGATGCTTCTGGCTCTTTCCATGACCGTATTACTGAAAGAAGACTGATGTATCATCTATTCTCCCATGTCTTGCTGCAGATTCCAAGCCATTATTATACTGAATGTGTTTTGTAAATTATAAACAGTGACACAAACGTTAAGTATTAGCTCCGGTGGATTCCAAGATTGGTCCATAAACTTAAATATGGCACATAATTATCCTAGCTTTCAAATGACAATGTCCTAAAACTGATCATTGAATAAAATGAATAGAATGCTGATGGTAGCTATCTTAAGTGGATGTGACGGTAGTGAAGAATTGTGGAAGGAAAGAATATGGTGCAGAAAAAAGTAATTTATTTTAATCTACTGTCACATAAGATTTGGCACTTTTATAAAAGGGAAGAGGTTATTAATCGTTTACATTTTTAAATTGTATATAGGCATTTTGCATTTCATGTTGTACTAAGCGGCTCATTTGACATTATCTATTAAATTCCTGGGCTTTATATTTCAGCACCTCTGTGCTCACTT
This sequence comes from Delphinus delphis, assembly GCF_949987515.2. Lineage (NCBI taxonomy): Eukaryota > Metazoa > Chordata > Mammalia > Artiodactyla > Delphinidae > Delphinus > Delphinus delphis. The sequence goes on along the minus strand of NC_082691.1, from coordinate 26,905,847 downwards.
TATCACTGTGGCCCCTATTAACAATATGTGTTTTATCTGTTTTTTATCACGGCCCAAGGAGAAAGTTCTTGGATTGTATTTTGTCAGATAATGGGAACTACTTAATAATAATTTATAAAGGGAAAAAGATGAACACCAGCAATTAATTTTTGCCTCCCTTTAGCTTTTCTGTATGAATAGACTGCAAACTATCTGAAACTAAGGACTTTCTTTTCAACTTCAAATTCTTAGTGTTAACTAGTGTTTGATCAGAAATACGCATTCAATAAATATTATTGAATGAATGAATAAATTCATGAAAGAAATTGTATTATAAAAGAGAGACTATTGATCATTGATTGGTCAACAAAAAGTTCAAACTCAAAAGTATAAAAGACAGGTCAATTAACTGAATAAGTTAACCTTTTTTCATCACACTAACATAATAAAGATGTTAATAGCAAGGGCACAGAGAAATTGGTGTATTCAGACAGTGCTTATGAAAAATAAATTGAGCCAGTCTTTGGAAAACACTTTTCTCCTTAAAAACTATTTATATCCTTCTATTCTAAATTCTTCTTTTAGGAATCTATCCTAAGGAAATAATCCAAACTTTTTAAACAGATATATGTAAACAGATAATCATTTTAAAAAGTGCAAAATAATTGAAGCAGCCTAAATGGCATCTAATGGAGAAATGTGGAGGTAAATTCTTGTACCCTTTTAGTGGAGCACTAGGCAGAAATAAAAAATTATGTTTAGGAATACAGTCGTAGAAACAACTTCTTAAAATGTCAGGCTGTTTTGTCAAAAGCCTTACTTTCGGTTTCAATGTTCGTAGGATTCGTTGGCAAAATAACCACTCTACATTCAGTTAATCCAGAATTTAGAGATAGTTTATTGAATTAACAAAGATTACAGTATACTAATTAAGAAAAGAATAGTATAACTAACCAAGCAAGAATAGTAAAGACAGAGGTTTATACGTCACCGAATTGGGGAAGCACCTACATTCAGATCCAAGCAGCGCAGGGAAATCCCTTGAACAGCAATCTGGAGTCCCAGTTGGGAAGGTCCTGGGGGGTGCGTCCATCCCACGGGTGAGATTTCAGAGTGTCATCCAAAGGAACCCTGCTTTTATTGCCAAGCAACAAGCTGATAATCATCAGCTTATGTGTGCAAATGTTCAGCTCTGGCTACTATGTTAAATGCTTGTATTTCTAATCATAAGTCTCAGAATGTTCGCTGATCCCCCGGAACTGGCTAGATTCCCAGGGCCCAGGAAGCTCCGTGACCCACTCCCTTCTTTGTGACTTGCTCCCTTCCTTATCTGTGGGTTCTCAAGACCTACTTTCGTGGTTTCTGCCAGTCGGCAGTTTGGCATGTAACTCTTTCCAGGGTCTCCGTTCAGTCAAAGACCTGTTGTTGCCTCTGAAACCTGAACAAGACCATTTTACTAGCTTCCCCAACACAAGCAAAATTATTGGGATAAAAATTTATACATATAATCTTTTGACGCATATGCATGTTATATGCATAGGAGAAAAAATTAAAGTGGTCAATTCAAATTTTGCATATAATATTTTTGTGGGTACTTCTTAAAATATTTTGTAATTTGTATGGCAGTTACTGACTCTTGCCAGTTCCATTTCCATGACTGTCATTATGTGTCCACTCACTGATAGTGAAATAATAGTGAATGTTTACTATGTGCTTGACAATCTGCTAGGCACTGAGAACATAAATTGAATGTAATGTATTTATGATGCTAGTGATCAGTAAAATGCCATCTATGGGGGAAGTTTTTGCTGAATTTCAGCCTATTATCTGCAACCCTGCTAGCCTTTCCAGGTATTGCATTTCCAGGTAGTGCATCACTAACAAAGCTGTTGTGAGGAAGGTAGTGACATAAGAGAGCTTAAAAACTTTATCTTTGGAGGTGAAGAAGTCAAAAGAGGATTTTATCAACAGATAGCTTTTCCAAAAAGCAAGTGGTGGGGAAGGGGTGAGGAGAGGAAGTTTTTTAGAGAGTAATTTAGGTGTTTCTATAAAATTATGAAAATATATAAAATCTAAATACTTCAGCTTTGTAGTAGTCTCCTGGCCCCAAATCCAGACTTGTAATACTATAGTATCCTGAGATTTTTCTCTGCCCTTGACTTTTCTCTGCTTAATACAATCACAAATGTCGTGGATTCTCTCACACGACTTTTTGAATTTAAAGGTGGTGCAATGCTATTGAAATGAATATCTGGAAGAAGAGAGAGCAGTGCCTAAATGTCACTTAATAAACCATAAAACAGATGATCTGAACTTAGGAACTGACTGTATTAGCAGCTTAGTGTGATTCAGAAAGACACTGGAGTTGGAATCGGAAGACTAGTGGTTGAGTTTCTGCTCTACTGCTGCTCAGAATAAGATCTTGGACAAGTCTCTAATTCATTTTTTTTAACTTGTTAATTGATGATGAGAAATCGCTTTATTTACCTACCTACCTATGTTATCAGTTTATTAAGATCAGTTTAAAGTTTAAATGAGAAATGTAAATGAAAATGTGTTTCTCCACTAAAGTGGTATACTATATATACATATATCGTATGTATATATACATATACATATATATATCATTATAAGTGGTAGTAACCCTGATAACATCAAGATACCATATTTTGCTTATGACCCGTATGCCTTTGCCTGAAAGAAAATGACCAAGAATATTTTAGTATTCTTTCCACTCTATTTTAACTACTTCTAAAATTTTTAGCAAATATTATAGTTAAAACAACAGTAAGAAGAATTTCAGTAGTTAAGATTGACAGGGATAACTTGGCTATGCTACAAAGCAAGTTTGACTTCCATAGGGACAAAATCTCTTTATGTAGTCCATTTGTACAGTTGTCATCCTCATGTAATAAATTTTATACTTTCAAATTAATGGAATATTTTTAAAAGGTAGAATAATTGATACCGATGGAGAAATCATCCAAAAATTATTCTTAAGTGTTCAAGTGTGTCCAAATTTCACTGCCCTTTTGAGTCTGAGAGCATTGTCTTTATAATTTTTGAATATTTTTATTTAAAACTTTGTAAACAACTTCATCATATGGGATTTTTAATCCATTTTCATTTCTACTGTGTGAAAAAGAATTGAGCTCTCTAAGAGAAGCAACTTGAACTTTTTTCTCTTTATGACATCTAATGAAAAGGCATACATAGGTCCATAGACAAAGGGATGAACCAAGCGATAGAGAAATGGTTAATGACATTTATCATTGCATAAACTCTACATTTAGAATGTCGAGGGGTTTAAATTCGTCAGTTAATCTCTATGGAGCAAAAAAGCAATTTCAGTATGGCACATCTAATATTTATAGCATATGAGTTGGCACAGAAGTTGTTCTATTGAGATCATTTAAAAAAAAAAAATCTATTGATGGACTTCTCTGGTGGCACAGTGGTTAAGAATTCGACTGCCAATGCAGGAGACATGGGTACCAGCCCTGCTCTGGGAAGATCCCACATGCCGAGGAGCAGCTAAGCCCGTGTGCCACAATTACTGAGCCTGTGCTCTAGAGCCTGTGCTCCACAACAAGAGAAGCCACCACAAGGAGAAGCCTGTGCACAGCAACAAAGAGCAGTCCCTACTCGCCACAACTAGAGAAAGCCAGTGAGCAACAACGAACACCCAACGCAGCTAAAAAAAAAAAAAAAAAAAATATTGATTCAGGCATGCCTGGTACAAATTATCTGCTTCAGAAAACACATCATTATTCTTCCCTTTTATAAGTTTGACTAAATGGGCAGAAAGTCCAGTCTGGTGTGTGTGTGTGGTGTGAATAAATATTCATCCAACTTAAAGTTTAAAACAAATTTATCTCTATTATGACAGAAAAGAGTAACTCAGGAGAAATGGAAATAGATAGAAATATTCAGACCCCATCATTCTGTCCTGCTTTCCCACTATCCTTTCCCCAAGACACATACCTACCTTAACTGAGTTGCATCAAAGTAGTTACTGAATGGTTTCTGGTCCTTACCTAGTCATATATATAATTTTTGTTAAATATTTGTTAGTTGCTTTTTATTTTTTTTTAGTTTTTAAGAGCCATGAAAAATAGACCCATAGAAGAACTTGAAAAACAATTAGAACTGTCAAAGTTTATAAAATTGCTCCTAGCTAACTTAAACAAATTCAGGTGTTTGTTTAAAGCACTCATTCAAAATTCTCTGTTTGTACCTCATCACATGCAAGCTTTGTTCTGACATTTTATTAATGTAACACTTTTAGTAAGATTATATTATATAAATATTGTAAATATTAACAGTGAAAGAGCATCTGAATCGGTTATTCAGTAAGTACCCACTAATATTCACAAATATTTCTTGTTACCTTTAGAAAAAAAGGCAAGTTAATTGCAAAATGATAAACACTTTCAATATTCAACACATTTAGAATGCAGACCTAGTTTGAGATATTTGATTTACAAGTTTCATATACAATTACCCACATTCATAAAACATTGCCTACTGAGTAATATAAGAAGTCCTTGTAACTGTATACCTACAATAAGAGGCAGCACTGCCAAACAGCTAGTTGTGTCATTTTAGATTCCAGATTAATAGCCAGTCTACTTGGAGCAGATGTTAAATCCTCGTTTACACTGCTGTGCATCTATTGTCTATTTCCAGTGGAATGGGTTTTGCTCTGATCAATAACTGTATCAGCCTAGTTGTTCATCTTATTAGAGAGGTCAGAGCAGTGACAGAGGTACATCTATTTTCATGTCAAATAAGGTTGGAGGTAATGAATCCTTCCCAAGTAAATAAACAACACTTCTGCGATTGTCCTTCGGTCTTCTACTACAGAGCCTATCATGATTAAGCGCAGGCACTTGGGGAATTGGAAGTGTTGGCACAACCTAAAGCATTTTTTACTCTGAAATTTATTTTCATCTCTGTGGTATTTTCAGTTCTTGAGTAGTGACCCGGTTGCATTACATACATCTAAGATGATGCTTGTTATATAATGCATTTACGTAAGTGGGAAAATGTAGCAGAGAGATGGTTCCAAAATACAGCCAGTTGAAATTGTTTGCAGTTGCCTCCATAACAGTGAAACCCCTCTGCAAGCTTAAATATTACACTTATCACGATAATAATTAATAAACATGCCTAATGAGCACGATGCAAAAGTGCATATAAATGCATGTTAACCTACATAGCTTGTTAACACTTGGTGGATGGAAGTCTAATATGGTACTCTCTTAAATGCCTAAATGAGGCCAACACAAGTCTACAGGGAGGTGAAGCACAAAAAGATGTTCAGACAAATCTAGAAAGGTTCTATATGGAAGTTGAGTTGTTTTAAAGGGAAAAATAAGAAGGTGATGTCTTGCTTGCTTGATGGACAGAGCATGTTGTTTCTGGTGGATTAAGTTACTGTATTTCATCAGGCCTGTTTCCTGTAACAGACTTGGATGGGATGAGTAGGTTCAGTCACTCTGATTTGTAGTCACTTGCTGAACTGCTAGCCTTCATTTTAGCCCCCATTTTGACCTTGATTGACCAGGTAGCCTTGTCCCTTGAGCCCTGTAGTCATCAGTAACTAGATTGGTAAAATACAGAAAATAACCCCTCACCAAACAGCCATCGTTGGGGACAGAGAGTTCTTCATGTCATTAGAACAAGGTGAAATCTTGCCAATTATCAGAATAATTGACAACCGTGGTAGTGGACAGGCCGTGAGCCTGTTGTTGGCCAGACTCTGGAGGCCCAAGACCAGAATGCAGTTTCCAGAGGTCCAAAGTAGACAGCAGTACTTTGGTGTCAAGGCTGGGGTTCACAGGCCAACTCCAAGCCTGAGGGCAGCACCATGGATTTAGAGGAAACAGGAGCGGGCCAGGTTACTGAGGCCAGACTCAAATTTGAAGAGCAACACATTGAGACCAAGTCTCTAGAGCAAGGGCAAAAGTCAGTGATAACCATGTAGCTGAGCTAATAGTTCTGGCGTAAAAGCAGGAACAAAAGAGAAGCTTAACCCTGAATCTCCTCAGTTTCTGGCTTAGGAATAGTCTTTAAATTATGGAAAATGAAAGACACAATTACCATTGCTAAGGCTAGAGCAGAATCTTTATGTAGCAGTCTTTTGCCCTGGTATCCAAGTGAGAGAGTTGTGGATTCAGCACTCTTCATAGCTCACTACATTGAAGGATGATACGGAGTGGTCCGACCCTATGCTTCGTGGGAAGCCTCTCTGTAGTCACTTCTTATTTCTCTGGAAAACTTGGTAAAATGTTTACATATAAATTTTTGCCTGTGGGATGGCAAAACAAAATACATATCCTTGTAAGTCCTGAAAAGTCAATAGCATGATTCCCACTCTGGTGAAAACTGTGTATCATTAATAGTATGGCAATTCATCAGCATGTAAGTCTTCTTGCATTTGCCAACAATCACTCTTTGACTTGTAGTTGGGATAATTAAGCATCAAGTTTATAAAAAGGTACAATATATGGATCACAACTTTGCATGGACATCTATAGCTAATAGTATTGGGTTTTATTTTTGTTATTCATTAAATCATATAGCTACAATTAAAATTGTTCCAACATTTTCTTAACTATTTTAAAGATGTTCAAATTTCGCTGAAGCATCTTTTAACTCAGTGGTTGGGTTGACAAACTACAGCCCACAGGCCACATCCAGTCTACCACCTAATTTTCTATGAACTTCAATCTAGGAATGTTTCTTATTGATGAACATTTTCAGTTGATTTGATGATAGGGGAACACTAACTTTGAACACAAATTGAGCAAAATATTGTTCCCTCAAAACAATTTTATTTTCATTAGTAGACTAATATTACAAAATATTATACTCAATTATTCCTATATTGAAGTTTGTCAATAAAAATTGTGGACTTTACGTTTTCCCTGTTACATGAGAAATGACATAATACTCTCATTTTTGCCTCTTCTCCACAAAACCCAGAATACATATTATCTAGTCTTACAGAAAAATTTGCTGACCCCTGTTATAAATCATCAAAGCAAGTTTGCTTTCTGTGCATTATACATTTAGACATAGGACAACTTTTAAGTCTTTAAGATAATATTTGATATTTAGGGCAAATCTGGTTAATGACTATTTTCTATTAGCAAGAAAATAAATGATAAGGATAGTTGAGCTTAGTAGATTCTGTCCTACTAAATAATTCAAAACATTCACATTGATAAAAAGAATTTTGTTTCAAAATCTAAAATTAAAAAACCCTAATATCAAAATCTTATATTTAGTACTATATTAAGAATTTTGATATATCTATAGGTAGTTCAAATAATACCAAATTAGTAAAACAGGATATTAATGGAAAAGAATTATAAAGAGAATGAGAGCAAATGTTTTATATCAATATAATGGAAGTAAATCATATTTTTTAAAAACTTAAATGTTTTCAAAAGTATAAAGAAAAAATGAAAACAATCAGTTGTTTAGAAAGACAAAGCTTTTTTGTCAAGTTGCATAATTCTTAAGTTTTTAATTATCCACTAATAGGCACATTTACAGAAATACTAAATTAGTGATGCAATGAAGTCATATAGAATGTTACAGCACGGCCAATAGACCACAATAATAAAGGAGGTATCTTGTCATTAAAGATGGAAAAAGTATTACTTCTTGCCTTCAGTTTTTAAATAACATGCATTTATATTGTGTTTTGTATATTTCATTTCTAAACAGTGACATGAAGAAAGATATATTTTGTACCATGAAGGTAATTAGATTCTTGAGAACCCATCAACTAAAGTAACTTTAGTGATTAGAATATATGCAAACATTACCCATTTTTCTTCAAAAAGCGAGACTGAATTAAGACGACAAAACAGTCTTTAAGCTCGAATTTTAAAATCAGATCAAACGATAGGACTGTGACCTGTTATTTCTCCTTTTTAATAAGGGATCCATTTCACATGATAAGTAAATTAGTAAGATGGAAATGGATAGATAAGATTTAATGTCCTTATTAACATTTTAAACAAAGATGCCTAGATAGCTAAATGTCACCTATCTTTTATTATTTTGTCTAGTTATTTCGATGATACCTCGAGTCCCCATAACTGGTCACCAGAACCACCAGGACCATAAAACGGTTAAATGTAATAAGACAGTTAAAGCCAGTGGTACAGGGTCATGACAGTACATGGCACAGCCTGGATGCTAATACAGCCCTGCCTGAGTCCGTAGGAATAAGAAGGAACCGTTCATCACTGTCATACTTTGCTGCTAAAAGTCCTCATTTTTAAGTTGAAGAACCTAAGACGTAGGAAGAAATACATTGTCTCAGATTGCCTGTATTATACTTCAGTTGTGCTCTGATCAATAAAATCCTGAAATTTAGAGAGTTCTGTACAACTTATACCTAACGATTTTTATTGAAAACTTTTATTCTATTGTATATCCTGACATAATTTTGCTATGCAGATATGACTAACTAGTGAATGACCATTCATTCCATTTCAATAGAGAATAACATTTTAATGTCATGAAATATTTCAGTATTGCTCCTTGACCTGATGACAGCTGTGAGAAAGAGTTCCCCTTCCTGTAAGCTCTTAACATTCAATAGCCTTCTTAAGCTCTTTAACCAGCACCCATAAATTTGAAAATCAGCTTTGTAAAATAGCTTTTATATTTATCCCTCTCTCATACCTGTTAATTCTCTACAGAGGTTAGAGTTACATGACTTAGTAAAAATTTCCTTTTGAATGATCTAAAGGTAAAACTCAACATACCCTAAATGTAATTTTGTTCACCACTAATACCCATACCTCAAACCCACCTTGGACATTAACTTCCCCCTCATATTTCATTAGTATTTTATCATTGTAATCCTAAAATATTCACCCAGATCACCCCCAAGTCTTTATCCCCAAGTCTTTATAAAATGAAAATCATTTTATTTCACAGTTTCAACATGTTTTAAATCTGTTACAATAATCTAACCTCTTCACACTGGAATTCACCCTCCACACTACTTTCCGAACAAACACACACACACACACGCACAAATACACAATCTGACATGGACACTTGTCTGTTTGAAACTCTTTGGGATAGTCTAATATCTGCAGAATAAAGTTTGTCTCTTAGCATTAGAGGCTCTTCGTGATCTGCATCCATTTCTTCTCTAATCATCAGTTTTTCCTTGTCATGTTGCTCAATCTTTAGGCACAAGCTTGCTCCTCAGACCCAGATTTAGTTATGTCACTTTATGCTACTGTGCCTTGTCACTTGAAATTCCTTTTTATCTCACCTTTTCCGCTTATCCTTCACATTCTAGACCTTTCTCTTCTGTGTAGCATTTTTAGACCTGTCCTTGCTCCATTCAGAATTATTACTTTTTATGATTTTATAACATGCTATATAGCATGCATAGACTATTCTATTGCAAATTTTCTCTTTCTTACCCCTACTAGATTGTGTGTGGCTAGATGACAGAGGTTGAGTGTTATTAATCTTTTTATTCTCCATAAGCTATTTGAGCTATTTAGCAGTGGCTCAAATATATTAGAGAACTAATAGTTTCAAATGAATAAAAGCATGAATAAAAATGATTCTATTCTTTTTTGGCAAAAAATCACATCCTAACTCCTAACCATAGTGTTAAGCCCTTTCATAGCACAACCCTAGCCTGCTCGAGAGTATTGTTCTGCTTTGAGTAAGTGTTCACAAACTTATACAATGAACAAACCATGTAAACAATAAATCTATATTGAGTACATTATGCCTCTAACTAGTTTATTCTTATGCTTGAAAATTTTAATAATAAATATATATAATTAACATTTTAATATATATTATATAATATACAATATAATTACAGATATATATTAAATTATATATACATTTATTGTATATTTTATAGAGAAAATAAATTATGAATTGATTATAACATAATTATATAGTAATTGTTATTTAAATGCTTATTATTGAAATAATAAATGTTAGATATTATCCAAGAAGTAATAATTTGCATTTATAAAGCACTTTTATAGCTGTAATGCCCTTCCATATAAATCTGACATATTTTTTAAAACTTGGTATTTGGCAAGACACATAATCCCCATTTTGTAGAAAATGAAATTGAGCTTTGAATTGCTGAAATAATTTGTTCAAGGTCACAAAGTAAGGAATGAACCAGGATAGAACACATGACTTGTGTTTCCCAGTGCAGTTTTTTTCTACCACATCCCATTCACAGAAAAACAATGGGGTAAGTACACAACAGCATAATTTTATTTTGTCACCTCTTATATAATAAATGTGTATGAGAAAATTAGATTCATTCCAGGTATGTGCTTAGCTCCTGTAAAGTTCCAGTACTGAAAAGTTGAAGGAGATGACAAAGGTAATTCTGTTGCTTATACACCAGTTGTTTCATTTTAAATTCTTCCTAAAGTTAGCTGTACTAGAATTTTTCCACTCAGCAACCTCTTGTGACTGTTTACCCCCGAGCTGTCAAAATTATATCGTAATGGAGGGAGAAATTTTTTTATCTTAAAATAAATTTTCTCTGAAAATAAAAGCAGCCACCCAAGTTCACCCTGTCCCTAGCCATCTTAGATAATGTGCATCTCCCTGACATCCTAGCAGAGCAAGGGTTGAGGTCTTTCCTGGCAAACTGAAAGTTGCTCCACTAAGAGAGGAAAGGGGGGAAAAGGCATAGCTACGTCTCTGACCGATGTCTTCTAAGCAGACAGTGTGCTTCTACTGAGTTTAACCTCTCAAGCAGAAGACACCTCCTTGAGCAGAAAGACGTTTCTTTCACAATATCTATGTGTTAGAAGAAAACACCTGCACTGACTGGCAGTTTCCTACTTCACATAAAGGCCATGTTTGAATTTACTGATGATAGAACATTTGGACTTCTCATTAAAATAGTTTAAAATTTTTCTGCGCACCGTAGAACTTAGGTGGAACACATATGTAATTTTCTATCTATATCTCAGTAACCTAGAAATGACTGCTCACCAGTGATAAAAACACTCGTTCTCTTGGAATTTATCAATTCTGATCTATTCGATCCATTTCATTCTTTAAAAAAATGTTTTTATTGAAGTATAGGTGATTTACACTGTTGTGTTAATTACTGCTGTACAGCAAAGTGACTCAGTTATACACACAGAGACATTCTTTTTCATATTCTTTTCCATTACAGTTTATCACAGGATATTGAAATAGTTCCCTGTGCTATACAGTAGTACCTTGTTTATCCATTCTATATGTACCAGTTTGCATCTGCTAATCCCAAACTCTCACTCCATCCCTCTCCACCCCCCTTCCCTTTGGCAACCACCAGTCCATTCTCTGTGTCTGTGATTCTGTTTATGTTTCACAGTTAGGTTGATTTGTGACATATTTTAGATTCTACATACAAGTGATATCATATGGTATTTGTCTTTCTCTTTCTGACTTCACTTAGTATGATAATCTCTAGTTGCATCCATGTTGCTGCAAATGGCATTATTTCATTTCTTGTTATGGCTGAGTAATATTCCATTGTATATACGGAATATTTTGATTCATTCATCTGTAAATGGACATTTAGGTTGCTTCTATGTCTTGGCTATTGTACATAGTGCTGCTCTGAACCTAGGAGTGCGTGTATCTTTTTGAACTATGGTTTTATCAGGATATACGCCCAGGAGTGGGATTGCTGGATCATATGGAATATTTATTTATTCTTGAAACAAAATTATATATCTTCTTTGTGTCAGTAGTTAGGCATAAATAAAATATCTAGGTAAAAATGAGTTAAGAGTTGAATATATCAGGGAGAGCTTTCTGGAAGATCCAATGCTTTTGCTGATCCCTAAAAGAGAAAGACAGAAAACTGGTCCCAGCAGAAGGACCAGTATGTGATGAGAACTAAAGACAGGAGAATACTTTACATATCTATGCAGAACTGTAAGTTCAATAATAGCAGAGCTAAGTGAGAATCAGTGGGGATGGAGAAAAGAAAACCGATTCTAGACATTGTAAAGAGGTAGAATTGAAAAAACTTCAGTGTTTGTGTTGGGAGTAAGTCAGAGAAGTGTGACTTTTAGTTTTTGATTTGGGTGATTGGCTGAATTACAGTGCTACTTCCAGCTTGGAAAAATACAAGAGGGTGGGGAGGGGGAGGGGTACATGAGGAGGCAGGAGGAAGCAGCGGCAAGCTGGGAAATAAGGAGCTGGTTATGGACCAGGCGATGGGGGTGTCAAAAACTGGTAAGACAGACCGGTCCGGAGAGATATTTGAACTAGAATTTTAGTTTGGCAGTTATCGGCATAGAGATCTTAAGTGGAAATTCTATTTTGAATCTTCTCATTTAGTTTTTAAGAAACTTATTATATGTTCATAGTTTAACAAGTCAAAATTTCTACCAAAGTTTAATGCAAAATGGTAGTGTCCTGCCTCACCTCTACCTACCCCCTTTATTTCACTCCCAGAAGTAAGCTTTTTAAACTCTGTAGCTCTTTATTCTCTTCTTTGCCTCCATATATCTAATATCATGCTCTACAACCACTTCTTGAATTGTTTTTTCAGTTTTAGGTATGATATATTGACTTCCTATTACAAAAGCTGAGAATTTTCCTTTTACACCTACCCTGCCCATCTTTTTGATAGTTATGTCACAGTTTTCATTAGAAAAATAACCCATGTTTTTATCACTGTAACTATGAAAATCTTATTCATAATTAGCCATGTAATGTGTTATGCTTGTGTTTCCTTTCTTGTACAACTGTGTTCTTCTCCATGGAGTTAATAACTGCCACATTTTTTTATTTGCTTAGTTTTATTTGTACATATCACCAATTCACCCTCAGATCTGCAGCAGACTAAATATTATCTCAATATTTTCAAATACTTCAGGTAAATCTATGAGTTTACTGTTTCTCTTGGGAAATCACTGGGCGAGTCTTGTATCTTCCTGTTTCAAGCTGTACTGGTTACTCTCTGACCTGCTGAAGCTGTCATGCTGGGAAGTTCACTAAAGCATCATCCATGAGACTAACCTTGTTTCATAGCCTCCTGCTATGGATTAAATTTTCTTTCTCCAAAACTCATATCTTGAAGCCCTAACCCCTGGTACCTCAGAATATAACTGTATTTAGAGATAGGGCCTTCAGACACATAGTTAAGTAAAAATGAATTTGTTAATATGGGCCCTAACCAATCTGACTGGTATATTCATCAGAAGAGGAGATAGACATACAAAGAGAAAAAACAGGGACAAGTATACAGAGGGACAGGTATTAGAAGGGAGAGCAACAGGCTGGTCATCTTCAAGCCAAGGAGAGATGCCTCAGAGGAAGCCAGCTCTCTCTGCATCTTGGACTTCCAGCCTCCAAGAACTGTGAGAAAATACATTTCTGTTGTTTAAGCCAACCCATCTCGTTCGGGCAGCCCTAGTAAACTAAAACAACCCCATATATTATTCTCGCTTTTTTGCCTCTCTGCCCCACTACTTTTTAGGCAGAGTATATTTTCCAGATGTTTTTTGAAAAAAAAAACAAAACACTGAGGAAATCTATTTTATCCTAGTTTACTCACATGGCACAATGATAACCCAAAAATATGGCATCAAGAACTTCTAAGTTGAGTTGATCAGGTTCATTGGAGATGTATGACGATACAGAAACAGCAAAGATTGTTAAGTACATCACAAAGTGGGTGGTGATACAGATATTATTTTCAACATGTATATTTTGGGGGGTTATATATTAGCATCTTTTCTCAAAGATCTGGAACTTTATCAGAGTACTGAGGACAAGAGAGAGTATCAGTGTAACTGTAATAATCCATCTGTACGCTAAGGGGCGCCAGGACCATGTGTTTAACACTACATTTCTTGATTAGAATTAAGAATTTAATTATCAAACCTCAAGTATCGGTCACTTCTCAGTATAAGCCCCCTTCATTGTGACACTGAATGGGGGCCATCATTGTTTAATAAATATTTCCCCCAAACAAAAGTTCATCGCGGTCCTTGAAATTCCAACTGAACCACACTGAAGAAATTAATGTCTTTTATTGTCCTTAATATTATTAACATCATTAAAGAGCTTTCCATAAATTAATTCATGTAGCAACATCTTACTAAATCTCAGTAAACAAGAAATTCTTAGTGTAAGTTTTGAAAAGCCCTGAATGAGACTAATGAACTATTATATGTTCGAAGCTTTATCTGGATTGAAGATCAGATAGTCCCATGTCTTTCCACTCTGCCTAATAGGAGAAGTCAGGTTCAGATTAACATCAGGGAATTTTTTTTAGAGAGACCGGCTATATCCTAAGATCTAGGCGACCTCTCAAACTCCTCCTCCTCTGCCACCTAGAATCTCTGCTCTTTTTTTTTTTTTTTTTTTTTTTTTTTGCGGTACGCGGGCCTCTCACGGTTGTGGCCTCTCCTGCTGCGGAGCACAGGCTCCGGACGCGCAGGCTCAGCGCCATGGCTCACGAGCCCAGCCTCTCCGCGGCATGTGGGATCCTCCCGGACCGGGGCAAGAACCCGTGTCCCCTGCATCGGCAGGCGGGCTCTCAACCACTGCGCCACCAGCTAAGCCCGAACCTCTGCTCTTTTCAGGAGCATGAGGTGCTTCCAAAATGTCAGGATCATCACAGTTCACTATCCATCAGGGAAAGATCTACATATAAGAATACTGTTACTCTAAGGAAGAAGGGCCTTATAGAATCATACAACAAATCTATAAAGAAAACCCATTTAGTAATAACTTCTATAGATAGTCATGTTCACTGTTGCTTTAAATGTTATGTAATCCTCACAATAACTAAGCGGCAAGTATTCTTCCTGTTTCAAATGTAGGAAAACAAAAGCTTAGAGAAGTTAGGTAAACTTGCCCTGAGCCTTACTGGACATAGATGCTAGAGCCAGGATTTTAATTAAAATCTGATTCCAGGGCTCTTATTTCTGATATGTAACTATCACTTTAATTGCTGCCAAACAGTTGTACTGAAAATAATTTTTCTGTGTTTATTATATTTTCCTTCAAAGATGGTGCAAAAGTACATTTTTGTAGTGGAAGCATAACATGATGTAGTTTTTACACCAAATCTTCTAAAAGTTAGGTTTACTCTGAATTCATGTGATTTATTTAAAATGAGAATAGTTAGATATAGATTTGACAGGCAGTATTCTTCATGGGACCTGACTTATAGATATCATTTTACAACTTACAATCAAAATCTATGAATTTCATATGCTGGTTTGTCTCTAGGGGCCTATAATGGTGAGAAGTTAACCAAGAATTGGAGTTTCAGCCAAATTGGGACTTTATTTTCCAAAGGCTTGTCACATCACTGGGCTGTCTTATGTGTCAGTGAGACTGAACGTATTAATATCTGTACACTTTAGTATATAATAGTGTGTTATCTATTCATCAACAGTACTTGAATGCTTTAATAAGGCAAAATAGGTGTATACAGTTAGAACACGGAAGGGTTTGAGCTTGTGAAAAAAGGAAAGCAAAAGAAGCAAAAAAAAAAGTTTAATCCAACATATAGTTCAACCATTTTTATGTTAATATCAAATAAGATCAATCGGTTTTCACATTCATTGATTAGAAAGGACATTTTCTGCACTTTGTTTCTTTAATTCCTAAAGCTGAAACTGGATCCAAAAAAAATTCTTATCACTAGTAGGCTGATGGCCAAACATGCAACTTCTGCCTTTTAGGTGATAAGTATTCTAAAAGCATGGATTTTTAAAATATAAATAAAAAATTTACTTTGTTATCAGAGTAGAAAAAAGTTTTGATAGTAGATACAATTATGTACTAGAAGTATGGATAGCAATGTAACATACTGGGAAAAAATGGAATGAGCAATATGAACTCATAACCATAGAGAGAACTTATGACCTTATGGAACTTATATCCCAGTTGTGCTTTAACCAGTAGGCCAAGAGCTATATCTTTCTTTCTATGTGTCCCTCTTCGGACCCCAATTCCTCCAGTGCACTTCTAGTGTCCACTTTTGGCTCCATCTTATTCTCACCCCCCTGAGGATTCAGTGCTTCTTGGAGGATGACTGATTTACCGTGCCAGGGCAGAAACTGTCAACGTGGTGCTGATCATTTTCTGGAAGACCCTTCAAAGATCTCAGGGGCAATGCTAAAAAGAATTAATATCTAACTTAAACTAGGTCTTAATGGTCAAATTTGATAAGTTGAGCAATAAAATAATAGTAAAAATGATGTTGATTACAATGGTGATGAAAATGACAACTGGAACATAGTGAATCTATAAAAGGGTATGGACGTACAATAGTCAAAAGAAATGTTATTTTAAAGTATGTGGGAAGATAATGATCAAGCAAAATTAGGGGGAATAGAAGAGGAAATGACTAGTTCTTTCATTCACCTTAATATGTAGTAAAGCAGAGTATTCATTTTTATAGATATTGTTTTATTTTCTATGTCACTTTTAGAAATATAAATAAACATGTGTCTATTTGTTTAATGGAAGAATAAACACAAAGAATAATGAGTAAACCAAATAGAGCAGGGAAAGTAGATACTACGTGGAAAACAGGAAGGGCTAGTCAATATCAGTGGTCACAAAAAATAACCAAATATGAAAAGAATGAACAAAGTGATGGGTAGAAAGGTATTATTTATTAATAATATTTCATGGTAATAATAGCCCTATGTTCCAGTGCTTGACATATACTAACTCATTCGATCCCTCTAATAGCCCTGTAAATTAGGTGTTATTATCATTCCCATTTTGTAGGAGGAAACTGAAACACAGGTTCTGTACTGTGAGCTGTGATTTAATTCCAGGTAGTTAGACGTAAGACCAGTGCCTTTAACCTCTAAACTCATACATTTCACAGGGACCCTTTGAGTCTAACTACTCGGACACCTTCCTGACTTCCCAGAAGGCAACACCTTTGACGCACCTATGAATTAAAATTATTTTAAGGAGTTATAATTACATGCCATACATTGGTCAAAGAAGACTTTTAAAAAATCATTTTGTGGGAAAGACACCAGGCTCAAAATTATAAAATATATGAGGACTTAAAAACCCACATTGATGGAACAAGCAAAATGTAGCTATTAAAAGGAAGTTCAGAATGACTAATGCCTTGATTTTTGAATCTCCTTGGCAGAAGCAACCAAGAATCAATTGATCCATTTTTATAGTTATATTGAGATATAATTCACATATATTTAATTTACCCATTTAAAGTATATGATGTAATGGTTTTTCGTGTATTGGCAGAGTTGTACAACCATCACCACAATCTAATTTTTGCCACCCCCCAAAAACCCATTTAGCTGTTAGAATCAATTGATCTTTTACCCAATAACTATAACCTCAGCAGGCCTGAGAAGGTATTGTTTGGGAGATGGGGCTCTGCAAGCGTTACTGAAACCCTCAGAAAGAATCAAAATGATATCACTGAATCCCTTATTGTTATCACAATAAGAATGATGATAATATAAGAAATATACAAAAACAGGTACAGGAAAATAGAACAAAGATATTAAGTCCATGGTGCTGACGGTTAAAGAAGGTGTATATACATCAACTTAATGAGTTTTGCGGTCTTTTTTTGCATGTCTGCAGTTTAAGGGGTTTGATGAACTAACCATAGCAGTGTATAATTGTTTAAGGAATACAATCAATCAAATTTATAGTAAATATTTCAATGCTCAAGAAAAACTTCCTTTTTTCTTCGATTTATTTGATTTCAGAGTAATAAATTTAGCATTTAAATTGTATACATCATCCTGTGTGTCCCTCTCCACAAAACCCTCTCTATATGTTAAAGTTCCCATGAACATGTATAATCTTTTTTTTGAAGGTAGCATTTTATTTTATTTTATTTAACATCTTTATTGGAGTATAATTGCTTTACCTTGTTGTGTTAGTTGCTGCTGTATAACGAAGTGAATCAGTTATACATATACATATATCCCCATATCCCCTCCCTCTTGCATCTCCCTCCCACCCTCCCTATCCCACCCCTCTAGGTGATCACAAAGCACCGAGCTGATCTCCCTGTGCTATGTGGCTGCTTCCCACTAGCTATCTATTTTACATTTGGTAGTGTATATATGTCCATGCCACTCTCTCACTTCATCCCAGCTTACCCTTCCCCCTCCCCGTGTCCTCAAGTCCATTCTCTACGTCTGTGTCTTTATTCCTGTCCTGCCCCTAGGTTCTTCAGAACCACTTTTTTTTTTTAGATTCCATATATATGTGTTAGCATACTGTGTTTGTTTTTCTCTTTCTGACATACTTCACTCTGTATGACAGACCCTAGGTGCATCCACCTCCCTACAGATAACTCAATTTCATTTCTTTTTATGGCTGAGTAATATTCCATTGTATATATGTGCCACACGAAGGTGGCATTTTATTTTATTATTTTTTTATATTTATTTTATTTATTTTCTTTTTTTGGCTGCGTTGGGTCTTAATTGTGGCACATGGGGTTTTTGTTGAAGCATGCAGGATCTTTCGTTGTGGCACAGGATCTTAACTGTGGTGTGTGGGCTTCTCTCTATTTGTCACATGCGGGTTTTCTCTCTCTAGTTGTGGCGCAGGGGCTCCAGAGTGCATGGGCTCTGTAATTTGCAGCATGTGGGCTCTCTCGTTGAGGCACGCGAGCTTAGGAGTTGTGGCGTGTGGGCTTAGTTGCCCTGCGGCATGTGGGATCTTAGTTCCCTGACCAGGGATTGAACCCACGTTGCCTGCATTGTAAGGCAGATTCTTGACCACTGGACCACCAGGGAAGTCCCTGAACATGTATAATCTTAATTACACATGGTATTAACTGTTACGCTGTATACAGTGAAGCCTTTCATAAGAGTATCTGGACTGTGTATTCTTAGAGTTCTCCTCATTCAGACCCTTATCTATACAGTTATTTACAAGAAGTTACTCTTGAATGTTGGTTATTCAAGAGAATTTATTAAAATTTACTAAATTTTAGTAAATTTACTAAATTTGATTTAGTAATTTAGAATTTACTAAAAGTGACTGAAATGAAAATCCCTTAATCACTTTATATACATATATATGCTTAAGTACGTATATATACATATACATACATACATATAGCTCAAACCAGAAATACTTATACATGTTTTTTTTTTTAATTTAAATTTATTTATTTATTTTTGGCTGCGTTAGGTCTTTGTTGCGTGGGCTTTCTCTAGTTGTGGCAAGTGGAGGCTACTCTTTGTTGCGGTGCATGGGCTTCTAATTGCAGTGTCTTCTCTTGTGGAGCACGGGTTCTAGGCGCGCGGGCTTCAGTAGTTGTGGCTCGTGGGCTCTACAGCGCAGGCTCAGTAGCTGTGGCACACGGGCTTAGTTGCTCCACAGCATGTGGGATCTTCCCGGACCAGGGCTCGAACCCGTGTCCCCTGCATTGGCAGGCGGATTCTTAACCACTGTGCCACCAGGGAAGCCCCATACATGTGGTTTTAACTTCTGCAAGCTTTTCACTAAGGATCCGGTGAAAACACAAAGCTATCCATGCTATTCCTACTCAGTTTTCAATCTTTCATCTTTCAGGTCTGCACCACCTACTGGCCTCTTCTAAGTCCCATGAGGTTCATATCCTGCTCTGTCTGCATCATTGTAGTTGCTGCTTGATGCCATGGCATTTACTATCGGTTGCAGAGAGAACTGTTTACAGTCTAGACTTTGTTTACAGAATTTGTCTATTTTATCTCTAGCTGTGCAAACATCTGTGCCCCCCTAGAATTTAAGAAAGTGTGCACTCTTTCAAACTGGACCCCTGAGAAAGACTTTCTCTAGTTGTTTATCATCAAAGAAATTGTATATATTCCTTGCATAGTTTTCAGCTCTGTCTTCCGTTTTTAGCTTTGTTCTGTTTTCTTCTATCTTGTCCACTATGGGATTAGAAGGTGTTTTATACAATGGTGAGTTTTTAATAGAAAAATAGCTTCTGGGCATATGTTGATTTTTGTTTATTCAATGTTTAATAGGTTCCAAGCTGATCTAAGTGCTTTACAAACATTGATTCATTTACTCTTTTGAACAACCCAATAAGACAGGCATTATCATGATCTCCATTTTACAAAAGAGGGAGCTGGGGAACAGAGAAATACAAAAATAAAAGTCTGCACTGAAGCTAGATCTTCATGGAAGTTATTGGAATTTAACTGGTGAAACTATCTCCTAAGGGGAAATGGCATGATCAGGCCAGTCCTAAGGAGCCACGTTTACAAGGATATTTTCCACTAAGAGTATCTCTAGTGTTGTAACAGAGTGAATATTTTGTGACAGCTAAAAGTGGCACAGATGGCATTTGAACCCAGGCAGTCTACCTCGAGTCCATGTTCTTAATGTAACATGGGAAGAGTTCCTCTCTTCCCAGAAATCACTGAATTCCAAGATTCTTTTAGCCTAGAACTATTGCTTCAAGTCTCACTTCTCAGTTTCCCAAAGGCTACTTTACCTGTAGTCTATTTCATGCCCAAGCCTGTGTATGCTTTATTACCCCCTCATTTGTCGCACATAACCAGTTTAAACTCAATAAATACTTGATGGTGGAGATAGGGACTAATACTGCACAAGAGTGGAAGACACTGTAATTAAAATCTGTAGAAAAGATGTGGTAAGTCTACTTTCAACACCAAAGTTCTGCTAGTGACCAGTCACCATAGTCCTAGGGGTTGTGCAAATCTAGAAGACAAAACCAATCAGTAAAAGGCACCTATTTCCTTTGTACCAAGTTATAGTCGCTGAGGTTTGTTTTTTTTTAAATAAATTTATTTATTTTTGGCTGCATTGGGTCTTCATTGCTGGGCGGGCTTTCTCTAGTTGCGGCGAGTGGGGGCTACTCTTCCTTGCAGTGCATGGGCTTCTCATTGCAGTGGCGTCTCTTGTTGCAGAGCACGGGCTCTAGGCACGCAGGCTTCGGTAGTTGTAGCACGTGGACTCAGTAGTTGTGGCTCGAGGGCTCTAGAGCGCAGGCTCAGTAGTTGTGGCGCACGGGCTTAGTTGCTCCATGGCATGTGGGATCTTCCTGGACCATGGCTCGAACCCGTGTCCCCTGCATTGGCAGGTGGATTCTTAACCACTGTGCCACCAGGGAAGCCCAGTCACTGAGGTTTGATGAAATTTTTTGAATTAAATGGAAAAAAATAAAATTGAATGTTTGAATAAGTAATTCTTTTTAGAATACTTAACACATGATGACTTATTTTAAACTACCACTTTCGTTTTTTTAAACATCTTTATTGGGGTATAATTGCTTTACAATGGTGTGTTAGTTTCTGCTTTATAACAAAGTGAATGAGTTATACATATACATATGTTCCCATATCTCTTCCCTCTTGCGTCTCCCTCCCTCCCACCCTCCCTATCCCACCCCTCCAGGCTGTCACAAAGCACCGAGCTGATATCCCTGTGCTATGTGGCTGCTTCCCACTAGCTATCTACCTTATGTTTGGTATAAACTACCACTTTCTGACTGACTTTGGTGATAAATAAAATTCTGTACTGGTGCTAGATTCTCACATAGGTTATTGGGATTTTATTGGTGAAATAATCTCTTGAGTGCAAATGCACAATCAGATCAAGCCTAAGAAGCCACATTTTTGAGGGCTTTGTTTAGTAAGAGAGCTTTCCTAGTTTGTCAGAGCCAATATTTTATAAAGTTTAAGCTGATGTGTTTTAACTTCCCTGATTAGATGAGGATCCATTATGGTCTCCCATCTCTAAGACCAATCTTGAGTATTATCATTCCAAAACAAGAGGGTGGGGTAGGGCAGTAAAAATGTGTCCTCTTTTCCAAGATAATGGTTTCAAGGCTCGGTTTTGTGGTGAGGTGATTTGCTAAATAAATGGGATGACCTAGCATAGAGGATTCTTCCACAGTACTTACCCAAGTCCCTGGACATAAAGTCTGTGATAGAAAGAGATACTTGCAGGGAAAGGGAAGTCTGTCTCTTCTGGGCCTGGAAAGTTGTGGGAGGAGGAAAGAAAAGATTACCAGAGTAAGCGATATCATATGATACTTGTTCACTGTCTGACTTACTTTACTTAGTATGATAATCTCTAGTTACATCCATGTTGCTGCAAATGGCATTATATTATTCTTTTTTTGTTTTTGGTGGTTCGCGGGCCTCTCGCTGTTGTGGCCTCTCCTGTTGCGGAGCACAGGCTCCGGACGTGCAGGCTCAGCGGCCATGGCTCACGGGCCTAGCTGCTCCGTGGCATGTGGGATCTTCCTGGACCGGGGCACAGAACCCATGTCCCCTGCATCAGAAGGTGGACTCTCAACCACTGTGCCACCAGGGAAGCCCATGTCATTCTTTCTTATGTTTGAGTAGTATTCCATTGTATATATGTACCACATCTTCTTTATCCATTCATCTGTTGATGGGCATTTAGGTTGTTTCCATGTCTTGGCTATTGTAGATAGTGCTGCAGTGAACATTGGTGTGCATGTATCTTTTTGAATTATAGTTTTATTCAGATATATGCCCAGGAGTGGGATTGCAGGATCATAATGGTAACGCTATTTTAGTGTTTTAGGGAACCTCCCTGCTGTTCTCCATAGTGGCTGTACCAATTTTGATGTGGAATCTTAAAAAAAAAAGAAAAAAAGAAAAAAAAAATGACACAAATGAACCTATTTACAAAACAGAAATAAACCCACACGGCCATAGAAAAAAAACTTAGAGTTACCAAAGGAGAAAGGTGGAGGAGGGATAAATTAGGAGGTTGGGATTAACATATACATACTACATAAAATAGATAACCAACAAGGACCTACTATATAGCACAGGGAACTATATATTCTGTAAGAACCTATAAGGGAAAGGAATCTGAAAAACAATAAATATGTGTGTGTGTATATATATATATATATATATATATATATATATACACACACACGTATATATTTTTATATATATAACTGAATCACTGTGCTGTACACCTGAAACTAACACAATATTGTAAATCAGCTATACCTCACTAAAATTAAATTAAAAAATAAAATATTCTTTGTAAATAAAATAAAACTTCACCTACTGTTTTAAAAAAAAAAAATTACCAGAGTAAAGGAGGAAGTTGTAGATAGGTTTTATTCTCCTATTGCCTAGATTCCAACTGGGGGTGGGTCACTAGATAAGGTAAGAGAATCACAATGGGCAAGGGGATTTTCCTCTCTTCCTGGGTGTCTAGAAGAAGATAATTTTAAATACTAATTTTACTTGAAGTGGTGTGGAGCAGAAATCTAAAGGTTGTGTGAAATGGCACTTGTAAATGACTTCGATGAGATAAGCACTTCCTGACTGAGAAGTTCCTGCCTCTGACCTCTATCCACAAGGCCTGAACCGACAGCAAAGAGACAGCTGCAGATGGGAGATGACCATTGTCTCAGAGATCAAGACCTAGCTGAAAAAGTATGAGGCCTTTGAGGAAGCCCCAGCTTTTCATCAGTATCCCAAGATGACTGTTTCTGCTCAAAACCTAACAAGCTGCATTTTATAGTACACTCGGTGCAGGTGCCTCTGACTACTGTTAAAAATTGTCGGCGACTCCCACCCACTGCTCATTTCACTTCCAACAACGGTGCACCACGCGAGGTCCGCAAGTGGCGGCTGGGATGCTGAAAAGCTGAGCAAAAATCCTGGCTGACTCACAGGGCAGAGGAGTTAAAACTGGACTCTAAGACTAGCTGAGGCTTTTGTTCACAACCTAAAAGGCCACCTAGTCATCAATAAGAGTGGCATGAAAACAGAGCAGCCCTCACAGGGATTATAATTAGAGCCTCAAATTATTTCTACAATTTTGCATAGGTAATCTGACATTCAATCCAAAATCACGCAATTGAGAAGGTGGCACTTGACAGAAAATCAAGAGAAAAGAATAAAGTAGAAACAGAACCCTCGCCCCTGTGAGCTCACTGTCTATCAGGTGTTTCTATATCACCTTCCCTTGCTTTATTTGTCTTTTCACCTTTCAACATACTGTATAATTATATTTATTTTGTTTATGGTCTGTCTCACTTACTAGAATGTAAGCCTCCTTGAGACATGGATTCATTTGTTTTATTCAGTGTTGCCTGATAAATAATAGGTGCTCAAGAAATGTTGAATGAAAGAGTCGTCAAGTTAATTTACATACCAAATAATTGCTGTGAAATTTTAGAGATGCGAGTTTTCGCTTGAGAATGGTCAATAAAAGAAAAACCTTACAGAGGTTATAGAGATAAAGCAAGAGTGTCTTAGGTGAAGACATGAAAAGAAAAAGAGAAGGAGGGAGGAAGTGGTGGTGAAGGAGGAGAAAATTGAGGTCGCAGGGAGAGTAAATCTATTTCTAATGTACATTAGTATAGGAAAAATGAAAAAGAGAGTGGACGTTTGTGAATTCCAAATACGTATTACAATGTTTTACCCAATATCATGATTGTCATCAATATTAGTACATTTGAGAAATAATCAGAAATAAGAAACATAATGATAATAAAACACATAAGTTTCTGTATATTTTAATGAGCTTAACTGAATCCAAGTCAGCAAAGCTGTATATTTAACTCTATAGAAGGGTCAATGAGATAGTGATGAAATGAATCAGAATGTCTGCTACTCAGAATTAACTGAACCCATACTGTACCCGATTTTGATTTCTCATCTAAGGAAGGAGTTGAAGCCTTAAATGGTTTTTAAAGTCAAAATCGAGAAATTTTTGAAAAGTGAACCCAAAAGGAGCACTTTAAAAATAACTTTGAGGAAGGAGAATTTTTTTAATGTATGGAATACACTAGTTGTGAATGAAACTATTCTTAATATACAAATGATAAATATTTAAGATGACTGAGGAAAGTTGTAGAATCATCCATCACATTTTAGAGCAAGGATTAACCATACATGGATGTTGTATTTTCTTATCTCAATTTTGTTTCTAATTCTTTGATTCCATTACTTGTATAATTATTTATTTATACGCTGTTTTTGAGTACAGAAATTCTTAGAATGTTTCCATAAAATAAAGGTTAAAAATTCCCTAAGAACAGACCACAGCTACATATTTTTATAATTATTATATCATGGATGCTAAGTGGTTGCTGCATCATAGCCAAATTAATAAAATACAAACTATTCAAGCTATAACAAAAGTTTCCTAGAGTATGGTTGAAATGAGGAAAGGGAGAGAGTAACAAGGAAAGTGTATCAGGGATTAACAGTGAAAGGTAATTGAGTTTTCAAATCTCATGTGGATTTGGACAACCTTAAAATTGCAGGGAAAGCAGAATACGTAGCAAATCACTTTTTACACATTGAAAGTTTTATTGTAGGAAGATTTCTACAGAATTCAATAGCCATGGAAAATTGACATAGACTATAATTAATTATTCATCAGGAAAAAAATCCCTGGGAGAAATCAACAAAAATCAAATTGCAGACACATAGAAGAAAATGGTAGAAGGCCAAATAAAATCTATGCTTAGCCTGCCAGAATGGCCTGCCTCCCTCCTAGGAGATAGAATTAAAACTGATAGATGTGGCTTTCAAACCCACCATGAGAGCTTGAATTTTTTTTTCCTGTCATGTTTTCTGAATTTCTCTGCTTTCTTTTTCTGCATATAAAACAACTCCAAAAGGTCTATTTTTAAGCAAAATATTTTAAATCGTATTTTAAATTAAATTTAGGAGGGGGTGGACATAATTGATTCTGCTTAGTGGGGTTTTAGTGGCAGAATCTGAAAACTCCCCCCAGTCTGACCCTTCACTGTGTTTTTGCTCTTCACCTGGTAAGATGGCTCTCAACACCTAAAAATAACCTGGCTGGTTTACCACGAAGAATGATCCTGAAGTAACTGTGAGAAATGGAGTCCCCCAAGGCTGGCTAGGTATTAAAAGCTTTGTGCAAGCGGGATCCAGTGGAGTTGATGAAACAAAGACCAGGCAGCTTTCTCTCAGCTCAGTTTTACCGAGAACAGAGCCGTGCGGCTGGGACGGTAGCCCGTGGTCGTTTCTCTTCCTTAGATGTGAGGAGGGATTTTTCTTTTCACTTCGGTTAGAGAGAGCTCTGTTGCTTCCCAAAGAGAGAAAATACTACATCAGCTTTTAAATACTGGCTTTCTGTCTTAGCCGTGTTAAGAGCGTAGGAGACGTGGAAGGATTTAAATAGGTTCCCATGCTCACAATTCCTTAGCAGCACCTCCGTACAGGTTGAACCTTTCATGTGTAACTGAGCTCATGTTTAGCCGTACAGCTCTAAGCTGGAGGTACCGGATGAGATTGCATCTTCCCATATCAGAAATCCTTTTCTCTTTATCCAGCCTCCTCTTTTCATTAAGCATTACTTTAAAAAAATTCATCCCTGTGTATTATAAATAAACCAACACACAAAGCCTGGTTCAGATGTTCACCATGGCATGGGAGATTCACAAGGCTTATAGTGTGTACATTTAAACACAACCAAATGTGTATACACGTGTGCACACAGGCTGTAATTTTGAATATGACCATTCTGTTTTGGGGAAAATAATTTTTAAATAAATTGATATCTGATTTATTTAGTAATAATTGTATCTTTTGGAGCTCACAACAAATTAGTGGAAAAATGCACCAATAGTGAGAGTTTTTATCATGTACTTATGCGAACCTAGGCATTAAGCTGCATTTCACTCCTACCTACGAGCAGTCATTAGTCACTGCAGCACCTGAAGGTTCCATATGCCCCTGACAGTCCCCCAGGACAGATGTGCTGTTTTTTAAGATTGATGGTTATACCCGTGAATCATCACTATATATAATTCAAAAACTGGCACTTGCCTTGTGCTAGAACATTGATTTTTCCCATTCTATCAATGTCTACATCGTATTTTTAGAAGTTATAATTAGTTTTTCTTAATAAACTAGGTAATGATATATGGTTGTGAGCCAAATGTTTTTTACTTACAATTTAATTAAGTAGGAGAGGAAATATTATCTCACAGAAATAAATATATGTTTGAATTGTTTGGGTTAGATGTTTGGGTAAGTAGAAAAGGTTTGGTTTCGAGAGAAGGCCAAAATTATTTGAGCATGGAAGTCAAACTAGAGAAGAAAGCATGGCCTCTAGGACAACGTCAAGTCTGTTCCATATGCCTAGTCTGCTTCTAGGAATGAAGATGAAATGCAGGGAGCAAAACTGATGGTATCTGAACTGAAGCAGGTAAGCATGGTGGTCTGCACACACAATACAAAGTAGGTGGGCAGTTACGTAAAGTAATTGGACATTCAGGAAGGTAGATTCTAATCCTGTAAGTAGGTATAACAGTGCTAAGATTAACCATCAGAGACTCATTCCCCAGCTTAGTCCCCACCCTCACCCCTTTGGCTCCCTAGAGCCTAAAGGATGGAATCTGGAATCTGTGTTTCATCCTGTCATAAAATATCTCTCAGAATCTATCTTGAGCTTCGTTCCCAAATTCCCTCTGTCCTTTCCCATATATCAAATTTCTCGTCTCCCAGGAAACTTCTATGATTTTATAAAATTCTCTTTTCTCAGAATGCTGTTTCCATTTTTTCTTTAAAAACAAAACAAAGCAACCTCTTAGACACCTTTCAAGACCAAATAAAATATCCCTCTTCTCTGTATGCTTTCCCTCTCTCTCCAGGCAAGAGTAATTGACACCCTCTGCTGTTACCCTTTGCACTTTGATCTATGTCTCTGCTTGAGTTCTTACCCCATCATATGGTAAGTGTATGTGTATAGTTATTTATTGCCCATTAGACTTTAGAAGAATTTAAAGTCTAATGCATCTTAGGATAACTTAAGTTCTCTTCTGAGTTCACAAACTGGAATGCATGATAATGGAGGGTTTTTGGAACATCGCAGCACAGTTATGATGATACATGGCAACTCACCAAGAGGGATGGAGACTGAATAACTGCAGGACACATGCTGAAAAATGCAGCTAAGTGATCTGAAAACACAAGTCAGGCAATGTCTCTCTATTGCCTAGTGCCTCAATGTTTTCCCATTATTTTATAGATAGCTAATCAAGTTCTGCCTGACTTGAAATCTCCTGGCCTTTCTATGCTCACTATTGACATTTCTTCTTGCTCTCTTCCAGCCTTTCTATCCTTATATCTTCGATCCTCTGTCATATGGCTTTCGACATGCTTTTTCTTCTCTCCTTCCTTTATTAACCCTCACTCATCTCAGTTTCTATCTCAAGTTCCTCAACCAAACCACCAAACACCTCTGTTTGTACCACTAACCACAATGTAGCACTAATTACAATATGTAAGTGGTAATCATGATTATCTGCCTCTGTAGATAGATTCTAAGTTCCAAGAAGGCAAGGATCCTTTAACCATTGACTCTTACCATATTCCCAGAAATAAGCATAGTGCCGGGCAGGAGGTAAGTAATAAATATTTGTTGAATAGATGAATGAGTAAATAAATGAATAATACTAAAAATATATTATTAATTTTTAAATGGATGGATGGATGAACGGAAATGGGGAAGCCCTCAAAATTCCATGATTCTAATCACACAATAAGAGGATAGGTCTGTGAAAGAGACAAAATTATTTAAGATCTTACTGTACACCTTTAATTTATGCATGGAGTCACTATGCCAATAGCAAAATTATTAAATAGTAATATTTACATATATATTAGATGTCTGAGTTTATTAACATCGATATAAATAATTTGATACCAGAAAGACGAAAAGTACTTTTAAAAGGTTCTTTTTCAGTTTCATTTGTGGTGGAGAATAGATAGCTTGGTGAGAAAAGATAACCTTTAGTCCTCAGAGAAGTGCTTCTGCTTCTAGTGCCAGGTATTTTCTAGCCAAGGTTTCTGGACATCATTCTATTGTAGACTGATCTTTCCCCTTTTGTACTCAACTCTGGAGAGAAATAATATTTCACCAAGTGTTATTTTAACCTGAAAACAGAAAAATCCACATATAACAATACTAATTCCCTGCCACAAAATAGGAAATAAAAATCAGTAAAGATCAAGAAAATACTTAACTGCTAAAAGACAAGAGAAGGAAAAAAAATACTTTGAAGGTGTGATAGGAAATTACATAATAAAATAGTCTTAATGCTTTCAGCATTTAAGTTTGAAATGTTTTTGTTTTTCTCAGTAAGATATTTAAATGATGCTAATTCCACTGCTCTTAACACAAACAAGTTAAAAAATACTTTTTAGATTTCTTTTCAAATATGTGTTATATCCATATATATTTTTCAAATACATATGTGTAAATTATATGGTCTTCAAATATATCTAGAACATATTTGCTATATATTATATAAAATTATATTATATAATTACATTAAATTATATATTACACATACATATATACATTTATGGAGAGAGACTAAGAATTTGGGAAACAGACGTTTTCCTGGCAGTTTTTAACCATTTACCATTTAAAAAAATATAGACTCTTTGCTCCCCAATTGACTTTTTTTTTTTTAAATAAATTTATTTCTTTGATTTTTGGCTGCGTCAGGTCTTGATTGCTGCGCACCGGCTTTCTCCAGTTGCGGCGAGCAGGGGCTGCTCTTCGTTGCTGTGCATGGACTTCTCGTTAACGGTGGCTTCTCTTGTTGCGGAGCATGGGCTCTAGGCGCGTGGGCTTCAGTAGTTGTGGGTTGCGGGCTCTAGAGAACAGGCTCAGTAGTTGTGGCGCACGGGCTTAGCTGCTCCACAGCATGTGGGATCTCCCCAGACCAGGGCTCAAACCCGTGTCCTTTGCTTTGGCAGGCGGATTCTTAACCACTGTGCCACCAGGGAAGCCCTCCCCTATTGACTTTTCATCCACTTCATGGCTAGGTATTTGATGTACAGTGAAGTTTATTACAGGGGATTTAATTACAAATGATTTACCACATTATCACAATTGTGGAATGTCCTGTGTCCTCCTTCCTACCCCACAGAGGTAACCACTATCTCAAATTTTATGTTCATCCTTCATTTGCTTTTCTTTGTTTTTTACCATATTTCTGCACAAAAAATATTTTTTTCTGTTTGCTTTACATGACTGTTCAATCTGTACTTTGTAACTTAATTTTTCATTGAAATATGTTTCAGATAATCAGCCATGTTAACATGTGAGATGTATTTCAGTCATTTACACAGGGGCATAGTATTTCGTTGTAGGAATATGTTCTATTGTATTTATTTATTCTCTTCTGTTTTCCATGTTAATCTCTTAAGAACAAGGCTCTTATGAATGGTGTAGTTCTTCTAGTGGATGTGTGCAGAAGTTTCACTACAGTATATATCTAAGCTAAACATGGTGAAATGCAAAACTGTTTATCAAAGTGACTCCACTAATGTGTACTCCCACTAGCAGTGAATGGGAGGGCCCACTGCTCCATATCCCCCGATCTTGGCAGTATTTATTAGCAGACTTTTGAAATAGGCCAATCTAGTTAAAATGGTATCTCATTGTGTATGTGTCTAAGAATACAATTCAGTGAATTTTAATATATTCACAGTTATGTAACCATCAACATAATTTTGGAACATTTTTATCACTCCAGAAAGAACCCATTAGGAGTCACTCCCCATAAACTTCTGCTCAGCAGTAGGTAACAATTTCTGTCTGCATAGATTTGTCTACTCTGTATATTTCATATACACGAGAACATACAATATGTGGTTTTTTTGTGATGGTGTCTCAGCATAATGTTTTCAAGGATCTTTGTTCACGTGTATCAATAGTTCATTTCTTTATATTACTGAATAATATTTCATTGTATGGATATACTGCATTTTGTTTATCCATTCCTCAGTTAATAGACATTTGAGTTTGAACATTTTGGCTGTTATGAATAATGCTGCTATGAATATTTGTATACAAGCTTCTTTGTGGACATATGTTTTCACTTCTCTTAAGTATATACCTAGGAGTGGAATTGCTGCGTTATATGGAAACTCTGTTTATTTAACATTTTGAGGTACTACCAAACTGTTTTCCAGAGTAGCTGCACCATTTTACATTCTCACCAGCAGTGGATGAGGATTCTAATTTCTCCACAACTTTGACAACAATTATTATCTGTGTTTTTGGTTATAGTCATTCTACTAGGTATGAAGTGCTTTCTCATTAATTTCTTAATGGTTCATGTAGAGAATCATTTCATATGCTTTTTTACCCTTTTTATATTATCTTTGAATAGATATCTATTCAGATCCTTTACCCAAATTTAATTAGATTATTTGCCTTTTTTACTCTTGAGTTGTAAATTTTTTATGTGTTGTAGATGCAAGTCTTGTACCAGATATATCTTGCAAGTGAGTCCATGTCAGGTCAAACAATGACAGCACTCCGTAAATAGGTATTTGCCAAGGAGCTGTAAGGTTAGCTAATAACAGTTCTCTGGCCATGGGACTTTTTGATGAGCTTCAAACCTGGTCTGCCCCCCGCCACTGGCTGCAAGGCTGTTGGTTCTCACAGCTCTGAGGTTTTGAGGCTGATAATTTTCAAGGCTACTGTGGAGCTGGGAAGAAGAAGACTTGTATCCAGAATACAGAAATAACCCTCACAATTGAATAATAAGAAACCAAAAACTCAATTTAAAAATTGGCAAGAGATTTAAAGAGACACTTTTCAAGACAGGAATGACAACTTAGAACATGAAAAGATGCTCAACATCATTAGTCATTAGGGAAATGTAAATTAAAATCTCAA
This sequence comes from Delphinus delphis, assembly GCF_949987515.2. Lineage (NCBI taxonomy): Eukaryota > Metazoa > Chordata > Mammalia > Artiodactyla > Delphinidae > Delphinus > Delphinus delphis. The sequence goes on along the minus strand of NC_082691.1, from coordinate 26,874,149 downwards.
TGAGATAACACTTCATACCCACTAGAATGGATAAAAATAAGACTCTTAATACCAAGTGCTGGTGAAAATGTAGAGCAACTGGAATTCTTTCACTCTGCTGGTGGGAATGAAAAAAATGGTACAAATACTTTGGAAAACAGTTCTGGAATTTCTCACAAAATTAAAGAATTTCTTACATGCTTCAGCAGTTCCACTCCAGAAATCTACCCAACAGAAGTGAAAACTGTCCACACAAAATTCATTAGGTGAATGTTCATAGCAGCTATATTCATAATAACCAAAATCTAGACACAAGTCAAATGTGGATTAACAAATTGCATTACATCCATAGAATCTGTTCGGCACTAAAAAGGAAAGAACTACTGAAAGGTGCAACAATATGGATGAATTTCAGATGCATTGCACTGAAGAAGCCAGACAAAAAGGTTATATACCATAATGATTCTATTTATACAACATTCTAGAAAAGGCAAAATAGTAACAGAAAATGGATCAGAGTTTGACAGAGGCTGGGTGTAGGGGAATGGAATTGCCTGCAGTGAGGATCAAAGGAACTTTTTGGAGTGATGAGAAATTTTCAATATCTTGATTGTGGTGGTTTACATTATTATAAATACTAATATAAAGTAGAATTTACATTTAATAGAGTGAATAAATAGACAAAAATAGCATTAAGTCCATAGCAACAGTGTCAACAACAGCAAATGTGTAAGGTTTACAGGAATAAATCTAATAAATATGTGTGAAAACTTCATGTTGGAACCTTATAAAGGCTTATTAAAATATTTTAGAGAAAACATTTATAGATGGAGAGAGCCATTATTTTCATGGAGCAAAAAAAATGGTATGTTATAAAGATGTCAGCTTTCCCCAGATGAGCCATAAATTCTAGTTAAATTCATTGACTCAGCAAATATTTACTGAGTAGCTATCTTTACTCAAGCATGATCTGTTTTAGGTACTTGAGATGTACCAATGAACAAATCCAATTTTGAGTTTATAGTCTAGCTGGGTAGGAGATGGCTGGGTGAGAAGGAGATAAAATAATAGGCATACGAATAAATAAACCATATAGTATCTTAGAAGGTAATACTTGACTATGAAGAGAAAGTAGACACAAGTAAATGATTAGAAGTAGTGGGGAGGGGATTGTGACAGGTTACTATTTTAAGTAGAGTTTTCTTTAAGTAAAAAAACTGTATTCTAAAATATATACATGGAAGATCAAATGGGCCAAAAATACTAAATCATTACTGAAAAAAAAACATACTAGAGAGATTCTCTAACAGGTATTAGGATTATTTTAAAGTTTTACTAATATGGTAGTATTGTATTGGTGACTGATAGAGAAAGGAACAGAATACAGAACTCATAAGTATACCGAAAGAGCTATGGAAGCCATATAAGTAAGGAAAGGATGGATTATTTATTAAGTGGTCCTGGAATAGAAATCTACTTCACATATACTGAGAAATAATTTCAAATGGATGAAAGACTTAAATATAAAAGACAAAGTATTCAATATGGTAATGTAAGAGAGGAATACCTTCATGAAATTGAGGTAGGAAAGAAGTTCTTAAGCAGAATTTTAAAATTGGGAACATTTCTTAATGAAGATTTAAAAAGGAAGCTACATTATATTTAACTGTTGAATCTCACTATGAATATCCACTGTATTAGTAATTAGAAAATTTGAGTTAAATTCACAGCATCATTTCACATTCATCAGACTGACAAAAATAGAAACTTAAAATTTCAAATAACAGCAAGGATGTGGAACAATGGATACTGTTATATTTTGCTCACAGGAGTAGAGAGTGGTATAAATTCTTCGTAAAGAAAATTATGATGCCTCGAAAGTTTTGAGTATAAGGTCCTAAAGTCATGAACAAGAATGTTCATCAGATCATCATTTTAAATAAATTAGGGTGCAGCAAATCCTCATGAGTACATCTCAGGAGCATAATACTGAGCATGCAAAAAAAGTTACAGTGGAAAGCCTGTAGTATGGTTCTATTGAGGTAGATTTCAAAATCAAGCAAAAGGAAACAACATATTGTTTGTGGATAGTTATGTATATGGCAAAACGATGTAACAAAGTATGATTAACACAACTTCTGGCATTTACTTTTTTTTTTTTAATTTATTAATTTATTTTTGGCCGTGTTAGGTCTTCGTTTCTGTGCGAGGGCTTTCTCCAGTTGCGGCGAGCAGGGGCCACTCTTTGTTGCGGTGCAAGGGCCTCTCACTGTCGCGGCCTCTCCAGTTGCGGAGCACAGGCTCCAGATGCGCAGGCTCAGTAGCTGGGGCTCACGGGCTTAGTTGCTCCGCGGCATGTGGGATCTTCCCAGACCAGGGCTCGAACCCATGTCCCCTACATTGGCAGGCGGATTCTTAACCACTGAGCCACCAGGGAAGCCCTGGCATTTACTTCTTAGAGGTAGGGAAGGGAAGTAATTGAGGAAGGCCACATAGGGACTTCAAGCATTAAAATATTCTATTTTTTAAGCTTCAGTGTGGGTAGGTGGGCATTGTCTATTTTAAGCTATTACAAACATATATGTTTATAGATATACTTCATGATGTAAACATTAAAAGAATTGAATATATATTCAACTATCAAATTTCAGCCCTATGTTCATCTTATCCATTCCGTTTTACAGTAGATATATGAAACCCCATCTAATACTTTGTTTGCAAAGGTTAAGCAACTCTTAACTGTTTTTGAATAAAAGTTAACTTGCAAGTTTTCTTTGTTGTTGTTGTTGTTTCAAATGGGGCAGATTTAACATTCTCTGGAGAAATCAGGGGCACTTCAGAAAATAAGTGCTGTTAATGCTGTCATAGAGAGGTTAAAATTGTTTTCTCTCTTCTCCCCATAGCATAGACCAGAATGTATTCACAAGTAATTGAGTCAATCATAACAAATTATAATAGTAAGAGTTAAAGCTTGCTGAATACTTACTATGTGTCAGGAACTTTTTTAGGTGAGAGAACATAGCCGGCAAAAACCTCTACCCTGATGGAGCTCACGTTGTCATGGGAGGAGAGAGAAAATAAACAAAATGATATAAACATGCTGTGTTAGAAGGTGATCCCAGATATGGAGAAAATTGAAGCAGAGAATGGCCAAGGAAGTGCCGAGGTAGGGGGTGGGTGAATTTTAAATAGGATGATTAGGAAAGGCATCCCTAAGAAGATGACAGTTTGGCTCATGACTTGAAGCTGGTGAAGGAGACTGTTAAAAGGAATCCAAGGGGAAGAGCATCCGGGAACAATAAACAGAGTTACAAACTCTGAGGCCAGAGTATGCCTAGTGTGCACGAAATAGCAAGGTCAGTGATAGATGGATGGAGAGGGTCATCAGGGGCAACAGAGTAGGAAACAAAATTAGAGAGGGGGGTAGATCATATGAGAATTTACAGTTTATGATGAGAGATCTTGCTTTTATTTTAAATGAGACTGACAAATTGTATTCTAATTGTATTCTACTGACTTACATTGTAACAGGATCATGCAGAATGTGGCGGAGAACTGAAGTTGGCCAAGGCAGAAGGAGGAAGACAAGGCAGAAGGCTATCACAGTAATCCAGGTAAGTGATTATGGTGCCTTGGACCGTGTTTTAGCAGGCAGGGAGTGAGGTTTTTGGATTTTGAAGCTAGGACAGACAAGACATGCTTACAGAATTCCTGTGGTTTGTTAGAGAAAGGGGGAGTCAAGGGTGACTCCAGTGTTTTTGTCCTGAATAACTGAAACATACAGTGCCCTTTTTCCACCCTAAGGTGGAGAAAACTGCAAGTGAAGCATGTTGGGAGAGAAAGATCATGAGTTCAGTTTATTGTTCAGTTTGAGATTTATATATGAGCCTGGAGTTCAGAGGCGAAGCGTGGGCTGAAGATATAAATGTCACTTAAATATATGGTACTTATGGTCCTTAAGGGAGTGAGAGTAGATAAAAAAATAAAAGAGGAACAATGCCTGAGCCCTGGAGTTTTCCGATATTACAAGATCAGGAGAACAAATAAAAAGAACAGCAAAAGAGAGGAAGGGAGTGTGGTTGGTGATGGGGAATGGGGAAGGACAAGGAGTGAATTTTGTCCTGGAAATGCAGGACATGTTTCAAACCAGGGGAGGGATATTAACTTTGGCAAATGCTGCTCATAGTTTGAGTAAGATGGGGACCAAGAACTGACTATTGGATTTACTTGTATGGACATCACCAGTGACCAAGATAAGAGAAGTTTCCTGGTGGGAGTGGGGTTTGGGCTAAAGCTGATGTGAATGGGTCTTAGGGAGAAAATAGAAATTGGAATCAGAAAAGATAGACAACTACCTGGAGTTTTGCTATAAGAACAAACAAACAAAAATAAGATGGCTGCTGCAACAGAATATGGGGTCCAGAGATTTTTTTTTTTTTTAATGATGAGAGAAATGTCAGTGTATTGTACATGCAAAAGAGAAGGATCAAGTTCAGAGGGTGATTGTATGAGCCGGTCTTTGAGATGGGAGAGGAAATGCGACCTAGTGCACAAGTGGAGAAGGAAGCCTTACAAAGGAGCACAGAGCGTCCACAGTTACAGGAGTGAAGGTTGAGTCCAGGAATGCTTGATGATGGTAGATGTGTAGGTGTGGTTATGGGAGCTGGGAAAAGAACTCTTCTCTTTCTTTGAATTTTCTCCATGGCGAAGGAATCACAGATATTAACTGAGAGCAAAGATGAGAGAATAAATTACAAGTTTGACGAAAGAAGAGAGAGCTTAAAATATTTTTTTATGAGAGTAGAAGACTGAATAGACTAAGAAGGAATGTGTAGTATTATTGCTAGAGAGCTCCAAGGACCCACTTGAAGTCAGTGGTCCTGAAGTTCAAGTGGAAATGGTGATTATGGCCATATGTTTTTCTCCTACCGAAACTGATGCTTTGGTAGAGGCAGAGAGTACAACAAAAGACGGAAGAGATTTTGGGTATATGTAAGAGAATGAATAGAAGGTTTGATTGTGGAATGTAAACTTGGTAAAGGGAAATGAGTTCGTAAGGGAAATGCAGAAAAGTGAAGTTTTTGTAAGATTAACAGATTGTATTACTGGGTTTGAAAGATTGTTTGATAATAGAGCGGGCACTTGAAATTGAGATGATGTGGGTTTGCAATGACTGCTAATGACAACCTCAGAGATGTATACATTTGTTGATCTTTACCTGATTGTAACTTTTTAATAATTATAATCAACAGTATTCATTGTATTTTTATTTCTTAGAATAATATACTTAAAGTTTATCACTTTGTTTTGTTTTTTACTGAGGTATAGTTGATGTATTCAATACAATATTATGTTTCATGTGTACAACATAATGATTCACAATTTTTAAAGGTTATACTCCATTTATAATTATTATGAAATATTGGCTATATTCCCTGTGCTGTACAATATATCCTTGTAGCTTATTTATTTTATACATAGTAGTTTGTACCTCTTAACCCCCTACCTATATCTTGCCCCTCCCTCCTTCCCTCTCCCAACTGGTAACCATTAGTTTGTTCTCTATATATCTTTGAGTCTGTTTTTTGTTATATTCACTAGTTTTGTTTTTTAGTTTCCATATATAAGTGATACCATACAGTATTCATCTTTGTCTGACCTGTTTCACTTAGCATAGTGCCCTCCATCCATGTTGTTAAAAAAGAATGGCAAAATTTCATTCTTTTTGCCATTATGGTTGAATAGTATTCCATTGTGTGTGTGTGTGTGTGTGTGTGTGTGTATATATACACATACATACACACACACACACACATATATATATATGTATATACCATATTCTCTTTATCCATTCATCTGTTCTTGGACACTTAGGTTGCTTCTATGACTTAGCTATTGTAAATAATGTTGCTATGAACATTGGGGTGCATGTTTCTCTTTGAATTAGTGTTTTTGTTTTGGATAGGAGTGAAATTACTGGGTCATATGGTCGTTCTATTTCTAGGTCGTTCTATTTTTTGAGAAACCTCCATACTGTTTTCCACAATGGCTGCACCAATTTACATTCCCACCAACAGTGCAAGAGGGTTCCCTTTTGCCCACATCCTTTCCAACATTTGTTATTTGTGTTCTTTTTGATGCTAGCCATTCTAACTGGTGTGAAATAATATCTCATTGTAGTTTTAATTTGAATTTCTCTGATGATTAACAGTGTTGAGCATCTTTTCATGTGCCTGTTGACCATGTGTATGTCTTCTTTGGAAAAATATCTATTCAGGTCTTGTGCCCATTTTTTAATCGAGTTTTTTTTTTTTGATGTTGAGTTGTATGAGCTGTTTATAGATTTTGGATATTAGTTTCTTATGGGTCATATCATTTGCAAATATTTTCTCCCATGCAGTAGGTTGCCTTTTCCTTTTGTCAGTGGTTTCCTTTGCTATGCAAAAGTTTGTAAATTTAACTAGGTCCCATTTGTTTATTTTTTGCTTCTGTTTCCTTTGCTTTAGGAAGCAGATCCAGAAAAATACTACTACAATTTATGTCAAAGAGCATTCTGCCTATGTTTTGTTCTAGCAGTTTTATGGTTTCTGGTCTTACATTTAAGTCTTTAATCCATTTTGAGTTTATTTTTGTATATGGTGTGAGAAAATGTTCTAATTTCATTTTTTTACATGTAGCTGTCCAGTTTTCTCAGGACCACTTTTTGTACAAACTCTTATCCACATTATATATACTTGCCTGCTTTGTGATAGATTAATTTCACAGAAGTAGAGGAAATAATTTTAAAATTTGTATAGAAACACAAAAGACCTCAAAAAGCAAAAACAATCTTGAGAAAGAAGAACGGAAAGAATCATGCTTCGTGACTTCAGGCTATACTACAAAGCTACTGTAATCAAAACAGTATGGTACTGGCACAAAAACAGACATGTAGATCAATAGAACAGAATAGAGAGCCCAGAAACAAACCCACACACTTATGGTCAATTAATCTATGACAAACCATGCAAGAGTATACAATGGAGAAAAGACAGTCTCTTTTAAGTGGTGCTGGGAAAACTGGAAAGCTACACGTAAAAAAAAAGAAATTAGAACATTTCTTCATGCCATATACAAAAATAAAATGGATTAAAGATTCTGCTTAGTTTTTATAACAGTTTAATGTTTACATAGGTAGTTTATTGTATTAAGGCATTGAAGACTCTTTAATTCTACATAAAAATGAACTATTATTTTAATTCTTAAAAACATTTTTTCTTCATTCTTTTAATTCTTAGTAAACAGTTGTAAATAGTGTTTCTTTCCTGTAATAAAAAGAAGTTGGTAATAAAGAATATATTAGTTATGTGTAGAGTGTTGCCACAAAAAGGTCTCAAAAGTAGGTTGGCTTAAATTACAAAGGTATTTCTTTCTCTCATGAAAAAATTTGTGTTGCATCTTTTGGGCTGTGAGGAAGTTCTGTCAGGAAGTTCTTTCTCTTGTGGTCATTTAGGGACTCAAGTTCCTTCCAAGTTCTTGTTTCTCCCATCCTCTAGGGCAGGCAGGGGTCTTAAATTTTTTGTGCCATGGACCTCTTTAGTAATCTGCTAAATTATATGGACTTTCTCAGAATAATGTTTAGTAAATGCATAAAGTAAAATGCGTCAGATTAAAAAGGAAACAAATTACATTAAAACACTATGATCAAAATATGTAAATGTGTGCTTCCTTAACACTTTAAATTATAAGATATAAAAAGTATATTGGTATAAATACCATAAGTTTGAAGCAATTAGGAACAAAAGCAATATTTTAAGATATCTGCAATGGCTATAATATGATTCAAAAATCCCTATGATTTCTATTTTTGCCAAAGCCACATGTACTATTAATAGTACTATAGTTTATTGTCTACATTTTCAACAGAAGAAAGTCTTAAATTTTATCTTTATTTTTTATTAATTTTTCACCATCCAGATTTCATGAGCACATTGAATTCTATCTAGTGTTGGCCCTTGGGTTACAGGTTAAAAGCTCCTTTTCTATGGTGTTGATGTTATGTTCATGGTCTACTCTGAGTGGAGGTGGAAGGAGAATGTGAAGGTCTGAAAACTTAGGCCTAGACATTGGCACATTGTCCTTCCAGCCCATTCCATTTGAGATAAATCAATCACATATGACACCCAACTGCTAGAGACCTGGAGAAATGTAGACCAGTCATACATCAAGAAGATGAAAGGACAAGTTAGAGGACCACCAGCAGACTCTGCCACAAAGGCTACACCCTTCATCTCCCCCGTTTGTCCTTCTCCTTCCCTTTCGGTGTTTGTTTTATTTTGTTTAAAGTCAATTAATTTTCTTGTAGGTATGTTCCTTCTGGGTAGTCTCTGAATCTATTAGAAAATCTTCTAATATTAGGATTTTCAGAGAAAATTTTACTTCAAGGTACATTAATCATATGAAGACATTTTTAGCATCATAATGCAACAAATGCTGGGAAGATTATTCAGAGATAAGAAAATGTAAGTATATTATACACCATCAAGTGTATGGTTAAGTTGGTCTATTTTTCTAAAATTTTATTAAATAAAGTAGTTCTTAAAATAAATGTCATCTGACAAATATGACATTAACTCTATATATGTATTGTTTAAAAATTTCTTATATGTATGTGTATGTACATGTACATATTGCTCTTTTTAAAAATTCTAAATCACACAGATTTATTTTTTTAGACTCATACAAATTAGTAGCTAACATAATAATCTTGTAAACCAACAATATGATTATAAGCTGAACTTCTAGCATTGCCTAAGGAAGAAGGACCAATTCTGGACAATGAAGATGACTGTCCATCAGATTATTCTACTGCAGTATCTCTGGTATAACGAGTGAGACCCATATAATTATGCCTTCCGGTAGTTAGATGGGAGAAAGGAGAATCCACTTTTACTAACTTTTTATTTATCAGAACATTTTAAACTTGAAAAGTTATTAGTTCTGAGAACTTTATATCACTTGTAATCACCTCAAAAAAATTTTTTTAAAGGATATAAGAATGAAGGTAAAATTTGCTTCCAGGGAACCCAGTTCCATGGGATCAATCTGCCTGAGGCCATCCTTGACTTCATCCAGGGCAGAGGTGTATAAATCAGTGCTTATTTTAATGGTTTATCTAGTCCATCTTTAAAGCAACAGTTCTCTTATTTAATAGATAATGATGAGTGATTTTTTGGTAATTATAAATAAAATACATTCTCTTGGATCTATTTAGTATTGATAATTACATAATTATACCACCATGTTCCATCAGTGTTTCTTAACCTTTTGCAAGGTACCACTGTGGAAACTTGGTAAAAGCTATGGACTCTTTCCTCCAAAAAAAAAATATATATGTGTGTGTGTGTGTGTGTGTGTGTGTGTGTGTATATATATATATACACACACACACACACACAAATAAACACAAGTTTTGCATAAAGTTTAGGGGTGTTTACTGACACCTCAATACTCTTCCAGAGGCATCCTTAGAATTCAATTCAGGACCTGTTTAAAACCCTGCTTCTGTGTTTTCATGTAATGGCAAAGGAATCTATAAAAGAGTGGTAAGACCATTTTTCTTTAAGTTTCTTCTATAACAGATACTTTTTTTCATTATGCTGGTCTTCTTGCTAGCAAAATCATCTTGGTGATATTTTCTTGTTCATTCTTGATACAAATATATTAACTCTATCTTTGTTCTATAGTTTGGTTCTCACCAGTACAAACTAATGGAAGTAAGTGATGTTGTGAATCATCTAAAATAATACATTATTTACAAGACTCACTTGTTTACTTACATTTGTTTAAAGCAAGTTCAGATCCTAATTATATTTTAATTACTTTAATATTAAATTGTGTGCACTTCTCAGTATATATTACCCTAGAAGAGACAGAAATCCAGAAGTGTATTGAATGACGGAGGAAATTTCTCATGTATAACAGGATGATGAGTGGGAATTCTCTGGTTGTCCCAGAATTGGTGACTAGAACCCAAAGACTAGAACAAAGAGGTACTAGGTACTCACTTCTGAAGAGGTACTCCAAAAATGGAGGCCAGAATCCTCTCTGTGGGGTTTACTAGGCAGGATCAGAACCAGCCCTGGAAAGCTGCGGAGTAGTTAGTAGCACAGGTGCTGTACTGAGTCCGCTTGCTTCAAATCCTGGCCCGGCCACACTAGCTGTGTAACCATGAGCAAGTCACTTAATCTCCCTTCCCCCTAGCCTTCCCAGTAAAATGGGAATAATAATAACTACAAAAATAGTGCTCGCAACAGTTACACTTAGCACATAGTAAAGGCTCAATGCTGCTCATATCTAGTGGTTAGTAAATACAACTCGATATTTTGTATGCTGCACTGTCCTCCTTTGTAAATACCTACTTCATAGGATTATTGTGAAGATTAAATGCCAGCATAGGCGTAAATAACAAGAAAAGTACCAGGGCCTAGATTAAGTACTCAATAAATGTGTGGTTTTGTCTTTAGTTAATACAACCGTTCCCCCGGGTGTGTGCACGTGTGCGTGTGTGTGTGTGTGTGTGAAAAACTGGAGGGGAGAAGAGACACAGTTGAAGGTATGGGTGTAGCAAGCCCTGTGGAATGGAAAGTGTGCTCTTTGATAACGCTCTTTCTGTACGAGAAAAGGTGTTCCCCCCACATCCAAAGCAAAATGAGGAGGAGGTTTCATTAGAATCACCCAGAGATGAAGTCTCCCTGTAGAAAGAGCAGGGACTCCATTTCCTTCTTGAATGCCTGTTTAGCAAAAGACTTGCTGACGTGCCATGTTGCCAGTATTCCTCCCCAGTCCATTTAATGTCTCATCATTCTTTAGGTATCACCTCCAATGTCACTTCCACAGGTAGCTTTTCCTAACCCTCAAACCAGGTAAGATCTCCTGTATAGGCAGGTAACTCTTCTCTTTATAGCACTTATCACATCAGAGTTGACACTTTCATATTCATTTTATGTCTACTTAATAATTATCTACCTTATTAAGATATAAGGTTTAATAAGACAGGGACTTTGTATTCATATCTCACTCCAGTGCCTAGCTGGATGACTGGCTTATGGTTAAGTACGTGATAATTTGGGGGTAAATAAATGATGTAAATTGGGGGAGAGACTTATCAGTGTTCAGTTGAAATTGAATGGGGTTGAATGTCAGGTTCACATGATCCTAAAGAAACACAAGTGCTAGATTACTTTAGCTAGGAAAGAATGAGATTAATTCTGGTTACATGATCATAGGAGGTTTATCATATAATGGCGGATTAGAATGGGAATTTTAAGGTAGGTAGATTCAATAAACAAGTTCAAGAGGAGAGACATTTAAGAGAACGTGTGGTAAATATACTGGATTATGAATAAATGAATATGGGAAAGAAAAGGGAATTTATGAAAAAATAATGAAAGATACATCTATAATTGTGAAAAATTTGTCATTGTACAGCCCCTTTGGTGCGATGCTAATTATTTAGATTCCCACAAAGGGTGGTCAGGTATTAAAGCTTTTAAGTAGAGAAGGACATGAGAGGTAAAATACACAAGGTTTATATAGAAAACCAAAACTACGTTAGGTATTTTGTGCAGAAAGTGACTTGACAGAAGGGTACAAAAATTTCTGGAACAGTTTGAGAAGTAAGCACCAGCCTGGGTCTTCAGAGGTGGCTGTACAATGATTCTCACAACCTGAGAAGCTAAAACGTAGAACACTAAAACTCTGCCAGGAAAGTTTTAAAACTGCTGCAGGAAAACTTCATATCCATATGACTTTGAGCAACAGAAACAAACAAACCAGGTCAAACATACAAAATGTCTCCATGTTAGTCCCGCCTTTCAAATACCCCAGCATTGCATGTAATTGGCAAAACCTAATTTGCATCAAGAAATCCAGCACTGGAACTTCCGGGCTGATGAACACAGTGAGGTGCTGGGAGGATAGTACACCCAGAGCGGGCGTGAAAGCCCGTCACCCACCGTGCCTTGTCCTGTGCGTCTCTTCCATTTGACTTTTCCTGAAATGTATCTTTTTTTTTTTTTTAATAAACTGGCAATAGAGGCTGAATCTTGAACTTTATAAGGAACACGTTTGGGTTTCATACATCCTACCTGGTCTACCTATAGCTGCAATCAACTGCAGTTCTGTCACACCTTCATGATGTTTCCCTTGGCCAGAAATGCACTAAGTACAGTTGATTTGAACAACACAGGTTAGAATTGTGTGGATCTACTTATATGTGGATTTTTTTTTCAGTAGTAAATACTATGATACTCATGGTCCTTGACTGGTTGAATCCTTGGGTGGGGAACACCACATATATAGAGGGCTAAGTATAAGTTATACGCAGATTTCTGACTGCACAGAGGGTGGGCACCCCAAACCCCCTCATTGATCAAGGGTCAACAGTAGTCTCAAAAATCTAAGCATTCAGAAAGTTACAGCAAGAAAGAGCCGCTGAAAATACTTACCATATGACCCAGCAATCCCACTACTGGGCATATACCCTGAGAAAACCAAAATTGAAAAAGAGTCATGTACCACAATGTTCATTGCAGCTCTATTTACAATAGCCAGGACATGGAAGCAACCTAAGTGTCCATCCACAGATGAATGGATAAAGAAGATATGGCACATATATACAATGGAATATTACTCAGCCATAAAAAGAAAGGAAATTGAGTTATTTGTAGTGAGGTGGATGGACCTAGAATCTGTCATACAGAGTGAAGTAAGTCAGAGAAAAACAAATACCATATGCTAACACATATATATGGATCTAAAAAAAAGAAAAGAAAAAATGGTTCTGATGAACCTAGGGGTAGGACAGGAATAAAGATGCAGATATAGAGAATGGACTTGAGGACACGGGGAGGGAGAAGGGTAAGCTGGGACAAAGTGAGAGAGTGGCATGGACATATATACACTACCAAATATAAAATAGATAGCTAGTGGGAAGCAGCCACATAGCACAGGGAGATCAGCTCAGTGCTTTGTGACCACCTAGAGGGGTGGGATAGGGAGGGTGGGAGGGAGACACAAGAGGGAGGGGATATGGGGATATATCTATATATATATAGCTGATTCACTTTGTGATACAGCAGAAACTAACACATTGTAAAGCAATTATACTCCAATAAAGATGTTAAAAAAAAATACTCACTGGATTTTCGTGACAAATTTGGTAATGCTGTGCTAGCCAGCTGAACCGTTTTCTGTGTTGTTCTGTGGGTGCATGCAATCACAGGATGGAATATAATGCAACCTGGTAGAGTCACCCCAAAGGGGTAGAGAGATAAGCAACCATTACAATTGCTCTGATACAGAATTGTTTCAAAACAAATTTGTCATCTAAGCACTCTGCTGCTCATTATAGCATAATTGATGAAAGAAAATACATTAGAAACCTAAAGGAAGAAACAAAGCAAACAAACAAAAATCCAGCAGCAAAGAAATCAAAGAAATGCAGTCTTGGTCTCTGTCTCTGCCATCTCAATCCCTCTCTCTCTCCATAGCACACTCTCTCTCACCACACTTTCAGGGAGAAGACGCAGAGTTTGGGTCAATGCACTGCATCCATCACGAAAAGTTTCCTTTTTGATTAATTCAGTGCCAATGTACTAGTTGGCGTGGAGTTAAAAGATTGATTGAAGTTGTTGGTGAGGGAGAAAAGTCACCAATTACTTACCTCCTGGGACATGTGTCGTGCATTCAAATAAGACAAAGAATTCAGCCACTGTATTAGATGACTTTTTCCTTCAGGGTGGTATATAATCACTTATTCCCTTTATATAGTCAGTATGTTTAAAAAATCCTTTAGAAGCTGAATTTGAACTGTAGCAACATTTCAATTTATATTGAGGGACCAAAAGCGCCGTAAACGTTTTGAATTGTTTTCCACTGAAAGAAAGAAGATAAGCGGGTGAAAAATGTAATATTTGAAAGTGTGTAATGTTATGGTATTAGCTTTTAAAAAAAGAGGTATTTGGTGTAATCACCACATTTCATTAATTTTTAAATATTAAGGAAATATGGCCTATGAGTATTACATTTCCAAGAATAGCATCCACACTTGGTTAATCACCAATAATCCATTCATGTAGTTTATGTACAGCCATGACCAGTCTACAGCCCACACCCCAGTCTACATTTTGCTTTTTACAGTCCTTCCATTTGGAAATGAAAGTCAGGATCTTTGCCAATAGCAACCACCTCCAGTGTTTTCAATATTGCTGTCATCACCCTGGCAACACAGAAGACAGGACATAAATAGTTGCTCTGCCAAACATATCTATTGCCTTATTATACTTGTGGGAGTTAGAGTTGTCAAGGGAAGTTTATACCGAAGTTAAAAGTAAATTTGGACTTATCAATAGCAAGATTTTCTAAAAAGTGCATCTCCACTATATGTAGACAATCAAGTGGAAGTGTAAATAAAATATAAACTCCATGATACCAAAAAAAAAAAAAAAAATAGCTGTCCTGTTCCCCAGCACTGAGCATTAGTAGATGCTCTATAAATATTTGCTGAATGAATTTGTTCAATGCATATATGGGTTTCTCAAGTCAAAGCATACAGTTTGACATTATTATCATGTTACTGTGTTGGTTGCATTAAAACATTTTTAAAAATCATAGTCCACAATATTTTTAGGTGACAGTGTTGTAAATGGGTATGGAAATTTAATTAATTAGTTTCACTTGAACCGTCTGGTATGTATAATTAGACATAATGTTATCAGATGTCATCAATGCTCTTGACACTGACTTAGGTGCTTTTTTATAAATGTGTGGCATTTGTAGCCTCTCCAATGCCACGTGTTGTAGGTATTTTGCAGATAAGAAGACCTAGACTCTAATCAGTCAGCAAAGTTGACCAATATTAACTCAGCTTGTCGGGGGAGGGCAAGACGTGAGCTCAGTTTCATCTGGCATCAAAGCTTACACTCCTGCTCATTCCCAGACCGCCTCTCCTGGTATCTCTGCTCCATCTCTACAGCTGTTTGGGCCTTTCCGGAGGTAGGAAGCTAATCTACCAATCATACTGTTATGTGAATCTGGTTTGACTTTCTTAGAATCCCTGCTATCGTCTCTCTTGAGTAGCGATCTTGGCACCTTTTCCATACTTCAGAAACTCCCCACTTTCAAAGGAGAGGGACTGTGGGCTCAGAGCAGAATGGAATATCCCACGTGTGTATTGAGGATCTTTTTGAGAGTGGAACTGGCTTTTGGAAATGGCTTAAGAGAAGCACTGGGTACAGTGGGTTTTGTGTCACTTTAGAATGAGCATAAGCTGACTTAAAAGAAGCCGTTAAATAAGAGACTAATGGGGAAAAAAAATTAGATACATTCACTGATCTCCCAGATGAGGAAATACTGTGGCCTGGTAGCAAAAAAAAATGAAATTTGGAATCAGAAATTCCAGGTTTGAATCTTAGCCCCATAAACTACCAATTTTTCTCACTTAGACAAATTACTTAAAGCCTGATTCCTCCTATTTGTAAAATGGCCCATTACAAACTTTGACATTCGAGGCTATTGGGAATTTAACTGATAGCATAGGGAAGCATTTTGTAAAGGGTAAAGTGCTGCACAAATATGTTATTTGTGATAACAGTATAGTTACTATGTTACATTGTAGTGTTACCTTAGTGTTAATTCTAGGGCAGAACCCAGAGTATTTAATCCAACATTGTAATTTTATAGATAAGAGAACTGAGGCATAGAGGAGTGAAGTGAGACAAAGATTCCCAGTAAAGGTGGAATAAAAAGGAATTTGAGGGCTTCCCTGGTGGTGTAGTGGCTGAGAGTCCGCCTGCCGATGCAGGGGACACGGGTTCGTGCCCCGGTCCGGGAAGATCCCACATGCCGCGGAGCGGCTGGGCCCGTGAGCCATGGCTGCTGAGCCTGCGCGTCCGGAGCCTGTGCTCCACAACGGGAGAGGCCACAACAGTGAGAGGCCCGCGTACCACAAAAAAAAAAAAAAAAAAGAAAGAAAAAAGGAGTTTGAAAATAGACACACACAATATTGCGCAGAATCTATGTATTCCAGTACATTGTTCAACCATATATACAAGATTTTAAATGGCAATCATTGCTTTCTGTATTTGACTAAAGTTTTCTTAAAAACTGAATAAAACAAAAATAATCATTATGATAACTGTTATTTGGTCCAGACAGAAAAGTCCAATTTGTAAGATACTAAAAGTTTGCATGAGAATTTTGGTATTTTAATAGAGTAGGATCACTCACTCTATTTCTCACTCTGTTAGGGACCAAATGATTGTGTCCCCCTAAAATTCATATGTTGAAGCTCCAACCCCCAATGTGATGGTATTTGGAGGTGGGGACTTTGGGAGGTAATTAGGTTTAGATGAGATCATGAGGGTGGGGCCCTCATGATGGAGTTAGTGTCTTTATAAGAAGCTTACTATCTCCCCCTGCCCTGGAGGGTGTGAAGGCAGCTGTGTACAAGCCAGGAGCTCTTACCAGAACCCCTCAGCTGAGCTGGTACCCTGATCTTGGACTTCTCATCCTCCAGAACTGTGAGAGATAAATGTCTATTGTTTAAACCTCTCATTCTATGGTATTTTCTTATAGCAGCCCAAACTGACTAATCCACACTCTGCTCTCTCAGATTTCTAAAGTGTTGGCCTAGGCCATGTGTCTGTTATGCCTTGATTTTTCATTCCTTATTCAAATCATTTTTTCAGTATTTGGAGAGGGTCCTCTGACCCCCACCAGTCCTTTAATGGAAAACGATGCTTGTGATGATCCTCTCAACCCTACTCTATTAAAACAGAGAGCTTAACTTCCACCAGGTGGCGCCAAACCATAGCAGGGATGGGAAGGGACAGATTTAGCTCCTTCAGCCTAATTGCTGGAAACTGGGGGCCGGCTTCAGTAGGTCAGGCCCGGGCACTTGAAATAAAGCAACCCTTTATTTTATTCAGTTGTATTTTCAAGGCAAACTTCTCGGATATGGCAGGTTTTACTGTAAGAACGAATGCTTCTTCCTCACTGCTTCTAAACATGCTGTTTCCTTAATAGGGCTAATGAAACTTCCTGACCTTTCAGCTAAGGCTTCCAATGCCAAGGTCTTTTGCAACCGGCATGTTCAGATACTTTTATTGACCATAAGACTGGATAGAGTTTGTTTTCCATTCTATTCACTTTTGTAAATTTTTTAATAATAGTAATTTTAAAAATTTAAGGACAATTTAGATTGATTCCCCCAGTACATCAACTCAGTATATTAATATAACAGTGCCAATCTCCATCTACATTCAACTTGAAGTTGCTTAGCCAAGCAGTGCCATGTTGACAGTGTTCGTTACAGTCAAAGTTCTCCAAAGGACGCTATACTTTAATTAACATTACAAGAAGCTTTGAACATTCGACCTTCTGTTTAGAACTATTAGGAATCTGCTTCTTGAGATTTTGACTACATAAGACAAACATTTCCAAGGCAAACCACCCTTTTCTTCTAACCTCATTTCCATGGAAAGAACAGGAGCCATCAAAGTCCAGGTGGTCTGCTTTTGTTTAAGCATTATCTGTTGAAACATGTAAGGTCATCCCTTGGGACTTCAATCTCCCTGATAGTCTTTACCACCAGTCTTGCTGACATGAAAGGAATCCAAAATTTATTCATCAAATCTCACTATTTTTAATAATTTATTGTCAAAATTGGTTCTTGAGACTCCAATTGGAATACAAAATTACTGTGTGTATATCTCCACAATTGAGGCAAACATAAGTTTTTTTTAAATGCTCAACTGAAAGTGTTATTAGAGAACAATGAATCAAAACCCACTAATTTTACAATGAGAAAGCTGTGATACAGAAAGAACTTGTTGAAACTTATACAAAATTAGTAAAAGAATAAGGACTAGAAGTTAATGTTTGTTCATATTTCCTTATATTCTGTGTCTTAAACCGACAACTTCACAGCTCATTTTAACAGGAGTCCTTAGGGAGATTAAGGAGTCTTGTGGTGACTAGTGAAAAATCCCTCTGATAGGTTTCTCTATTGACTGATTCTGTATTCAATTAATCTGTTTCTCAGCTTTTAGAGGCTATTATCATACAGATGACCTTTTTGTTGTGGAAGAGTACAGTGCTCCAGACCAAAGCCATTGAAGTCACACAGACCTCATTTTGAATTCAAAATGATTTGTTACATAATCTTGGGCAAATTAATTCATCTCTTATTTAATCTCTCTGCATCTCAGTTTCCTTATCTTTAAAAGGGGACAGCCAACTATCTTTTTTTTGGAGGTAGTCTGAGGATGAAGAAGATACCATGCTTATGATGGAGTCTGGAAATCTTCAGTAGTGTTAGTTGTCGTTACTATCATTGTGGCTGTCCCAATCATCCCTGCAATGGTCATTTTAGTGTAAGTAATCCCAGGTGGGTTTATTCTAATTTTAAACTCAGTAGAAGGTGAATACAAAATTTAAAAGACAATTGTAGAACTCAAGTATTACATCTCTAAATCCTCACTAATGTGTACAAAGCCAAACTGAGTAATGGGTGAAAGATGAAGTGATGGGGATATAGCAAATAACATTTACCACAAATAGTTATATCAGTGGGGGTGGGGGTGAATAGCATGTTTATAATTCATGAGACTATTTAACACCATTTGAAAAAAAACGCATTTTTTGAAGGGTGTTAGAGTTTCATTTATTATACTTTCATTGGAGTAAACTAAGAAAGTATCGAGGTATTCAAATAGACAATTAAGGTTGGAGAGGAACCAAGATGGCAGAGTAGAAGGATGTGCTCTCACTCCCTATTGTGAGAAGACCAGAATCACAACTAGTTGCTGGACAATAATCGACAGGAAGACACTGGAACTCACCAAAAAAGAGATCCCACATCCAAAGACAAAGGAGAAGCCACGATGAGATGGTAGGAGAGGTGCAATCACAGTAAAATCAAATCCCATAACTGCTGGATGGGTGGGTGACTCACAGACTGGAGAACACTTATACCACAGAAGTCCACCTACTGGAGTGAAGGTTCTGAGCCCCACATCAGGCTTCCCAACCTGGGGGTCCATCAATGGGAGGAAGAATTCCCAGAGAATCAGACTTTGAAGCCTAGTGGGATTTGATTACAGGACTGCGACAGGACTGGGGGAAACAGAGACTCCACTCTTGGAGGGCACACACAAAGTAGTGTGTGCATCGAGACCCAGGGGAAGCAGCAGTGACCCCAGGGGAGACTGAAGCAGACCTACCTGGTAGTGTTGGAGGGTCTCCTGCAGAGGTGGGAGGTAGCTGTGGCTCACTGTGGGGACAAGGACACTGGCAGTAGAAGTTCTGGGAAGTACTCCTTGGCGTGTGAGCCCTCCCAGAGTCTGTCACTAGCCCCACCAAAGAGCCCAGGTAGGCTCCAGTGTTGGGTCGCCTCAGGCCAAACAACCAACAGGGAGGAAACCCAGCCCCACCCATCATCAGACAATTGTATTAAAGTTTTACTGAGCTCTGCCCACCAGGGCAACAGTCAGCTCTACCCACCTCCAGTCCCTCCCATCAGGAAGCATGCACAAGCCTCTTAGATAGCCTCATCCACCAGAAGGCAGACAGCAGAAGCAAGAAGAACCACAATCCTGCAGCCTGTGGAACAAAAACCACATTCACAGAAAGATAGACAAGATGAAAACACAGAGGGCTATGTACCAGATGAAGGAACAAGATAAAACCCCTGAAAACAACTAAATGAAGTGGAGATAGGCAACCTTCCAGAAAAAAAATTCAGAATATTGATAGTGAAGGTGATCCAGGACCTTGGAAAAAGAAGGGAGTCAAAGATCGAGAAGATGCAAGAAATGTTTAACAAAGGCCTAGAAGAATTAAAGAACAAACAGAGAGAGATGGACAATACAATAACTGAAATGAAAACTACACTAGAAGGAACCAATAGCAGAATAACTGAGGCAGAAGAACGGATAAGTGACCTGAAAGACAGAATGGTGGAATTCAGTGATGTGGAAGAGAATAAAGAAAAAAGAATGGAAAGAAATGAAGACAGCCTAAGAGACCTCTGGGACAACATTAAACACAACAACATTCGCATTATAGGGGTCCCAGAAGGAGAAGAGAGAAAGGACCAGAGAAAATATTTGATGAGATTATGGTCGAAAATTTCCCTAACATGGGAAAGGAAATAGCCACCCAAGTCCAGGAAGCACAGTGAGTCCCATACAGGATAAACCCAAGGAGAAACATGCTGAGACACATAGTAATTAAATTGGCAAAAATTAAAGACAAAGAAAAATCATTGAAAGCAACAAGGGAAAAATGACAAATTACATACAAAGGAATTCCCATAAGATTAACAGCTGATTTCTCAGCAGAAACTCTACAAGCCAGAAGGGAGTGGCATGATATACTTAAAGTGATGAAAGGGAAAAACCTACAACCAAGACTACTCTAAACGGCAAGGATCTCATTCAGATTCCATGGAGAAATCAAAAGTTTTACAGACAAGCAAAAGCTAAGAGAATTCAGCACCACCAAACCAGCTCTACAACAAATGCTAAAGGAACTTCTCTAAGTGGGAAACACAAGAGGAGAAAAGGACCTGCAAAAACAAACTCAAAACAATGAAGAAAATGGTCCTAGGAGCATACATATCGATAATTACCTTAAACATGAATGGATTAAATGCTCCAACCAAAAGACACAGGCTTGCTGAATGGATACCAAAACAAGACCCATATATATACTTTCTACAAGAGACCCATTTCAGACCTAGGGACACATACAGACTGAAAGTGAGGGGATGGAAAAGATATTCCATGCAAATGGAAATCAAAAGAAAGCTGGAGTAGCAATACTCATATCAGATAAAATAGACTTTAAAATAAAGAATGTTACAAGAGACAAGCAAGGACACTACATAATGATCAAGGGATCAATCCAAGAAGAAGATACAACAATTACAAATATGTATGCACCCAACATAGGAGCACCTCAACACATAAGGCAACTGATAACAGCTATAAAACAGGAAATCGACAGTAACACAATAAGAGTGGGGGACTTTAACATCTCACATCAATGGACAGATCATCCAAAATGAAAATAAATAAGGAAACAGAAGCTTTAAATGACACATTAGACCAGATAGATTTAATTGATATTTATAGGACATTCCATCTAAAAACAGCAGATTACACTTTCTTCTCAAGTGCACATGGAACATTCTCCACGATAGATCACATCCTGGGTCACAAATCAAGCCTCAGTAAATTTAAGAAAATTGAAATCATATCAAGCATCTTTTCTGACCACAACGCTATGAGATTAGAAATGAATTACAGGGAAAACACACAGACACATGGAGGCTAAACAATATGTTACTAAATAACCAAGAGATCACTGAAGAAATCAAAGAGGAAATCAAAAAATACCTAGAGACAAATGACAATTAAAACACGATAATCCGGGCTTCCCTGGTGGCGCAGTGGTTGAGCGTCCGCCTGCCAATGCAGTGACACGGGTTTGTGCCCCGGTCCAGGAAGATCCCACATGCCGCGGAGCGGCTGGGCCCGTGAGCCATGGCCGCTGAGCCTGCGCGTCCGGAGCCTGTGCTCCACAACGGGAGAGGCCACAACAGTGAGAGGCCCACGTACCGCAAAAAAAAAAAAAAAAAAAAAAAAAAAACCACAATAATCCAAACCTATGGGATGCAGCAAAAGCAGTTCTAAGAGGGAAGTTTATAGCTATACAAGCTGACCTCGAGAAACAAGAAAAATCTCAAGTAAACAATCTAATCTTACACCTAAAGGAACTAGAGAAAGAAGAATAAATAAAACCCAAAGTTAGCAGAAGGAAAGAAATCATAAAGATCAGAGCAGAAATAAATGAAATAGAAACAAAGAAAACAATAGCAAAGATCAATAAAACTAAAAGCTGTTTCTTTAGGAAGATAAACAAAATTGATAAATCATTAGTCAGACTCATCAAGAAAAAGAGGGAGAGGACTCAAATCAATAAAATTAGAAATGAAAAAGGAGAAGTTACAATGGACACCGCAGAAATACAAAGCGTCCTAAGAGACTACTACAAGCAGCTCTATGCCAATAAAATGGACAACCTGGAAGAAATGGACAAATTCTTAGAAAGGTATAAGCTTCCAAGACTGAACCAGGAAGACATAGAAAATATGAATAGACCAGTCACAAGTAATGAAATTGAAACTGTGATTAAAAGTTTTCCAACAAACAAAAGTCCAGGACCAGATGCCTTCACAGGTGAATTCTATTAAACATTTTGAGAAGCGCTGACACCCATCCTTCTCAAACTCTTCCAAAAAATTGCAGAGGAAGGAACACTCCCAAACTAATTCTATGAGGTCACCGTCACCCTGATACCAAAACCAAAGATACTACAAAAAAAGAAAATTACAGACCAATATCACTGATGAATATAGATGCAAAAATCCTCAAGAAAATACTAGCAAACAGGATCCAACAACACATTAAAAGGATCATACACCATGATCAAGTGGGATTTATCCCCGGGATGCAAGGATACTTCAATATATGCAAATCAATCAATGTGATACACCATATTAACAAATTGAAGAAGAAAAACCACATGATCATCTCAATAGATGCATAAAAAGCTTTCGACAAAATTCAACACCCATTTATGATAAAAAACTCTCAGAAAGTTGGATAGAGGGAACCTACCTCAACATAGTGAAGGCCATATACGACAAACCCACAGCAAACATCATTCTCAATGGTGAAAAACTGAAAGCATTTCCTCTAAGATCAGGAACAAGACAAGGATGTCCACTCTCACCACTATTATTCAACATAGTTTTGGAAGTCCTAGACATGGCAATCAGAGAAGAAAAAGAAATAAAAGGAATACAACTTGGAAAAGAAGAAGTAAAACTGTCACTGTTTGCAGATGACATGGTACTATACATAGAGAATCCTAAAATTGCCATCAGAAAACTACTAGAGCTAATCAATGAATTTGGTAAAGTTGCAGGATACAAAATTAGTGCACAGAAATCTCTTGCATTCGTATACACTAATGATGAAAAATCTGAAAGAGAACTTAAGGAAACACTCCCATTTACCATTGCAACAAAAAGAATAAAATACCTAGGGATAAACCTACCTAGGGAAACAAGAGACCTGTATGCAGAAAACTATAAGACACTGATGAAAGAAATTAAAGGTGATACCAAAAGATGGAGAGATATACCATGTTCTTGGATTGGAAGAATCAATATTGTGAAAATGACTATACTACCCAAAGCAATCTACAGAGTCAATGCAATCCCTATCAAATTACCAATGGCATTTTTGTGGAACTAGAACAAAAAATCTTAAAATTTGTATGGAGACATAGAAGACCCCGAATAGCCAAAGCAGTCTTGAGGGAAAAAAACAGCTGGAGGAATCAGGCTCCCTGACTTCAGACTATACTACAAAGCTACAGTAATCAAGACAAAATGGTACTGGCACAAAAACAGAAACATAGATCAATGGAACAAGATAGAAAACGCAGAGATAAACCCACACACCTATGGTCAACTAATCTACGACAAAGGAGGCAAGGATATACAATGGAGAAAAGAAAGTCTGTTCAATAAGTGATGCTGGGAAAACTGGACTGCTACATGTAAAAGAATGAGATTAGAACACTCCCTAACACCATACACAAAAATAAACTCAAAATGGATTCGAGACCTAAATGTAAGACTGGACACTATAAAACTTAGAGGAAAACATAGGAAGAATACTCTTTGACATAAATCACAGCAAGATCTTTTTTGATCCACCTCCTAGAGTAATGGAAATAACAAAAATAAACAAATGGGACCTAATGAAACTTCAAAGCTTTTGCACAGCAAAGGAAACCATAAACAAGACGAAAAAACAACCCTCAGAATGGGAGAAAATGTTTGCAAGTGAATCAACAGACAAAGGATTAATCTCCAAAATATATACACATCTCATGCAGCTCCATATTAAAGAAACAAACAACCCAATCCAAAAATGGGCAAAAGACCTAAATAGATATTTCTCCAAAGAAGACATACAGATGGCCAAGAATCACATGAAAAGCTGCTCAACATCACTAACTAGTAGAGAAATGCAAATCAAAACTACAATGAGGTATCACCTCACACCAGTTAGAATGGGCATAATCAGAAAATCTACAAACAACAAATGCTGGAGAGGGTATGCAGAAAAGGGAACCCTCTTGCACTGTTGCTGGGAATGTAAATTGATACAGCCACTATGGAGAACAGTATGGAGGTTCCTTAAAAAACTAAAAATAGAATTACCATATGATCCAGCTATCCCACTACTGGGCATATACCCAGAGAAAACCATAATTCAAAAAGACGCATGCACCCCAATGTTCATTGCAGCACTATTTACAATAGCCAGGTCATGGAAGCAACCTAAATGCCCATTGACAGACGAATGGATAAAGAAGATGTGGTACATATATACAATGGAATATTACTCAGGCATAAAAAGGAACAAAATTGAGTCATTTATTGAGACGTGGATGGATCTAGACTGTCATACAGCATGAAGTAAGTCAGAAAGAGAAAAACAAATATCATATTTTAACGCATGTATGTGGAACCTAGAAAAATGGTACAGATGAACCGGTATGCAGGTCAGAAGTTGAGACACAGATGTAGAGAACAAACGTATGGACACCACGGAGGGGAAACTGCGGGGGGGGTAGGGTGGGGTGGGGATGGTGGTGTGCTGAATTGGGCGATTGGGATTGACATGTATACACTGATGTGTATAAAATTGATGACTAATAAGAACCTGCTGTATAAAAAAATAAATAAAATTAAAAAATTAAAAACAACAACAACAGCAAAACAAATAGAGGATTAAAAGTCACCTTAAATTCCACCATGTGGAGAGAACTAGTTAAACGTGTGTGTGTGTATTCTATAAACTGTAAAGGTAACATTTTGGTATACATTCTTGAATACTTTTTTCTATACATCTTTAAAGACTTGAAGAGAGTGAGGGAGTAGGCCATATGGCTAACAAAGAGAACAGTGGAACAGTTTTAAAGGCAGAGAAAATAGTAAGTACAAAAGCCCTAAATTGGGAACATGCCTAGTGTATTCTAGGAGCATTGAGGTGGGTAATGTAACTGGAGTAGATGGATGAAGAGAAAGAGTAAAGTAAAAAAAGGTAGCTAATTAGAAAGCTAATGATGATGGTAGTTTAGATCAGAGTGGTGGCAGTGGGATTGGGGGAGATGTGATGTATTTGGATGTCTGGATATATTTTGAAATTATAAACAAAATGATTTATTGGTGAATTGGAAATGAGATGAGCTGAAAGAGACCAGTCAAGTGCGACTCCAAGTTTTATGTATGGATAATCAGAAGACTGCAGCTGCCAGCTACTAAGATTGGAAAGAATACAGGAGGAGCAGTTTAGTAGCTGGTGGAGGTATGTCAGTGATTCCATCTTGAATACGTTAAGCTTGAGTGGTAGGGCACAATTCCAACTGGAGACATGAAGTAGGCAACTGCATATATTAACCTGGAGTTCAGTAAATAGTTCAGTTGCATATATTCTACCTGAAGTAGGCAATTGCATATATTAACCTGGAGAAGTCTGGGCTGGAGATATACATCAGAGAGCCACCTGCTCATAGATGGTTTTTAAGTCAGAAGAATGGATAAGATCCTCTAGGGAGCATAGGTAGAAAAAAGATTTTCAGGGTCTGAGCTGTGGGGCACTTCATAGAGTTTATAGAGATACTTGCAGGGCTAGCAAAGGAGGCTGAGATGAGTGGTCAGAAAGTTGGGAGAAAATCAGGAAAGTATGTGAAGAAAGTATCGTAAGAGGAAAGGAGTGATAAACCATGTCAAATGTTGTCTGTCATTCAAATTATACACCTGCGAATTGACCAGTGGATTTAGCAAGGTGGAAGTCATTCGCTGTTCTTCCGCTCTGTTAGAAAATTGTTTATCATACTTACAGAATTCTCTTCAAATTTCAAGCACCTCCTCTCACTCTCAGCTAATGACCTGCTACTTATTTCAATATGAAAACAGAAATAGAAAAGGATTTAGGCAATCTCACCTGTGTCTCTGCCCAGAGTGTACCCTGTCTCCTGTCACATGGAGAGACTCTCTGCGCTCTCAACTGCGCCAAGCCATCTGCTTGGGCAAGATCCCATCCCCTCCTGACTATCCATGAATACCGTTTCAGCAGTACTCCCTTCCAGCATCAGTGTTTTCTCCATATTTTATTACTGTCATCGGCATTCAAATTTCTGGAAGTAAGTTTGTTGGTCAGGTGAGTATGTACTTCTTAAAGGATGCACAGAATCTTCTTTTTTTACAGAAATGGTTTAATAATTATCACTATTCATGCACATTCATAAAACCCCTGATCTGTAGTTATTCTCTTAGTATTAGAACCCATCTGTGTTGAGATTTAACTTTCTTTTAAATGTGGCAAAAGGGGCTATCCTAACTCTGACTTAGGTATAAGTATGTACCTGACTTGGTTTGCAAGTCATCACAACTATCTGGTGATGGACGATTCTGATTCCATAGATCTAGAGAAGAAGAACACCATCATTTTCTAGGTTGGGGAACAGCTGCCATACAGCATCAGATCTAACTTTAATGTGTGCCTGGAGTGGCCTGAACCTCCCTGTTACGTGATTCCTTCAGGCAAAGTATCTTGGATATATTTTATCAGGGGCAAAGAGGTTATTTGCAGTTGTACACACTGGGCTGGGTAGTAGAGTTCAAACAGTGATTAGTATGCAGTTTCTTTTCTCAAGTTTAAGTTCAGTAAGGGTACCCATACGCAAACAACTCGCTTCAGTGCAGTGTGATTCGTTCTTTGATAGGGTATTATGGGAACACATAGAAGGGACAGTTAACCCAGCTTAGAAGGATACAGAAATTTAATCAAAAGAGCACATACATGTAAGAGGTGAGGAGGATGGAGAAGGAGCCAACAGAAAGGAGTCAGGCGAAACCCAAAGACTCTGATGTCATGGAAGCAAAGACACCTCCCTATATTTCTAGACAGCAAAGTGAGGAAATAGAAGCAGAAGTTAGAGAAATGGGAGGATAAAATCAACAGTCTAGACTCATAGAAAAAGTGGAAACCAAATTTAAAGACAGATTTAAACACATTCACCTCAGAGGTCATAAAGACACTGATTTTTTTTTTAAACCACTTTATGACTTTGCGTGGAGGACTGTGCGTATGTATGGTAATCACTTAGTAGGCACTCGTTAACCAGGAGTAAATAAAGATAGAGAACAAAAGGGGGCAAGCCAAATAAAAAGGGAAGCAGACACAACACCCCAAAGTGGGTATGTGGAAAGGGAAGCAAAATCTGTCATAGTCTTCTAATGGCCAGGTTTCCAAGATAAAAGTATTTAACTCTTAAGGTGTACAGTAGCATTTCTGGCAGTTGCTTGAACTAAAACTGTCTTGTCTGCGTGATGGTCCAACAACATCTTTAAATGTGAAAGAAATTACTCAATAACCACAATATTTAATCCACATCATGTCAAACAATCAAGTCCTTTACTGAATTGAGGGATTGTTTTGGCATCCACAATCCATCCCATCTATAAGCACCCAAAGAACTGATTTAAAAAAAAATAAATTTATTTATTTACTTATGCTGTGTTGGGTGTTAGTTGCTGTGCGCAGGCTTTCGCTAGTTGTGGTGAGCGGGGGCTACTCTTCGTTGAGGTGCTCAGGCTTCTCATTGCGGTGGCCTCTCTTGTTGCAGAGCTCAGGCTCTAGGCGCGTGGGCTTCTAGAGCTCAGGCGCAGTAGTTGTGGCGCGTGGGCTCAGTTGCTCCGCAGCATGTGGCATCTTCCCAGACCAGGGCTCGAACCCATGTCCCCTGCATTGGCAGGTGGATTCCTAACTACTGTACCACCAGGGAAGCCCCCAAAGAACTGATTTTGAATCAAAGGTACTTTAGGCAGATTGTGAAATTGTGAACTACATTTAGTGCTCGAAAATGCCAGAATGTAATGTGCTGAGAATCTAGTTTTTTAGAGGTGTGGCAAGGGACACGGCCAGTCTTGACAGCCATGGGAAGTAGGCTATTTGCCAAGAGTGTCCAAGGCTTTACCTTTCCGCACCTGTTTTCTTGTTCCTGGGCTTCTCTCTCCTCTCCTCTCATCAAGAATTTTTTTTTTTTTTTTTCTTCAGAGAGGATCTCATGTCAGGCAGTTATATTTTAATTTGAGTTGAGATAAGTGTGTTCTCCAGCCCAGGATTATTTTGCATGTTAATTTCAGGAATTAGACAGCAGGAAGACTTTGGACAGTGAGAGAAGATCCTTCTAGGGTCTCTAAACACACCAACCCACACATTTCAAATCCAGCTGAACATAGAAGCCCAGTAAAGAGGTCTCCAGGGGACATAGAATTATTATACCTTAATCATGGTGCAACCTATTCTTGCTAGCCTGCCCTGAATCCATTTTCCCTTTTTTGGTTACAGCATCCTATTTTTCTGTAAGGGATTGTTAATCCCTCACTCTACCTCTCTGGTTTGTGTAGGGTTAATTCCAACTCTGGCTCCCAAAATGAGCATATGATTTAAGTTGAATTAATTTGGGCATCAGATTCCCCTAGACTCAGTGATTATTTATCATTAGTCAAACCATGAGGCCCTGATGTAAGGAAAACAAAGGCACATTAACAACATTCTGAGCAGGGCAAACCAGAACCAATGAAACTCAGTCTCGGGACTTTGTCTGGACCTATGGGGGAAGGAAGGTCTGTCTTTTCCTGAGCCGCTGAGTGGAATTCATGTAAGATGGAACTCTTGCTGTAAAGGGGAGTAGCGTGCCTCAGAATACAGCCTGGAAAGGAAAGTAAGGTCAAGACAGGAGAAAGTGTTTCCAAATCTTCATCATCTTATTTGAGCCAACTGGTCTTTTCAATTACGTGCATCAGTACTTTTTAGTCAGTTTTTGTTAGTCATCTACAACTAAATAAAGCGTCAAAATATTCCCATTTCTGTCTGTTTGATTGGATTTCTTGAACAAGCCCAAGCTAACGCTTTAATGATGTTCCAACTGCAGTGAAATCTCTGAGAACTTCAGGCTGCTACACTGACTCCCTTGCTCTCCTAGAATTTCTTCCCCTTTACCTCCAAAGCCCGATTTATTTTTCACATTTAATAGAAATTTATATAGTCATGACTCCTGTCCTACTTTACAAATATTAACCCGTTGACTTAGTTCAATAATCCCATGAGGCAGTTACTCTTTTCTCATCCTCATTTTATAGATGAGGACACTAGGCCAAGATCGTACACCTGGGGGTTGGAGGCAAGGGGAGAGCCAGGAATCCACCACTAAGAGGGCCTAATCCTTACTAAATTACTTACATCAGTGTTTATCAACCCGAGCTTAACACGAGCATCTGGGGAATTTTTAAAAAATTAAAAATATTCAATACCATTTCCCAGGTTCCAGCCCAGAGATCCTGATTTAACTGGTCTGGACTGGGGCCTGGACATCAGTGTTTTCTGAAAGCTTTATAGGTGATTGTAACATGCAACTTATGTAAAAAACCACCTGTTCACGGAAAAGACCAATTATCTTGTCCCAGGTTCTGGGTGTCTAAAAGGGAACTTGCTCTACAGCCCCACTGGCTTCTATACTATTCTCACTAGGGAACAATTAATGCTTTTAAAGGTTTATAAAGACAACCCATTATGATATACATTTAAGTTATAGATAATATTTGCTAAGACTAACGGGGGGACTCTGGCTCATGAAGCTATGACTATACCTAATGTGGGAAGTGGATCCGAAGCAAAAGCAAAGGTACTTAAATTGAAAAAACTACAAATGACCCAATCTTAGCTTTTCTTTCATGCTAAACTGAGAGTAAAATGGGATTTTTTTTTTCCATACATGACTCGTACCTGGCCCAGATAAATTTAATAGCAGTAAAATACTGTTCATTTGCATGTTGTCTATCTCCTAGGAATATAGACTCTTTCAAACTTGGTTCTCTCCTTTGTGTCTGGACTCTAAAATGAAGGAAGAAATAATGTCTAACTCTTCTTCCCATTTTCTACGCCCTTGTTACCATGCTCAATTGCCCAACTACTGTCTAGGACAGTAGTGTTTAGGGTCACAGATATATTACACTTTTTCAGAAATATATGGGTATAAGAGAGGAGTCAAGTTGTGAAGACATCTTAAAAATAATGGATAAAATATTTTGCTTTAAAATTTTTTCAGTTACATTGCTTCTGATGAATTAATGGCCTTCATATCTTGGACTATTTGTGTAGCATAATTACATTCTCTAATCCTCCCTCTGCTCCAACTTCCAGAATGTCTTTAAATATTACCATTCCTGTTCAATGTCATTCAGAAATCTGCATGTTCAAGGTAGAGAATAAACACTTAAGCTTGGTTTCTAATTTCTCTTTCTTTGGGGGAAATGAGAAGCCAGTTTCCTGAAACATAAAAATATCGTGAAGCTTTTTAAAATAAGAATCTATGATCAGCAACTATGTTCATAGTTCAGGCAAATATAATTCTATGTCTAGATATTTTAGTTTATTTTGTGTGTTTTTAAATAAGGTACTTTTCCAAAATAAAATTTAAAAATTCTTGTAAAGGTTTTACTTAGCTCACCACAGGCTAGTGGCACCCTGTCATCCTCACTCAGACTTTCCATAAATCATTTTGTATTTCAAGTGAATAAATTTCAACACTTAGAAGAACATAAAGTTATTAAAGTGGTGACAATAGAAAACAAAATCTTTCCACATTCTCATTATTTAAAATTATCAAGAATATGTAAGTTCTGTTAATTATTCCTTAATCCGAGAAAGTTAATCAGGGAGGGTAAAGTGCCACCCACTCCTTTAGATTAGTAATAGTTATTTATAGAATTCATGCTTGAGACTTACAACCTTTCAGGGGGGAATAAACTGCATTGTCTTCATGCAGTCTAAAACAACCCAAACATTTGTTGGTATTATTTGTGAAAGACAGCAGGAATAGATTAAAATATGCTTTTAACTAAGAGGGAACATAAGAAAACTATATTCTTAGTTACTGGAGGATAATACAGTTTAACAAGTAGCATTTAGCCATCTTTTTGACACAGCACTGGATTCTGAGTGAATTGTTTGATTGATTGTTGAGGCTTTTGTTGTTTATGTGTCATGAGAGAGAATTTGGGAACTAGTGGTGTTCAAAGATTTCTCATTTGCACCACCGGCGGGCACATTCAATAGTTAGATTGCCTTCTAAAAAGCAGTTTCTCTATTCAATAATGACTCCTTGCTTATGCTTCCTCTTAAAAAAAAAAAATCTCTTTTTTTTTAAACACAGAAATTTCTAGCATTTCTACTGAACCCCCTACAGCTCATTCCTTTCTTTCTGAGTCTCCTTCTGAGTTGACAGGGTCAATTGGGTCTTGGATTTTTATCATATGTGTGGTAATAAATACCAAGGATGTTAATAATTCTAAAAATACAACAATAAGATGGGAAAGACATTCTCCCAAACTTTCTTTACTGAGTGAGCCAGTAATGTGGATTAAACTGTGAAACGGATAAAATATGCCATTTTCCTTCCATAGGAACTTGACTTCTTTGCCAGGCTCCTGTGTGGTTCGATAAACATGTACTGATATTTCAGTATATGCAAGGCACTGTGCTAAGTGGTTGGAATACAATAATGGATAAGATGGATGAGTCATTGTTATTATAGTCTGTTTCTCGGTAAACCCAGGAAATTCTCCTCTAAATAGGATGACCATACACTCCAGTTTGCTCTGAACAGTCCTTGTTTACTCCTGTTGTACCAGTGCTTATAATTCCCCATTTTACTCTCAGGGAATCTGGTTTAATCTACGTGTATATGTGTGTGTTTCCTTTTATCCTTAATGACATCAGTCACCCGTTACAAAGAAAATGATGTTAAAAAGAGCTTAATATATGACTGTTTCTTAATAGGTATTGACCTGTATCCAACGATGACTTGATGCTGAGGAATGGTTTTTAAGTTTAAACATTTTTTTTATTTTCAAATTAATCATACATGCAACGATTTTGCAAAAATTGTC
The DNA here is from genome assembly GCF_949987515.2 of Delphinus delphis. NCBI lineage: Eukaryota > Metazoa > Chordata > Mammalia > Artiodactyla > Delphinidae > Delphinus > Delphinus delphis. The sequence continues at coordinate 26,842,024 of NC_082691.1, read as the reverse complement.
TAAAAATTCCTGTTTACCCTTCAACCAGATTTCTTAAATATTAACGTTTTATAAAACCACAGTAAAATGATAGAAACCAGGAAATTAATATTGATATGATACTGTTTTCTAATCATAGACCTTACTCAGCTGCCCCACTGATGTCTTTTTTCTAGTCCAGGATCTCATAAAGGATCATGCACTGCATTTAGTTATAATTTCTTCATAATATTCTTTTAAGTCTGGAATAACTCTTTGGTCTTTCTTTTATTTCAAGACCTTAGTTTTGAAGGATACTGGTAAATTATTTTGGAAATATCCCTCAATTTCAGTGTATCTTACATTTTGTATGATTAAATTGGACATTGTCTTTTTAGCAGTAACACCAGGGAAGTGTAGTAGTATGTTCATTACCTCGTATTAGGATATACTCACAGAAGTCCTTAAATTATAATATTGTACAAACACAAATTTTCACTTTTCTGTTTTGCAGTGATAGTCTTATCCACATGTTAGACCTTTTAAACCTTATATAATAAAGTCCTTTATGATACTGTACTTTTTCTGTTGGTTTTGTAAATCAAAGATTCATACTGATCTCCTCGTAGGAGGTTGACTGTGAGGACAGTTAACCCACTTACAAATTAAATTTACCTGAGTGAACTAGAGTGCCCAGCTCTGATGTTGAAAAATTCTCTACGTGATCTACTTTATTTAAAAATTCAGCCTGAACAAGCACCTGAAGAGAACATTTCCTACACCTTGTCCCCAATTCATATGTGACACTGATGAGTGAATGATGTGAAGAGCTTTTTGAGTATGAGTTGAAAATTTTTTGAGCATTTATGTCTGTCTTAAGGGTAAATGAGAGTGGAGGGTTTTTTTCTGAAATTCAACAATGTATCTAATCAGTAAACATTGCCCTCTTCAAAAAAAGTAATTTTCTTCCCTTAGGAATTTACTTTTAAGGGCATCCAATTTTTTATATGTGTATCACCTCATTTATTAGATTTGTCTGTATCTTGGAAAAGAACAGGAAAGAAACACTATCTAAATTATCTGCAACTTCTTATTTGTTGACCCAATAAGGATTAACCTAGTATAGTTACGCTATGTTAAATTAATCTTACTGCTATATCACAAAATTATATATTCAATTGTTGGGGTGGAGTTTTGTTGGTTTTGTTTTTGTTTTCTTCTAAAAGAACTGTAGCTGTTCAAAAATGTGATAAAGCATAAAATGCTGTTTTGGTAACTTAAGTTTTTAAGGCTTTAAAAGGGAAAATGAATCAATATTTTTCATCCAAAGATTCATAGAAAAATGTTAGGACGATCAAAGACTACTTGTGAAGATGTGTTTTTTTATTTAAACATAGCTTCGAAGGAAAATATACTTTGTTCACTGAAAAAACATTAGAAATGAAAAATTTGACTGCTTATTTATTTATTTATGGCTACGTTGGCAGGCCTCTCACCACGGTGGCTTCTCTTGTTGTGGAGCACGGGCTCCAGGCGCGCGGGCTTCAGTAGTTGTGGTATGTGGGCTCAGTAGTTTTTGATCACGGGCTCCAGAGCGCAGGCTCCGTATTTGTGGCGCATGGGCTTAGTTACTCCCCGGCATGTGGGATCTTCCTGGACCAAGGCTCGAACCCGTGTCCCCTGCATTGGCAGGCGGATCCTCAAACACTGCGCCACTAGGGAAGCCCTGACTGCATATTTTTTTTATAGCAGAGCTGCCTCATTATTCCTCAACGTTCGTTTCCCTTGTAAGTCAAGGGAAAAGAAGGGCAAATTGTCCGTATGGGTGTTGCTGTGAAAGGAGACGGGGTTTTCTGTGTGATTACGTAATTTATATCTGTACTTTCGTCCTCAAACCCCATATGTGCATAGGATGCTGGACTGTAAAATAATTTATTCATAAACTGCCTGAAAAAAATTTTAAGCCTCTTGTAAAATACAAATATTATACATTTTAAAATGAATGTTGAAGCAAGTTGTTTTATTTTACCAAAATGCAAGTAGACAACACTCTAATGATTCCATTCTACTGAATTTGTACCAAAAGAAACATCAAAATGGGGGCCATATGTTCATGGCACGGGATAATCAGATAAGAATAAAATAGTAGGAGGTTCTGGTTTGTCACAACCTAATTATACATCCTTATGAGTACAGAAATTAAGAATTTGCAGACCTGCTTTTTATAATATTTTTAAATTAGCTGTAACAAATCAAATTACTGAAATTTTTGGTTATATTAAATTCAATCATGAGCCTATAGACACAGCACGAGAAATGTAGTTATGAACAGACATGTCCACCAGTTGCTAGTAGTAACAATTACTATTTACACGTATTTTCTCTTGCGATATGTTAAACATTCCGTCTTTGGTTTCTACTTTTAACACAATTTTAAATTAGCACACTAAAATAATAGTGAAAACTTTACATTTATAAGTGATATAAATTCTCTGAAATTTAATGTCTCATCTACTGAAATATAGTTACACTACCTTAGAAGTTTTTGAGAATTCAATGAGATAATGTATTGATATATGAAAACACCTCTCACTTTGCTTCATACATAATAGAAGTTTCTTTTATTTTTTAGCTACAGTATATGGTAATATTTTACCTTTATTGTCTTCTGATAATTTCAGCAGATCCAAATTCACATTCATTATAACAGCCTGGGATATCTTTGACCTTTATCATTCAGGCTAATTTTTTTTCTATTTATTAGAGAGCTCCACAAACTATTCTTTGCAAATCATTATTTCTGAAGCCATTCTCTGAGGTGTGAGCATCTGCTAGCTGCTAACAGAGGGTGCAGCTGTTGTTCAGGAGACCGGCTGTGTTGTGTTGCCAAGCAACTGCTGCAAACCAAATCCCTGGGCAGGTTGCTTGCCCAGGCGCACCTGCCTGCCGACCCAGCTATTTATTTAATTAAAAATCTGTTCCTGCACGACAGCCTGGCCAGAAAGGCAACAGCAGCCATAGATTACAACTATATTAAATGATCTACCCATATTGTTTCACTGACTATTCATTGCGAACCAAAGGTGTCTCAGACCACCCCCACTTACTCTTAATGACTTTTCATAAAGTGTGTAAGAGCAAAGTAGAGATGGATTCTATGTGCATGTCAGAGAAACTGAAACCAATTTGTCAGGCACATCACTTCCTGTAAACAAACGTGCAAAATGTTTCATCAATAAGAGAGCTTCTAACAAGGCATTATTGCATTTTTATGTGCAATGGGGAAGAAAAGGATGTAAAATATGTATTTACTGTTAATTGGGAATTTGGAAAGTCAGTGTTTTCATAGACCAAGTTGTTTTTTCCTTTCAATTAAAAAAAAAACCCAAACACTTCAGGTGCCTTAGAGTTCACTCTTAGATTACACTGGTTTTCTCTTCTCATTCTGCTCTCCTCATTTTCAAAATTTACAGTGGCTCTTTTATGTCAACCAGATGACATTAGAAATGAAACTGTCAAGAATTAATACCAGCCATTGCAGTTTCTTTTAAAAACCACAGGGAATCTTGGCAATACTTATATACATGTCAACTGTGCTCTGTCCTTTGAAGCTCATTCCAGCTCCTCTTAGGAACAACTGGCTCTTATAAGGATTTCAAGAGAAAAACATAAAGGTTTTGGTTGTGATTGCCTTACAGATTTATTTATTTATTTTTTTTATAATTTTTTTTTTTTTTTCGGTACATGGGCCTCTCACTGTTGTGGCCTCTCCCGTTGCGGGGCACAGGCTCCGGACGTGCAGGCTCAGCGGCCATGGCTCACGGGCCTAGCCGCTCCGCGGCATGTGGGATCTTCCCAGACCGGGGCACAAACCTGTGTCCTCTGCATCGGCAGGCGGACTCTCAACCACTGCGCCACCAGGGAAGCCCTGAGATTTATTTTTGATACCTGTGAAGGAAAGACTTAAAAGTGGGACTCCAGTAACTGAAGTATTCCTAATTTTTATGGCAACTATTAAAGTCAAGAAAGGTCTTTATTAAGAATTCAATGTTTGCTATATCACCAAGAGCAGCAGAAATTATTATTAAAAAGCCTAGAATTCTCTTTGAGTGATGTATAAATTACATGTGCAAAGGAAGCTTGTTCTCAGAAAAGGTACTACATAAAATATAAGTAATGATAATTTGATATTAACTGAAGCTCACATTTAGAGACTATAAGAAAGTGATTTTTAATAATGTATGTGTGTGTCTTAATTTTTTATTTGTGTCTTATTTTATTTTTTATTTTTTATTTTTTTACGGTACGCGGGCCTCTCACTGTTGTGGCCTCTCCCGTTGCGGAGCACAGGCTCCGGACGCGCAGGCTCAACGGCCATGGCTCACGGGCCCAGTCGCTCCGAGGCATGTGGGATCTTCCCAGACCTGGGCACGAACCCGTGTCCCCTGCATCAGTAGGCAGACTCTCAACCACTGCGCCACCAGGGAAGCCCTTGTGTCTTATTTTAAAATGAGAGTGTTTTAAAGTTGGGATAAAAGTATAAAAAGTTCTGCCAACAAACATATCAGTGATCTCCCTTGTTTAATGCATTTTATATTTTTACTCAGATATACAACTCATAGGCTTCTGTTTTCACTATCTGCTGCTTTTCTATGCCATATTTATATTTTCATTGTTGACATAGAAGTTATGTCTATTGATTGTATAGACAATGCTTAATCTTATTAAGTGTCTTACACCCATAAGGCACTGAAATTTCACAATACCTACTTCCAACCAAATGTCAAAGGAGGATCTTCTATGAATTTATCTGGTTCAATCTTCTTTTTATTCTACACAGAGTTTCACCAATGAAATGTCTACTTTTGTAGACACTAGCATCTACCAGTCATACAATTCTCCATACTATGCCTACTTACAGTATTTTTTGCTTTTTTTCCTTATTCCTTTTCCTTCTAATGAAATAACACATACACTGAATCTTCTATTGGATGTAATTTGGGAGCCCAAAAGTCATTTTAAATCTAAAACAGATACAATGTTTTCAGTCCAGACTGATGACTCCTAACCATACAGAAAAACAATATTTAATCAGATATTTCCTGTTTAAACCTGAAGGCTATTAACTGGACCATCACTGAGTTTGAGATAATAAATGCATGTGAAAATGTTGCTCTCATATCAAGTTCCCAAGCTTTAGTATTTTTTCTGCTTCAGCATACTCATTCAGAACCTACCTATTCTTCAAAGCCTGGCTAAATATCATCTCCTGTGTGAAGGCTTATCTTTTCTAGTGTGTCGTGATTTCCCCTTTTCATCTGGTATTTAACATTTATGTCTGTATGTCTTGATTCCTTGAACTATTGATTGAAAATTATAGTGTACATTCATGCATTCAACCGTTTGTAAGCCAGGGATTGTGCTGAAAATGAAAAGGTAAATTACTTCACAACATCAAAGATTTCAGAACTATAACTGAAATTATTTACTAATTTGATTAGTAAATTGCTAGATTATTGATAGAGAACAGAGATCACAAGAAAAGCTATAAGGAGATTACATTTTGGTATCTGGAAGTGGTACTGTACTAACGACTCTGTTTCCAAAATCTATATACCTAGCAGACAGATCCTCTTAAAATTCCCAAACCTGAACATGAAATTGCTCTCTAAATTTGCTCCTCCATGCTCAGTGTCAATGTCATCATCATCACCGAGTTGCTCCTTCCAGAAAATCTAGAAATCATTCTTACCATTCTTTTGTTAGCTCGCAGATTGCATTTGTGGAAAAAAAAAAAAAAAAGACTGCCTTTCATTAACATCTGCTGTCCATGCTTATTACGACCAAATAATTTTAATAGTCTCCTAACAGTCTCTCTGTTTCCAGTCTTGATTCTCTTTATGGACTCTGCGTGTCGCTAGACAAATCTTTCTGAAATACACATCTTGTTAAATTACCTGCTTAATCTTTCAAAAGCTACTTATTGCCTACATATCAAATCTGAAGTCGCTACTCTAGCATTCATGACCTTCCAAGAACTGGTCTTCATTTTAAACATCCAACTCAAAATTACTGCCTTCGTCAGGCTCTGCCTAATCCCTCCAGCTATAATTTAACACCCCATCCTGTGTGTATCCCACAAACCGCAATTATACTCCTGTCATAGCACTTACCACGATTTAATAGTCTTACTGAGACTCAGTAAATACTTGTTGACTGATTATAATCTCTTCAACATTCCAAGACTGTGACAGCTTCATCCTCTTCAGTTCTTCTTTTGTCACCTGAAATTGTATCCTTATTACCGACATAATGCAAGAGACGTGGAGTCTTGTAATAAATAATGGAATGAGGATGTTTTAATATAGAGGGATAGAAGAGGTTAACACTGATAAGAATAATTTGGTCACTCTTAGGATTTATGATAATACTTCCCAGACCTATAAAATTACCAGAATATTGGGAAGCTTTATTTAAAAAATAAATTTTTCATAACACCAATATATACCTTCTGAATTAGAATTAAGAAGGCTTCTCAGGTGATTCTAATGATTAGCCAGCTTTGGCAATCTTTAGAGGAGGAGACCTAGTAGAATAAGTATTAATATTTTGTGAGGGTGTAGGGATTTGATTTCTTATCTCCTATCCCCACATTCTGGAACCTGGCATACATAAATTCTAATACAAAAGGCAATCCTGTATAAGATCTTGGCTAGATATGGGCACCCTTTTAACATAATTTACAAAACTTATGTTAGCAGGATGGTAACGTGTGAGCGGTATAATTTTATTTTTGATATGGCATCTGGAGCCCTGATCACCATGGAGGTTCCTGTTCCTTCAGGCCTCATCCTCAGGACCTGAAGCCCCATGAGTACTGCTCCCCTGTCACTCTTTCCAGAGCAGAACAGGATCAAGTAGTGACTTACTGCCAACCCAAGATGAAGTCAGGGTCTTAGGAGATTTATAGGGTAAGAAGTTGGAGAAGAAGCAAAAGAGAGAGAAAGCAGTTAGGGCATGGAGCTCCGTGCCCTTTGAAGGCCCTCTTTCCAACAGGGACCAGTTTGATATCTTAGAAAAACTGCTCTCAAATCTCTACCACACTGTAGATTCAGTAAGGGTTGAATTACATTGTTTGCACCTAAAATTTTCAAAACAGAAAAGGAAAAGAAAAGAAGAAACAAAAAGAACGCATTTAACATTTGCAAGATCTATTATGTGCTCAGTGAGCTAACAAGAAGCTATTTTGCTTACCGAGTATAGCAGACATTTTTTACACAGTAGAGTTTAGTGTCAGAGAGATACATAATGATGCAGTGTTCTTGTGAGTGTTTATTCTGTGTTCCTTTTCTAGAGCTAAGTAAGCTCTGTGATAGACTGCAGGATCAAAGATATATATGATCTCTATTCTCAAGGAACTCACAGGCCGAGGAAAATCCTATTAGAAAACAAGCAATTACAGTTCCCTATGTTAAGTATCATGGTGGAGACTGGAGGCTTGATCTGTGACTTCAGTAGAAGGATGTACAGGAATTTTTCTGATGGAAAAGAATAAGGACATTTCCAGCAATGGACGTTGAGGACATAAAGACATGAGGGTATTAAATAGCGTGGTGGTTTATGAGAAGTGAGTAGCAGGCTGTATATATAGCACCGAGTAGAAGAGCATAGGCTTGGGATCATGTGGCGATAGGAATCCTCTCATTTGCTACTGACAATGATACTACAGCCTTGCCTGACTTTGTCTAAGTTTCCATTTCTTCTCCAGTGAGATGAGGGTTATTTAACAATACATCTGTCATAGAGTTGTTAAGTTTCCTATTATGTATGTAAGGTGCTTAACACAGTCCCTAGCAGTGCTTAGCGAAGTATGACAAATAATATCTTAATAGTAGTTCAGTATGGTTGGACCAAGGAGTACATAGAAATGAGTGATGGAATTTGAGTCTGAATTTATACATGACTAGATCAAAAGTGGCCTTACACCATACTAAAGAAAATCACTGCATCCTCAAATCATACTAAAATATCTTCTGTCCTTTTATGTCTTGCAATGGAATATAATTGATTTTGAGTATTTCCCCTGATATTTACAACCAGCAAATACCTCAAAGAAAAGAAACCTCAAAGAAAAACCCGAAATGGATGCGTTTTTTACAGTGTTGTGAAGTATATTTATACAAACAGCTCAGAGAAATGTATCTATAAAGAAGATCTGTACTGGTAATAGACCTCAGGGTAAGTAAACAAGAAAATGGTAATATAACCTCCCTCTTATAACATACATTATTAGTAAACAAGAAAATGGTAATATAACCCCCCTTTCACCATATGTCATTGTATGCCTAACATAAAAATCAATAAACAAAGAACACATGCAATTATATAGGCTTCATGTGATTTACTATTGATGCTGTTCTTTTTTTTTTTTAACATCTTTATTGGAGTATAATTGCTTTACAATGGTGTGTTAGTTTCTGCTTTATAACAAAGTGGATCACTTATACATATACATATGTCCCCATATCTCTTCCCTCTTGCATCTTCCTCCCTCCCACCCTCCCTATCCCACCCCTCTAGGTGATCACAAAGCACCGAGCTGATCTCCCTGTGCTATGTGGCTGCTTCCGACTAGCTGTCTATTTTACATTTGGTAGTGTATATATGTCCGTGCCACTCTCTAGCTTTGTCACAGCTTACCCTTCCCCCTCCCCATATCCTCAAGTCCATTCTCTAGTAGGTCTGTGTCTTTATTCCCGTCTTACCCCTAGGTGCGTCATGACATTTTTTTTTCCCTTAGATTCCATATATATGTGTTAGCATACGGTGTTTGTCTTTCTGACATACTTCACTCTGTATGACAGATTCTAGGTCCATCCACCTCACTACAAATAACTCAATTTTGTTTCTTTTTATGGCTGAGTAATATTACATTGTATATATATGCCACATCTTCTTTATCCATTCATCTGATGATGGACACTTAGGTAGCTTCCGTCTCCTGGCTATTGTAAATAGAGCTGCAATGAACATTTTGGTACATGACTCTTTTTGAATTATGGTTTTCTCAGGGTATATGCCCAGTGGTGGGATTGCTGGGTCATATGGTAGTTCTATTTGTAGTTTTTTAAGGAACCTCCATACTGTTCTCCATAGTGGCGGTATCAATTTACATTCCCACCAGCAAGGCAAGAGTGTTCCCCTTTCTCCACACCCTCTCCAGCATTTGTTGTTTCTAGATTTTTTGATGATGGCCATTCTGACTGGTGTGAGATGATATCTCATTGTGGTTTTGATTTGCATTTCTCTAATGATTAATGATGTTGAGCATTCTTTCATGTGTTTGTTGGCAATCAGTATATCTTCTTTGGAGAAATGTCTATTTAGGTCTTCTGCCCATTTTTGGATTGGGTTGTTTGTTTTTTTGTTATTGAGCTGCATGAGCTGCTTGTAAATTTTGGAGATTAATTCTTTGTCAGTTGCTTTATTTGCAAATATTTTCTCCCATTCTGAGGGTTGTCTTTTGATCTTGTTTATGGTTTCCTTTGCTGTGCAAAGGCTTTTTTTTTTTTTTTTTTTTGTCGTACGCGGGCCTCTCACTGTTGTGGCCTCTCCCGTTGTGGAGCACAGGCTCCGGATGCGAAGGCTCAGCGGCCGTGGATCATGGGCCCAGCTGCTCCGCAGCATGTGGGATCTTCCCGGACCGGGGCACGAACCCGTGTCTCCTGCATCAGCAGACAGACTCTCAACCACTGCGCCACCAGAGAAGCCCTGTGCAAAAGCTTTTAATCTTCATTAGGTCCCTTTTTTTGTTTTTGTTTTTATTTACATTTCTCTAGGAGATGGGTCAAAAAGGATCTTGCTGTGATTTATGTCATACAGTGTTCTGCTTATGTTTTCCTCTAAGAGTTTGATAGTTTCTGGCCTTACATTTAGGTCTTTAATCCATTTTGACCTTCTTTTTGTGTACGGTGTTAGGGAGTGTTCTAATCTCATACTTTTACATGTACCTGTCCAGTTTTCCCAGCACCACTTATTGAGGAGGCTGTCCTTTCTCCACTGTACATTCCTGCCTCCTTTATCAAAGATAAGGTGACAATAAGTGCGTGGGTTTATCTCTGGGCTTTCTATCCTGTTCCATTGATCTATATTTCTGTTTTTGTGTCAGTACCATACTGTCTTGATTACTGTAGCTTTGTAGTATAGTCAGGGAGCCTGATTCCTCCAGCTCCGTTTTTCGTTCTCAAGGTTGCTTCGGCTATTCGGGGTGTTTTGTGTTTCCATACAAATTGTGAAATTTTTTGTTCTAGTTCTGTGAAAAATGCCAGTGGTAGTTTGATAGGGATTGCAATGAATCTGTAGATTGCTTTGGGTAGTAGAGTCATTTTCACAATGTTGATTCTTCCAATCCAAGAACATGGTATATCTCTCCATCTATCTGTATCATCTTTAATTTCTTTCATCAGTGTCTTATAATTTTCTGCATACAGGTCTTTTGTCTCCTTAGGTAGGTTTATTCCTAGATATTTTATTCTTTTTGTTGCAGTGGTAAATGGGAGTGTTTTCTTAATTTCACTTTCAGATTTTTCATCATTAGTGTATAGGAATGCCAGAGATTTCTGTGCATTAATTTTGTATCCTGCCACTTTACCAAATTCATTGATTAGCTCTAGTAGTTTTCTGGTAGCATCTTTAGGATTCTCTATGTATAGTATCATGTCATCTGCAAACAGTGACAGCTTTACTTCTTCTTTTCCAATTTGGATTCCTTTTATTTCCTTTTCTTCTCTGATTGCTGTGGCTAAAACTTCCAAAACGATGTTGAATAAGAGTGGTGAGAGTGGGCAACCTTGTCTTTTTCCTGATCTTAGTGGAAATGGTTTCAGTTTTTCACCATTGAGGACAATGTTGGCTGTGGGTTTGTCATATATGGCCTTTATTATGTTGAGCTAAGTTCCCTCTATGCCTACTTTCTGCAGGGTTTTATCATAAATGGGTGTTGAATTTTGTCGAAAGCTTTCTCTGCATCTATTGAGATGATCGTATGGTTTTTCTCCTTCAGTTTGTTAATATGGTGTATCACGTTGATTGATTTGCGTGTATTGAAGAATCCTTGCATTCCTGGAATAAACCCCACTTGACCATGGTGTATGATCCTTTTAATGTGCTGTTGGATTCTGTTTGCTAGTATTTTGTTGAGGATTTCTGCCTCTGTGTTCATCAATGATATTGGCCTGTAGTTTTCTTTCTTTGTGACATCTTTGTCTGGTTTTGGTATCAGGGTGATGGTGGCCTCATAGAATGAGTTTGGGAGTGTTCCTCCCTCTGCTATCTTTTGGAAGAGTTTGAGAAGGATAGGTATTAGCTCTTCTCTAAATGTTTGGTAGAATTCTCCTGTGAAGCCATCTGGTCCTGAGCTTTTGTTTGTTGAAAGATTTTTAATCACAGTTTCAATTTCATTACTTTTGATTGGTCTGCTCATATTTTCTATTTCTTCCTGATTCAGTCTTGGCAGGTTGTGCATTTCTAAGAATTTGTCCATTTCTTCCAGGTTGTCCATTTTATTGGCATAGAGTTGCTTGTAGTAATCTCTCATGATCTTTTGTATTTCTGCAGTGTCAGTTGTTACTTCTCCTTTTTCATTTCTAATTCTATTGATTTGAGTCTTCTCCCTTTTTTTTTTTTTTTTTGGCAGTATGCGGGCCTCTCACTGTTGTGGCCTCTCCGGCTGCGGAGCACAGGCTCCAGATACACAGGCTCAGTTGCCATGGCTCATGGGCCTAGCCGCTCCGCAGCATGTGGGATCTTCCCGGAGTGGGACATGAACCCATGTACCCTCCATCAGCAGGTGGACTGTCACCACTGTATCACCAGGGAAGCCCTCCCTTTTTTTCTTGATGACTTTGGCTAATGGTTTCTCAATTTTGTTTATCTTCTTAAAGAACCAGCTTTTAGTTTTCTTTATCTTTGCTATAGTTTCCTTCATTTCTTTTTCATTTATTTCTGATCTGATCTTTATGATTTCTTTCCTTCTGCTAACTTTGGGGTTTTTTTTGTTCTTCTTTCTCTAATTGCTTTCGGTGCAAGGTTAGGTTGTTTATTCAAGATGTTTCCTGTTTCTTAAGGTATGATTGTATTGCTATAAACTTCCCTCTTAGAACTGCTTTTGCTGCATCCCATAGGTTTTGGGTCGTTGTGTCTCCATTGTCATTTGTTTCTAGGTATTTTTTGATTTCCTCTTTGATTTCTTCAGTTTTAACTTCATTATTAAGTAGTATATTGTTTAGCCTCCATGTATTTGTATTTTTTACAGATCTTTTCCTGTAATTGATATCTAGTCTCATAGCGTTGTGGTCGGAAAAGATACTTGTTACAATTTCAATTTTCTTAAATTTACCAAGGCTTGATTTGTGACCCAAGATATGATCTATCTTGGAGAATGTTCCATGAGCACTTGAGAAGAATGTGTATTCTGTTGTTTTTGGATGGAGTGTCCTATAAATATCAATTAAGTCCATCTTGTTAAATGTATCATTTAAAGCTTGTGTTTCCTTATTTATTTTCATTTTGGATGATCTGTCCATTGGTGAAAGTGGGGTGTTAAAGTCCCCTACTATGAATGTGTTACTGTCAATTTCCTCTTTTATGGCTGTTAGTATTTGCCTTATGTGTTGAGGTGCTCCTATGTTAGGTGCATAAATATTTAAAATTGTTATATCTTCTTGGATCGATCCCTTGATTATTATGTAATGTCCTTCTTTGTCTCTTATAATAGTCTTTATTTTAAAGTCTATTTTGTCTGATATAAGAATTGCTACTCCAGCTTTTTTTTTTTTTTGCGTTACGCGAGCCTCTCACTGTTGTGGCCTCTCCCGTTGCGGAGCACAGGCTCTGGATGAACAGTCTCAGCGGCCAGGGCTCATGGGCCCAGCCGCTCCGCGGCATGTGGGATCCTCCCAGACCGGGGCACGAACCCGCCTCTCCTGCATCGGCAGGCGGACTCTCAACCACTGTGCTACCAGGGAAGCCCTCCAGCTTTCTTTTGATTTCCATTTGCATGGAATGTCTTCCATCCCCTCACTTTCAGTCTGTATGTGTCCCTAGGTCTGAAGTGGGTCTCTTATAGACAGCATGTATATGGGTCTTGTTTTTTTATTCATTCAGCCAGTCTGTGTCTTTTGGTGGGACCATTTAATCCATTTACATTTAAGGTAATTATCGATATGTATGTTCCTATTCCCATTTTCTTAATTGCTTTGGGTTTGTTATGGTAGGTCTTTTCCTTCTCTTGTGTTTCTTGCCTAGAGAAGTTCCTTTAGCATTTGTTGTAAAGCTGGCTTGGTGGTGCTGAACCCTCTCAGCTTTTCCTTGTCTGTAAAGGTTTTAATTTCTCCATCAAATCTGAATGAGATCCTTGCTGGGTAGAGTAATCTTGGTTGCAGGTTTTTCTCCTTCATCACTTTAAATATGTCCTGCCAGTCCCTTCTGGCTTGCAGAGTTTCTGCTGAAAGATCAGCTGTTAACCTTATGGGGATTCCCTTGTGTGTTATTTGTTGTTTTTCCCTTGTTGCTTTTAATATGTTTTCTTTGTATTTAATTTTTGACAGTTTGATTAATATGTGTCTTGGCGTATTTCTCCTTGTATTTATCCTGTATGGGACTCTGTGTGCTTCCTGGACTTGATTAACTATTTCCTTTCCCATATTAGGGAAGTTTTCAACTATAATCTCTTCAAATATTTTCTCAGTCCCTTTCTTTTTCTCTTCTTCTTCTGGAACCCCTATAATTCGAATGTTGTTGCATTTAGTGTTGTCTCAGAGGTCTCTGAGACTGTCCTCTGTTCTTTTCATTCTTTATTCTGCTCTGCAGTAGTTATTTCCACTATTTTATCTATCAGGTCACTTATCTGTTCTTCTGCCTCAGTTATTCTGCTATTGATCCCTTCTAGAGTATTTTTAGTTTCATTTATTGTGTTGTTCATCATTGCTTGTTTTCTCTTTAGTTCTTCTAGGTCCTTATTAAATGTTTCTTGCATTTTCTCTATTCTATTTCCAAGATTTTGGATCATCTTTACTATCATTATTCTGAATTCTTTTTCAGGTAGACTGCCTATTTCCTCTTCATTTGTTAGGTCTGGTGGGTTTTTATCTTGCTCCTTCAACTGCTGTGTGTTTTTCTGTCTTCTCATTTTGCTTATCTTACTGTGTTTGGGGTCTCTTTTTTTCCGGCTGCAGGTTCGTGGTTCCCATTGTTTTTGGGTCTGTCCCCAATGTCTAAGGTTGGTTCAGTGGGTTGTGTAGGCTTCCTGGTGGAGGGAACTCGTGCGTGTGTTCTGGTGGATGAGGCTGGATCTTGTCTTTCTGGTGGGCAGGTCCATATCTGGTGGTGTGTTTTGGGGTGTCTGTGGCCTTATTATGATTTTAGGCAGCCTCTCTGCTAATGGGTGGGGCTGTGTTCCTGTCTTGCTAGTTGTTTGGCATAGGGTGTCCAGCACTGTAGCTTGCTGGTCATTGAGTGAAGCTGGGTGTTGGTGTTGAGATGGAGATCTCTGGGAGATTTTCGCCATTTGATTTTATGTTGAGCTGGGTGGTCTCTTGTGGACCAGTGTCCTGAAGTTGGCTCTCCCACGTCAGAGGCACAGCACTGACCCCTGGCTGCAGCACCAAGAGCCTTTCATCCACACGGTTTTTAATGGGTGATCAACCAAATATTTCCAAAACATGCTGTGGCATCAGGCCTTCCAACCTCGGCTTCAGGTAGGTTTCTTTCCAGCCTTTTCATGACAGAGTGACTATGCAGTGGTTTCCTGGCTGAAGAATTTTGTATCAACATCTAGTCAACGCTGTCCACAGATGAGAGAACAGAGTTTCCCCATGTGTAGCTGTGAAGTAGTCAGCAGGACCCTCGCCTCCCAGGGCGAGGAGCTTTCAGGTGGCCGCAGCACGACGGGGAGTGAAGGACGAGGCTGTGATCCCACCTTCACTTAGAAGCACACACATGCCTGATGCTGTTCTTAAAATTCAGAGCAACACATGACCCACAGTTTCACTTACTTAAATGTCATTTGTATTACCATCAGGACAGGAAATACATGAGCCTCTGTCGTTTGAGGACGTGACCCTCTCGCTCTTGTGACATGTAGTTCACGTTAAAATTTCTAACACTGGACCTTTTGTTAGACTCATGCAAGGGCTTCCCTTTCCTTCCACTTCCTGCTGCTTTGTTTTATGTGTATTTAATCTATTGCCATCCTCCACCTCAAGATGCATGAATATTATGAATTAACATATATAAATTTAGCAAAAGAAAAAAATTTAACCAGAAATCTGTATGAGAATTGTCACCTGTTCAGAGATTATGGAAGTGTACTACAATAGGAAAAGAAAATGTGTTTTACTCCTATTTTGCCCATTAAATGAAATTAAGCAACTATTTAGCCTATATGGGTTTGAGTTACTATCCCTAGAAAAGAGGTCACTTAAATAGTTGTACTCTAAAATCTATCTCAGAACTAAGGATTTTTGACTGCCATAATTTTATTTATAAGTCAAGTGTGTTCTAGTGAAACATAAAAATACCATTGAAAAACCAACAAAATGGGTATGACTTAACAGCACTGAAAAACTAATGAAAGTATCAGTATTCTTTAAAAGAGGTATCAGTAATAAAGTAAAGGTAATAATTAAGTCAAGGTTACTTACTATAGAAGTAATGGAATAAACAAAACACAGGACAGTAATTTCCTTGGGGGATACATTTAATTACTCTGAGTGACACTGAAAGGCAAAACAAGTTCTCGCTTATTAGGAGGTTTCTAAATCCTTCTTTTGAAAAGAAGCAAAGAGGTCAAGTGATTTAGAGTCACTCGTAATGAACATTAATAGTTTTTCAGCTACTCGTTATACGTCTCCTATCTTTAGTAACTGTATCCTGATTTTTCTCTGGGAAACACTTTGAAATAGTTCAAATGTTTCTCGAAGGAGTGAACTCTACTTCTCTGTCCTAAACACCATCATATTCCACTTGTCCTTGAGATTAATTAGGTTGGGTATCTGGCCTACATAGTCAAACCACAATAAATCCCAGGACTTTTATTGAAACACAGAAAAAACACCATATCTTGTTCATAGCAGAGGGACATTGAATAACGGGGAGCAGAAGCTGCCAAAGGCCACCACCCATGTCTTTTTGAGTAAAGTACCATGAAAAGAAAGCATTTAGGCATTTATTTCACAGAACCACAGACAAGTCAATCTTACGTCAAAAAACTCCTCAATTATGCAAGATAAATGAACTATAGATGGTAAATATAATTTATTCATATATTTTGTTTATTTTACATTTTCAGATATACGCAAAGAGTTTAATGTTGAGGTCAATTTAGTATAAAATGCCATTGCTTAGAACAGTACGTGCGATACAGTAGATCTGCTTCCATATCTTGGCTGTTGTAAATACTGCTGCAATGAACATAGGGCTGCATATATCTTTTCCAATTAGTGTTTTCATTTTCATCAGATAAATTCCAAGGAGTGGCATTGCTGGATTATATGATAGTTTTATTTTTAATTTTTTGAAGACTCTCCATACTGTTTTCCACAATGGCTGCACCAATTCACATTCCCACCAACGGTGCATGAGGGTTCCCTTTTCTTCCCAACACTTGTTATTTGTTGTCTTTTGATAATAGTCATTCTGACAGGTGTGAGGAAATGTCTAATTATGACTGTGCATTTCTCTGGTGATTAGCGATGTTGAGCATATTTTCATCTTTCTGTTGGCCACACACATATGACCATATGGCATATAGTTGTTCATAGTAATCTGTTTGATCCTTTGTATTTCTTTGGTGTCAGTTGTAACTTCTTTCTTACTTCTGAGTTGATTTGAGGCCTCTTTTTTTTTCTTGATGAGTTTGGCTAAAGGTTTATCAATTTAAAAAATATATATTTTGAAAGAACCAGCTCTTAGTTTACCTGACATTTTCTTGCTCTCTCTTTTTTTTTTGTGTGTGTGTTATGCAGGCCTCTCACTGTTCTGGCCTCTCCTGTTGCGGAGCACAGGCTCTGGACATGCAGGCTCAATGGCCATGGCTCACGGGCCCAGCCGTTCCGTGGCATGTGGGATCTTCCCGGACCGGGGCACGAACCCATGTCCTCTGCATCGGCAGGCAGACTCCCAACCACTGCACTACCAGGGAAGCCCTCTCTCTTTTTTTTTTAAAGCTTCTATTTCATTTAGTTCTGGTCTACTCTTTATGATTTCCTTCCTTCTAGTCACTTGGGTTTTGTTTGTTCTTCTCTTTCTAGTACCTTTAGCTGTAAGGTTCAGTTGTTTGAGATTTTTCTTGTTTCCTGAGTTAGGCGTATATTGTTTTAAACTTCCCTCTTAGAACTGATTTTGCTGCATCCCATAGATTTTGCATTATTGTGTTTCCATTTCCATTTGTCACTAGGTATTTTTAAATTTCTTCTTTGATTTCTTCAGTTATCCATTGGTTGTTTAGTAGCATATTGTTGAGCCTACACATGTTTGTGGGTTTTGCAGTTTTTTTTCTTGTAGTTGATTTCTTGTCTCATAGCATTGTGGTCAGAACAGATGCTTGGTATGATTTCCATCTTCTTAAATTTTCTGAGATTTGTTTTGTGGCCTAGCATGTGACCAATCCTGAAGAATGTGCCCTTGAAATGAGTGTATGTTCTGCTCCTTTTGAATGGAGTGTTCTATATATATGTATTAAGTCAATTTAGTCTAATGTTTCATTTAAGGTCAGTGTTTCTTTATTGATTTTCTGTCCAGATGATATGCGCATTGATGTAAGTGGGGTGTTAAAGTCCCCTACTGCTATTGTGTTACTGTCAGTTTCTCCCTTTGTGCTGTTAATATTTGCTTTATGTATTTAGGGGCTCCTATGGTGGGTACATAAATATTTACAGTTGTTATATCTCCTTGGGTTGATCCCTTGATCATTTTGTACTGTCCTTCTTTATCTCTTACTACAGTCTTTGTTTAGAGTCTATTTTGTCTCATATAGGTATTGCTGCCTTGGCTTTCTTTTCATTTCCATTTGCATGGAATATGTTTTTCTATCCCGTCACTGTCGGTCTAGGTTTCTCTTTAAATCTGAAGTGAGTCTCTTGTAGGCAGCATATATATGGGTCTTGTTTTTGCATCCACTCAGGTACTCTATGTCTTTTGACTGGAGTGTTTAGTCCATTTACATTTAAAGTAATTATTGATAGATATGTACTTATTGCCATTTTCTTCATTGTTTGGGGGTTGTTTTTGTGGTTCCTTTCTTCCTATTTTGCTCTCTTCCCTTGCATTTTGATGACTATCTTTGGTGTTATGTTTGAATTTTTTTCTCTTTTTTGTGTGCATATCCATTACAGATTTTTTATTTGTGGTTACTGTGTGATTCATGTATGTGTGTGTGATTATTTTAAGTTGCTGCTCTCTTAAGTTTAAACACATTTTAACAACCCTGCATTTTTACCCACTCACCATGTTTACTGTTTTTGACATATTTTACATCTTTTTGTTTTGTTTGTCCCTTAACTACTTATTATGGATATAGATGGTTTTATTACTTTTGTCTTTTAACCTTCCTACTAGCTTTGTATGTGGTTGATTTTTTTCCTATTAAAAATAATCAAAGTATAATTATTCTACATTGATACAGTAAGGTTTACATTTTGCATTTTACATAGAGCAGCTTTACATTTTAAAGCCCTCAGATCCTTGGACTTCCAGAGTCCTTGGTCTGAATTTACAGGTTATATATTATGTACACCTTATGTAATCACTATATCTTTTTCAGCTTTACATAATGGTGTAGATATATCTGTATTTATTTCAAGGAATAGAATTTAATAGCATATTCAACTATATCATTTACTGTGGAATAATAATAATTTGCCCAATTGTGAAGTAACTGATCCAAAAATTTATCTTAATTTTGAACCCATTTAATAAAAATTCAGTAGAAAGTGCTGCCAGATAACAATCAGATATTTTGTTAATTTATGCACAAATTCAGCAGAATTGATGTTACCATATGTCATAAATAATACTTATCTTGACTTTTAACCAAATTTTCTATGATAACTACCAGGTAATATTAAATAATTAGACTTTTCTCTAGTATCAATATATTATCATGTGTGATGTCATGTTATGCATGACATAAAATCTAGACAGTAACATCTACTTTGACTATAGAGGTAAATTTTCTGTACTGCTATGGAGCTGAAACCAAAGTGGTCATCCAACAGACTTAACAAGGATGATAAATCATTGTCAAAAATCCAATTGAAATTGTGTTAGTTCTTGATATTAGTACTATTTCTTTAGAGTACGTTTATTTAAAAAAGAAATCATTATTGAAAAGTTTTGTTCAGTAATTTTTTAAATAAATTAATGAATTTGACTAGAAAATATTCTCCTTACAAATGAGAATAAGGATGCCGTAATATATATAGTAGAATTATTGGAATTTAACTAATTATTATTATAATTTAAAAATGATTTGTCTAACAAGACCTTTCTAGCCCTGGTATTCATTATTATAATCCACTTTTAATTAATTCCTTGGGGCTCAAGTTTTTTTTATACCGTTTTATCAACTGCAAAAACATTCCTTAAATATGGTGGTCAGGATTCTATTTCCAAACTCCATTCACCATTCTAATTAGCTTGCTTTTACAGAAGGAAAATGTGAAGTCTTGTATGCCCTGAATAAAATAAAATAAAAAGAGTATAATTCTTTTAAAACTGACTCTCCTCCTAGTTAGTTAAATATCTGATTAAAACTCTATGAAGTAAATGGGCATTAGGAATTAGTGAGGGCTCTTTATAGCAGTGGTTGAAATTATAAAAGATAGAGGCAGAACAAGTCTTGGACATATGATCACACCATATTCCAGAAGTATCAATTTATTGAATAGATCCCCTGTGGTACCTGTGTCCCACCAAGAGAAATGGCAGTTAGTAAAATCATCCATTTTAGGGTGGCTCCTAAGTAGCTGAGAGTGCTGGATTTTATTTGTTGCCTTTCTAGGTATGTCAAGATCACCGTAGCTTTTAACAAAATGGAGATAGTTTTCAAGAAAAGAGTCATGGGCTTCCCTGGTGGCACAGTGGTTAGGAATCCGCCTGCCAATGCAGGGGACATGGGTTTGAGCCCTAGTCTGGGAAGATCCCACATGCTGCGCAACTAAGCCTGTGCACCACAACTACTGAGCCTGCGCTCTAGAGCCCACAAGCCACAACTACTGAAGCCCACACACCTAGAGCCCGTGCTCTGCAAGAAGAGAAGCCACCACAGGGAGAAGCCCACGCACCACAATGAAGAGCAGCCCCCGCTTGCCCAACTAGAGAAAGCCTGCACACAGCAACAAAGATCCAATGCAGCCAAAAGTAAAATAAATAAAATAAATAAATTTTAAAAAATTCACTTAAAAAAAATGATCAAGGCAGTCAAATATTTCTAGACACTAAATCAACATAAGAACTAAGAAATGGTCATCTGATTTAGTGATGTGGAAATTGCTGATTTCCTTGGCAACTGCAATTTCAATGAAATTGTTGATGGGAGAAAACCAGATTGCAACGGGTTGAGAAGTGGGTGGGAGATAAGAAAGAATTCATTATGAGTGTAGAAAACTCCTTCAAAGTGTTTTGTTATGAATCAGGACGAAAAAGATAGCCAGAGAGGGTTAGGGGACTAAAAGAGAGTTCTTTCTTTATTTTTTAAATGGAAGTATTTTTAAATGCTAATGGAATACAAGCAGAAAAAAGAAGTTGAACTAGAAGAGAGAGGTCAATGTAGCAATTTCCCTGAGAAGGAGCAGAAGACTCTCGGGTAGGAAAAATGACATCACTTCCAACTTTAACAGAAACAAATGCCCAAGTGTTTATATGGGCATGTTTACTAATCCACTGGCAGAAGGTTGAGGGCTTTTCCTTCTAACAGCTTTCAATCTGAAATAGCAGAGAGGTTACCTGTTGAACATGATGTAGGAGATGGGGGAAGTGGCACCGTTAAAAGCTCAAAAAATAAATGTTATAAAAGTGGAGAACTGGAGAAAAAAAACTGACTTTACTTTTTGAGGTGGGCATTGTTACCAGCACAGCCAATATTAACACTTCAACAACAACAACAACAAAAATCAAACCTTAATCTAATTAAATCTCTATGTTATCTCACAGGAACTATGAGGGATACAAGGATATGTTTAGTGATATCAAGAAAATGTAATTAGCCAAGTCCATGTTATATGTGATCCAATTGCTTCAACAAAAAACAGCAGTTTTGAAGGGTAAAGGAACACTTTTTGAATACAACTAAGAAAAATTGAGCATTAATGGGGTACTAGATCATTTAGGATTACTATTATTTTGTTAGGTGTAGCATTAATAGTGTATTTATTTAGAAATGATTTTGTCTCAGAGGTATGGGAAAGTATTTATGAGCAAAAAGATATGATGTCTGAGATTTGTTTTGAAATTTGTCAGCAAAAAAAAAAAAGCAGAAATAGAAGAAGCAAGAAGGGTAAAAATGCCAATAATAAATGTTGATAAATAATGTGGAGACAGAAATCCCGACCATCTCTTTCAAGATGTTTTGTTGTGAAGAGAGAAACTGTAAGGTAGCTGGAAAGGATGTGGGACAAAGGGGATTATTTATTTTAAGTTGTACTCAAGCATGTTTGCATGCTGGTAGAAATATCCAGTAGATAGGAAGCTACCAATTATATAAGGAAGAGAGTAATAATGGGCACGAAGTTGCTGAGGTGAGAAGCGATGGCATCCAGAGCTCAAGCAGAGAAGTTAAAAGTTCATCTTGATAAAGGGAGGGAGCCTTCATCCACAGCAACAGAGAAGATAGTATGTCTGTGTACAGATGTAGGTAGGTTCTTACTTGTGGGAGGAATTCAGAGCTCCTCAGTGACTGCTTCTTATTTCACAAGTCTAAGGCGAGATAGTAAGATTAAGGAAGCAGTGAGGAAGACGTTTGAAAAGAAAAGAGAAATATGAAATAGTACTGGAAACCCAGAAAGTGCTTTTCAGTGGGATCTTTCTTCTAACGAGTCTCGATAAAAGCGTCTGTTTATATATTAATGAAGGCTGTGATGTGGTTATAAATGGAATGAGTACCACGTTTCTTAGATTATTTTCCTATGAAATCACTTTACTTGACTTTTGAGAGAATCTGGGTAGTGAACAATTCTCAGTCATAGACTCTGATAAGGCTACTTACTTGCAGATAATCAAGCAAATGAAGAAAGAAAGGTATTTGTGACACTCATGCCACCAGGCGCTTGTGCCTCTCATTAGCCTTCAAAACTGTATCAGCTGTTCAGACAATGAGGTTCCACGTGGCTTTATGTAGGAAATGCTACTGTGGATGCAGTGTCTTTCTTTACCTTCTTTGAAGATGTATCCTTTTAAAATCTCTGTAGAAGGAGAGGAGAGTGATTAAAGGGAATACACAAATGACACAATGGAACTTCGTTAGCATATCTGAAACCAGACTGTGTTCACTCTGTGCCACGTAGCACATATCATGTGAAATAATAATAGATTAACACAACATCCTGGTGGAAGTGGGAGTTTGAAGGCCAATTAGACAAAACACTTTTTTTCCTAATGTGTCAAAACAGTGTAAGCGGCTGTGCTAAATAAATTCATGCTGGTGCACTGCTGTGAAAATTGAATGATTAATAACCTTCAGTATTATCCCTGCTTCGTTTAAGACAGAGTAGACTAATGATTAGATATCGTGCAGTGATACCCTTCTATATGGATATTGCAAATTCCATGTTAATTCTCTGCTTTCTATGTGTCATATATTCCCCCCGATTTGCTTTTGTCCATTCTGAAAATTAATATAAAACCTCAGGCCCTAGACTTGAAAGAAAGTAAGCTTTGAAACTATAACCTAAAATGATTTTGCTGTGCGGAAGCGTGTTACTAATGAATCCAGTGTGCCCGAAATGCTCCCAAAATTTGGGGCCAAATTAATGTAGGAATATATATATTTATTTGTTTCTACCTGTAATGCTCCATTTTGACTTGATATAAAGAGTCATTTTAAGGAAAAAATGAATTAAAAAATACTTTATCTGCATCAAAAAGGTAGTGCTTTATCATGGCTCTTTATGATTTAAAGTTTTTATAAAAATATTCGTGCTATTTGAGTCTTTCAATTTTACAGTGACTTTCATTAACTTATTGACTGTTGGCTTTATGTGGATTCAATAAATTATGAAGAAATAAAGGATAAATATTAACCCTTGAGGTACCTTCGTCATCTGGACACACTTTGTTTTCTTTGAGAAGGTTTTCTTGATATGGGATACAACTAATTTTTAAAAATTATGTGGCAAAATTTTATAAAATGCTGTATGTCATGTTTCTTAAATTGAATGTGCATATAAAATTTAGTTTTTTCATCATCCACTCATTGCAAGAAAATAATGTGAAACAAACAAAACTAGATATAATCTTTGCTAATCTCCCTACAGGAGAAATCTGCAGTGACTAAACCAGCGTATAGATTAATAGTCTCATTTCAAAGTTATTACATGGACAATTGGAGTTTTGACATGCTGAATAAATATTTAAAAACTGAAGTTAATAAATGGCATTTTATTTAGCATTTTTAATGAAGTGATATAATCAACAATAGGTAATCACTTAGACACTTAGAGTTAGAAGAATTATAAAGCCCCAGAACCCAAATCAGTTCATTCAGAGCATTGCTAGATAGGACTGCTCTCATTTGCATACTGATATACTCTTCTTTCCTTCATAATTTTAGTTTACAAAAGCATATATTAAGTAAACAGATTGTATCAAAGTTAAATGTCTTGAATTAAATAATTGTATTGTGGTAATAAGAGAGAACAGCCCAATTCTTAGGAGACATTTGCCAAAGTACTGAGAGATGATGTGTAGTGCCACGATGTCTGAAAATTAGTCTTACTGTATAAATGTGTGTGTGCATGTGTGCATGTGCACTTGTGAGTGTATGGGGGAGGGGAGAGGGAAAGAGACTGACTGCTGTATCAAAAAGCACTAACCATGTGGCATTGACTTTGGGAATGAGTGGTCAAAGTTGGGAGAGCCTAGAGGAGACTGTTAGTAAGGGTTTGAAAATATTAGTGTGAGATGGAGAGAAAGGAATCCTTGTTGTAGAGTAAAGGAAAGTTTGATAACACTGGCACCTGCAATTAAAAAAAAAAAAATAGAAAGTGTACCTAATTGAGTTTGTCAATATGGCTGCGAAGGTTTCCAGGAGGAATTGAGAAAGTGGCAACTGGCTGTTTCTAGCTGCCTGCTATAGGTTGAAGAGCATCCCACCCCCAAAAGATATTTAAAGTGCTAACCCCAAGTTAGCGAATTTGACCTTATCTGGAAATAAGATATTTGCAAATGTAATCAAGTTAAGTGAGGTTATTAGGGTGGGCCCTAGTCCAATGTGACTGGTATCCTTATAAGAAGAGAAGAGACATAAACACATGGACACACAGATAAAATCCCATGTTAAAATAGAGACCAGTATTGGGTTGATGTGTTTATAGGCTAAGGAACACCATGGATTGCTGGCAACAGCAGTAGCAAAGAGAAAGGAATGCAACAGGTTCTCCTCTAGAATCTTCTGAGTGAGCATGGCCCCCTACCAACACTTGATTTTGTACTCGCAGCCTCCAGAACTGTGAAAGAATAAATTCCTGTTATTTTAAGCCACCCGGTTGGTGGCAATTTGTTATGCAGTTCAAGGAAACTAATATACTGTCTATGGTAAAATAAAAGAAGAAACAGATGAACTAACAAAGAGTCTGTTTGGGTTTGGGGAATTTATAAAATAATATAAAGGAGCTAGGACTTCCTGGATTTAAAAAATAAAGCTGTTTCATATCTCCAGGCTTTCCCAGAAAGAATTCACAACATAAGACATGACTTCAGGGCAAAGATCAATCCAGGGTACCCCTGGAGGACCTTCTGTTTCTGTAACACAGAAAGAGCTAATTAACTTTCAGTTAAGCAAAAAAGTTTCTAAGGTTCTGAAAAAGTTTCCTTGCAGTCTTTCTCAGTTAAACAATAGATTTCGGGAACCTTAAAGGCACTGTCACACGGAAGCTTCACTTTGGGTATGAAATAGAGAGAGGCTTTCCTGAAGAGATCTGTGGGTGTGACTTTTAGATAATAGAGTGAATCCCATTATGATTCATAGGAAAGTATGAGACAAAGGCAGCACGAAGTGAAAAGAGGCCTTTGGTTGCTGAACCTTCCAAAGGCAAGTAGAAAACCCAGAAATCTATTCAGTTGCAAGTACAGGCTATTTCTTATCAAAATGGCAAGATGACTCAGCCAGTAGAACCAGGAGTCTAGATGATGGATCCAGGGGTTTCATAGAATCATTCCCAGGGAATAGGACTAGATCGTAATCAATTGAGACAGGTACTCAGCTGGCTTTCAGGATTGCTGTGGATGAGTAACTACTATGACTCTGTTTCCTGCTCTCCCTTCCCTTTCAGTGGTAATGTCAATTGTGATTATTGTATCTCAGCTTCACCATTTTAGGTTGGGTCTGTGGACAGCGGGTAAATCCCTTTAGTTTACAGGTCTTCATATTGAAAGCCATCATGCTCAATAAATATCATCCATGTAGCTTCACCTGTACCTGGAGCTGAATTAGAAGACAGGATTCTAGGCTAATGCTGTAATTGTTGTTACATTTTGGGTTCTTGGGATGGTGAAGGTGCTAAGTACATTTTACATATGAAAGAGATGTAAATAATTTATAGACACAAGATGGACTATGGCAGACTAATCATGGCCACAAACTCTTTGATGTTCATTCCAGTAAGGGGTCAGGTACCCTCAGGTACCTTCAGGTACCCTCTCCTTGAGTGTAGGCAGACTCTGTCACTGTTCTGGCCAATAGAATATGGCAGGAGTGGTACAGTGCCAGTTTCTGGGCCCTAGCATTAAGAGACTAGTGGAGTTTACATCCTATGGACACTCACCATGCTATGGGAAACCTAAGAGATGTTTTTAAATGTAGGTTTGGTTAATTTTCAGCTATGGTGAGACCAACAGTTGAAGAGACAACTACTCTTGAAAGGATTGTTTGTTGCTCACAATTGTCAAGAGGAAAGGACACATAGTACGACACAGGGCCCTGCAGGGATCCACTAGGGTGGGTCAGGAGGCAGAAAGAGTGGGCAAAGTATGGAGTAGGAATCTTCATTGTGATGTCCCTAGGAAACGCAAGGCCAACAAGGTAAGAAGTTTTAGGATTGGCTAGTGGGAATAATTTCAGCAGGCTCTGGGAGGTAGGGGCTATCTTTACTGGTCTGATACCTGGTGCTGGGATAACTAGACCAGAGGGAAGATTGCCCCCTAGAGTGTAAGAGCCAGATAGAGGAGGTAGTGAAGAATATGGGCTTTTGATCGGTTAGTTGCATACAAAGGGCATGCTCCCTTGCATGTCACTTGCTATCTCTGAGAAATAGCCAGCGCTGGGAGTGGCAGTCTCTCTCTAGGCAACAAGGCCTCAGAGGCCAGCATATCAAGAATACAGAAAATGGTCTGTTTTTCCATCAGTCTGGAAGGACATTGTTGTTGAGGAGAGTAAGTACCACGGCTTCCAATTCTTTGATGAAACCTCAGATGCGTGGCCTTCTGGCCACACATCTGAGATTTCATATTGTTGGAGCATTCGTTGTAACCCTGGGGGTTGCAGCTTTCTATAAGTTTGCTGTGGCTGAACCAAGAAAGAAGGCATATGCAGATTTCTACAGAAATTATGATTCCATAAAGAT
The DNA here is from genome assembly GCF_949987515.2 of Delphinus delphis. Taxonomy (NCBI): domain Eukaryota; kingdom Metazoa; phylum Chordata; class Mammalia; order Artiodactyla; family Delphinidae; genus Delphinus; species Delphinus delphis. The sequence continues at coordinate 26,815,232 of NC_082691.1, read as the reverse complement.
TCTGAGGAGATGAGGAAGGCAGGTATCTTTCAGAGTACAAAGCGATTCTGAATGTAAAGAATTTCTTTGGGTTGTGTTCCATGGAAGTTTGTCACTGACTTGTGTTCCTGAACCTTGAAGCTATGAACTGTGAGTATCTGGGCTAAGGAACACTTTCTCTTGATAAATTAACAATACTGTGGGAGGGAAAAGAATACAGAGAAAAAGAAAATATAGTTAATACAGGAGACCGCTTTAGTCAATGCATGGTAGTCACGTGAATGGACGGTCTTGAGGGTTCAGTTAACTGAAACCGTCAACTGACGTCAGCCACATGAAAGACCCCAAACAAAAATCACCCAGCTGAGCCCAGTCAACCCACAGAACCATGAAAGGTAATAGTCAGCTGTGTTTTAAGCTCTAAGTTTTGGGGTGTACAATCCCAGCATGTGATAACCCAAACAAAATCTGTGTGTGCCTATGGATATACGTGTATCTGTACACAAACACACGTGCACACACACATACAAACATACACAGACATACACAAGGGGAGAAGAGAAAGCGAAAACATGGCAAAATAATGCCAACTCATCAATCATCTAGGTAAAGTATTTAGGGATGTTCTCTGTAATATCCTTTTGACATTTCTGAGGACTTGAAAATCTTCTTAATTAAAAGTTTGAGGAGGAAAAAAGCACATAGAATACCAGAAAACCATCTTATGTGCAACATGGACACAAATTCAAATTGTATTATGAAAGCCAGAAGAAAGGACTACGTTTTTTGTTAGGTTGATGATCATATGAAAAGTATCCCCATTGTGAGTGAAGCCTGCATAATTAGAGGCCTAACTTCTCTGCTAAACTATTGGAGTGAAAGAAGCTCTGTAAATAAAGGAAATGTGCAAATACTGCCAGATTTAAAAATACTCTCACATTAGGCTTCTTGCAGAGATCTGGGAATTATTATTGTTGCCTCCCAGCAAATCTTTGAGGAAAAAAAAAAGTATTCTTACATTCTGATAATTGCAAAATAAAAATGTCTCTAGCATTCAAAAAATAAAATACAGTTTATTAGCTCATATAACTGAGAAGTCTAGAGGTAGGTGAGGCTTCATATAAAGCTGACCATAATTTTTCAAATATATTAACAAGGGTCAAGTTTTTCCCTGTCTCTTCCCTCTGCCTTTCTCAGTGCCAGCTTGATCCTGAGCCTGATTCCAATATGGCAGCCAATGCGTCCCAAGGCTACCTGCCTTCTCATTCCTTCAGGAAAGAGCAAGTGTCTTTAAATATCTGAGATTCCTTAAGACCAAATGCTCACTCTGCTCACAAGTTTCCAGGCCATCGTCATGTCTAGAAGACGGAATGTGATGATCAGCCCTGCCTGGGTTTTGTGGTTTGCTCCACAAGGCAGGAGTGATAGGAGCATCTTTCATACCACCTACAGGAGACGTAGATGTGCTGATAATTTAAAAAGAGAAAATAGGTTTTCCATGGGCATCCAATCAATAACCACCACAGGATGTATTCTCTCTCCAGTTCTCATCGGTTTCTCTTGGTACAGAGCTTCATTTTTCTGTTATGCTGCAAAATGACTGCTGGCTACTATATCTGAGTTTAGAAACCTCTTTTCAAGAAGATAGCCAGGTTTACATTGGGAACTTCTTGTCCCAAGGCAAATTTACAGGAAGCAGATACTGCCTGGCCTAGTCTGAGTCATGTGACCAAATAAATGTGGTCATGGCCTTGAGTCATTGCTGGTAAGCAGGAGGTATCTGGTGCACCATTCCATTTGGGGATCATGGATGTCACTGAAAAAAGAGGTTCACGGGAGGACCGTATAGTCAACCAAAAGTGGTCCACTCTAGGTTTCATCATAGATGAGGTATTGATTATTGGTTTAAGATAGTGTGATAGCCAGGTTCCAAGATGGCTTCCAGTCCTTCATTCTTGGTATTCACATCCTTGTGTAATCCTTTCCCACCATGAATGGTCTGTTCTATGTGAATACTGTGAACATGATGGAATGACATCTAAGGCTAGTTAATAAAAGACATTGTAGCTTTAGCTTTGCTCTCTTGGATTGCTCACTCAAAGGAAAGCCAGGTACCATGTCATGAGGTCTCTCAAACAGCCCTAAAGAGAGGCTCACATAGACAAAACTATGGCTTTCTCCAGCAGCTAGTCTCATCTGGCTAGCCATGACGTTTTGGCAACACGGGAGACAGAAATTTGAACCCCACTTAAGCTTTCAGATGACTACAACCTCAACCAGTATCTTGACTACCATATCATAAGAGACTCTGAGGCTGAACTGCCCACTCTTGTCTCTTCTGAATTCTGAATCCACAGAAATTGAGAGATATATAAAAGTTTATTGTTGTCTTAAGCCGTTAAACTTTGAGGTAATTTACTATGTAGCAATAGGTGGCTAATATAGATTTATATTCTTTATTTTATTAAAGAAAAATCATTTTCTTGCTAGAGGGTATCTGTGTGTGTGTGTGTGTGTGTGTGTGTGTGTGTGTATATGTGTGTATGTGTGTATTCTGTCCTGGAGTAGTTATATTAGGTATTATACTTTATTAAATGTTTTCTTAGAAGCAAAGGAAGCTACTCTTAATTTTTTCTTTTTTTTTAAGATTTATTTATTTTATCTATTTTTGGCTGCATCGGGTCTTACTTGCAGCACACGGGATCTTTGTTGAGGCATGCAAGATCTTTTGTTGTGGCACACAGGCTTTTCCTTGTGGTGCGTGGGCTTCTCTCTAGTTGTGGCGTGAGGGTTTTTCTCTTCTCTAGTTGTGGTACACAGGCTACAGGGCGTGTGGGCTCTGTAGCTGTGGCATGCGGTCTCTCTAGGTGAGGCACGTGAGCTCAGTAGTTGTGGCACACAGGCTTAGTTGCCCCGCGGCATGTGGGATCTTAGTTACCTGACCAGGGATCAAACCCACATCCCCGGCATTGTAAGGTGGATTCTTTACCACTGGACCACCAAGGAAGTCCCTTAATTTTTTCTGATTAGGTAGTTACTGATGTATCTTCTACTTTTAATAATAATTAGCTAGTGTGTGTATATATATATATATTTTTTATATATATATATATATATATGCATATTTCAATTATTTCCCACCACAGTATGAACTAGGTTATTAAGGAAGAAACTGAGGCTTAAAGAAGTTTGGGAACCTATCCAAGTTCACCCAGGTAGTAAGCGGCAGCCCAAGGATTCAGGCCATGTTATTTTACCTCAGTGCCTATATTTTTCATCATTACATATTATACAGACCTTCTATTCCTAGTCTTCACCCTAATTGCTCATGATTTAGTCTGGAGTTTGGAATGGTGATATTTTACCTAGGATTTTGTATTACATAGAGACTGCTGTCTAGTCATATATACTATATTTTGGCATTTGAGTGTCAGAATGATGTTAACTTCATAAACCAAATTGAACTGTTCTTCCTCTTTTCCTAGATTCTGCACCAGTTAATAGTGTAAAGATTATATTATATATTCCAATAAAATATGAAATAACAAAATAATATATTTTGAAAGTTTGGAATCAAACTCTGTGGTTTCAGAATCATTTCAATAATTTTTTGAGTCGATGTATTTTTTCTGTTTTTAATATCTTTGTTGTGAGATAATCACAAAATTTACAGAACAGTAGATTTTTCTGTTAAGTATAGTTGATTTACAATGTTGTGTTAGTTTCTGGTGTACAACAAAGTGATTCCGTTTTTTATATATATATTCTTTTTCATATTCCTTTCCATTACAGGTTATTACAGAATATTGAATATAGTTCCCTGTGCTATATAATTGGTCCTTGTTATTTATTTTTTATATAGTAGTGTGTATATGTTAATCCCAAACTCCTAATTTATCTCCCCCACTCCTTTAGTAACCATAAATTTGTATTCTATGTCTGTGAGTCTGTTTCATAAATAAGTGCATTTATATTTTTTTTATTTTTTATTTTTTTGCCATACGCGGGCCTCCTACTGCTGTGGCCTCTCCCGCTGCAGAGCGCAGGCTCCGGACGTGCAGGCCCAGCGGCCATGGCCCATAGGCCCAGCCGCCCCGCGGCATGCGGGATCCTCCTGGACCAGGGCACGAACCTGCGTCCCCTCCATCGGCAGGTGGACCCCCAACCACTGCGCCACCAGGGAAGCCCTGTATCATATTTTAAATTCCACATATAAGTGATGTCATAAGATATTTGTCTTTCTCTCTCTGACTAGAAGAGTAAGATTTTTTAAATGAATGGTTTAGTTTGCCAAACTGATAGCGTATCACCGTCAGATGCCATATTGTGTAATTCCCATAAATAAAGACTTCCCCCTATACAAATTAACACTGATACATTTTTCCATCTAATTCTCAGATACTGTTCAAGTCTCACTACTTGTTTCAAAAATGTCTTTCTTGCAAAATGATTCAGTTTATAACTACTGGCTGCACTGAGCTTTCATATCTCTTTCTTCTTCTTCAGTCTGGAAGAATTACTCAATCTCTACTTGACTTTGGTGACCTTGGCATTGCTATAGTTTGCAGTTATTTTGTGGAATGCCTCTCAATCCGGATTTGTCTGATGGTTCCTCATGATTGAATTCATGTATGGATCTTAGGCAGGACTGTGACAGAAGTGGCTGCATCATCCTCTTTGCATCCTTTCAGGTGACACGTGATTTCAATTATTCCCATCACTTTTGGTGGTTCACTTTGACCCCTTGATAAGCTGATATCTACTGGGATTGTCCACCGTCAGGTTATTCTTCTCTTTTTGAAATTAGTAGGTATTTTGTGTGGAGGTAATTTAAGGCTATGTTAATATGTTTTCTATGTATTTATTAATTTAATTTTTTATATGGATTCATTGTTTCTCATTTTATTCAATGGGTTATAATCCATTACTATCACTATTGAGTTGTTCGTGTTCTTTCTGATGAGACGAGTGGGAGCCATTTCAAGCCAGCTCTTGTGTCCTCTTCACATGTCCCCATTATTCTTTGAGCAATGCCCAGTCTCTGGCATAAGATATTCCAGATTCATCATGTAATTTCCTTGCTCCAGGCATGATATTACCATTTCTTTCAGGAGACCTGGTTACTTTTAGTGAAGATGGTTTTGGGAAGCCAGTGTCTGAGCTCTATGTTTGCTTATGTTACTGAAATATCACTGATTACAGACAGAGAACAGAGCTAGGGAGTATATGCATGTATGTGTGTATAGATGCATGCGTACATACACACACAATGTGCTCTGTATTTATTGCTTTATGTCTATATCTCTACATTGGAAACTCTTAGTTCACACTAGCACGTGCAGTTTCAGTTCAACACCACAAGCTTCATTTTTGTTTTCTCCCTGTCCATACCCCTAACTCCCTTCTATGATGTTGAGGAATCCGGCTCTCACGCTGCTTGACATATTTACTTATTTGATGAACCCCCTGTTTGTGACCTATCTCAAACTTTCCGTCACCCCTCTTTCACACAGAAGCGTCCATCTTCCTTTTTTGATCTAACTCTTCACAGTGGCCTCCCCATTTCCCCAGAGTGAATGCTAGCACAACCTGTTGGAGCCCAGTGTGTCACTGTCCTCCATACCTAGCTTGGGTTGTGACACCATACTTTCTATTAGGCCACCCTCCTATGCAGTTGCTGTCCTTATTTTGCTCAAGATCTGACATTTCAGGCCACAGTCCCATGAAGTATTATCCTTCTCCCCCTGCTTGGATTCTGACTTGAGTGACGCCTACAACTGTTTGTGTTGATACCCCACTTCAGGCTCATTCCCCTCCCAGTACACTATAGACACCTACTTTTCTCCGCCACATCTCATAGACTTGGGATCCAGTTATCTGGGAAGGGTAGGGAAGGGAGTGGAAAAGAAAGGAAAAGAAAAGGGTGGATAATTTTTCAATAACTGTTTTCAATTTCCTCTATTAGTCTTTTTTTCCAATAATTTCAGGTTTGAACTTATTTAAATATATATATTTTTTTCAGATAGATTTAGTCATTTCAAAAATTTCAAAGCACAGAATAAAGAGGACAAAATTCTAAATCACACCAGTTACAAATTTTGAAAAATAATTCTCTGTTGATCTCACGTTTGGGCACATCTTGTGAGAAGAGGCATTAACTGCCAATTCTTAACAATGTTTCTACATGTGTTGTGAGATTTTCTTTTTCTTAGACTTAGCAAACAGCTTTGGAAGATAGAGGTCATTTTAGAGCAGAGGACAGATTTTTTTTTTTTCTTCCCAGTATAATAAAGATATCTCTGGGCAAAAGTTGAGCAGGTTTGCTTGCAGCCTGTTATAGAAGACTGAGGTTTTCTCTCTTGTAACACAACCCCCTGTATGGTGAGACCGTTATCCTAACACTTGTGGGAGTTGCAGCTTGGGAGATAAACATAAGAAAATGATGATACTCCAGCTTCTGATGTTGCTGTGAGTAACAACTATCCTTTGTCTTTAACTCAGGTGTCTTGTGTCTCCTGCCAGCTTCTAGGAAACTGTGTCAGCATAACTTGTGAGCTTGCAAAAATGGCAACGTATCAGATACTTCATAGTTATTACAAGAAAGGCATTTGGCTGCAAATAACAGAAAATCTAAATACCACTGGCTTAAAGATTTGGTTTTATAAAATATACAAATAGATAAATAAAAATCTTGAGGTGAGGTGTGCAGTAATGATGCAGTTGCTAAAGAATGTCATCAAGGATCTGGATTCTTTCTGTTTTCCTGCTCTTCCATTTTTGTCAAGCATGGTTTATTCTCATGGTAGAGGCGTTATCCATTTACCAGGCAGGAAAATGAGAGAAGAGAAAAAACAATGGATGGGACCATCAGTTTTGCCAGAAAAAATTTTTCCTGGGAGCCCTAGCCCTAGCCTTCCATGGCCCTAGGGTCTAAGAGCAAAAGTTTGAGAATATATCTTAGGTCAGCCAAGAAATGATATCTGCCGTAAGTATTATCCTATAATACTTAATCTTCTTTTATTATCCTATAATACTTAGTCTTCTTTGAACATGTTACAAAGCTTTCTCATTTCTAATTTTGTGGATTTGTGTTTTCTCTGACTTATCTTGAATATATTTGCCAAGTATCTCTTTATTATTATTAGTTTTTGTTTGAAAAAATCATCATAGGGAACTTCTGCTTCTGACTACTGTGAAATAACAGGAACTGGATTTACTTTCACACCTGAAAGAATTGAAAATCAGTGCAAAATATATTAAACAATGAGTTTCAGACTTTTGACATCAGACAGTATAGGAAGGTGACACCTGAGAGAGGAGATGTCACATAGTCAAGCAGTTCCTAAGCAGTGGCATGGCGGTAGCTGCTAGGTGGATTTGCCCCAGAAAGGAAGACAGTGAGCCCAAAATGGATCTGGACAGTTTGATTCTTGCAGCAACGGTAACAACTTAGAGCTGATTTTCCAAAGTTCAATTCCCACAAGTGTTACCTGTATACCCACTGGGGGTGCATTACAGGAAAAGTACCTTGAGCTAGCAAGCCTGGCCAACCCATGCCCTAGAGGAAGACATTGTATTTATTATCTTGGTCAAATCTCTCTCCTCTGCCCCAGAGGGAAAACTATCTCTTGATGTTATACAAACATCTTTGAAAAGATAGTCCAGGACAAAAACTGTCACAAAACATGTAGAAATGCCATGGAGGATTGGCAACAGGGAAAACAAACAAGGTGAGCTCTACAATAGCCTCAGTTTACTGCCTGGAGAGGGTTACCAGGGTGCAGGGCAGGGATGGGCAACCGAGGCAGAGCTTGGTCCTCTGTCTGCCTTGAGGAACCTTCTGTCCAATATTAGTTAGAAGCGGTGAGTATAGGGGTTTTTCCTCCTTGAAAAGCTCTGCCTTGCCTCGATAAATCACATCCAAATTTCTGTCTCATGTTCTGCTTCTGGAGATTTCAAACTATGATACAATTTTATAGTCAATTTTTTTATAGTCAATTTTTATAAGTGCTTCATAGATACTTTAACAAGAATGTGTATGTAAGATCTACAGTTATACACATATACCTATATTTATACATACAGGTTTTATGATCATATTTTGAAATAGTAATAGGGCTTTCTTTCCCCAAGTATGCTTATTTCCATTTCTCCCCTCAACAGTGAAGCAGCAGGACTAACCTTCTATATGCATGATCATGAGGAACAAGATGGATACAGCTTAGACTTATGAGTCAAAATCATTTTTATGCTTTTCCAGGTGTACACTGGAAATCAATAGCAGGGCAAATGATGTTGACAGCAAAGGTGTGCAACTGCAAGACCTACCTTATTCTTCCTCATCTCAATAAATGCCGGCACCATTTACTAAATGGTTAAAGTGAAAATTTTGGAGCTATTCTTGACCCTGCTCTTCCTATCACATTGCACATCCAATTTTCAAGTAAATATTATCAGCTCTATCTTCAAAATAAAACCCCAGTCTAATCTCTTTGCAACACCTCTACTACCATACCCATCTCTCATCTGGATTACTGCCATTACTTCCTAATTTGTCTCCTCCATCTGCTCATGCCACCATGTCATAATCTTCTCCCCATCACAACCGGACAAATTTTTTTAAACGTACGTGAGATCATAGCACTCCCCTGTCTGGAACTCTCCATGAACTTCTCACCTGATTTAGAAAATAGTTTTTCCTCCAGTCTTTTGTCTTTTCACACTTCCTCTCATTCACTAGATTCCAACCATCTTTGTTGCCTTCATAGTAGTACATGGTCCTGCATCAAGACCTTTGCACTTTCTGAAACGACTTTTTCCCTACAGATCTAGGCTACTGTCTCCCTACTTAACTCATGTTTCTGCTTAAATGTTACTTCCTCAAGGAAGCCTTTCTTGACCATCATTTTAAAAATTATATTCTTTATCACTCTCTCTGTTCCAATCATGTATTAGATTTCTGCAAGGGACCTTTAACTAACATACTATCTGTGTCTTATTAGTTTATTGTCTACCTCCTCCATTTAATAAAAGCTTAGAAGAGACATATCAGTTTTGTTTACTGTTGTTTTCTTCCAGGTATCTAACAGTGCCTGATACATATTAACAACTCATTGTTAAGGAATGGATAAATGAATGAATTATTCAAACTAATGCCACATTATGTTTAGCTTTATGTTTGGGTCATGAATATAGTATACCGTTTTGTTGTTAGTTTCTTTTTTCTTGGAGCTTCTGACTTATTGGGGGAGGAAGAGGAAGAAGCATTTGCTTATCTCACTTAATCCCTAGTATCTTTAATCTCAATCACTCCATTTATTTCCTCATTTTATTCTTCTTGAAGTTACAGATTTTTGGCTCTAAGTTGCATTTATGTCCACATATTTAGACCACACATTTTTGTACAGATTTAATTGACTGTTAAGTTTCAAAGGGCCACTTTTATTCCCTCAGGGTCTTAAAGTAAAGGATTTTTGGACTTACACTTGACCCTCTTCTTTCTTTCACATAGAACACGTGTCTTCCACCAAATCCTATCAACTCTACCTTTAAAATATAGCCAAAATGTAATATTTTCTCATTTCCTCTACTACCATGCTTATTTCTCACGTGGAATATTGCCATTGCCCTCTTTTTTTTTAATATATAAATTTATTTATTTATTTATTTTGGCTGCATTTGTTGGGTCTTTGTTGCTGAGCGCGGGCTTTCTCTAGTTGCAGTGAGTGGGAACTACTCTTCGTTGCGGTGCTTGGGCTTCTCATTGCGGTGGCTTCTCTTGTTGCGGAGCATGGGCTCTAAGAGTGCAGGCTTCGGTAGTTGTGGCACACAGGCTCAGTAGGTGTGGCTCGCAGGCTCTAGAGCACAGGCTCAGTAGTTGTGGCACACGGGCTTGGTTGCTCCGTGGCATGTGGGATCTTCCCAAACCAAGGCTCCAACCCGTGTCCCGTGCATTGGCAGGAGGATTCTTAACCACTGTGCCACGAGGGAAGTCCCTGCCATTGCCTTTTCATATCCTTAATTTATTTTAAATTTGTATTTAAATTTATATTTGTATTTATTTTAAATTTATTTTAAATTTGTATTATTTTAAATTTGTAGTCACATTGTCTTTGTTTTCTTTTTCTTTTTTTCCCCTGGAAATATCCTCCAAGAGCCTTCCTTCCTTCTGTTCCAATTTGGACAGATTGCTCTTGTTGACCTAAAACAAATAGGCTGCCAATTATTTCTCCAGCAAAATGGGTTTAGCAGAGAATTGTAATTTGTGGTGTGCAAGCGTGGTGAATCACGTGCAAGTCCCCAGAAGAAATGGAGAACTCTTTTACAGAGGGGGAAAGGAAGTTGGGAGGGCTGTCCATAAACAAAGAGTCGAGGGCTTTTCATTGGCTGAGTTGTTGCCAGGAAAGGAGTCTTTCTTCTTCCTATTGGGCTCTGCTATTGTAGCCAGGTGTGAGAGCTCACACTTCTGGTCTCCCTACTCTATTTAGTTAAGGTTTCTGTTTATTAATTTTTTACACTCTCTAGACATGCTGTATGGCTATCATCTTAGGACTTGCCTTTATTTCTAGTAACACTTTTCTAGAACCAGTTTCTTAACATTCTTCATGAAACCATTATTTTGCCAAAGTATATCCTCAAATTGATCTCTCTCATTCTTGCTCTCTCTCCACACAAACACACACACACACACACACACACAGACCTCTAATATCTTTCCATTATTCTTAGATCTTTTTTGATTCATTTGCATCAGCTCTCCATGGGAATATTCGATCTGAACATTTGTCCCTGGTGTATGTTTTTTCTTTCATAATTTCCTCTATTCCCACCATATTTGTTTTCTCTAATTTAGACTCAATCTGAACTACATTTAGTCAGATGTTGGGACATTTAGATTAATCATTTATATCTTAGATTTTTCTTTTATAACTTTTTTACTCTACACTCTTTTGATCTACATTCAGGGAGATTTTATTTACTTCGTTTTCCAAATTTAATACTGGATTTATGTTCATCAGTTGTACATTTTATTTCCAGTAGTTTTTCTATTTTTTAGTTGTTGCTTTCACACAACATGAGATTATTTTTCATGGATGTGATATTTTAGTGATGTCTTTAAGGACAGCAAACAATTTTTTAATGTTTTCTTAAGTTGTGGAAATTACCTTAGTTTCCTTTATTGTAGTCTTTTTATTTTGGTCTTGTACTTTCAAATACCTGATTATCAGTTCATAATGATAATATGACTAAGATCTTGGTTATTAATTCATAATTAAGAGGAAAGAGGAAGGGGCGCATTTTATATATGCATAGACTATGTTGACTGATTCTTTTAAGGGTAGAGTCAGGGACCTGGCTTTTATGCTATGTGTGCCTTAAATTCCAGGATTAGAAGAGATTTGTGCGGGATGCCAATAAGCATACTTGCTCTTTTACTTCTCAGTAGAATTCTGTTAAGTTATTTAGAGCACTATACTCTGTTGGAGGTTTTATTGCATACTTGCTAGCAGCAGGCTGTTCTCCATGCAGAAGTCTGGGAAGGGGGTGTCAAGTGCCTAATGCTCATTAATTCATGACATTTCCATGTTCAAATCTGGACTCCCTCCTCTTCACTTCCTCTGTCAGAATTGTACAGTGGATTTCCACTGCCTGCTCTGTCTGTTGGCATGCTTCAATCCACTTACTGTCTTCCAGATATTTGATTAAACCTTTTGTCTGCTATACTTTCATGTAGTAGAATACAGTTTTAGAAATTCTGTTGTTATCAATGAAATGTGATTTGGGGAGAGAGAGGAGATAAGTGTAAATTTTCAGTCTACCCTGTTGACCCAGAATAATTTAGATATTGTTGCTGCTTTTTAAAAATGTAACGAAATATTTTATTCAAGAGTTTTTTCCCCCCTCTAATAAGAAATAAAAGTTCAACCAAAGATCTCAGTCCTAGTGTCATTTCTGACCCTCACAGGAGATCTTAGCCAGTGAACTTCTGTGGACCTCAGACTCAATACTTGTAAAATTGAGCAGCTAGATAGAGAGATTTCTAAATTTCTTTCATCTCTAAATTATAATTCTAAGTGCTCTGTAAAATATTTATTAATTTAAAAATATTCTTCTGGTTATCATAGAATGCTTTCTGACTGTATATTCTGGAAAGACAAAGCAAGATTAGAAGACTTAGTATCATTAAACAAGGAAAAAAGTCTCATTCTTTAAGAAAAGAATCTTTTTTCTATTATAAATTGTATTCTGAGGGGGGAAAACAGCTGGCATTAAAACAGTAAAGTTTTATTTATAGAAAAAAAGAAAGACAGCCCAATTCACTTTAAAGCGAAGCCACACCAACAGCTCATAAGAAGAGATTCTCTCCTTTGCAAATGTTCATATTGCTCTCTGAATCTTTCCAATTATGAAAACCAGAGAGCATCTCATGTGCAGTGATAGATTTGCTTTTGTTTACAGCATGTTCACAACAATGTTACAGATTTTGGGTCAGTAGGCTGCAAATGAGATTTTAGATTCATATTCTTAAAAGATTTATTTTTTTAGTTCTAGGGAGATGGACAGAGAAAGACAGTTGTAATTTTTTTTTGAGAACAAAATTGTACCATCATTTGAGACTGTTTCCTTTCATTGGTTCTTGCTTTGAGGTCCCTCACTTAATCTGAGTTAGTGCCTGCTTTTTAACATGTCATAAATGTGATATTATTTGAAAAGCTAGTGAAATACATATTAGTTCTCATTTCCCCCTTGGAGCTAAAGTGCTGTTCATTGGTGAAGCAATATATGGAATCCATGTTAGTAAATTCCAACACATACAAGTGCAAAGTTTTACTTGATGGGCATAGAGAAGAATTGGAAGGAGGCATGAATGCATCACAAAACATAATTGGCTGTGTTTTAACTAGGTCTCAGAAAAAACCTGTGCTTTCAGCTTGAGGTTTTTCTTCTGGGAATAGGAAAACCATGGCTCCTTTCTTACCAGGTTTATTCTTATACACCTTTAGCATCAATTTAAACTGCAGAGATAATGGTACTAAAATATTTATTAGAAAAAAGAAGTTAAGTAAACTTCATGGAAATAACAGCTTCATAAATCTGATCCTATGTCCTAAGCTGTGCTTTTTTCAGCAAACTTGTTTTCATTGTATTGAGTGATTTAACCTATGTTTGTATTATGTATATTTTAAAAGCAATTGTAAGCCTATGGGAAGAGAAACAAAATAATTTCCAATTATAAAAATTATATAGGGCTTCCCTGGTGGCGCAGTGGTTGAGAGTCCGCCTGCCGATGCAGGGAACACTGGTTCGTGCCCCAGTCCGGGAAGATCCCACGTGCCGCGGAGCGGCTGGGTCCGTGAGCTATGGCCGCTGGGCCTGCGCGTCCGGAGCCTGTGCTCCGCAACGGGAGAGGCCACAATAGTGAGAGGCCCGCGTGCTGCAAAAATTATATAAATTAAGATTATTTGCAGAACTAGGCAAGTTAAAGTAGAACCACAGGATTAAAATCTTTCATAAAGGATTTGTTGCTTTCTTTGGGTGACGGAATGTTTCTAGTTTTCTGTTATTACTAAAGTAGGATATTTAGAAAATTTTAAATATCAGTTCTCACATTCATTACAGGAATAATAAAAAAGCTTGTGTCCTAGATTTGTTTTGAATACTCTGTGTTGACAAACTTAGCCTCTTTTTTTTTCTTTCTTTACGCGGGCCTCTCACTGCTGTGGCCTCTCCTGTTGCGGAGCACAGGCTCCGGACGCGCAGGCTCAGCGGCCATGGCTCACGGGCCCAGCTGCTCCGCGGCATGAGATCTTCCCAGACCGGGGCACGAACCTGTGTCCCCTGCATCGGCAGGCAGACTCTCAACCACTGCGCCACCAGGGAAGCCAAACTTAGTCTCTTTTTAATTGCTCTTTTTACTCTAGTCCCAAATCCCTTTGTTCCTCAACCTAGCATGGGCCTCGTTATGTTTATCTGCTTGTCTTTTTTTCTGCATGTGGCATTTTTCTCAGTCTTGTGAGATTCCCGATGTCAGAGATCATATTTTATTAGTTGTGTTGTTCCAGTACTTAAATTGGTACTTGCAAGGGCTAGATAGATATTTGTTGAATTTATTATTGAGTTATCTAGATTTAAAAAAAAAACAAACTAGTTCTTTTTAATCTTTTTCTCTTTCCTCTAAATTCATAGAGGACTGTAAATGTAATAAGAGAATATTGTACTTTGACCAAGCTGCTGAAAAGTAAGAAACAAAATGAACCAAGTAAATTGTTACAAATAACAAGTCAGACTAGATTTTTGAGGAATCTAATCAAATAACTAAGACTTAATAACTACAAGTTGACCCTTGAACAATACGGGTTTGAATTGTTAGGGTCCGTTTATACATGGATATATTTCAATAGTAAATACTACAGTACCACACCATCCAATATTGTTTGAATCCATGGATGCAGAGGAACTGTGGATATGGGGATCAACTATAAATTATAGGCATATTAACCCCTGTGTTGTTCAAGGGTCAACTGTATTTTTTTTTGGGGGGGGTCAACTGTATTGAGAGAAATTTTATTTTTCAGGAGAAGATTCAGAAACAACAAATTATCATTCAAAGTGCTTTAAACACAAAAAGCGCTAAATATTCTAGGTGTGAATGTATTGTTTGTAAGCTGGATTACTGTTTCAGTAATTTAAAAATGCCTGAAGTAAGAGGACCATGTCTTGTCCTAATGAAAACATTCATCATTTTCTTAAAAAAATTCTGTAACTTTAAAAGCTTATATTTTCACTCTCACCTACTTTAACTGTATGTTTGAGTGTGTGTGTGTGTGTGTGTGTGTGTGTGTGTGTGCGTGGCCACTTCCCTAAAGAAAGCGATTTCTGAGATACAGCCATTTGAAATGAATAATTATTAGATCATGACTAGAGAAAAGAATTATTTAGCCAATACCTTATTTTAAGTCAGCTGAATACTGGTCTGTCACACTTCCTTTTTCCTTTCTCCACCTTCCTCTCTTTGGCCATAATCTTTGGTTTCTGTTAAAGAGCCTATTCTTACACTGTTTGAACCTTGTCTTTCACCCACATGCATCCTGCTGCTTTTCAGGTAACCATGACAATATTTCACAGTATTGAGGTTATGTGCCATATAAAATGCAGCCATGCTGTCTCAAATTTATTAGCAAACACACCTTTCCCAAAATACGCACATGCAAACAAATATCATATTAAAGCTGCGTGACATTTGGAAACTCTTAAAAGACCAAGTATGCAATCAAATGATTTAATGGGTGGGAAGAGATCATGATTGTTTTGTTAGGAATAAATAAAAGCATATGAATCCTTGCTAATACAGAAATAGTATCTTATTTTTTTGTAAATTATTTTAAATACTTTCACTTCTTCAGTATCTGCCTTCTAATATTTGCATTATAAGAAACATTTGCTAATTAATAATCACAATAAGGTTGGAAGTATATACATTTTCTGGTAAAAAAGAAGTATTAATAATTATTAGTTGCTTAATATCTCTAATCAGACAACTGTAGTATAGCATAAAGACACTGGTCAAGAAGTGAGAAGGTCAAGATTTAGATTCTGGGCAGCCATAGAAATCACTGGATCAATTCACAGCTTTTCAGCATACAGACTATATCCTAAGGTTTTGTTAACCCACACTTAAGGATTTGGTTATCACCTCTTCAAAAATAGATCTTTTTTGAGCTTTGGTGGAAACACCTACCTCAACCCTGAGAATAAAAGAAAGATGTTAGATGTTAAACCAGAACTTGGAGGATTTACAATTAAGTTGGAGACATGTCATGTTTTAGTGAGCCTTTTTTCTAAATGTTTTTTCCCTTGTTAAACTAGTACATATTCAGTGATCGATATGGTTGTACCCTCTCTTAGATGTGCACAGGAAAGAAAGACACGGTGCCAGCCCTCAGGGAGCTCATACTCTCCATCCCAGTCTTTCTCCTTCCACTTGCTCCCTTGGTTCATGCTCCTATCTCCATACTAGAGTCAGTCTCCTTTTCTTGAACTTCCTCTGCTGTCAATTAATTACGTAACAGATTAAACTCTTAAAAACAAACTTCCCAACATACCAACAAATGTGAAAGTTTCTAACAGGATGAAGTTTGTTATTGAAGGGCCTCCAAAACCTAGCACTTAGTAAACCTTGTGTTATTCCATTGTCATATTTTTGCCAACATTTTTCCTTCTACGTATCATTTCCTTTTGTTTATAGCTTATCAATATTTCAAGACCAATTCAGGCTACAACTGCTCTTTGAAGCTTTCTCAGACATTCAGAATGACATCATTAATGATAAATAATAAAAGCAATAATACTATCTAATAATTAGGAAATAGGTCTGCGCTTCAGATAAGCACTATGATCAGTGCCTTCCACACATCATCTCACTTAATCTCAGTATGAGTTTTTATTACTGGTGTAAAAAATTGCCACAAATTTCCTGCCTTAAAAACAACACAGGACTTCCCTGGTGGCACAGTGGTTAAGAATCCACCTGCCAAGTCAGGGGACACGGGTTTGAGCCCTGGTCCAGGAAGATCCCACATGCTGCGGAGCAACTAAGCCCGTGCACCACAACTACTGAACCTGTGCACCTACAGCCCATGCTCTGCAACAAGAGAAGCCACGGCAATGAGAATCCCGCGCACTGCAACGGAGAGCAGCCCCTGCTCGCCGCAACTAGAGAAAGCCCGCACACAGCAACGAAGACCCAACACAGCCAAAAATAAATAAATAAAATAAATAAATAAAATAAATAAATTTTACAACACACACACACACACACAAATTTATTATCTACAGTTCTGTAGTTTAGAAGTCTAGTGGCTATCACTGGCTAAAGCCCACGGTGTGGACAGGGCTGTATTTCTTTCTACAGGCTCTTGAGAGAATGTTTCCTTGCCTTTTCCATCTTCTGGAGGAACTGTTGTATCACCCCAGCTATCTTAGAGTATATGGGTTGTAGGAGAGTGATGGTTAAAAATATGAGCTCTATATTCAGAAAGCCTGGGTTTGAGTCCTAAGACTTCTGTTAATTCTCTGTGGCCTTGAGAAGTTGCCTTTACTAATAAACGGTGCTTCAGTTTCCTTTTCTTTAAAATAGGGGTAATAGTGGTCTTTATCTCATGGGGCAGTTATGAGGATTAAATGAATTAATCCCTGTAGGACTTGAAGCAATAAAAAATACACATCATAAAAAAATAAAATAAAATAAAATAAATACACATCAGTCGGACTTCTCTGGCTGTCCAGTGGCTAAGACTCTGTGCTTCCACTGTAGAGGCCATGGGTTCAATCCCTGGTCATGGAACAGATCCCACATGCCGTGTGGCATGGGCAAAAAAAAAAAAAAGTTTTTAAATTAAAAAGTATGCATCATTGCCTAAGAAGAATCCTTGCCAAAAATTATCTAACTTGAATCTTATCATGTGAAAAGCACCCAGACAAATCCAGAATGAGGGATATTCTACATGACAACTGACCTGGAATCTTCAGTAAAATAGTTCGTGTTACGAGAAACAAAGGCAAGGCTCTTGTTCTAGATTAACAGAGACCAGAGAGACAAAACAATATTGTAATATGTAAACTTTCATTGAATCCTGGATCTGAAAGAAAAAAAAAAAGCTCTGAGAGACATTTTGGAGACAATTAGAGAATTTTTTCATGTGAACTGTATATTGATTATATGGAATAGTTAATTTTCTTACAGATGAAAATGGTTGTGTTTTTTTTTATTGCTACTGTACCAATTTGCCCAAAACTTGGTTAAAAACAACAAGTACTTATTATTTTAAGGATTTGTTGGTTAGAAGTCCCGCATTGGTCTAACTGAGCTAAAATCAAAATATTGACAGAGCGGCCTTCCTTTCTGGAGGCTCTGGGATTTTAGAGGCCACCAACATTCATTGGTTAGGGGGCTGTCTTCTTCCATCTTGTAAGTTAGCAATGTTGCATCACTCTAACCATTCTTTCATAGTCACACCTGCCTCAGACCACAACAGGAAAAGGTTTTCTACTTTCAAGGATCCATGTAATTAGACTGGGCCCACTCAGATTATCCAGAATAACTTCCCCATCTCAAGGTCCTTAATTTAATCACATCTGCGAAGTCCCTTTTGCCCTGTAAGTTAACTATTCATAGGTTCTGAGAGTGGAATTTGGGGGAGATGCGGTGGGAGGGGAACATTATTCTGCCTAACTCAACGGTATTGTGGTTATTTAGGAAATTATTTTTATTCTTAGGAAGCATAGTTAACTAGGAATAAATCAGCAGCTTAAATATTATATATATGTATAAAATACATATTATATATACACACACATACACACAACCACAAACACACACAGATAACCAAACAGCAAAATGTTAACAACAGTTGAATCTAGATGGAGGGTTTATGGTTATTTTTCTTCTGTTCTTTCAACCCTTCGGTAGGCTTAAAATTTTTCAAAAGATAAAAGAGAGGTTCTGTTGAACACCTTCATTCCCGTGACAATCCAGGAAGTAAATTAGAAGTGATTTTAGAAAAAGGAAAGTGGGGATAATTCCCTGGCGGGCCAGCGGTTAGGACACTGTGCTTTCACTGTCAAGGGTGCAGTTTGATCCCTAGTCAGGAACTAAGGTCCCACAGGCTGTGTAGAGCAGCCAAAAAAAAAAAAAGAAAACAAAAGTGGGGACAATTTTAAAATGAGATATCTCAATAAATATCTATAGAGAGAGCCAGCTAGAATAAAGATAAAACAGTAACTGGTTAAAAAAAAGTCACTCATATTTCTTGGGAAAGGGAGGCGTGTAGTAGTTTGTAGGTGACACAGTGACCTTGTTTGGTATGTTTAAATAAAATCACCAAGTGACCTTGTTTTGTCTCAAAGTGATCTTGTCTGATGTTGATGTTCTATAAGAATGTTTAATATTCAGCAGGATAGCATGGTCTAGCTGTGAGCGCCAGGCCAGTTTCTGACAATACTAAGTCATAGCTGTCAATGTCAGACCAGTTTTAAGCTGGGTAGGACTGCTTTTTTCTTCCTCATTTTTTTTTTTTAATATCAAAGCTCAAAACATAGCAATGAGTGAGTTAATTTTAATTCCAATGGCAAATTTGCAGAATACAATCCTTAAAAATGGTAACTAAACCTAGGATAAATATTTCAAGGAAAATGAATATTATTCACACACGTGCATTCATTTGACAAATATATTAAATATCAAGTAGGTGGAGAGTACTCTCAGTAGCCCAGAGGGGAATCTATAGATTCATAAGAGACAATAATTGTCTTTAAAAACTGTACACTTGGGCTTCCTTGGTGGCGCAATGGTTGAAAGTCCGCCTGTCGATGCAGGGGACGCAGGTTCGTGCCCCGGTGCGGGAAGATCCTACATGCCGCGGAGCGGCTGGGCCCGTGAGCCATGGCCGCTGAGCTTGCGCGTCCGGAGCCTGTGCTCCGCAACGGGAGAGGCCACAACAATGAGAGGCCCAAGTACCGCAAAAAACAAAACAACAAAAAAACGTACACTTTGGTCATATTTATGATAGATATTTCTAACTTAGACCATTTATTATAAATAAGGAAAAACTATCTGCATATTTATTAACGAGATCTTGGTTTAAAGCTGAATTCTAAATAATCATATGTGATAACTTTAAGAATATTGTCAGGGAATCCTTTTGGAATTATTTAGCTTGATATGTTTGTGAACATATTTGTGAAATTCAAATACTTACCTCCCATAGACTTTTATCAAGGCTGCTGTACACTGAGTTGTCAGTAGAAATAAATACATGACTGAACTTAACCAAAGAATTCAGTGTTAAATAGTATATGACAAATAGCTGCTACCCATAAGGATTGCCCAGCCACGCAGTCTCTAGCAATGCTGTGCATTCACACTGATATGATAGATGGATGATATAAAACCAGAGTTGTGTCATGCAGTCTTGGATATTCACGTATAAAATAAGTATTTCTTAGTAATTTTTCCCCATTAAGTCACAGCAAAATGTGATGCTAGGAACCATTGTTCTTTTTGCTATTGTCATCAGCCTTTTATATTCAATAACTACAATCCTCTGAAAGGAAACAGTGCCCAGGGGAAAGCACTGGCTTTAAAGGTGTTATTAACAAAGGTAATTGACATGCAGAAAGAGAGCCCTTTAAGTCCTGCCCACACTCCCTTGCTAGTTGCTCTACAGAGGTCCGTTTGAGTGAGTACAGTTTCTATGAGCTTAAAAAACTCCAAGTTACCCAAAATGAATGAAGCAGTTCCTCTTTTTGTTTTACGGTCACTCGAACATCCAGCTGGATTGGGATATTAAACTGAGATTTACCTTAATTTAGCTCTCATGTCTTCTTTTCATTTTCTAATTGTTATTTAGTTTGCCACTGTTGAGTTTTGAGCGTTCCTTATTATTCTAGATACTACTTTTCAGTCATAACGTCTCAGTACTTTTTCAGTCCTGCCCTCTCTCTACTTTCCTTCCAGGACTCTTGGAATGATAAAAATGTTAGATCTTTTGTTATTGTCCTACAAGGCCCTGAGGTTATGTTGATGCTCCCCCCTCCCCCCATCTATTTTCTCTCTGTTGTTCCAATGGGTAATACAGGTCGTTCTGTCTTACAATTCACTGATTCTTTCCTCGGTCCTCTCTATTCTGCTGTTGAATCTAACCACTGAGGGGTTTTTTATGGCAGCTATTGCATACTTTAGCTCGAAAATTCTTTTTTCTTCTATTTCTTTGCTGAGACTTTGTTTTTGGAAACTTTCCATTTTTTTCATTTATTTCCAGCATGTTTATAGTGCTTGTTAAAGCATTTTCAAAATTTCTGCTTTAAAATCTCTGTCAGATATTTCTAACACGTCATCTCAGTGTTTATTGTCTTTTTTTTTTTTTTTTTTTTTTTGTGGTACGTGGGCCTCTCACTGTCGTGGCCTCTCCCGTTGCGGAGCACAGGCTCTGGATGCCCATGGCTCACGGGCTCAGCCGCTCTGCAGCATGTGGGATCTTCCCGGACCGGGGCACGAACCCGTGTCCCCTGCATCGGCAGGTGGACTCTCAACCACTGCGTCCAGTTTCCTACTCAGCCTCCAGTGAGACTGGGGAGGGTCTTTTTCTGCTAGACAGGGGTGGAATTCCAGTTCCCCTCTTGGTCTCTGCTGATGCCACCCTGCCTGGGAGAGTTAGGAGTGCTTCCTTTCTACTGAGTGGGGATAGGAGTTCTGGCCTCCAGTGACATCGGGGCATAAGGAGTGATCTCATTATCACTGGGTTTTGGGGAAACTCCTGATTCTTCACTCATCCTCATCTGCCCTCACCTTGGTGGGGAAGGGAAGGGATGCCCAGTCACTGCAGGTGGTAGCAGAAGACTGTGCTCCCCACATGGGCTCCATGGCTACTGTGGGAAGAGTGCTCTCTTTACTGCTCAATGGCGATGAAAGTCTTAAGTTCCCAACTTGGCCATCTCTTGCACCACCTGGGAAGGTGGTTATGGAATATTGTTAAAACATTTCCTCAACCTTGGCTGATGTGGGAGGCACATTTGAAGCCCTAGTTTTTTTCTCTGATGTTTGGCTGGAGTAGAGCAGTTATTTATTGTTTAAAATGTTTCTCTCTGGCTAAGCTGCACATTTCCTGGTCTTGGGGCTGGAGAGAACAGGCTTTTGTTGGAGTTATTTTTGTCTGTCCCTATTTGTATTTCCAGGTTGCCACTTTTCCAGCACACAGTCTGGGATATATGAGGCTGAAAGAAAATCCATGCTTTTTTTTTTTTAAATCCATGCTTTAATATCACGCTTTTTTTCTGGTCCCAAGATCTCTAGCTGGTCTGCCTCTTCTCTTCACCTTTGAGAATTGCTATTTGTGTTTTATATATAATGTCCAGGTTTTCAGTTGTAATTAGTGGGAGGTATGTGAAAAAAAAAAAATCTACTCCACCTTCCCGGAAGTGGAAATCCCAAAATAAATTTATTTTATATATCTAAATTTATAACTTTTATTTATTATAAATTTTATTAGTGAGGACAGTGAGACTATTTGATGGAAGTCTCGATGACCTTCAGCAATTGATTTATTTTGGTAGTTTTTTTAGCCTTATAATGAGAAAATACTGCTTGACACAAATAAGTAGTCACCACAATATCCCTTTTTATTTCTCCTATGACTCATAGACCACATCTCACCCACTGCCTGCTTTGGTAAGCAAAGTCATGTTGGATCATAGTCACACTGATTTATTAACATGTTGTATATGGCTACTTTTGCAGTACAGTGGCGGAGTTGATTAGTTGTGACAGAAACATTATGGCGCACAACACTGAAACTATTTACCATGTGTACCTTTAGAGAAAAGTGTGCCAACCCCTACTTTAAATGTTTCACTTTACCTTCTCATAACACTAGTGTGTTAATCCAACACAGAAGTTGGAATGAGGAAGAGTGGAATATTTTTGTCTCAAAGATGAATTGCTAATTATCCTCAATAATTCACTATTTTAGTTAATAAAGGAGTCCTTAGCCATTTAAATATTCATTTATTGGTGCAAAATATTTTTAGATTAATTTTTGTTAATGTGGCACATTCAGTATTGTCAATTAAAGAAAATAATAGATGTCTCAGTTGGAAAGCCCAAGTTTTTATAAGCCCATTTATTAAAACATGTTGAATCTAAAATTTTAAACTTATTGAATTGCTTATACTTTTTAGTCTCAGTGGAAGCACTGTAGTATTTAGACTGCATTACCCAGGGGAGTTTTTCTGAGCAACATGCAGATGAGTGCCACTGCACCACAAGTGAGACACACGTGAAGATGAAATAAGGAAAAAATCCACGGGAATAAGTGCAAAAGTTTTTTCTAAGACTGTATTGAAAATTTGAGAAGTAGTTAGGAAACTGTCATGGGT
This sequence comes from Delphinus delphis, assembly GCF_949987515.2. Taxonomy (NCBI): domain Eukaryota; kingdom Metazoa; phylum Chordata; class Mammalia; order Artiodactyla; family Delphinidae; genus Delphinus; species Delphinus delphis. Next base: position 26,792,321 of record NC_082691.1, on the reverse strand, counting down.
ATAAAGAGTGAAGGAGGTGGAGATTGATCGAAGATGAGTTCAGATACATGGCCATGGACCAGTTTATGTAGGACCTCATTTACCATGTAAAACCTTAGCTTGTATAATGAGTGAACTAAGCAGCCATTGGAGCCTTTGAACAAATACTTTAGCTGATGTGGGGAGAATGGGCTGAAAGAAAGTAGAAGAATAAGAGGAATAACATTTTGGGAGCCATTGCAATAGTCCAGGCAAGAGATAATGGTAATTTGGCCTTGAGGGGGGGTGGTGTATAATAAAATTTTGACTAGCCTTGGTCTCTGGTTTCTGTGAGGTAGCCTCTCAGTCCTTGGAATTTCCTGAGTGATAGGAATGTCTTTGTTTTCATGTTGGGCCCTGAGAATTTAAGCTAACCAAGTGACTTGTAGTAGGTCCCAGCATATTTCAAGCTGGCAAGATGACTCAGCATGCTGGTAATTCAGGCCAGAGAGACCAACCATGTGATTGGAGGATTGAGGCTTTGAGTCACGTACCATCAGCCTGACCCCTAGGGAAGAGAAGGCTCTGGAGAATCAGTTCAATCATGTGCCCAGTGATTCAATCAGTTGTGCCTATAATGAAACCCCAATAAACAAAACTGGACACCAATGCTCAAATATAGAGATGTGTGCAGAGAGATTTTATGAAAAGAGAGTAAGTGTCACTTGGGCACCCTTTGGGTGGGTTAGTATGAAGCTGTCATGTTTGGAGAGTCATATCTATTTTTGATACTATGATACTTTTTCCCTTAGAAGTAAGACATTGTATTTGACAAGTTGTTGGTCATGAAAATAAAATAAACATAGAGCTTACAATACTTTTGTAGCTAGAGGAATTTTCCACAACATGGTACATCAGTATTTGCACTTAGTAAATACTGGGGTAGTTACAGTGTGATCCTGGCCACATTTCTGCACATTATGGTACTTGGGACTTTTAAAGCATGTGTTTGCTTTGATAGAAGATTAAACGAATACTATACTTGCCAATAACTACATTGTCGCTTACATTTAGAGAATTGGGGACACCCCTGACCTGACAATGCCACAGCTTTAAACAGTTTCATGTGTATATGTCAAATCACAAAGACTAATATGAAGTGACTAGCTAGATGGGATGTTCAAGTAAGTGCATACAGCTTCAAAGGATCTGTAGATCTCAATTTAGACAGAAACTTAGACTTCATTTAGGCTTCAAAACTTTAACTGAAAAATTCTTGAAGGCATCGGAATAGCATTGGATAAAGAAACACTAAGAATTGGTGATAAAAAAATTATAGGGCTTCCCTGGTGGCGCAGTGCTTGAGAGTCTGCCTGCCGATGCAGGGGACACGGGTTCGTGCCCCGGTCTGGGAAGATCCCACATGCCGCGGGGCGGCTAGGCCCGTGAGCCATGGCCACTGGGCCTGCGCGTCCGGAGCCTGTGCTCCGCAACGGGAGAGGCCACAACAGTGAGAGATCCGTGTACCGCAAAAAAAACACAAAAAAACAAAAAAAAACAGCCAAAACTTTGATGATTTGTCAGCAGCTCTATATTGTTGGAAATTTAGCAGCAGTATACAGAGCTCCTCTGATATAAAGGAACTGAAGGAATGTGTTCTTTTGCATTATGTTTAATAGAAACAGTGAAATTAACTGAATGATTCAAATGCCTGGATTCACAGGGCTAGTCATTTTTTAAATTATCATCACTCTGTTTTTAGGTCAAAAAAGGATATTGAATTACATCAACTAGACTCATGCAGGTGGTTTGTACTCACTCTGAATCTGTAAGCAGATATGAGCTAATTGGCCTAACTGGCTTAGATCCCAGTGTTATTTTAAAGGCATGGAGACTGTCTCAAATAAACTTATTAAAGATGGTAGGAAATTTATTTTGAACATGTGTATTTAAATAGCAGGGAGCAAAGCAATTATTTAGCTTTATTTGTAGACATTGATTACTGCTACTTGAAACCTAGACTAGTATTTAATCAACAAGTGTCAAGGCCCAGTGCTGTGGATAAAAATATATATATATGAGAAATAATTTCTGCCTTAAAGAAATTTATGATACTGTGGAAGGTATAAGGTATGTTCACATGAAATAGAATTTATACAAGATAAAGCAATTACCAGGCAGTTAGGGCATAAGATAAATATCTCTGGCCTAAGACAGCAAGATAAAGTTGTTCACAGTAAGTATATGTTTACATATAAGGATATGTCACAGCTGAATATAATAAGGAGAAGGGTGGTTTCGACAGAGGCAAAGGATGAAGCAAATGCTCTGCGTGTTTAGAATTGGCAAGTTGATATATTTGCCAGGATATTTGAATATATGTGAGAGAGCAGCAAAAGTAAGATTGGGTTTGTTTGTGGAGGATATTAAATTCCAGATTGAGAAGTATGGATCTCAAACACTGTACTAATACTTTCATCTGGGTCCTGAGTCACTACATCCATAAATCAAAACATAAGCTTAAGGTCTGGATCAGTTAAAAAGTGATGAACTTGTTTAGCTGAAAACAGCAGTTGTTCATTCCATGCCTCTTTTCTTTGACCTGAGAGGAGATTTTGCAAAAGGAAACTGATGTAAAAATTTTAAACATTTGGCTGAAACAATGCTATGAATATCTTTATTAATCTTAAGAACGAATTCAGGTCTCTGAGGATTTCTCACTGCTGAAACATCCCCTGAGATGATTCCTCAGTGCTATCCAACAGTACATGGTGGGCTTTTGTGGTTTTCCTGCCCGGCACCCTTTCCTTTGACTTTGCTTCTACAGTAGAGAAAGCAAAACTTCACTGAAAGTTCTGCTTTCTCTATTGTGGAAGATTTGCCAGTGAAAATGCCCTGACCTTCCCTAACCTTGAGAGGGACACACGACCCATATGAATCAGATTCCCTGTGTCCTTGGCACTGAAACCTTGGCAGAGTGCCACCAAATCTGAAACTCCGAGGCAAAATATCCCAGTTTGTAGCAGCACCCTAACAAAACTGTTAGTTAGTTTCTGTGACCTAGCCTCCAGGAGCTGTTCTGCTTCCTGGGCACTGGGACACTGGCTCTTCAGTTTTCTCTTTATATGCTTCCAAGAAATTCATTGTTTGCTTCAGTTTTCCCACAGAGTTTCTATGGCTTGCAACTCATAATACTGACTGGTAGCAGGCAACTTCTCATAATAGTTAGGGGGTTTCAGTGTGACATGCTATTGTTGATGGACCCATTAATGTCTTATAGGTAAACTAACTATAATTTATGATCTTAACCTGGGACACTTTTGGGAATCGAAGTGCGGGCATCACGCAAAATTAAGCTGTAACCACAGATGTAAAACAAAACCAGGACATAGGTCTTGCTCTTACTTTTACTGTATCTTGTGTAAAAAACTTCAGATAATAAGCTCCTTTGTTAATAGTAATGGTTTGCATTTTGGGTCCTTTGTTTTAAGAAGTAAGAAGGAGTGGGCTCGTCATTGAACAATCATCTCTTTCTATGAAATTTTGAGTATGCCCCCCCTAAGATGCCGGGATAGTGGTTTGCTATCTTGGGAATTTATCTGACCTTATAGTCAAGTCTTATGGTTTAAAAAATTATTGCTGAGGTTGTTACTGTAGCGGAAGTAATAGAGGAACAACAAACAAAACCAGCCACAAAGACAAAAAGTCCAGTTAATGCTCTCCAAAAAATGTCACCTGTATGAAGTAGCCTACTTCTCAGATTCTTCTGAAGATGTTGCGTTCCAAACAGGCCAGTAGTGTTCTTTGTTTTTTTAAGGAATAGAAAATTTGAAAAAATCCTTTTACTAGTAACTAAGCCATGCCTACTATATGTATATATCTATCTATATACACACACACATACATACATGTATATGTACATATACATAGATAAATACTGATCATAATTTTCACGTACTGAGATACACAACACAGGTATTGTGAATGAATTATGTGATAATGTAGGAATGTCCATATACCAAAAAAATACCAAAGAGAGAATGAAGAGAATATAAGTATAGTTTTGTAGTGTAAACATAAATGTAACTTGGTAGTTCACTTTTTAGCTATTTTCCACTTTAGAGCTTTTTTTTTTTTAACCTAGGGAAGTTTTTTTTTTAATGAACTATAGTTGATTTATAATGTTGTGTTAATTTCTGCTGTACATCAAAGTGGTTCAGTTATATATACACATACATTTCTTTTTTTTATATTCTTTCCCATTACGGTTTATCATAGGATACTGAATATAGTTCTCTGTGCTATAGAGTAGGACCTCGTTGTTATCCATTCCTTATATAAAAGCTTACATGTGCTAACCCCAAATTCCCACTCCATCCCTCTCCCAACCCCCTCCTCCTTGCCAACCACAAGTCTGTTCTCTATGTCAGTGAGTCTGTTTCTGTTTCGTAGATAGGTTCAATTATGTCATATTTTAGATTCCACATATAAGTTATATCATATGGTGTTTGTCTTTCTCTTTCTGACTTACTTCACTTAGTATGATGTCTAGGTGCATCCATGTTGCTGCAAATGGCATTATCTTGCTCTATTTTATGGCTGAGTCATATTCCATCGTATATACGTACCAGGTCTTCCTTATCCATTCATCTGTCGATGGACATTTAGGTTGTTTCCAGGCCTTGGCTACTGTGAATAGTGCTGCTATGAACACATGGGTGCATGTTTCTTTTCAGATTATAGTTTGTCTGGATATATGCCCAGGAGCTGGATTGCAGGATCATATGGTGATTCTATTTTTAGTTTTCTGAGGAACCTCCTTACTGTTTTCCATAGTGGTTGTACCAACTGACATTTCCACCAACAGTGTAGGAGGGTTCCCTACCTTAGGGCTTTTAAGAATACAGTTCTGCTGCCTGGAAAACTTGTTCCTCACTTTTTTTCTGGCTGATTCTTACTTATCTTTCAGGTTTCAGCTTAAATATTATTTCCCCAGCAAAGTCTTACCTACCTGCCCAAATCTAAATCACATACTTCTGATCTTCATTATATTCTTTTTTTTTTTTTTTTTTTTTTTTTTTGCGGTACGCGGGCCTCTCACTGTTGTGGCCTCTCCCGTTGCGGAGCACAGGCTCCGGACACGCAGGCTCAGCGGCCATGGCTCACGGGCCCAGCCGCTCCGCGGCATGTGGGATCTTCCCGGATCGGGGCACGAACCCGTGTCTCCTGCATCGGCAGGCGGACTCTCAACCACTGCGCCACCAGGGAAGCCCCATTATATTCTTAATTTTACTTCATTGCAGAATTTGTAATCATTTATTTATTTATATTATTGTTTTATACCTTCTTAGAAGAATAGAAGATACCTGAAGCCAAAGGTCTTATCTGTTTTGACTCTTATTAGATGTTCATCCAAATTAATGAAAATCCAGCTAATTTCCAAAACTGCTTATTTTTCTCTTGGTCATATCTTGATTCAGTGCCAGGATCACATAAGCAAAGAGGAAATAATGCACAGTCTTCTGTATGATTAAATTTGCTTCAAAAAATATATATGTAGTTACCAAGTATTATCATCAGTGGGGTAACCATAAATTTTGTAGGCAATATTTAATTTCAGTCAGAACAGCAAACAGATGATGGAAAAATCATAAAAATTCAAACCTATTCCTTATTATGTAATAATTAAAGGTAGGGCAAACTTTAGTGTTATTGGAATAATTAAAAACATGAAGAATATAATGTGACCTGAGAATGTTATCAGTGCTGCTATCAAATAAAAAAATGCTTGAATTCTGAATCCTCCCATAAAATTATTGGGAGAAAAAAAAAGAAGAGTGCTATTTACAGAATTTAGAAATCACTCACGGACTGTGATTTTCTCCTTAATGGGTCTTAATGAAAAGTTTCTTGCATGGTTGTTTACAAACAATCATTTTTTACATACAGTCAATGTCATTGAGGGAATCCATGTAATTCTAATAAGACTTTTTCACGCTTGCTTACTTCACATTTTGGTCAAAAGCAAACAAAAAAAACATAGTATCATAACAACATAAATGGTTAAACTTAAAGACAGAAACCAAAATAGCATAGTTTTTCATCTGTTAGCCATTATGTAGAAACTGGAATATATTTCATACTTCCAAATTAGACTAGTAAAAGGTGTGCATTGATCCTTCCTTTGTCAAGTTAATGATCTTTTACCACCTTGTTATGATTTTAAAATTGATTTAAAGATGAGGAACATTCGGGGGGCTTCCCTGGTGGTGCAGTGGTTAAGAATCGCCTGCCAATGCAGGGGGCACAGTTTCGAGCCCTGGTCCGGGAAGATCCCACATGCCACAGAGCAACTAAGCCCATGTGCCACAACCACTGAGTCTGTGCTCTAGAGCCCATGAGCCACAACTACCGAGCCCTTGTGCCACAACTACTGAAGCCCGTGTGCTTAGAGCCTGTGCTCCGCAACAAGTGAAGCCACCGCAATGAGAAGCCCGCGCGCTGCAACGAAGAGTATCCCCTGCTCACTGCAATTAGAGAAAGCCTGCGCGCAGCAACGAAGACCCAACACAGCCAAAAATTTAAAAAAATAAGTAAAATGAATTTATTAAAAAAGTAAATAAAAATAAAGATGAGGAACATTCGGAAGAATGCCAATTACTTTTTCCCTCCATGAGGATCTTTAGAGCATGTTTTGGAGGTACGACATACTTAACAAAATATTTAATTAGAAAAGCATGGGTAGATGGCACAACTCAAGACTTGAGTCCTTAGTCTATAAACATCATTAAAACAAAATCAATCCATTTTCTTTCTATGGCTATAAGAGTAGAATTTTAGTATAGACTAAAAAACTGTTATGCATGAATTTAGAGGTGTGATTAAATCATTTAACACTGAACTATAAAACAATGGTTAACCAAAGAGAGTAGAGACTACTATGAATTGATCAAAAGGGATAATGCAGTTTTAGAATAAAGCCACTAGAGGGTGAAATGAAAAACACAGCCACCATTCCATATGAAAACATTTTTGCAAAACAACACTTTATTTAATCAATATATGACCATTTATTACATTTTAAAGTATTATTTACCTTCATAGAATTTTATTATAGGAAAATATCCAGCTTATACTTTGAGATAATTTATAAACACAGATGATTTGAGCCACTTGACTAGACAAATAGCTTTCCTTTGCTTTTACTGTGACAAACATTTTGCTCCTTATTTTTAAAGGGATTTATTTGAAAACAAACCAAAAGCTATTTTCTGTTATTATGATTATTTATTACTTAGATAAGTCCAATAGACTCAATTTAATAAGATAAACCAATAATTACTTTAAATGATAAAGCCTGTTATTCAAGGATAACCACACACTCAGTGGTAGAAGAGAAATCTGGCAATACACTTACGAAAAATGTTTAGATTGGTTAGAATTCATGATAAATGCTAAATTTACTTTTTAAGTATCAAAAAGGCTGACAAACTTCTTCAGAGTGTCTCCATTTTACCCATAAATTAGAGGTATTTAAATCGACTTGATTAAGCCTTTGTAGCTAGATATCATTTAGTTCTTTTATTTTTAACCTGAAACTGGTGTTGGAAAATGTGTAATCTTCTGGGTATATGCTTCCTTTTCAAATTTTACAAGTATTAATTCCATAGACTTCTTATTACTGTTTTTGATGATGAACCTGATGACAATGTTGATGGTTGGCATTACTGAACCAGGCACTGTTCAGAGTCCATAACAACCTTGTTAAATGTGCCAGAAACTATCTTGAGCATGTAACATGAATTAACTCATCAAATCCTCAAAACAAACCTATGAGGTAGGTACTATCATTGTCTTGGTTCTATAGACAAAGAAACTAAGAAACAGAGAGGTTTAGTAACTCGCTCAAAATCTCACACCAGTATGTGGTAAGGTCAAGATTTCAACCCAGGGAGTTTATCATCTTATACATTGATAGATTTTTGGCTTCAGTTACTTAGAAGCAATTAAGTTCTGCTATGTGGAAACAACATATTGTTAAAAGTTACCAAGTTCTCATCTCTTACCATACAGTCTTGAAGTTTATTCACATTTTTTGTTATTTATTATTCCTTTCTATGTCTTAAAATTTCCCAATGATATGACATATCTAAAAATCCTGTTTTCTGAATTATCAAACCATATAGATTTTCAATTTCACGCCACGTCTGAATAGTGTACATAATATTGCTCCAGGTGTCAAAAGAACTGACTGATTTATTTTTAATCTCTTTTCACATGTGTTCTTGCTATTCTGTTAAAGCTATATTAGTAGATATTTAATTATGTAAGTATTACTTAATAATATTATTTGCCTGTCTTTTTTATGTAATACTAATGTTGATGACGCTAAAAAGGGTTCATATGATAACATGATACTGATGCGGTTTCTTAGTGTGAAAAAAACAAACATTGGATTAAGTATCAAAGATATAGATTCTGTTTCTGACTCTGCTGCTTAAGTGATACCAAGCAAATGACAACTTTTTGAGCTTCAGTTTCTTGACAAGAAAACTGAAGATAATTCCAACTGTGGTAGTCCCATCACAGAGTTTTCCAAAAATAAAACAAGACTATGTATTAGATGACATTTTTGCAAACTGGAAAAAATGCAATTGTGTGTTCATTATCATTGCTTTGGGTAGTGTTACCTCAAAGTCAGTGATCAAAAAATATGTATCAAAAGATGACAAAGGAGCATGTGACAGCTTATAATAAGTGCATAGAATAATCAAAGAACTTAAAAGTTACTATTTAAATAAGATAAATTCTAATTAAAATGCTTCAATTTATTTTTGACCAGAAAAAAAAACCCACCTAAATAAATAGTTTATGGTTTAGTTCTGCAAGCTATTACAATCCATGAAAGAGTGTAGAAGGGAATAAGTTTTGAAAAAGGTTGGGGAATTCCTTGGTGGCACAGTGGTTAAGAAGCTGCCTGCCAATTCAGGGGGTCGATCCCTGGTCCAGGAAGATCCCACATGCCGCGGAGCAACTAAGCCCGTGCGCCACAGCTACTGAGCCTGCACTCCAGAGACTGTGAGCCACAACTACTGAGCCCACACGCCGCAACTACTGAAGCCCACGCGCCTAGAGCCTGTGCTCAGCAACAAGAGAAGCCACTGTGATGAGAAGCCCGCGCACCGCAACGAAGAGTAGCCCCCAGTTGCCAGAACTAGAGAAAGCCCGTGCACAGCAACGAAGACACAAAGCAGCCAAAACAAAACGAAAAAAAGGTTAGATTCAGAATATGGAGGGTTTTGAATGTCTAAGTCATTTGCCCTCCATCTAAGAAAAAATGGTACTCAATGTTTTCCAATGGAATAATGATACAATACCTGTAATTTAAGAAAATTAGTTTTACCACAGTGTTTAGGACAGACTGTTAGCTAACAGTTGAGAAGAAAAAAGCCAATTATAAAAGGGTAGGTAACAGATATAGAATGCTTGCATGTTTTGCAATGACAGTTTAACTTTTAATAATTTGCTTCAAACTTGAAAATAAATTAATGATGGTAGGTAAGTTTAAATAAAATCAGTAATTTTGAACTGCCTATATTCTAGTTTATTGCAAATAATTTAGGCTCAGTTTAAAAACAAATTGTCTAGAGCAGTTAAATTATTTATTGATAATAAGATCCTACTAATTGTAAATAGGTTTGCTAAGATAACTTCCTAATCCCCATTTTAGTGAATTCCTTTGATCATTTAATTTCGAAAGAGCACATATATATTTCTGTGAGTAACAATGTTTTGATTAAGTGCTATATACTTATCCATTTATCAATATTTTAGAAATTTGGCTAACCATAATTTAACAATATAATAGAGATTAATCCATATTGACTTCAATATAACAATGGCCCATATTATCAAAAAAGATTAAAATATGAATACACACACGTACAATCACTTAGTGGTAATGCTGTGGATGGTTTTGTTTATTGGTAGTATAATGGCATAAAACCAACATGAGTGAATCACAGCAGCTAAGAAGGGAGTGAGTATAAAAACAGAAGTACTGGGTCAAGATTTCCCTAGAGAAAGCTAGAAAAACAATATTAAGGTATTTTCACTTGTGTTTGGCAATGAAGAAATGACAGGCTGGCAAGATTATCTTGGAGTGAGGCACCAAACTACAATCAAGAAAGCAGGAGACTTTAAAAGAGAGAATGAGCAAGCCTTTGAATTAAGTATAAAATGACCACAAGACGGAACACTGTGCATTTTGTCACAGCTTTTAAGATGTGAGGATAACGTATGATTATCTTACAGAGACTCACTTTAACTGGCTAACACTTCATGAGAAATCCATTTTGGTTTGTCTCTCCATGAATAATGAAATCTCATCTAAGTTTAGCTGTGCTGTGAAACTGAATCTCACTTATTAAATAATAAGTGGCATCTGTTGGCAAGTTAAGGAATAAGCATGTTCTATGGTAACTCAACCTCTTAGGTGCAATGTGAGAGTTTATTCTGCATATTTCTTTTTAGAAGTTCAGCTGATTGAAAAAATCACAACGAGTTCAATTATATGTTGGTTTAGATAAGGAAGTCTTTGTTCACTCATGGTTTCCTAACTATACAAATTCAAGTACGTTTAAAAGTCTTATGAACCTAGGAAACACAAGAAGTGGTCTTAAGTAACAATAGGATCTAATGCTACTGCTAATTTAAGGAAAAACTGTCTCTGTCGTAACAGCTGTTAACAGCTGTGCTCAGACTCTTCACACTGTTGCTTCTCATTTAAACATAGAAATGACTGATGTCTGTAAAAATAGTTCTCACTGTTTAGCTGGCAGTGGATACACTTCCTAGTTACCAGCCAAATATCAAGAACTTGCTAGATAATATTATTTCTGTTGCTGATTAGAAAGGGTAGCTTTACAGCTCTGAGGTAAGAGTAAAATTAGAAGCTCATTGGAGTTGATTTAAAATAAAATTCTCAAGGTTGGTTAGAGATAGAAATCAATCATTCTTAAAGTCAAGCTGCTCCACAGAGTCGTAAATAAGATTACACATAAAAGGAAAAAATGATATATGGAAGCTTCTTGGTGGATTCAAAAGAGGAATCATAATCAACTTTGGAACATGAAATAAAATATTGTTATTGCACTTAAGAGAAAAATACAAATTTTAAATTTGTATCTTCTCCACAAAAAATATAGACAAATTAGACCCAACCTAAATTGGTTTAGTCTGTTAAAATGTCTTGTGGTGTTTCTAGTTGCAAAAGGATTCTTATTCTATGTCTATGTATGCCTAAAAACATGTTGTTAAGGAAAATTTGTGTGTGTGTGTCAAGCACCTGAATTTTTATCCCAAATAATCATGGATTTGCTTTATTCTCTCAACTGACCAGTCCAGGGAACTAATTAAAGGAATAAATGGATGTTGCGATGCTGGTAACATGCCCAACATCCCTTCTGTGTTGATGATTTGCTCATAATTTCTCTGAATTCCTAGCCAATAGGACTTTTGTTTTTGAAAGTAAGCAGAATTATGAAATTCCAGATTGGATGGGTTGTTTTTTAAATAGAATTTGCTGGCAGTAGCAGACCATAGGAGACTGGGGAGCCTCAGCTGTAAACTTTACCCTTTGCTTTTACCTCCCTTCTGTGTTATTTCCCTCTTCAAAATACATTGTTTTTCAAAACATCCCTCCTTCTTGGCACTAAGGGATTAACAAGGAAGAGAGAACAGAGGAAACAAGTGTATAAAGCACTGTGGAAGGGGAAATTACCTGACAATCAGAAGTCTGAATTCATTCCTGTATTATAACGAACAAAAGCAAGTTCCTTAGCATGTGTGAGTTTTTGTTTCTTCATATGCAAAAGTAGGAGTTAGAAATTATGTTCTCTGAGGTTCTTCTAGCTCTATAATGTATTATTCTGAGTATGTGAGAATGGATAAAATAAATCATCATATATTATTGAAGCAATATTTGTGACAACAGAATGGCAGTATTTTCTTCACAGAAGCAAATGTGTCCATTTCAAAACATCATAATTTCATTCCTAGTTCAAGAAAAAGGTAGAATATAAACTTCAAGTGTTGGTAGAATCTGTGGAGAGTTTTAGAAATCCTCTTATAATATACACCCTATGTCTGTTCAAGATACCTCATTTTACCAAATGTTTGCAACTAACAGCTCTTTTTCTAGTGGAAATAGCAGTCAAAATCATTTACTTAAGGCTCGAAAGTGCACAGTTTCTATACGTTTTCAGAGAGCAAAAACTTTATGTAATGGGAGAATTATTGGGGGCTAAATATTAAAAGCTAGAAAGAAATCATTGTTTTCATGATCTTAAGCTTACATCACTGAGGTACATAATATGTATCAAGTACGTTGGAAATTTTATCATACTTGCAAGCTAATGAGTTGGCCTGCCACAGTTTCACAGTTGCTGACAAAAGACATGAGACTTCTGAGTCAAAGACAGAGGACTTTATTCCTTGTGGTATGAGTTGATATTAGAGTATCAGCATTTATGTCTGTGCCCCACTTCCTACAGGGAGATTTGAAGAGGGACAAATGTTACCCATACACACAGTGGGTTACATTACTGGAGAGGAGTCCTGAGCTTAGGGAACAAGTCCTTTAAAATGGATATTAAGTCTGACTGACCTTTGCCGCAGTAGGAGACACATTTACACACAACAGTAAGCAAACCAGCTTTTTGCTCCAGAGGGAGACACTATCTTCAATTTCAAAGATTATTCCCTATATGTACTACAAACATCCTTGGGAAGACAGTCCAGAACAAAGGCTATCAGTTCCACTGCTAGCAGGATGTACAGAAATCCAAGAGATCTGTGGAGACTTACTCCCAACAATATGTTAAATCAAGCTGTATAAGAGTGGCTAATCATTAAGGCCACATACAGTAAAAATATGTATTGGTCATCAACAACCCCCATTTTGCTGAAGCCATTGGTCAATCCAAAGTCCTTCTCTCACTCCACCACTCTGCAGCACTGACAAAGTTGACTACCTCTCAGCCCTGAAGCACTTCTTCTATGATTTCCAAGATGCCACAATATCTTGATTTTCGTCTCACCTTATTGGTAGCTCCTCTTTGGGTTACTTTGCTTAACTTTACTCATCTGATAAAACTCTACATTTTAGTATGCCTGTCGACTGAAAAAACAATGCACAACCTAAAAGTTGAGAGTTATGTTTTATTTGGCAGACATTCTGAGGACCTCAAGCCCGGGAGACAGGACTCTCAGATCACTCTGAGGGACTGCTCCAAAGAGTCAAGGTCGGGGAGCCAGGATATATAGGAGCTTTTGCAAAAAAGACAAGGTAGCTGGAACATCAAAAGATTACCGTTAATTAAAGAAACCCAGATAACTGAAGTTAAGGAATTTAGCACTCTTCTGTGTATGGGAAGATACAAGAGTCTGGGCTCACTGAAATCATTCCTTTGATATGCACCTCAGTTATCTGGAGCCAATATTCAGTGTTTTCTCATCCTGACTTCCCTCAGGGCTCACCATCAGGACAGCGGTAATGTGATGACTCCGTGGCTGAAACATCCTTTGTTTACCGATATAGCAGGCAATATTTTTCATTTACATGACTTTGGATATAGTTGTTAACCCTCTTCTCCGTCTAACTTTTTTCTAGGTGATCTTACCCAGTCCCCCAAATTAAAATCCCCATCTGAGAACTCTGTCCAGATCTCTAGGCTCACATATCCAACTCTCTATTCATATTTCTACTAGGGTGTAATCAGCATGTCAAACTCAAAATGTCCAAAAAAGAACTTTTGATTAGCCCCAGGTCAACAAGATCAGTTTCTCCTCAAGAATTCCCCACAAATATCAACTCATTTGCTCAAGCATCAAACTCAGAAGTTATGTTCGGTTTCTCTCTTTTCCTTGACAGATGATCCCTTGACAGATATCCTTGACAGATGATCCCTTGACAGATATCCTTGACAGATGATCCCTTAGTAGGTCATGTCAGCATCATCCCAACATACACCTGGCATCTGACTCCTGCTCACCATCTTTAACACACTACTGTCATCCTAGCTATTATCATTTCTTGCTTGTTCTACTACATTAGCTTCTTAAATGCTTTTACTCTTGGCTCAGTGTAGTTCGTCCCTATACAGCAACCAGATTGACCATTTTAAAATGGCTTAAAACTTTCCCAGGCTTAAAAATCTTACAATGACTCCCAGTTACCAGTAGAAATAAATCCAACTCTTCCAGTGGCCTACAAGATATTGGAGCTTTAGTTAGTGCTTATTTCTTGGTCCTCTTCTCATGCATTCTCCCCGATATTCTCTGACCGGCACACTGTCTTTCGTATGTTCCTCAAGCACATCAACCTTTTCCCCATCTTGGGTCCATTTCTCTTGCTCTTCACTTTACCTGCAGTACTATTCCCCCAGACTTCTACGTGGCTGTGTCTTTCTCATCGATCACATCTTAGTTCAGTTTTATCTCAGAGAGATTTCTTGGAGCTCCCACTCCTTCCAAACCAGCCTTTCACTGCAGCAGACACTCTTATTTGCTTATTATACAGTTATTCTTCTTTGGTAACAGAATCTTGACATCCACTAAAAGAACAGAGTCTTCAAGGGAGACTGGACTCTTCCCAGCCCCAAGGCATGGCTCGGTTAATGTAAGGCCATCAGGACGATCTCAGACTATTGCCAATCAGTTTAGGCATAAGCATGTCAAACAATTCACAGGAAGCTCTGGGTGGGGACAAGGCATTGCACTTCTGGAAAACTGTATCTCTTAAAAAGAATGCCCACTTTACTACCCCAGGATATCTGACATCTGAGACTCTCTCAGCTCTTTTGGAATCCTGAGATATCTAGGCAAAAATGATGGGCCAACATGCTGAAAATGGCAAAGAAGAAAGAATTTCTATAACTGATGAGATGACCGAGCTCTTGAATTAATCATCCTGGAACTTTTCTAGACCTTGACTTCATATCACGTGAGGTAATAAATGTCCTTACTGACAAAAAATATTTTTTTTTCCAGTAACTTGAAACAGGAAGCAACCTGAGTGCTATATTAGTTAATCCCATTGTCCTATGTTTTTTTTCCTAGCACTTTTCTCAGTGAGGCTAGGGACCTTTTTCTATCTCATTCATCCCTATTTATATAGCACCCAGGGTAGTGCTTGGACCGCAGTAGGTACTCAGTAAATGTTTTTAAATTAAAGGAAAAAAGGGAAACAAAATCAGTGTCCAATGAGGCTTATAATATATTAAAAGGAATTTAAAATTTTTCATACATACTCATCCATGTGGTAGATGTAATAATCCTTTAAGATACGCTAAGGTTCTTTTCTCTCATCTTTCTGTGCTATGTAATCTTCTCCTAATCAGCTATCTTTGTGTGTGTTTGTGTGGGGGGGGGGGGGTGTTGGTGGTGGGAGGGGAAGAATGGGGCTGTTAAAGAAAGAGAAAGAAGTAACTGTTCAGTTTTTAAGAACAAAAGTAGTTTTTTTTGGGGGGGTGTGTGTCTTGCAAGACAACTGTCTAAACTCCAGGTGATTTTGACAAAGAAAAGAATTTTCTAAATTCTTTAGACATCTGTAGCATACTAAGATTTCAGCCTTCTGAGCTGGAGTGTTAGATCTCTTGTGAGAGAGAAACATCAAGAAAGTGAGTCTTGCCACCTGCGGAAGAAAATGTCTTAAAGAGGTTTCTAAGGTTGGGAGCAAGGAGAAATTACAGGAGAGAAAAAGGAAAAATATTTTCCCTTTTTCCATGAGATTTGTGAGTTTGAAAAACACTGTAGAAATATCAAGACAAGTATCAGAGGAAACTAAAAATATTTGGAGTTAGTACCTCATTTTCCTGGGTAGATCATGGAAGAGGCTGCAAGATTGTTGGAGAATTCGTCTTTGTGATCCATCCCAAGGAAGGAAGGAGGTGTCTAGATGGAGGTGCCCTGGGGGAATGGGAAGGTTGATGTAAAAGGTAAAGCCTTAGAGGTTTTCCACAAAGCAAGTACAAATGCCTGGAATGAAGAGCTTTAGAGAGTGTCAATAGGGTGCAACAAAGGGTCAGAGCCCATCTCACTAGAAACATGGTGAGACCAACCATCCCACAGCGGAAGCCAGTAAGGTTCCCCAGGACAGTGTATAAATCTGAATATATGCTACCTCTTTGCCACAAGTGTCTATGTGTAGTCTAAACCTCGCAAATGTCTATCTACCGTCCAAGCCTCACTTTTGAGCTCTAGCAAACATACCCAATGGCCTACTCAACATTTCCACTTGCATGACAAACTGAAGTCTTAAAACAAACATGCCCCCTCAAAACTGGCATACCTAAAATGGAAATCACATTCCTTACCCCAAGGCTATTCCTCCTCCTGCCTTTTCTCTCTCCATAAATGTTCACCTTACCCACTTGTTCAGCTGGAAATCTTCAACATCAGTCTTGACTCCACTCTTAAACTAATACTTAATTTCAAATCCATCAGCAGGTTTGACCATTTGTAAATTCAAAGTACACTCAATATCTGGTTGCTTTCCACCTCTTTCCTCTACCACCACTTGAATCTAAGCCACTATCATCTTTTGCCTGATAATCTCTTAACTGGTTTCCCTGTTACTAGTTTTGCCCACTCTAAATCTATTCTGCACACACACACCTGTCAATATGATGTTTTTAAGATAAGTCATATTATGTCTCTCTGTGCTTAAGCCCTGCAGTGGTTTCACAGTGTACTCACAATAATATCACCTATCTCTCACTGTGGTCTAGGAGGCTCCTCTTCATCTGGTCCTTAGGTACCTTTCTGATGCACTCACCAACTACTGCTCACTCTGCTACAGGCTCACTGGCCTCATGATTATTCCTTTGCCGAGGCAAGGAGCACCTGCATTAGGGTCTAAGAACCCACTCCTTGGACCCCTTTGTCCTTCAGTGGTCCCATAGGTTGCTCCTTCACTTCATTCAGGTCTTTGATCAAGTGTCCCTTTGTCAGCAAACTCCTTTATGACCACTATCAAAGGGGGGCAAACATATACCTTTACTATCCTAATGCCAAAACTTTTTCTTTACAATTCTTTTCACTGTCAACCAGACTGTAGTGTGTCAAACGCAAGCTGCAATCCTGTTACAAAAAAATATAAGACAAAACTTAGAAGATGAAAGCTTATTATTTAAAATATACCAATAAATCATATAGACTATGCTCAAATGAAAGAGAAGCCATTTCCAATGAATGAAATGAGAAAAATCTTTATTTAGTAGGTGGCATATAAGATAGACCTTGAAGAATGCATATGGTTTATCAAGACCCAGTCAGAGGGAGTTCCCTGGACTGCAATGGATAAGACTGCACGCTCCCAGTGCAGGGGGCCTTGTCAGGGAACTAGAGCCCACCTGCATGCTGCAACTAAGAGTTTGCATGCCACAACTAAGGAGCTGGTGAGCCGCAACTAAGGAGCCCTGGAGCTGCAACTAAGGAGCTCACTTGCTGCAACTAAGACCCGGTGCAACTAACTAAATAAATAAACATTTTTTTTTTTTAAAAAAAGGACCCCATCAGAACCTGAAAACCAATCAGATCCAAGCAATGACTTGCAAACATGCTTATAAGGTACCATGTGTGTCCAGCTTCTAGGATACTGGATTCTATGATCAAAAGAATGGTTTTCATTGGAATTGCAAGATGAGAAAAGGCAAAGTGACAAAGGCTAAAGTCGTAAAGTACCAGGTTGCAAGGCAACAATATAGGGATCAAGAAGCAAGAATTTTCTTTGTTTTGCAAGACTCTGGTACCTAAAATATGATTAATTGGTATATAAGAAAATGTAATAATCCACTTCATAGGTTTATTCAGGAAAATAATAGATATTTGAGGGTTGTTTGAGGTTGACATGCTCAGATTTTGGACTTTTCCTGTTACCCCTGCCAGAAAACAGGGTGGTATCTAGGACCCAAAGTGGTCTGTACCTAAAGATCAAGGCTAAGTGTTTTGGTCTGCTCGGGCTATGCTATAGACTGAATTCTGTCTTCCCGAAATTCATATGTTGAAGCCTTAACTCCCTGTGTGACTGTATTGGAGATAGAGTCTGTAAGGAAGTGACTAAGGTCACATGAGCTCATAAGGGGCTTCCCTGGTGGCACAGTGGTTGGGAGTCCGCCTGCCCATGCAGGGCACAGGGGTTCGAGCCCTGGTCCGAGAAGATCCCACATGCTGCGGAGCAGCTGAGCCCGTGCGCCACAACTACTGAGCCTGCACTCTAGAGCCCGCAAGCCACAACTACTGAACCCACATGCCACAACTGCTGAAGTCCACACACCTAGAGCCTGTGCTCGGCAACAAGAGAAGCCACTGCAACGAGAAGCCCAAAGAGTAGTCCCTGCTCATTGCAACTAGAGAAAGCCCGTGCGCAGCAGCGAAGACCCAATGCAGCCAAAAATAAAGAAATAAATTAAAAAAAAAAAAGAGCTCATAAGGGTAGAGCCCTAATCCAGTAGGACTTGTATCCTGATATGAAGAGGAAGAGACAACAGATCTCTCTCCCCTCCACGTGAGGTCATAGCAAGAAGATAGCCATCTGCAAGCCAGGAGGAGAGTTTTTACCAGAACCAACCCTGCTGGCACCCTGATCTTGGACTTCCAGCCTCCAGAACTGTGAGAAAGTAAATTCCTGTTGTTGAAGCCACCCAATCTATGGTATTTTGTTATGGCAGCCCAACCTGACTAACACGTGGAAACAATCAGAAGTCTTCAATTTCATGATTATCCACATGCCAAAATGACCAGACAACAGTCAAATAAGAATTCTAATATTACTGCATAAAAAATTCTTCAGATAACAGAAATAAGGCAGTTCTGAGAGATTGAGGGCCTCCTAAATGACATTTCCCTGTAATCTTCCTGCCCTCTGATAGGACCTGTACAATGCAGAAGGATGGTTCTACTGTGCCAACCCGATCAGGACCTTGGCTTGCTCTTCGATAGCAGCTCATCTATGGCACTAAATTCACACTGATCCTGGCAAACAGAGCCCTTTGTGATCTGGCGCCAGTGTTGCTCTTTTGATTCATTTCCTGCCATTTCCAACAACACCCTAATTATCAGCCTGAAGGAACTACCTCAAGTTTCCCATGTTGCCATGCTGTTTTTACAGCTTTAAGCTTTATACTCTGCCTGGGAAACTGCCTCTCCTTCCTAAACCTCATCCATTTTTAAAACAGCAACACATTCTTCAAGTTCTGGCTAAAATTTTGCCCTCATTCCTAACCCCAGAATCACTCCATGCTACATTGCATCTTGAACATTCATCCACTATACGTAATCAATTGCCGTATCTAGTGCATGTCCTTCTCTTTACTGGACTTATTTCAGAGCCTCAGTGTGTCACATGTTATTCTCTTGGTCTGGAGATCTCTCTCTCTCTCCACTCCCCTCCCCCCCACCATGCTTCTCTGTTTTGCTGGTAAAACTCCTGTTCATCAGCCAGTCCTTGGCTTAAAATAGTTTTAGAAAACCTTCCCAGCCTCTTAAGATTAACTGGTTTCTTTGTAAATACCCCTCATCATTTGCATCACACCTTGATTGCACTATATTTATTTATTTGCTATTTTCCTCACCCTGGAATAATGAATGAATAGCATCTATCTGCTAACTATACTGTCCAGTTCAGTAGCCACTAACCACATGTGACTAACGAACGCTTGAAATATGGGTAGTCCAAGCTGAATTATGCTGTAAATGTAACATATGCACTGCATTTTGAAAATAGTACCAGAAAGAGAGTACAGAGTATCACAATAAAATTTTTTATTTTGATTACATGTTGAAATTGTAACATCTCAAATATATTGAGATAAAGTATATTATTAGAATTAATTTCACATTTTGTGTTACTCCCTTTAACCTGGCTGCTAGAAAATTTACAGTGTTCATATATGCCACACATTATATCTCTATTAGATCGCACTAGCCTAGATCATGGTCTTCAGGAGTAGAGAAAACGTTTTATTGATCTACATATCATCATATGGCCCAACCTATGTATTGAAGGAATCAATTAATAAATGGCAAGTTATCAGTGGAAAATACCTGCATTATTTAATTACCAACAAGTAAAGAAATTTGCACAGGTTTTATGTTACTCATCCTGCAGAATGATTTTAGATCCATCATGGTAACACTCTCTTTTTTGGTATGCTTATGAAATGGAAGGAATCAGGGAAAAAGAAACCAGCTTGAAAGCCTTATGATGGTAAAGTTCTGACTTTAAAAGAAATATACATCGTGACTTTTCTTTAATATATTTTTTAAATTTTTCATTTGAATCTGTGTTTGGGGGGCAATTCTGAATGTGCCTGTCATAGGCAGATGCTTCTGTTCTCCAAGACTAGAGACATAGGAATCAGTAGGTGGTGGTGCAGATGGCAAAGAGAGGGTGGGGTGACATTTCAAACTGTGGGCGGGACTAATGCAAATTTGGCAGCCCAAATGGAATTTTTGTGGGCCTGATAATTTTTGTAAGACTCTTGCTTCCCAAGCAGTCTTCGCCCAACCCCACCCCCCAGCATATACATATATATATATATTTTGCTAATGATACCAAACTTTATACTTCTCTAACATTGGACACCACAGTAATTTCTATTATAAAGAATATTAAATATAGAGAAATAGATTTTTTTAAGCATTAATTATTGGAAACATATGCAGACAGTTTCAACAGAAAGTGCAAATTATTTCATCTGATTTTTTTAGCCATTGTCATTGGACTTAAAAGAGCCATAGAATGCAAATGGTTTGAGACAAGTCGGCCTTCACACCAAGCTTAGCTGGCATGACTCAATACTATTTCCAAAAAGTCATGGCAGAGGAATTTCATCTCTGTATCCTTGATCCCTAACCTTTCTATAGAGAATGCCCTTCAGCTTGTCAACATCCTCATATAGCAATGTTATGTTTCCAGCTGTCTAACCATATAACCCTCTGTGTTACATCCTTTTTTTCTCTTTTATGTGCTTGATCACAGGAGGGCCAATTATGTTACTGAAAAATTTTTACAAACTATTATTTCCAATATTCTCATCTACCAAAGTTGTAAGAATATTAGAAGTTTCAAAGATGAAACTGCTAACTATGATAAGACAATACATGTCTTTAGGCCTAGCAAAATACTGTAGATTCTTAGGCTCTGAATTCCAGGTAAATTTCATTTTAAGTTCTTGCTGTAGCAGGAAAAAAAAATACTATCAAGTGTAAGTGAGGCTCTGGAATAGCCCATGTTCTTATATATTGTTAGTTAGGATGTGAAGCATGATAGCTATTGTGAAAAATAAATTGGCATTATCTAGTAAAGTTGTGCATGGCCAACTACTCAACAATTCATTCTTAGGATTGTATGCTAAAGAAATTCTCAAATATGTGAGCCAAGAAACAGGTGCAAAAATGTTCACAGAAACACTGTTGGTGAGAATAAAGAATTAGGAACTACGTAAGGATCTCTCAGCAATAAAATGGTTCAAAGAATTGTGGTAAATTTATACAATGGAATGTTAACCAGCAACAACAATGAATGGTCTTTAGCTAAACTCAGCATGAATCTACCTTGGAGTCATGAGATTAAGCAGGGAAATAAGATATGGAAGAGTATATACAGTAAAATCCCATTTATATAAAATTTTAAAACATGTACCATAAAACAGTACACTGATTGATTGGAAATACAGACATAGGAGATAAAAATACTTAGAGATTAGGAATTCCCTGGTGGTCCAGCGGATAGGTCTAGGCGCTTTCACTACCGAGGCCTGGGTTTGATCCTGGTTGGGGAACTAAGATCCCACAAGCCATGGTGCAGCCAAATTAAAAAAAAAATAATAATAAGCAAAAAAATACTTAGGGATAAAGTTATGGCAAAGAAAAAGTTCGATATTAGTGAATTCATGGTAAATGAGAAGGGTTGATGGAACCAGGGTGGGGCAAGCAGGGGCTTTCAAGGTGTCCTGGTAATGCTCTATTTCCTAACCTGAGTGGTAGGTATGGAAGTGTTCAGTTTATGATTATTCATTTCAGTTTACAATCTGTAAGAAATATTTTATTATTTTGTGCATGTCAAATATTAAATGTAAAATAATTTAAAACATGGAGTTATAAAGGAAGGGAAGGAAGTGAGGAAGAAAGGGAATGCGGGAGAGAGGAAGGAAAAAGCATGGAAAAATAAAGATGGAAAATAATGACTAAGAAAGAGGAGTAAAATAGTTAAGCAGTCTGAGAAAATAGAAATCCCAAAGGGAAAGTTGGAAAGAACAGAGAAATGCTGGTCATGTGACATGTTAACAATAACGTTAAAATGATGATGATGATGATGTAGTATTTAATGTTTATGGAGTATTTTCCAGACAGTGTTCTCAGTTTATATACATTAACTCATTTAACCACTTCAATAACTCCATGGGATATAGGTCCTACTACTATTTCTATTTTTCACATTAGTAAACTAAGCAAATAAAATCTCAGTAAACTTGAAAAGGTTTCACACTGGTAAGTGGCAGAATGGGGATATTAATCTCATTCCAGATGGGTTTGTTCCTTCTGTTTTTGTTATTTTAATTGAGATATAATTGACATTTAACATATCAGTTTCAGGTATACAACATAATGATCCAATGATCATCACAATAAGTCTAGTTAACATCCACCCACCATATAAACAGTTATACATTTCTTAACACCATAAAGTCTCCTAGAATCATGGTCCCCAGATGAGTGATTGATTTTTCTTAGTCAATCTGGCAAAGCTTCCATGAACCTCCCTCAGTCTGGCCTAGACTATAACTAGGTAATTTATGGGGATTTTGTTTGATCTCATGGAGATTAGGCAGACTGTGTCAGGGGCTATAAGATTAAAAGTCTGTCCAAGCCTCTACGTTCACCTTTTAAGAAATTCAACAGTTTCCTGACTCTTCTCAAGATTAGTCATCTTTCTTAAGATACTGAGTTTGGAATCTGTAGCAAAGGTATTAGGTCACTTTTATTAAAGGCATTCTTATGCATCACTGTATCTGTCTCTACTTCAAGTCCCTCTTCCCAAACAATGTCTTATGCGATGTATAGGATTTTCCATGCGTCACATAATCTTTCATTAAAGATTAAAATTGGATAATACTGTTTCCCATAATTTCAGCTCAGTCTTAACTGAAAACTGACTAAGGGTGGTGCCACGTTTAGAGGTTTATACACAAACAGTCACAAACTGTTAGAAACAAAGAAAAATGATTAGATTCTATATATATTTTTTAAATGTCACTGTATGCTGTAGTTGTCTCTTGTTTTATTTCTTCTATCATTGTGATGACCTTATTCTGTGGAATTATGTATGCTTATTAATATTTTACCATTCTTGTTAGCAGACATCATCATAAAACAAAATTATATGTGACTCACCAAGTTGGGCAAAAAACGATCATAATAATCAGTGAAACGGAGTCACCTTCTCTTTATTACCCTACCCTGTGGTCCTGCAACCTGAGACAGCAATGATGGTACCTTTACCAGCCTAACTTTCTGTAGAACCCAAATTCCTCCTTCACCTCAGTCTTTCCTGAAAACTGTGAACAAGGTTGTGAAGTTCTAAAGGGCAGGATAGAGTAAAAATACTACACAGGCTTTAAAGTCCATGACCTCTTTTTATTTCCAGTGCTGCTATTTGGCAGTGTGCCCTGTTTCCCTCAACAAATCATTTAAATTTAGCCTCAATTTTCTCACCTGTATAAGGGATATAAGACCTCCTTCACATGGTGATTGTGAAAATTCAGTGAGATGATATATATATAAAACATATAACACAGTGTCTGACATGAATAAGTGCTTAACACTTGTTATTTTCCTTAACTTCCATTAATCCAATTAGATTTTTTTTATCTGCATTGTGACTATATGTAGCCTCAACATCTTTAAAATTATATAGATAAAAACAAAATAATGGACAAAGTATCTTTTCAGGATCTATGAGCAGTATCCCATTGCTAGATCCTCACCTTGGCAGCCTTTAATTCCCCACAGACTTGATCACTGATCATTGGACCCTGTCCAGTCATTTCAGTCTTGACAGTATCCCAACAGCCACTGGTTAGAGGCATCTTTACAAGATCTCACTCACCACATGGAGACCTTGATGGTAGTTGTTCTCTTAACTTGTGCATAGTCATTCCAAATGTGCCTCCATCTTTAATATTTTTTGCTCCTAATTCTGGTAACCAGATTCCTATCTCCACTATTTATGCTTCCTGCCCAATCCATTCTCTTCAAAACTGCAAAGGTAAACTTTTAATGGTGCATATTTGATCATGCAGTTCCCAAATTCAGTCCTTCAATGGCTTCAATGACTTTTTATTACCCTAAGATAAAATCTAAAATCCTTCAAGATTCTCTGTAACTTTACCTGTTTCTTCCTTTTGCAGTCTCATATTGAATCACTCCTCCTTTATTTATTTATTTATTTTAACTGAAGTTCAAGTTTGACTTTTAAATTTTTTTCCTCAAATGTGGCAAACTCTTCCTGCCTCTGTTTCATTAAACTGTTTGCAAAAATTTCTCATTGTTTTTGATTTTCAGCAGTTTGTTATGTGCCTAAATGTGATTTCCTTTTTATGTATACTGATTGAGTTTCACAGTCCTTCCAAAATCTCTGAGCTGATATCTTTCCTCAGTTAAAAAAATTCTCAACCATTCTCTCTGCTTCTGCTCCATTCTCTCTCCTTTCCTTGTGAGACTCCAATTACATGTATGTTAGGCCCTTTTCACTCTGTCTTGCAGGTCTGTACATACTTTTCTTTTCCTTTCTTTTCTTTTTTATCTGGATAGTTTCCATAAATCTGTGTTCCAGTTCCCTAGTTTTGTCTTTTGCATGTCCAACATGCTGTTAAATGCAGCTATTTTTCAGTTCTAAAATTTCCATTTGATTCTTTTTTTTTTTTTTTTTTTTTTTTTTTAGTTTTTGATTTTCTGGCAGAAATTTTCAGAATTTTATTTATTTCTGCATGTTTTTCTCTCTTTTCTTGAATACGTTAATCATAATTATTTGAATGTCCTTGTCTGCTATCTCCACTATTTAGATCACTGTAAATCTATTTTCTTAAGTTTTCTAAATGTTTAATCACGTGGTTTGATCTTTTAGCATCTCTAGAATGTCTGACTAAATGCTGGACATTAAGCATTTAAAAAAAATAGAGATTCCAAATTATGTTATCCTCTCCTTTCTTCTTCTAAGAAAATATAGAGACTGATCTCCTTAATATAATCACCAACTTCTGGGTTGTGATTTTGATGATATTTTGTCTGCTTCTGCATTTCTCCTACTCCTAGGGCATACTCCTCTAGGGCTTTAAAATGAATGAGCTCCTTTCCTGGAAGTCTAGAACTCTAATTCTTGTCCCCTAGGCACAATGAAACTATTGAAAACTCTTATGTTTTTCAGAAGCTTTCTTCTTAGCTAGTTAAACTGGCCATGCGTCAGACATAATTCTCCAAACCTCTCTTCTCATCAAGAACTTGGATCTTGGCCCTGCAGATCTTTTTTTTTCTTTCAGCCTTGTAAGACTGCTGAGATCTCTCGTCATTTCCCTGTCCTCCAGCGGTGAGTGATCTTCTGCCCAAGAAAAGCCCATATTCTCAGGCATTTGCTGAGGAATATTAGCTTCCCTCTCCACAGTTCCCACTTCTCCAGACTTCTGGCATCTTTACCATGGTTGATTTTGAGGATCTTTTGTGCTTTCTAAATGTTTTATGTGACTTTTCTAGTTGTTCTTGAAAGAGACTTTGGTTTGCTACCAGCTACCTCATTCTATCAGAATGGAAACATGCCTCCATGTCTTCACACAGTTTTCCTCTCCCTGGGGTGTCTCAGCCCCACTCTTTACCTTCCTAACCATCATTCCTCTTCTATCTTTCTTTCTCTGAGAACTGACTTACTAATTCATCAACTGGTGTTAAGTCTTACTGTTGAACTCTCTTATAGTACTTTAGACTTTTCATCTATAGCACTTCTCAGCTTTTGTAATTATATGTGTGATTTATTTAATGCTTTTCCTTGACAAAATTGTAAGGTCCAAAAGGGCAGGGATCATTGTACTTCTTCTTCTTCTTTTTTTTTTTTTTAATGAGTTTTTTTCCCCAGAGCCTATTACAGTCCCTGTGTTTTCCTGACCTTTATCTCGGTACCTATTCAAATATTCATTCTCCAAAGAATCAACATTCTTATGCTTGCTACTCCTCCTCCCAGGATGTAGCATAATATCTCTAAAGCAGTGGTTTTCCATCCTGGCTAGGGACATCGTCCTAGTTAGCAAAACCTTTATATATAAGAAAAATTTAAAAATACTCTGTTTCGAGTATGATGAATATGTATTAGTAGCAAAAACAGCTCACTGTCTAACAAAATGTGTAGCCCTCCTTCCATAGTATAAAACTATACCATAGCCCATGCTATGAAAAAAGACTACATATTCCCAGCATCTTTGCACCTAGACAGGACCGTGTAATTAGTTCTTTCCATTGAAATGTGAGCAGAAATTCTGTGAGTTATTCTTATATCAAATGTTTTAAAAAGAAAGGCTGCCTTCTCCTCTCTATTTCCTGCAGGTGACTGTGAGTTTCAGGGAGGTTGGGGACACAACCTGATAACATCTAGGTGAATCCCCACGTTGTGCTGTAAACAGAGTGAGGAAAAAAATGCCCATTTTGGTGGGCCACTGAAACATATGGGGTTATTGGTAAAACAGTTAACATTCTCAAACTAATGCAGTGGTTGATTCCTTGAACTGGGGTGATACCAGAACAAAAACCTAAAATATGCAGCATTGATTCAACGGTCAGGAGGTGGTCAGCAAAGAAACTGATCTAACAGGCTAGTAAAAGAGACCCATGTTACACTGATTTCATCAGTGTCACCAGCAGAACTTAGTAAGGAAATTACATAACTACCAGACCTATAGTTCTTTCTAAAAAGGAGATAGAAAAAAAAAAACCCATAATGAAGATAATGGATGTTTCTTGTGTGACTTAAAGGAATTTTACAAGAAGTGCTCATGAAAGAACAGAATGAAAAGTTCAGCCCTATGGCAAAGATTAAGAGTATTTCAATCCAAAGAAGTTTATAATCTCACATCGTCCTAATGCAACGATATTAAGGGGAGAGAGTGAGAAATACAGAGATAGGTAGAGGGAAGGAGGAAAAGAAAAGAACTAAAGCTGACGAGGTGGATGTCTAAGAAAGAACTTTTGAGTATGGTAATTGTAACTTGGTACTGATGGAATTAGATCAGAAGCCTCTATATTTTTAGATAATTTTATTGTTAATAACAAAACAAAACATGAGCCTGGCCTAAAAAAAAAAATTTTTTTTTTTCTAAAGCCTCTGTTCCCCCCTAATTTATAATAACAGGAATTGTGATCTAATATCTATTGCTGCTATTATAAATTACCACAAATATAGTGGCTTAAAACAACACAAATTTATCATCTTACAGTTCTGCAGGCCAGAAATCCAAAATGAGTCTCACTAGACTAACTAAAATCAAAATGTTGGCAGGCCTGCACTACTTCTTCTAGGAGACAATCTGCTTTTTGCCTTTTCCAGCATTTAGAGACCATTGCATTCCTTAGCTGAAGTTCTTCTTCCATTTTAAAAGCCAGCAATAGATGGTCAAATCTTTCTCACTCAGCATTATTCTGACATTGGCTCTCCTGCCTGTGGCAGAGACAGCTAACAGTTCACCAAAATTTGTGCTCCAGCTTCCATGGTATTTATGGGAAGTTACTGCTCTGAAAGGGACCTCATCTGTCAACTTCCACTTGCATCCAGGCAGGACCATTTGACTAGTTACCGCAAGGGAATGAGAGAAGAAGCTATTAAGAAGTGGAGATTCCTTGCCCTGTCTCCCTTTCTTCTTTTGTTCGGATGCAAAGGACTCCAGGGCCCTAGGAAACAGAGGAGCTGTGAGAAGGAAAGAACCTGTTTCTTTTAATTACCACTTGGAGCAACCTGCCTGGTGACAAGCGAGCCTGCATTGGATTACCAAATGAGCAAAAACAAAACCAAAACAAAAAACCTTCTATGTTAAGTCCTTAAATGCAAAGTTTTATTTCTCACATAAATCAATGTTAACCTAGTATCGAAACTACCAATATAACCAGTAAAAATAAAACAAACAAAAACAGCTTAATCTTATAAGACAAAAAATTAATTTTAGAGTTGGTTCATTTTTCCACCATTGAAACACCAAAATTTATGAAAACCGCAGCATGATTGTGCAGATAATTAGTTCTGCGACTATTTTAGTCAGTATTAAATTTATAATTCTTTAGGTACAAAAATGTGTATTCTGTTGAATATTCCTTTAAAAGTAAGAATAAGATGAAACACATTGGTATAATCTAGCATGATGCTCAATTTTTATTTTTAAGGGTCTTGGTTATTTTAAGGTATGTGTGAATATAATCTTGTCCCATCGACTCCAAGGTTAGAAAAAATTTTGTATTAAAGAGAAACATATGTATATATATATATGACTATTAACAGCAGTATTATTATTGTATATAAAAGAAGTATAAATAGAACCAAATTTTATAGGTGGTAACACTTGGAAATGAGTATATCATAATAATAATTAACCTATTTAGTTTTTTTTTTTTTTTTTTTTGGCGGTACGCGGGCCTCTCACTGTTGTGGTGTCTCCCGTTGCGGAGCACAGGCTCCGGATGCGCAGGCCCAGCGGCCATGGCTCACGGGCCCAGTAGCTCCGCGGCACGTGGTACCCTCCCGGACCAGGGCACGAACCTGCGTCCCCTGCATTGGCAGGCGAACTCTCAACCACTGCGCCACCAGGAAAGCCCTAGTTTTTTTTTTTTAAACCCAAGATTTTATTTATTTTTTTAAAATTAATTTATTTATTTTCGGCTGAGTTGGGTCTTTGTTGCTGCACGCAGGCTCTCTCTAGCTGCCATGAGCGGGGCTACTCTTCGTTGCAGTGCGCAGGCTTCTTATTGCGGTGGCTTCTCTTGCTGTGGGGCACAGGCGAGCGGGCTTCAGTAGTTGTGGCACGTGGGCTCAGTAGTCGTGGCTCACAGGCTCTAGAGCGCAGGCTCAGTAGTTGTGGCGCACGGGCCTAGTTGCTCCGCGGCACGTGGGATCTTCCCGGACCAGGGCTCGAACCCATGTGTCCTGCATTGGCAGGCAGATTCTTAACCACTGCACCACCAGGGAAGCCCGAACCTATTTAGTTTTATATATTATTGCTAAAGTTGCCCTAACATTTCAGGAGTTTAATTTTTTTTTTTTTTATGGTATCAAGGTATTTAATGATGTCACTTATGCTTTAAACCCAAGAATTAGCTTGCTGAGTCACATAACATACACTAAATGTAATAGTGAATTACCAAATAGTTACAATTACAATGCAGTATTTCTTATCAATTAAAACATTACATAGGTATTTTTTGGCTTTGCAAATGGTTGTCAAAAGTCACTGTGCTCACAAAATTCTAAATTAAACTTCCAAATCTTACGGTAACCCAGTCCATGTATTTACCAGTGTCAATCTCTACACTAGTGTGCCTATCTGCTTATTCATATTGACAAAATACAAATAAAGAACAAGCATCTATCTCCAGATGATACACATTTCTTTGGTAAACCTGGGGAACTGAAGAAAAAGTAAGACTGGATTACATTTCACATTTCTGTACTTTCTCTACTGAATTCTTTTGGTTTTCATAACCCTATTTTCTTTGTAGCATCTAGATTTCTTTTCTGCCCAAGGCACTTAAGGCCAGTTCCTATCCAATAAGGAATTTTGTTTATTTTTTGCTTTTGTTCTCTGAAAGGATTCTGTGACCTATGTGAGGCTCTAAGTCTTATTAAAAAGAGTGAAAGTGAATGAAATTGTCCTTCAATGTCACACAAAGTAGTTTTGAGAAACAGCTAAGACTATGTTTAAAGTACTCTTCGTTAATAATGCTTTCTTGTAGATTATGGTTCTTGCTAATTTATTTTCACGGTAAATTAAGTAAAATATCTTAATCATTTTATTTCAGAATGAAATACTTGGAATGAATCCAGTCCGTACTGACTTTTCTTACCAAAACCAAAGTAACTTCTAATAGAGCCTGGAAATCTCCTTTCAAGGTGATAGCTAGTTCATCTGATAAACTAATTTTTGATAACGACAAAGGGATATTTATGTCTCAGTGGGAGAGGTGTTTCCACCCTAATGGCTCATGCATTTGAATGTATTTCTTAACTAACCTAATGTAATAAATTTGATAGTGGAGTTTGCAGCTAAGTAGGAGAGGGATGTGGCCTTGAGAGGTACATGTTTCAGGAAGAATAAGGTCTTTGATACATTCGAACTCTTATAATGAAGAGTGGACTTCCAACTTGGCCTCACATGTTGCTAGAAGTATTTTAGGGGCATGCCGGTATCAGTGAATTTGAAACATGAAAGGTGGCAGGAGATCTGACAAGCAGTTTAACTCAGGAATTGGTATTAAGGGTATCACCTGACAGTAAAGCTCACTCACTGAATCACCTCTCTCACCCGGTACCAAGATAATCTACCAGTGCTGGCAGCTTTGCTCTAAGTTAGTTTAGCGACTTACAAAATTTGTATTCAGTGTGTCATTTACTCTACTTTTCCCTAGCTCACCTCACATCATCTCCCACTTACAAACATTTAATTTATGAATAAGCAGCAGAATTCCCCTGACCAGCAGGATCATTATCACTTGTGAATTTTTTAGACATGCAAATTCTCAGGCTCCATCCAGGCCTATGGAATCAGAAATTCAGGGCTTGGGACCAGTAATCTGTGTTTTAACAGGTCTTCCAGGTGTTTATGTTACCTGGTCAAATTTGAGAACCACTGATATGTATGAATGAATGGTAAGGTAGCTTCAGAGTTACAGCTATAGCTTTCTCCTGTCATTAGGATTTTCTACCCTCAACACCTCTGTCCAGCCTCTATCTCAGTTTCCTGGTGCTGAATATGTCCTTTGAAACTGCTTAGGAGGGATAAATCCTCATCTCTACAAATTCACCCCTCCCAGGAATTGATCTTGGCTCT
Source organism: Delphinus delphis (assembly GCF_949987515.2). Classification (NCBI taxonomy): domain Eukaryota; kingdom Metazoa; phylum Chordata; class Mammalia; order Artiodactyla; family Delphinidae; genus Delphinus; species Delphinus delphis. The sequence goes on along the minus strand of NC_082691.1, from coordinate 26,761,230 downwards.
TAGGAGGATAATTAAAACAAATTTCAGCTATGCTGGATTTACTTTAAACAGACAGAATACCAAATTTTGCTTAATTTTTCTTGCAAGTAATGCTTTTGGCTTGTTTACCTTCTGTCTTGTTTCTTTCATGATATAGTTGGAGAGTGCCTTCCACAGCCCAGATACTTGACTAAAGGCAGTATTGTCTACAAAATTTGCAACGTAGTAAATTGTACCATATATATCTATGGTATATATCTGAACTATAATCGAGGTAGAGTTGATATGCCATTCACCCGTGTAAAATATACGATTCAATGGTTTTTAATGCATTTACAAAGTCAGCAACCATCATCACCACAATCAATCTTAGAATATTTCCTCACCCCAAAAAGAAACCTGATGCCAATTAGCAGTCACTCCCCATTTCCCCCAACAGCCCACCATAGTCCTAAGAAACACTAATGTACTTTCTGTCCCTGTGGATTTGCCTATTTTGGACATGTCATATACATAGAATTACATAATATGTAGTCTTTTGTGACCGGCTTCTTTCACTTAACATATTTTCAAGGTTCATCCATGTTTAGTATGATCAGTACTTCAGTAATTTTTATTGCCAAATAATATTTCATTGAATGGATATACCATATTTTATTTATCTATTAGTTGATAGACAGTTGGCTTGTTTCTACTTTTTGGCTATTGTAAATATTGCTGCTATGAACATGTTTTTGTGTACACCTAAGTTTTCATCTCTGTTGGGTAAATACCTGGGAGTGGAATTGCTGGGTCATATGGTAACTCTGCTTCACCTTTTCCAAAGCAGCTGCCTTATTTACATTCCCACCTGTGGTGTAATTTACAAGGGTGTTTGACCTGGTATTCTGGATATAAATTTCAAGTTCTGAAACTTTTTTTTTAGTAACAAAGGATATCATGCATCCTAAGACTAGAAAATAAGTGGGTGTCTCATCTAAACATTTACATATAACATACAAACACACACATTTCAACCAACTTCTGGGTGGTGAGTAGAAACATATATAAATTTATGATTTATATATGATAAACACATGATTTATCATGATTCCTATCAGAATATTTAGCTCTTAGCAAGTTCTAATGACAAGTGAATAGATTACTGGCTGAAAGAATAAATACGTGAACAAATTAATAAAGACTTGGCTAAATTTCTAGTTTGCATCAAACAATTTGGTGAGTTTTTAGAGTTCTGTTATGTACTCCTGCATATATGCAACATGTGTGAAAGAGAAGATGTGTCTTTTTTTCTTAATGGAGTATAATAAATTACTCTTAATGCTATTAATGAGATTAAGTGATGACCATAAATCCACATTCATCAATTGGTACTTCCAAGGTTATTTATTTAAATGTTATTTGAAGTCTGTTAGACTTTATGACTAGAAATGGTAATTCTATACACAGCATTTGAAGCTAAGTAGAAACCTGAATGCATACTCAGGTTGCCAACTAAAATCTACATGTTCTCTCTATGAGAAAATGCAGCCTTATAAACATAGGCTGATATAAAAACAGTTGTTTCGAACATATGTTTATAATTTGGGGATTAACTGTATTTTTGGATTACTATTACTATTATGGTGTTCAGAAAGTGTTTTTACTTAAGTTTTTAAAAACACTTCTAAGACAATGTGCTCAATTCAGTTTGTTGTCTTAATATTTCACTGAGAAATAAAATGACAAATACTCCACATATGCTACATTTGAGGATCTAACAGAGGTTATCAAAATAAAATGCATTTAGTTATGGATTTTATTGATCTAATTTTTCTGGTACTTTCATATTCAGTTTTTAAAGCTTCTTATATACTTGATCAAGATGAGAATATTTCATCTCTATAAAATGTTTCTGTCTTTCTCATCTCCATTGAAAGGCTCAAAAATCAGAACTATGAAGGTGTCCTACTGAGACATTGCTGTATATGGAAGAACAGTACATGAAGCAATAAACAGCTCTAGCCAGTGTTTAAATGTTGAAGCAGAGTTGATGCATCTCATGAATGCAAATGCCATTTTTAGCCTCATATCCTTCAGTATCATAAATACTATTCTCGTTGTAAAGATGGCAACACAAAATAAACTCCAGAGCATACACTTAAATGATACAAATGAAGAAGTAGGTGCATATGACAATCTGAATTATAATTTTTTTTTTATTTTATGCGGTACGCTGGCCTCTCGCTGTTGTGGCCTTTCCCGTTGCGGAGCACAGGCTCCGGATGCGCAGGCCCAGTGGCCATGGCTCACGGGCCCAGCCGCTCCGCGGCATGTGGGATCTTCCCGGACCAGGGCACGAACCCATATCCCCTGCATCGGCAGGCGGACTCTCAACCACTGCGCCACCAGGGAAGCCCCTGAATTATAATTTTTATATGTTTTTATATGAATCTATCAGAGTGAGCTCCAAATGATTATTTTTTTCATATAACTTTAAATATAAAAATTTATAGTGATTAGTTGCTTGAGGTGGATTATGTGGAGAATATAGGCTAAGGTTTTATGTTTGGAAATACCCTAGTCATCAGTAATTTGTATAATTTAAGTATCAGGGTCATTAAAATTTGTTTAACATTAATGTTAAGTTGAATTAATATTTGTTACGTCTGCATAGCTAATACTTGCAGGTCTCATCAAGTACTCTCCTAGTTTCAATATGTAATGATTGATTTTTTAAAATAGAAACGGTAGTGAAAATCTTTCTATAATACTAAAAGGCATTGGAACATACCCTTTAAATGGGTGAATTATATGATTTGTGAATTGTATATCAATAAAGCTGTTAAAAATAACAAATTGGGGAAAAAAAACCCTATCATATATTTCCAGCATCTGTTTTTTCCCAGTCAAATTTGCCTACCTAAATTGAGCCTTGAAAATGGTTTTGTTCTGAGACAATTTTTTCTTTATTACATGCTTTTTTTTCTAATTCAATAGTCTCTATCTTTATTGATCATTAGTATACTAATACGTACATTTTAAGGCATGCACACATACAAATTGCAGAATGAGAAAAATAACGGTACTTCCATAGAGCATGTGTGTACCGTACAAGTCATTAAGTGTATACTACCTGCCAGTCAATTGTTCTTACATGTAATTGTTTAGTTTTCTTTAAAATGACTTGTTATAACTAGAGTTTTTTTCAACTCTTAAGTCCATAGAGATGGAGAAGTTTTTCCACCTTGCATGGCTAAGTGTTTTACCTGTTGTCTTGTAGCATCCGTGACTTTGGGTGTGACTAAGGATGCATGAAGGAACTATGCTGTATCCTTTAATCCTCACAGGATTACTCCAATACTTAAAAATTGAAAAGCGAGGCTCAGAAAAGCAAAGATATTTGGCCTACATCTCTGAACTACGATATTTGGTTTTGTAGTTAGGTAGGTCTGTGCCATTTCTAGTACACCACTGCATGTGATCATACTTTTGTGTAGTTACGGAGGAGTTTCTAATGATTTTAAGAGTCAGCCAAACATCTGGGGTCAAGAATTTGAGTATTTGATGGAGGTCATAGAGGATGATGAGTTGAAGTTTTCTAATTAAGAACAAATTAATGTAAGACCTGGGATGAAACCTTGGACATTCGACACTTAGGCTTCCTGAATATTATCTAAATGTGAACAGTTTTTAGGGTGAGAACAAAGGCATTGAAGCAGTTAAGTCACTGTTGACCTTTCCTCCTAATCTCATTTACACATTCTTATTGTTCATGAATTTTTCTGGGGGGAAAAAAAAGGGTATTGGGAGAAAGAAGTGGTTCTGGAAGTTGAATATGGAAAGAATGTAGGCTCATTAACGTTTCAAAGTGATTTACTATAAAAGTATTTGTTACGTACAAATCAGTGTTCCATGTGAAATGGAACAGAGTTCATATAAAAATCCTACATGTCAAGTGATGATATTTTCTGTCCCTATCAAATGCATAGGGAATTTGTAAACATATACAGTAGTTGTACCTTGTATAATGCTTTAATATCATTTACATTTTTTATTTAAAAAAGTGGTTAAACATTAGCATCACATAACCTGGCTAGAGAAAGAATCTTGAAAAATGATTCATGTTTTCTGTAAATAGGGAGGTATTGAAGATTATGTATCATATTTGTTTAGCAATAAAATTTTAGGTAATTAAATACTGAAATCAGTGATCTGCCCGACTCTTTTGCCTCACATATGCTACTAGTTTCATTCCCAGTTTTGGCCTTCATGTTTCTGGCTCTGTTCTACCTCTTTCTCATTTGTATTATGTTCATCTGTGTTACAGGAACAAACTCATTCTTTGCTTCGCATTGTTCTTCCTTCATGTTTCCATTTTCTTTTTTATGGATAATTTCTCTTTGCATTCCCTGATTTTTTCACTTCCTTTTCTCCTTATTACTTTAAAGAAAGAAAGAAAAAAAAGAGTCCCTCTTGTGGTATTGTTTTAAAGACAGTCAACTATTGTATGTGAGGGAAGAAAAAGATAAAAAGAAGGGGTGGAGAAGGGGTGGAGTGGGGCTGGTTGGTTGACTTGGGGAAGAAAAGAGGAAAGAACAGAACTGGGCTCTGTTCCTGGACACTGATGAATCATGGACATGTGTTAAGACTTGAATTGAAGTTTTGTCACCGAGTTGTAACTAAGTTTATGATGACAGTTCATCTTTGATAAGTATTTTGTTGTTGTTGAAAGGGAAAAGTGTTACACACTTTGAGGAAAAAAGAAGTTTAAAGGAAATGTATAGTCAGTCCAATATATAGGAAATCCAAAAGTACTCTCATAATATTCTGAGAAACATCAGGTGTTGCATAGAAAGAATTTTCAGGTACTAACAGAGAAAGAGACAGAGATGTGTGAATATACACAGTCCTCCCAACAAAAAACATGCTTCTTCTTATTACAAACAATGACTACTAACCACTTGAGTGATGTAATTAAATAAATTATATCATTATCAATGGCAACTAGATTATGAAATGTTACTAGAATATTATAAAGTCAAAGATCTTCATTTTGAAGTTATTCATTTGATATTTTAAAGTTATGCATTTGGTTTAAACTTAGGCAAATTAATCTGCAAGTATCCTGACAAGTATAAATTCTATCCACAAGATGAATGACATCTTGGCAAAAGACAGATTGATCTCTATGTAGCAGAAAGACTGGCAGTAACATCCAGGTAATAAATAGGCTCAGCTTGAAACTCAGGATTCAGTTCACCGTTTTACTTTGGACTATCGTCACCTAGGTTGGCAAATTTATGAAATCAATTCTTTTCTTCTAGGTAGCTTGGACATTAAGAGCATCATATTCGTAAAGAACAAGTTACCTTATAGTAAAGTTTAAGGACTTTGAATAAGAAAGAGAAAAATCAATTTATATAAATTGAAATTGTACACAATGCAAGCTATCTTTAGTATTGTTCAAATCTCTGTTCTTAGTTTTAAAGGTATAAAATGTTGAAATATTACTGATTCAATTATGAAAAAAACAATAGAATATTTGATAGCATATGACAATATCCTTCAGCCAATTAGGCATTACAGTATTTCTTCCCCAAATTATCAGGAACCCTTAGAAATTATATCCCACCATCTTATATATCTTGAAGAAAATACTGTTATTATATAAAAATGTTTGCTCTATTGATTTTCCAGTGTTTCCAGATACAAAAATTAGAAGTTTTTATCTCCCATTTGTTATAGATGAGTAAAAAAGAGATTGTATCATTGTCATCTATTAGTGGAATATGGGATTTTAACTCTAAGTTTACTGACCAGATCGTTATGTCTTCTTTGTAATAACAGTAGGCATTTTAATCACCTAAGTCTAAAATATGTGGCTTCAAAATCAAATGATTGCTCTTTCATTTTCTCTCCCATGCTCATTACTGCAGAAGGAGAAATTCCTAGGAACACCCTTTTGTGGTGCTTCAGTGGACACTCATCTAATTAATTAATTATATGTATCTGTACCGAAGGTGAATTTAATTCCTAACATATCCAAATGCTTATAGAAATATGCTATGTTATAATGGTGTTTTATTGTGTGTAAAGCATATTAAAAACCTAGTCTCAGGAGAATCATATCAAAAAATGATCTTTTCCTTTCTCTCTCATAGATATCTGCATCCATGAAATTAAAAAAAAAACAAAAAACAACTGAAAAGAGTGCCAACAGTTATTAGTTTTTGTTATTTCAAATGTTGCTGTCTGTCTCTTATTAACTACTTCCCATTGCATTTTTGTTGCTAGTGAATACTTAAATAACTGAATTCTCCACTTCCCTGTGTCAGTGTAGGCCTAAGGAAATGAATTCCATATACTTTGTTCTATAACTTACAATTCAAACAGCAACAACAAAACTCCACATCTATTTATGGAGAAGGATCTTACTATGAAATCTAGATTTTAGAGTCTAATAGAGTTTTTTTGTTTTTAATGGAAAGTCATACTGTAGGTGCTGATTTTTTCTGAGATATGCTTGAGTTTAATGGCTGAGGGAGGAGAGGAAGAGCAAAAATAAAAGAAAAATGAATGAAACATACTATGATTAGCAGAGATTGAAAAATAGAATAGCATAAAAACTACTGCTTGTTGCAGATATGGTATTTTAAACATAAGAGCTAATTTCTCTACATACTTAAGTTAGCATAAGTTTGCCAATACGAGACTCTGAAGGGCAAATGATAAACTTCCAATAAATACTTTTTCGTGTTACTTTGTGTCCATTTAGAAAAGGCATTTCTTTCCTCAAAAGCTTAATGCGGTATCTCTCAATAGCTGTATTATTCAGGCCAAGCAAAAATGTCTTCTAAATATTTGTCTTGTTTTTAGGAAATATTTGACCATATTTGTTATCTAAGATAGTGTCTTTTCTGTGTTGTTTTCTATCATGGCCTCAACGTGCTGATTTAGTATAAAAGTACTGAATGTGAATGCTGACTTAAAAATCACTACACACTTTCTTAACAATTCTCCTGGGAAGTGAAGCTTCTGAGTTGCTTTCTTTCGTATTCCCACGTCCTGAAAATATTCCCCAAGGACACAGATAACTGAAGCTTTCTGTCCATTTGTCTTTAACTTTGACCTTCTTCGGCACACATCTGTGTGTGTGCAGAAGCAAGATAGGGCCTCAAATCACAAGTATTTCTGATTGTGGCTCTTCAGTATACATTTGTCTCAGAGACAGGTCATTTATTCTATTTGCATATAAAAAAATAAGGTTTGTTGTCACAGTTGTTCCCTTACTTTTCTTAAGATATGCTAAAAAGCTAGAAAATTCATCATTTCCTTTAAAACTTTTCTAGCCAAGGAGAATTATTTTCCATTCTAGTGTCTGTGTCTGTGTTTGTACATGAGAGGGAAAAAAACAAAAAAAAAAAAGGAAAAAGAAAGAGAGGCCATTTTTAGAGTTTCTTTGTCCTATTCTTTAATCCAAAATATTGAAGAAATTAATCTGATGTACTGAAAAATAAATAATAAAAAGCATGCTTATACATACATACAAAAATGTATGTATTCTTATACATACATACCTACAGAAAAATACAACAGAAATATAATAGAATTTTATGCTACCAATATACATAGTATAACCCAAAACAAAAAGGGAGTAATAGGGAACATTTTGTGGCTATTATGTTCATATTTTTCTTAGTTCATTTTTAATTAATAAAAATGAAATGTATATGAACAAATTAAATATTTACATATAATAGAAATTGATAGTCAGACAAAAGTTACACATCATAAATATGTCATAAGTAAAAGTCAGTCCTCTGCATGAGATCTTTAAATTTTATTAAAGAAATGATTAAATACAAACATCTGTAACTCTTAACTAATCTTTATCAGAATATTTCCTCTTAAATGAATAGTAGATACTGATTTTTCACTTCTTGCTCACAGCCCATAATTCCAGCTTTGTCATCAATCTTTATGATTTATAAACATTTTATCTTGAATGGCAAATTTTGGTGACTTAATAAAATTTTATTAAAATTAATGGGATAGGATCTGATTTTCATGGAATTTTCCAAAATAACTGAACAGAAACAGTGCATTATGGAAGGCTATGGTTAATCCAGTAGACACATAATGCTATGTTGTGAAAATGGTCTTGGTTTACCCTTCATACACTAGAAACAAAGCCACATTTTGAATATCCTCATTAAAAAAAGCTTTAGGTTGATAAAAAGCAATTAAAGGCAAACTTCAAAACAGAGCATTAAGCAATGATTTAGGCTTATAGTTGACAACCAACCCTTTCAGAAAGAACTGCAGAAGCAATATCTTTCTTCAACAGCTTCAGATATTAGAGAACACAGTGCTTCATCAGAGTGATCCAAAGAAATTGCGATTTGGCTCAAAGGCCAACAAAGTTAATAATGAAGCCTGTCTTACCTTCTCTAGAACTTTATTACATTCTCTTATTCCTTAAGCTCTTTCTCTTAAACATATAAAATTGGAAATGGTGTACCTTAGTAGGAAGTCTGAAGTCATTATTGAAATAATTGACAGAATATAGTATTTTTCTGCAGTGTGGCTATTATGATACCAACATATCATGTAGACAGTAATGGGCATCTAATTCTGCCATTCCTAATCCCCATGCTGGGGAAGAAAATCTGCTTTTGAATCATTTAAAAAAAAAAAAAGCTGGACTTGACTATTTAGTTCTCTAATTTTGGAGTGGAAAGCTACCTTCAGTTATTTAAAATATCCATCTGAGCTCAAGTTCTCAATCTCATTCCATCCCACTTCATCTCTCATATGCTACTCAAGTCACGGTGGGGTGCCTTTTATGAGGCCACTCAGAGTAAGAAGAAAGAAACAGAGAGCAAGATAGAGATGTAGAGAATTTAAAGAAAACAAATAAGGCACACACACAAAAAAAAGAGAGGTAAGGGGGAAGGAAAAATCACTGGGTCAAGAATCATAAAATCGCATCACCTTTTAAAACGTTGCTAGTAAGTACTATCAGTCTTCCCTATTTGGGGAGGTTGCCTTTAGAGAGATGGAAAATCAATTACGAATTAATAAGTGTCCTTCTGTTTTCATAAGCTCTACTGAAACTAAAGAAAGGCTAATTAAAAATCTGACGGCCTCCCCATAATGACACCTTTTACGCATATGCAAGATGGTCTTTTTTTTTTTTTTCATCAGGAATGGTGTCAAAAGTGCTCTAATATACTACTACAAGGGGCTTAAGAATTTAAGATGTTCAAGGAAACCTTTCCACCCGGTACATCAGCGCCTTCCTGAAGGAGGCCTGTGTGGTCGGGAGAAGAGGCCTAACCCAAGACCCTTCTGTTTTTTCCTACGAGAAGGCCCGGGCACGCCTGCCACTGCTTCTCCTGGGGATGGAGGTGAAACTGGTCCGCAGACTTCTACTCTCTAGCTCTCTCTCCCTCTCTTAATTCCTCCTCCATATTTCAGGGGCATTTTGCAAATTGCCACCTGTTCCTGTTGCTTACCCTTTTAACGCCCTCACCGGGACAAAGTGAACTCATCCTGTAGCAACATTGTCAAGGCAGGGCAGCCCGCCGGCCAGACCAGGGCATTCGGGACTTTTTGGAGGTAGTTACAAAGCCTTTGTCAGGGCACTATGCTCCCTGGGCGTAGAATTCGTCCCTTCACCCCTGTCCTACCACACGGCAGGGCTAGGAGGATTTTACAGCATCAGGTCCTTCTCTGACTGTCCTCAGCCCGGATCCCGAGGCTCTGTCTTGCCAGGTGAGCGGTACCTGGGCGTGGGGCCCCGCCACAACTGGCACTCAGCCACGCCGGAGGCTCTAGCCTTTGGCACTCCCGGGCAAATAAACAGTGCCACCTGGTAGGGAGTGAAAAGTGGTGCTTTAAAATGCAAATAGAAACCCCTCCTACATTTGTTGTCGAATCACTTCTCCATGATTCCTAGGCAGGCGGTGGATTCTGCGTCTGGGAGAAGGGCCGGGGGAACGCTGCCTGCCTGGGCAAAAATAACCCCCAAAGCCACGAGCCAAGTGCTCGGCCGGAGCCCCTGCAGCCTGTGGATACCCTGCGGGCGGCTGGCGGTCCCCGGGGAGCCCCGCTGGGCCGGCTCCGCTCCGCCTCCGCGCGCCGGGCGGCTGGGGCAAGCCGGCGCCGACTTTGGGAGTTCCTGTCTCCCTTGTATGGAGGGCTGCTCCGGCCCGTCTCCGCCCGACTGCTCTGACGCCCAGCCCTCCCGCTGCCCACCCCCAGCCGCCTCCCTCCGACTTGCCCAGAGAAGCCAGACGGAGCCTTTCTCTCTCTCTCTGCCACAAGTCTCTCCGCCTGCCATTCCCCCATTCCTGCAGCCACCCCACCCCTCCCCAGTGCCGTCACCCCTTCTCCGCCCCCGCCTCCGCCCCCGCCTTCTCCACGGCAATCGCGGGAATAAATCAAGGAGGAAACCGAGAGGGAGCGAGAGCGCGAGCGCCGGCGGGCTTGCCCAGGTCTGTTTCCAAAGTCGCCCTTGATGGCGGCGGCGGCGAGGCAGCCGCGGCGCAGAGCAGCCGACGCGCGCTAGTGGGTCCGCCCGCCGCCGCCCCTTCCCCCGCGCCGGGCTTCGCCCCTGCGGTCCCCGGCGTGAGCCCGCGTCCGGGTCCCGGCCCTGGGCGCGCCGGCCCTCAGACGCCCGCGGTCTGGGCTGACCGTGCTCCTTCTCCTCCCGTGGTTTCTAGCACCGGTCCTTTCCCAGGCTGGGAAGGGAGGCGAGATTGATCTTCGATAGCGAAGATGGCTGCTGGCTGCCTGCTGGCCTTGACTCTGACACTTTTCCAATCTTTGCTGATCGGCCCCTCATCTGAGGAGCCGTTTCCTTCGGCCGTCACGTAAGTGCCCGGGCAGGGCGGGGAGTGCGGGCCGAGGGGTGCAGCGGAAGCCCGGCGTGGGCTCCATTCCCGAGTTGAGGGGCTTCTCTGCCCGTGGGGGTGGGCAGTGAGCCGGACTTGGTTCTGGAGAGGCCGAGCGGGAGGTGCGCGCTGCTCGCCGCCGGAATGCGCACCGAGCCCGCGTCTTGGGAGCCTCGGCGGGGCCGGGCTGTCCTGGGGAACGTCCGCCAACGACTCGCGGCGCCTCAGCCCATCTCTAAAAGGATTCCTTGGACTTAAAAGAGTTTAGGTGTACTGTGGGAAAAGTTTCCAGCCAGATACCCGCTCTCATCAAACCCAGTCCTATAAAAAGTTGTGTTTGGGTTGGGTATTTTGCACATAGGTAATTGCAGGCTGGCCAGGGTAGCGTGGACTTTTCCCGCACTTTCCCCGCACTTGGCCTCTGGGATGCTCACTAATTGCTGTGGTATCCAAACTCGTTTGGATCCCAAATTACTGGGCGCGCTCCACAGCCTTCCTGATGAGAGGAGTGCTCGCTTCACGCGGTAGAGGTGCTGTCCACCCCAGGGACTCGCAGGTACCGGGACCGTGCCACCCAACCTCCCTCACCCTCTATTTGAAACATCTAAGTGCCGTAGGACACGCGGTTCCTGTTCTTAGAATGAATAGAACCTATTCTTTGGGGGAGGGACTGAGTGTTTCCAGTCTCCTGCAATTTTCTCTTATTTTTACCATTTCTAAAATAGCTTAAAAAAACCTCGCTGCTGTTCTGGAAATAGAGTGTTTGAAGGTAGCTGTATAGTTACAGGGCAGGAAGGGAATGAAAAATAATAATTCTCTTTTAGGCTGGAAAAAAGACAAAGTCAGTGGCACGTATAAATATACACATATTTTTAAATGCGCGGAATAGCCTATCAGGCATTCTGGGAAAGATTTTTTTTTTTGGTTCTTGAAGCTACTTTAAAGCCTCTAAGACTAGGTAATCGGAAGTGGATGAGTCACTTTAATGAATTTTACATAACAAAAATAAAGCCCAAGGTAGCCTTCCCGGTATTTTTGCTATTGGGAATTATTTGCTGTCCTTTGTTGGCCAAGTGCTGAATACTGGAGTTTGTGGTGGATACTAACCGTGAATCTTTACCAGTTGAAATCCTGCAGCTATTATTTAAGGTTCAGCTTAAAGTATTTATTACATTAGGTGTCAGTGCAAGAATCTGAAGGATGCACGTTCTAACCCGGCTAAGGGGAATGTCTAATATTTTTGTCATTGATTTACAGTCATGTACATTTTAGATAATCTTCCATAAAAATGAGTGCAGATCCTTTTTGTTATGAAGCACGAGGCTAAATGCCATCTGTAGATCTTCCTGTAATTGGCAGGATGTTCCAAGCGGATATTTTGAAACATGAAAAGAGTAAGAATTACACCGAAGATGCTTCAAAATTATTCACTCTTATTAAGAAATTACACTTCTATATATTTGTTTCTTTAGTCTCTTTGTAGCTTGGCCTGTAAAGCTAGAACTCAAGTGAGTCGCTTGCATTTTGTGTCAAAGAAGTGGCGCTTTAAAGCAGTCAGTGTGTTCAGTTTACACATTTTTAAAGTGTTATTTTTAACTGACAATTTACCAATATTTCTCTCATTTGGAGGGAATGCTTCATCACACCATTGGGGAAAACTATGACTTTTTAAGGTACTACAAAATACAACCTTTTATTCCTGAACAGACCATGCTAAAATATTAATAAAAGAATCCTTGTTGTAAGAAGGACATCTGCAATAAATGTTTTCCTAAAATTAAAATAGCTCAATTTTCATGGTCAGAAATTCACTAAAGACAAGAAAGAAAATAAATAGTGGGCAAAAATAGGACTTAGGAAGCCACAGTTTCTTTTCTTTGAAAAGATTTGAAATTTATTTTTTAACAATAAAAATTTAAGATATTTTCAAATAATATGAAACACTAATTATTTTGTATAAAAGAGCTTAATAAAAGATTTTGTAGAGCTAAGTCAGTCTCTTTTAGGAAATATTGGCAATGTTTTTGTAAGGCTTATGCATCTTTATTTTTTTGAAAAGTTAGTAACCTGAGGAAAGGAGAAATGAGAGTTGACATTTGTACTTCATGTTGTATTTCTGAGTAAACTTTATGAAATTAAAAAAAATACAGCACTAATTTTATTAAGATGTGGTGCTGTTTACTTTTCTTGCAAGAAAAGAGTTGATGCAGAGAATTTATCAGGATAAATCTCAAATCTTTGGGAAAAATTCCAAGTTCATTAAAAACTCAGTACAAAGATTATAGTGTCACTAAAGGCAAATTATTGTGCTTCTATATATACATTTCTCTGGAAATCATTAGTAAATTCTTTTGGTTTTTTGATCATTTTATTTTTTCCAGAAAAAGTAATATAAGAAGTTTTTATCATCAGAAGAGGAAGAATATGCCATCAACACAGTATAAAATTCATTATGCACTCATGGGAGTGGGACCTGAATTAGAATTAGTAATACGAAGGTTTTTGTTTTTTAGAATGTTTACAATAATATTAAGGGGTTAAGTATTATTGTAATAAAACATAAATACCATTCTAAATATTTTCTTTAATTTTCTCTGGTTTAACATACATTCTCATGTAGCATATTCTGAATTAAAATAGTAGTTAAACTGTTCTAAGAGATAACACTAAAAAAACTGGGTTTTTTTTTTCGAAGGAAGGAATTTTGATACAATTCTTCTGCTAGGTTAGGTTTTTCTTTTGGCAGTGATTGTTTCAATAAAGTGTGAAACGTAAATATGCCATCTGGTAGCAGCCACCTAGTGCATATTGGTTTGTATATGAGTGGAAAGTACATCATTTTCATGTTATAGTATGCACATGTTATATTGATAGTTTAAAATGTAGTTTTCTAAAGGGAATTCTCCCTTGCTTTAGAAATAATTTTTTGGCACATATGTGACAACACTTCTATTTTAAATCTCAGGATAATAAGTATGGTAGCCAGTATTGTAATGTTAATTTAAATCGGTCGCTCTTAATTTTAGAATCTATTTACAAATCCAGTTTTTAAAAAAAGCACATAGTTATAACTACTATTCATGTTAAACTTTTATCTCAGTCGTATCAAAATGCCAATCAGTCCAGAATAATTGGCTGTGAGCCCTTTGGTATATGGGAATTTTAATATGTTTAAACTATATAATGGGATAAATATATTAGTAAGAATTACTGGTATCTGTAGGAAATAAGCATAAAATCTCATAAAAGAATAGTACTTTGGGGTTTGACTGCTTAGGATATAAATATTTTTCTATTATTAGACAAATTTACATGTAAAGTCTACAGAAAATAAATTCTGTGTCATAACTTTGGAATGGATATCTTTTTCATATGTTAGAAGTGATATAATTATTCTCATTCACATACAACATAGAGAAGGAAATGTGCCTTATGATAAAATATGAGATGCAGTATTAAATGTGAAATAATACCTAAAAACAATGAACATTAATAAATCCTTTTCTCAGATCTTTGATTAGTTTTCATCAGCTTAACCAGATGACAACATTTATTGTTCCACAGGTGTACATTTAAAATATGCAACAGTAGATATATTCTTCCAGACAAGTAATAACATGATATTAAATTTAGTAATGTTTATACATGGTTATATGGGTAGCTGTTTGGATAGGCATTTGAATGAGCATTAGGCAGACTGAAATGGATACAGTCTAAAAAAACATTTTTGGGAAGGTACAAGAATCTAAGCTTATTATGGTTTATAAAAGGAAATAAAATGTGCCTTTTTTATTTTCCTATGGCTTTCACCAATTTAATTTTAATTTAATAAATACATATAAAATCAGATTCTATCGCAAGTTGTTCATTTTGAAAATAGGTAAAAACTTTACCACTCTCTTTCTTCAAAGAGACCTTGCTTTGTAGACGCCTTTCCAATACTTCTCCAACATTGATAAAAATAACATAAAATCCTCTTCCTTCTAGGGTTTACACATGGTGATGTTTTGCAGAAACATAAATAACACGTGGAAATTATGTATTCAAATTGACTGATTACATTTAGAAGTATATAGTCATAAGAAATGACAATGCATTTAGGAATTTAAAAAATAATACCAAAACACATGCCCATAACAAACTGTATTATTTAAATTAATGTGTTCTCTGGAGTATTTCTATATTCAACACATGCACAGAAATTTCTGTTCTTATTTTTCAATACAGATGCAAATATTCAAGAAAGTAATCTGTTCTTCTGAATTCACATCTTGTACCTAATATGTGTCGTCAAACTACTTATAACCTAGAAAGTAGGGATTTAAATGGTTAAAGTGAAATATTTTAGGCATATTGTCCAGTTTGTTGATTTCTTTCAGTGTCTTCCATGTGTGGACATAATCAACTCTGATATGAGCATACTTAGATAGAAGTTTGGAAAAAAAAAATCAGAATTTGTTTCAGTATTTCTGAAGAGTAACATTTTATTGTTATTAAAGTGACAGCCTTCCATCATTTGTAATAAAAGAGATGTCTATCCAAGTACTTCAAAAAGCATGTAAGCTGCTTACCATGGGGAATGACCTCTGTTCTGTTACATTTATTGCACACTTACCTAAGGCATATGGTATGTATCAGGCACTGTGTCACACTGTGTGAGCGAGTCTTTCTTTTCCTGGACTATTTATGCATAGTACCACAACTGTTCCCTAAGCTTTCATATGGTTGCTTTCCAATAAACTTGGAACTGCACCGAGATAGTCAACCATGTAGCTTACACATGGTTCATGTTTTCTTCTGTGTGCACAAAACCTGGAAATTATTGTGTCACATTGTTTACAGAGTTTAAGGAAAAATAGTGATTGACTTCAGTGTTAATTGAGATGAAATTGGTAGCAGTTTGTGAAAAATATTGTACCTACCACCTTTTCCTTGAGGGTCCAAAATATGTTAACATTGCATCATTATATAATTTGTCTAGTTTATCTTACTGTAGTATTCTATTTAATAGATAATATTTTATGTGTCTATGTCTTTCTCTATGTATATATATGTGTACACACACGTATTTATTTTTAAACTTCTTCAGGTGTTTTGCTAGGGTAGAAGAACCTGAGTAAGGTAAGGTTGTTAACAAAGGTGCATGCTGAAAGCTCTCTGCCAATCCACAACTGTTTATGGGGAGTAAATCTCATTCAGAATATTTTTATAACACCAGCATTTAAGAATAATTTTTTTAAGAGAATCAGATGAGCTATTGAAACTGTTCAGGTCCTGTTGGACAAGTTATTAACATAATTGATGAGTAACAACAGAAACGTGGTTCTAAAGATAGGCTTGCAGTCTGTTAAGCAAAACAAATATGAGGAAGGGACTATTGTACTTGAAGTGTTGGGCTCTTATTAAAAGGTCTTTGCATACTAAGCAATTTTATTTCTGCCATTTAATTATGGGATACTTTGAAATTTTTAAGAATTAAACATTTGACGCACCGTGTTTTAGGATTCAGGGATAGAACTTGCACAGGTTTTAAAATTTTGTTTGTAAAACCTGAACTTTTAGGTTTTTCTTATAGGCTTTATCTTATTTGTGGTAGTTCAATTCCACTGCTCCTTTAAAATTTGCCATTTATATAGATTCTAACAAGATTATAAACAAGGAAAAGATTGACATTGTGGCCTCAACAAACTGGCACACTTTTATAGTTAATTTCAATAATACAGAATCAGGCTGTTATATATGAAGCAATATTTAAAGTTCTCTTTGAATATGAATGTGGGATATTTCTGGCTAAATGTTATTTTAACATTTGCTTCTGCTGGTTTTTTCTTTTTTTTTAACCATATGCTTCTGCTGGATTAAAAAAATTCAGATACATTTTAAATTCTATATCATAAATGGAAGAACAACTTAAACTAGAAATGATGGCAGTGGAAAATAATGGTGTTGCCCATTTAAAATGATTCAGATTTGGGGATAATCCTACTGTTTATCTGAAGTTCTTGAGTAATTAAAAATTTATTACAGTAGTCTCCTGGCAAATTTTGAAAAATAATTCCTGAATTCTTTTATTCAAATAATTAATTACTAATTCTTCTCTTTCTCTTTCTTACACACACACACACACACACACACACACACACACACACACAGACACAGACACAATTACTATTCATCATAGTTTATTATTATTTGTACATAATATCATGTCAAATGGAGAAAAAGTTTTGGTTTGTTTTCCATCAGGTTACCTGTGACCAGACCTCAATTTTGGGTCCTGTGCACTTGAATCTTCACTCACTGTGTCGGGGATCTGTTACTACTAGATTTTTCTCTCTATAGGGAAATTGTTGAGGGATTTTGATGCATAGATAAACCTGTAATACATTATCAACACTTTCACCAAAATTGTTAAATGGCCTAGACTGCTGTTCCTTTGACATTTGCCCACATACTGTGGGGATAATTGGGGAAAGAGTGAAGCGAGCTGTTGAGGTTGTCCTCTGTCAGGCTATATAAAGGGATGGTTAGACATTAATGATGTTTCATTTTGAGGATCAGAGGAGGAATGGCTCAGTAAAATAAATGAGCTTATGCACACTGGGAAAATCTGTTTTAAAAAAATAATCAAGAGGTGTTGTGGTGGTGGGACTTCCCTGGTGGCGCAGTGGTTAAGAATCCACCTGGCAGTGCAGGGGACACGGGTTTGAGCCCTGGTCGGGGAAGATCCCACATGCTGCGGAGCAACTAAGCCCGTGCACCACAGCTACTGAGCCTGCGCTCTAGAGCCCAAGTGCCACAGCTACTGAAGCCCGCACGCCTAGAGCTCGTGCTCTGCAACAAGAGAAGCCACCGCAATGACGAGCCTGCACACCGCAACAAAGACCCCACGTAGCCAAAAATAAACAAATAAATTTATTAAAAAAAAAAAAGAGGCGTTATGGTGGAGATGCTGTGAGGAATGATGCGTGTGTAAGTGGAGCAGAGGAGCCCTCAGATTTGCGAGGTGCAAAGTTACATTAAAGATGCTAAAGGTTGGCAGTTAGTTATTTTATTTTGTTTTGCTTTACTTTATTTTCTTCTTTTTTCCCATTTTCCATGTGAGCTCGGTCATCCTGGAAATATTGTTTACTGCACATTGTTTTTAGAGACCTAAATATTCATATATGGAAATTCACCTTAGAAACCAAAGACAGTAAAATGGTCTAGAGCTCAAAAAATAGAAACAAGCGTTCTTATTTTTTATATAACTCTGGGAAAATGGTTCATTGGATAAGAAATATTAGTACCTGGTAAAATGGTTCATTAGATAAGAAATATTAGTATAACACTTTATTAAAACCTTAAATGCTAATAATCAAGAAAGAAATTCCATTAGTAAATTCCATCCCTTAGATTATAAGAAATGAAATAGCTTGCAGGTTCTAGGCTTCTAGGTAGTACACTGAAGACTATTTAGACCTCTAAGTACATAGTACGTCTTACTTTTTAAAAATAGTTTTGATTTATGCTCTTTTAATGTCTCCCGTTTCAAAGATTTTTAGCATCAAATGTAATTTAATTCAATGATTAATGCAATTACTATTATTCAGAGCAAATTATGTAGTGCACTGAACTACATGCTGAGAATCCACATTGAGGAAGAGAGTCCCCAAGGAAGACATTCCCAACTCCAGGCTGATTGTGAAGCAGTGGAATCTGACAAAGCGTGATCAAGAAAAAGCACATAACGTGGTGAAGAAATACGCCCGGGCTGTTTCATGTCAGGCATAGGACTCCTGGGTGGGAAGAGATGTTGATGGGACCGAATCGTGAGTCTGAGTCTAGGTGATACAATTTTTGCATCAGAACTCTCTTCCTACGTGACCCAAAGGGGAGTCGGGCATTGTTCACAGCACACAGACATTTGTGGTAGCCCAGCTCTGGGTACTCAAATTTGGCTTTCATCCTAAGACTTTTATTTAATTAAAAATAAAATTAATAGGTTTTGAATCATAGTATGTAGAAAATGGATTAAAGAGACAATATTCTAAGCAGGGACAATGGGAGCAGTTAGTAGACTCTTGCAGCATCCCAGAGTGAGAGATGCCCATTGTCTAAAGAGAATAGTGGCAGTGGGAAAGCAAAGCAGGGATGAAACATATTGTAGAGGTAAATATTCAGGTGCTATTGGTTATGGGATTGGGGGAATCAGGAAGAGAGAAGTGTTGGAGATGGCTCCAGGCTCTTTAACAGGTAGATCATGTTATACTGAACTTCCTAGACTAGACACAGAGGAGTAATAGCAAGTTGGTGGTGGGGTGAAAGTAACATGCTCGCTGTTGGACATTTTGAGTTTGTGGTGTCTCTATAGATGACTATTGGGCCATTGGAAATATGTATCTGAAGCAGATTTGGAGGCGAATTGAGTAACTTTGAAGCCAGAAAATGGGTCCATTCATTCATTTAGCGAATATCTATTTGGTATCTATTATGATAGGCGCTGTGAGTTTCAAAAGAAGAGTCTTGATCCTTCATATTGCAGAGAGATTTGGATAAGATGAGCCCTTTAAGGAGATCACCAGGTCGTTGCTGATGTGACAGCAGTTTCAGTAGAATGTTTTGGATGCAAGCATGGTTTCCTTGCCTTGAAGAGTTGGTAGCAGGTGAGAATATGAAGGCAGCAAGTGCAGATTGTTCTTTAAAGGAACTTGACAATGTGAGGAAAGGGAGAGAGTAACAAGTTCAGAGGAAGATAGTGTAAGGGATTTGGTGTTCTTTTGTTTTGCTTAGAGAATAGGAGTTATAATAGGCCATTTGGGATCGCAGGTAGTAGAAAACCATAGGACTGTCTTGAACCAAAAAGTGAAATATTTTTCAGTGATAGTTGGAGCTGGATGGTCGGTCATGGGAGTCAAGGTGAAGGATGTGCCAACACTTACAGAAAGGGGTGGAGCTTTTATTAGGATCCTCTCTTGCTCTAGCCTCTGGTTTTCTTTGTTTGACTCCTTATTCTTCTCTGTCCTCGCAAATGGACTTTATCTGCTTCCTGACCCTCATGTTGTTGAATGCCTGTGAGGGTTTACATTTTCCCTGTTGAAGCTTTCAAACAGTTTGAGACCAGAATCCTAGTCCAAAACACAGCCTCCTAAAGAAAGATATGTTGGTAATTTGAATATGGACCAGATGACCATTTGTAGCTCATTCATTTGAGACCAGGAGTTGGGATTTGGAAAAAGGATTTTGGTTGCCTAAGCTTGGGTCACTTCTCATACCCTGGTCCAATCTCATTAAGAGGTATTGCACTGCAACAGGCCAGTTGCTAGTACCATGGATAGAGGAAGAAGCAATTCTTAGAAAAAGGTTCCTGGGGGGCAGGGGAGGTTGTAGAGGCAACTAAATAACTGTTAACAGAGGGGAGATTTGAGCATATCAGAGAGAGAAGCCCAAATGGCAGAGAGATGAAAGGGATGAAAGAGGCCATGATTGATGGGTGAACCGAGGCAGCTGAGGAAGGGATCAAGACGAAAAACAGTGTCTTACAAAGTAACTTTTGAAATATGAAACAGCCTTGAGCATTAAAGCAGATGGTTGGAATATAGGATAGATACACTTTTAATTTACTGGGAGATGTTTTTGGAGGAATGTTCCAAGTTATATATTCCATGCTCAAGAAGGAATGGCATGATTCAGAAATGTAATAAATGCACATTAGTAATGTTCACATTTTGAGATGTACAGACCAGAGTTTTTCTTTATTTGGTAGGAAGTAACAAGACTCTAGTACATCACTGTATTTCCTTTGGACACAGCAACGTTTGGTTCTCTTTTGTCTTTATTTCTCTTTTCTTTCCTTTTTTTAAATAGAGATTGTCATCTTGAAGACCCATGTAGTTTTGCAAAATGTCATTAGATTTAATAAGTGTATGTGCTGATGATAGAAAGATGTTACAGGAGTATCAAGCAAAAGAAAACAAAAAAAGAACAAATAGTTCTTGATTTTGGCAATTTAGCCTGAATCACTTATTAATTTTTTGGCAGATAGGGGTGACTTGTGGCCCTACTTTGTCCGTGCTTCTCCCCGCCGCCCCCCACCTGCCCAAACCCCATGTCCGTTCTTTAGCAGAGGGCAGAAATTTGAATTGAAACAGATCCTTGTAAAAAAACCCAAACAGTATAATGAATTTGATAAGACAACAAACCACTGACAAATATTCCTGCAAAGCATGTCCCTGGTCAACCCTTACAGAGGCATCTCAGGTCTCCTGAAGGTCTGAAAATCACTGGCAGCTGCCATCACAGCAGTTCCCTGAGTTTCCAAGATGACTGAATGAACAGTTAGGATTGCAAATGCCAGCGGATCTAAGAATCAGTCTTGATCTCATTGGTCCCAGTACAGTGTGGAAAAACCACCCTTGTGGTCTGTAACAAGAGTTGAGGAGAGTTAGGGTGGATATTTATTTCCATTTTGTGACTGCTCTTTTTTCTCTTCCATAGCTTCCACAGTTTGCTTGAGCTAATTTTGATGTCTCTACCCACAGAAAGTCTGGACGCTAATAATTACAGCTATCTTTCAATTATTGTTACATTGCTTTCTAACATATTTGAGCTCCTGAATGTGAGGCACTGTGAATTACTCGCATGTTTTTTAATCCATCCAACCTTTAAGTCAGTCCCTTAAGATAAGTATTATCCCTGTTTTATAGATGAGGAAGGTAAAGTTTTGAGTATGAAGGACTTTTCTGAGTTTTTTTAAGGAAAAAATTTGACCCCAAGCAGCTTGATTCTAGACTCCTACACTTAGCTGCTGTACTTTGCTGCCCTTACATGGCAGGAGCCTGGATTTCTTTGCACCCATTATCTTACCTGCTCCAGTTGTGGCTGGCTGCATATTCTAGCAACGCGGCCAAGAGGGTAAAGGAGTCAGTGTAAAGTAGAGCAGACTTAACACTAAGTCCAACTTCTCCATCTGCAGAACAAGGGTAATATTGACCTAATCCTGAATCACAGTATTATATCATGGGGATCAAGTGAGCGGATGCATGGGGAATCTTGAAGGACTGTTTAATGGCCAGGCTTTATTATTTGTACCACGTGTGATTTTTCTGTCTTCAAGGGATCATGAATTGATGACTAAGGGTTAGTGAGCTAGATTACTGTGCAAACATATCATTTGGTCTGTTGTTTTCTTTCAGAAAAAGCTGAAATGAATGGGAAAAGGGATGCTTATTAGCAGGCCTTAAAAATGTTTCTTCTTAAAAAGTTGTGTAGCCTTTAATCATAAAGAGGAAATGAAAAGAGATGCAGTGGACTAGAGTGAGTGAAGTGTTCTGTCTCTAGGTTCAGGACGCAACCTATATCTTAAAAGGGACCACGAAGAAAACAGGACCACAAAGGATTTGATGTGCTTCGTCTTGACATTTCAGCCAGCACCTGTTGTATGAGGTCTGTGCCACAGGAGATTGAGTCTATTTTTAAAAGTCACAACTTTGCCACTGATAACCTCTCATTGTCAAAGATGGAAGTTTTCAGCTTCAAGACAGAATATTTGAAAGTGAATAAAGCAAGCTATCCACGATGTTTATAGAAATGATTTCAGACAACCCTGCAAATTGAGCGAGCACAGAATAGGAAAATTGAGACCAGTTGCATTTTTAGTAACGAACACAGAAGTCAGAAAAAAAACTGCCAAGAGCATACTGAAAAAGGCCAATTTTCATTTGACTCATCCAATTGATGATTAGTTACACTCATTGAACCCCACTCCTTCACTTTATAATATAAATGGAGTTTAGCCTTTCACAAACACTGTTCTCTTATTGGTAGAAATAAAACGGTTAAATGAAATTTTTGCTGCACATTTTTAATTGATTCATGGAGGGAAGAGATGTTTTAGATGAAACTTTACATTAATACCAATGATTAATGAGTACAACTTGATGATAACCATTGAAGCAGCAAGTTTTCAAGTGCCAGGAACCTGCCTTTTTATGGCAGTCATTTTGACATTTGTCACAGAAAGGAATGTAAAATTCTTATGACGTCTGTCACTTTAAAAATACCAACCTTTCTTTGCCATAACATTTCATTAGAATTGACTTAAACTTGCATCTGTGAAAATGTTAGGAGAGACAAACAAATGGGCCATGTGAAGCCTCAGGAGGATGGGCACAATGGGGTGTGTGCAGATTGCTCTAAATTAAACATGTAGAATGCTTGGTTGTCTCGCAAAACACCTGATTTTCCTGTCGATATAAATGTAGAAAACCGAATTAATTTTCATGAGGTGAAATTTTATTGTGCATGTGTAGCTCAGTTCCCAGGGGGTTTGATACATGGTATTAAGGTCGGCTGGTGAGTAATTGTTTAAAATTTATATTAATACTCGATGGTGATAAATAAACGTAGGGGAATGGCAACTCATCACAGTGCAAACCGTGCCTGATAATTAGATGAGGTCATTCATCTCCTTAAATTATCAGAGGTGACACAACCTGTCTGTGTGGTGTCTAAAAGCCAGCTGAGTCCCTGGGTGTAAATGACCGTGACAGAGGGGCAGTTTGAGGGTTGCAAGCTTTGGATTTGGTCCTACCCCTTCTGTTGTTTTCCGTAAGTGAAGTAGATTTGCCCCTGAGAGTCTGCTTTTATAATATACACAGGGATCTAAAACCTGAGTTTAATAGGCTGCTCAGTATTTGTTTTTCAATTTTATTTTTATGTTTCTGTACCCCTGCCTTAATTACAAGCAAACACATTATATATATATATATATATATATATATATATAACTATAACTACAACTAAATATATGTGTGTGTATGTATGTATATACACATATACACAGACACGTAATGTATGAATATTAGATGTTGGTTCCATGCTGAGTATCAGTGAAGCTGCGTTCCTGTAGGTGACTATCGAGTACTTCTAAATTCTCAAAAGGGACTGTTTATGGTGTGGTTGCAGCCTTTCCAAGTTTTGTCATCTGAACCACAGAACACAGATAATGGTTTGAGTGACGATTTTTTCAGTTCTCTGAAAAACGGTTCATGGCTAGTACCATTCTAGAGGCATAGAGGTGAACTTAATAACGGATGGTTTTGAACATTAGGGCTTAATTCCCTCTTGGAGTTTGCCTGGTTGGTTAATAATGTGGGTTCAAAGCTCAGTTCTACCATTTATTAACTGGGTAACTTGAACAAGTTAACTCTTTCATTGCTAAAACTTCATCAGGTTGTTGTGAGAATTAAGAATGTTAATTCATATGAAGCACGGCACATAGCAAGTACTGGATAAATATAATTTGATTAGAAGCAGGAGAGTTTGGTGGAGTCAGGTGACTTGAGTTCGGTTTGCCTCCACCACTAACTAGGTGTGGGACCTACCTAGGTAACATCTTGTGAGGAACAGTTCCTGGCTTTAGCACCTTCTATAATTGCTCACCGCTCAACTGTTTCCTAACAACTAGGTCTTAGTTGTCACGTGTCTGTTGAGCATAAACGAGATGGTTCTTGGTACCCGAGTACTCCACTGCCTTTGAGGATGCCTCTGAAAAGGTCCCACCCCCAGCCCTCACATTTTAGTCTTCTCTCTCGCAATCTTTCTGAAAGCAAAAGTGCTAAAGTTTGATGTTTTCCTACCTTTTTAATACTCTGTGCTCTCCCCAATTGTACTCAAGCATGGTATGGTACCAGACTCCTTTCTTTGTCTGTTTGAAGGGCCCGTTAAGAAATATATAAGGAAGTCAGTGACCTTGCATTCTTGTGTGCAGAGAAATAATGTTAGTGGCCTGTTGTCATGTGAGATCTTGATTCTGTGAAATAGGCCCTAGATGTTCTCATCTGACAGTATGTTTCTAGTACTTGTTGCAAACTGTCTGAAAATGGTAACTTTTAAATATCAGCAATAATAGTGATACTTGTGTAACATAGAATGGTGCTTTCTTTTTCTTTTAAGATGAGCAAAAAACACATAATCCTGTCTTACACAAGGAATAAATGAATATTATGAAGTGTTTTTAGAAGAGTATAAATCAATTATATTGTACCGTTTAAAATACTTTTTCAAGGAGAATTAATATTAGGGCTCATTATGCATCTTTTTTAAAAATTTATTTATTTTATTTATTTATTGTTGGCTGCATTGGGTCTTTTTTGCTGTGTGTGGGCTTTCTCTAGTTGCGGCAGGCGGGTGCTACTCTTCATTGTGGTGCTCTGGCTTCTCGTTGCGGTGGCTTCTCTTGTTGCGGAGCTCAGGCTCTAGGTGCACGGGCTTCAGTAGTTGTGGCACACAGGCTCAGTAGTTGTGGCTCATGGACTCTAGAGCGCAGGCTCAGTAGCTGTGGTGCACGGGCTTAGTTGCTCCACAGCATGTGGGATCTTCCCGGACCAGGGCTTGAACCCGTGACCCCTGCATTGGCAGGCAGATTCTTAACCACTGCGCCACCAGGGAAGCCCTCATTATGCATCTTAAAGTTTGGAAGAGGTGTGTGTGCAGAATCACATTAAGTATGGCCTTTGCTTCTGCCCAGTTAATTAGCTTTCCTCCTAGTAAGGTAATTCCTAAATGAGAGAAGTTAGAGAAACAGCTAAATCCTTAAGATTTATGCAAAAAAGATGTGGATCTGACTAAACGAAAGAGATTGAAGACTGACCGTGATCACTGGTTTAAAGTACAGTGAATGAAACAAATCAGACAGAATCTTCATAAGTGCATCTTTTATGAAGACTGAGAGAGAAAATGAATTTAGAATTCAGTAATCTAGACTCACTTATTTATTTTAGTTTGGTGTTTTCTACACTGTGTAATGTATTGCCACAAACTCAGTTGTTACAAACAATGGACATTTCTTTTCTCACAGTTTCCACAGTCTGATCCACATCTTTTTTGCATAAATCTTAAGGAGTTAGCTGTTTCCGCAGAGTCCAGCCAGGGCTTCACTGGTTCCTTTCCTCAAAGTCTCATAAGGTTGCAGTGAGGTGTTGACTGGCCTGTGTTCCTCTCCAGGGCTACTTTTCTGCTCCTCTTTCAAGCTTTGGTGGTTGTGGACACTTACTTGTGGTTGTAGGACTACCTCCCCTTTCCTGTTTGTTCTCAGCTCCTAAAGGCCCCTCACTCCCTTCCCACATAGCCCTCTCAAAGGTCTTCTCACAACATGGCAGTTTACTCTTTCAAGGCCAGCGGGAAGATCTCTCTTTTCAGAAAGGGGGCCCAGTTCCTCTTTTAAGGACCTTCAATTAGTTAAGTTAGACCATCTGTGATAATCTTTCTTTTGATTAACTCAGAATCAAGTGATTTGGGATCTTACTTACATCTACAGAATCCCTTCACCTTAGTCGTATAACAGAACAGTCATGGGAGTGACAACTCTTCCTAACCCCAGGTCCCACCCCCCCTCCAGTGGAGTAGATGATGCATGGGAGCCATCTTAGAATTCTTCCTCCCTTGGGTTTTATTATTAGACAACCATCCTAAAGACACCAAAAACTAGAAAATGGGAATACTCCTTTTGACTTTAGATGTTCACAAACTTTGGAGATTCTTGGAAGCAGTCAGATGACTATCTTCCTTTTTGCCTCAGGCAAAGCGTGATTTGCCACATTGGTGCCAATCCATCCCGTCAGGAGTCAGGAAAGTAAATCCCAAAAGTTCATTAACTACTCATTACTAGTGTTGTCATAATTAGTTAGCTGAACGTTCCCCCCTCTACAAAGAAAAGAATTCTCTGTGGTATGGTTTAAGCCAGTTTACACAATTGTTGTTAATAAATATATAGAAAAATTGTCCGACAGTTCTTTTGAAATGTAAAGGATTAAGTTAACTCTAAGTTAAGGTGTATACTTCGTGAAATCTTGGGTCTCTCCTTAAATTGTGTACATTTCCCTGCCTGTATAAACTAGTGATTCTGTAAAATCCTAACCAGCATCTGTTTTTGCTTATATGTATCTTTCTGGACTGGTCATGTTCTCTAGCTAATGCCCCAGTTATAAAGTATTAATGCAGGAATGTTCATATGTAACTGAAAGCATCCATATGTGATTTCTCCTCTTCACTGACTGGATTTTGGTGAATAGTTATGATATGACTTCAGCTTTTCAAAGCAGATGCTTTGAAAGATGCTTCTTCACGATACCTAAGTACTGGGTACTCAGTAAGTTTACCTAAAAAAGGCCCCTCTTTTCTTGCATACAGGTGCTCCCTTGCTCTGCACTATGCGTGGGTACCTAGTCATTTCATTTTGGAAGTACAGCTGATGGTCTGATTTGTTCAGGATTTATTTGTTA
This sequence comes from Delphinus delphis, assembly GCF_949987515.2. Lineage (NCBI taxonomy): Eukaryota > Metazoa > Chordata > Mammalia > Artiodactyla > Delphinidae > Delphinus > Delphinus delphis. Next base: position 26,734,109 of record NC_082691.1, on the reverse strand, counting down.
TACCTCTAGCACTAATTAATTTGCTAACACCAGGGGATTCTGGCCAGAGTAATTGTCTATCTAATTCAGTGCTTTTCACACTAACTGTCCTAAAGGAACAGAGTTTACTTTTTGTAAATTTCACATTCATTGCAAATGTATATTTTTGTAGAATACTACAATGAAAATCAGTTAGTAGAAAAATGAAATTAAAAAAGATATGAACCTTTGTTTTTAAATAATTAGATTCAATAGTCATAACATTACTTCTTCAAACTGTTAGAATGTGTCTAAACACCCTCCATTTCTGTGCTTTCCTTGAGCTAGATTTGCAGAGCATAATCTGAGTATCTCTAGTTTAATTGATTTGGCTGTTTAAGGTAACTAAATGACTGTTTTCAGTTTAAAGTGGCATGTAAAAAAACCTAAAATTGAAGATTTTCACATTGAATGATTTTTTTAAATGATGTGTCCCACTTTAACGCTTGCCTTTTATTTTGGCTATTAGATAGCTATGACTTTTTTCATCAAAGTAATCATAATAATTTGGCTCGAAAGGAGCTGCCGATTTCACATCATTAAATGCTGTAGTTCCTTACTGGAATTTTATGTTCTTCACAAGCAGATTTATTTGACTTTTAATGTACTCTCTTTAGAACATTTACTATTTGCAATGGGTCCAAGCATTTGCTGTCAGCAAAGGAAATATTTTGGTACTGTAATAAAGTTAAGGGCTGCATACCCTTTTTAGGACCAGTTCAGTAAATCAGGACTCATGTGAAGGTAGCTATTATTCCCTTTTGATGGATTATGGGATTCCTTGGATGTATTCAAGAAACAGATGGATACAAAATTTTTACTCCACAAAAATTTTATGTCCCAGTATCAAGATGAAAACACCATAAAACATCCCTGGGGCAGGTTGAGGTTTTTGTTTTTGTTTTTTTCCCCCACTTCGTTTTTTAAAAAATTATCTGTATAAGACGTACTTGGTCTACGAGGCTGAGGCTTTGTAAAAATCTCCACCTATATCTCAGATCTCAGAGTGTCTGCCAAAGTATAGAAGTATAAACTCTCTCACTGAATTGAAACACATCCAGAATCAAACATAACGATTCTTGCAAAAGGCAATTAAAAGATTTTTTCAAAGAACGGAATGTGCCATTTACCTTCCGTTCAAATGTTCACTTAGTAAGTAGTGTGAATTGCAGAACTTTTTCATTTTGTAGAGTCCACTTTCTCCTTCAGCATTTGTGCACTTTGAAGTTGAAATGTATTAAAAAAAACTTGACTTTTTTGGACGAAGAATATTTTTATTTCCTGTTGGTTCGACGAGAGATTTTTCTGACCGTCTGTTGCCAAAGATGTTCTTAAGTTGCATGTAGGATTTTACCTAACAAAACTGAGGCATATTAAATTATATCAATAGACTGGTACAACAAGATTATCTGCTCTTTATTTTATGCTTTTCCCATGCAGTACTTCTGAGTAATATCTGTGTATATACACTTATTCCTGAACGATTGTCTCATGGATTTTTATAGAGTTTTTCCAGACTGTTGAGATAAACTAGTTTCCTAAAAAATCAGAATTATATGTTTTAAGAATCTCTTGAAGGGTTCTAACTCTGTTCTTTAGCGGGTCACTTAAAACAAACCAAATTAAATTAGATCTTTTTATAAAGATGCTGCATCTCCCAGCTAATAGGATGTCAGGTCAAGAACAATACCCATATTAACAGTGCTAGACACACTCTTGCTAAACTTCTCAGAACAGCTATCCCTTTTAAGTGACTTTCAGGATAAGCGCACAAAAAAATACCTTGTTGACAAATTTTCTTCTAACTTCATGGATTGTACATAGTAAAAATTATAGCTGTTTCTGTGTTGTTTGAAGAAAGATTTCTTTAAGAAAGAGAATGTTCAGTTTAGCACATTACAAAGGCCATGATTCTAAGAAATCAGCTGAAATCTTACCAATGGAAATTATCCAACACCCTGGTACCCATTATAGTTAATTATTGCAATAAAATATTATTACATTTTATGTGCATATCATTTAAAATATCTTGGCAAGATGACCCTCATACATGAATATTTTAATGTAATTTAATATATTTGCAATTTGGCCAAAATTAGGGTGAGAATTTAGAGCCAGATGTCATTGTCTTATAAATGTCACATCTGAAAATAAAGTATTATCTTTTTTGTGAACAACTTTGGTTAGGGGTTAGTTAGGCCTGTTTCTTAGAGCTACAAGGAAAAAGAGGAAGGGAAAATAAGGTTAAAGACTGTATGAAGTAAAATAGAAGGTTAAAGACTGTATGAAGTAAAAGAGATAACTAATGAGAGCCTACTGTTGAGCACAGGGAACCCTGCTCAGTGATCTGTGGTGACCTAAATGGGAAGGAAATCTAGAAAAGAGTGGATATATGTATACGTATAACTGATTCACTTTACACAGCAGAAACTAACACAGCATTGTAAAGCAACTATACTCCAATAAAAATTAATTAAAAAGATCTCAGAGAGGGAAAAAAAAGACTATATGAAAAAGGCAACCAAAACCTTGCTGCTTCGTGGAATTTTTTTTTTTTTAATCTGTGAGGTTATTCTATTGACCTTAGGTGGTCTGGAAATGCAAGTCTCTGCATGGTTCTTCCTCTTCCCTGAGCATCCCCAGTTTTTAATTAGATTGCAAATTAAGGCACACCCATGCATACAAGATCTGATTACATCTGAGCCAGCCCTATCTCCAGGCGAGCATCCTAGAATTGACATGGCATCATATTTAGTGGTATTAGAGGCAGTCACCAGCTGTGGCTTTGTGTGCATCTCCCTCTCTTTCCCTATCCCTCTACCACTGTATTTACTCCCTTCCTGATGGAACAGGTATACACAAGCTCTTCCTTGGTTTTATGCTCCATCCATGATTTGAGACCCCTCCCCACTTAAAAAAAAAATTCAAAGGACCTCTTATTTCCCAAACCCTTAGATAAACAGAATCTTCCTAGAAATGTCATTTTAAAGAGAGTTTATTAGCACTGATAAATCCTGAATACGTAGACCATATAAATGCAAACCATAGTTTTCGAGAGGATTTTTCTGTAGTTCTGTTTAGACTTTGTGATTGCAGCTGCCAAACAGTGTGTCAGAAGAAGAACATTTGGGCTTTCTTCTACTGAAAGTGTGCTCGCCAGTGTCTTGCCATAGAGTCCTGGAAAAAGTTGTGAAAGCATGATTTCTTGGGGTTTTCTATCTAACTTCAGATACTACCCCTTAGAACTCCTGATACTATTCTGAAGTCATCATTGAAGATAGTTATCAGTGGCACATAATAAAGTGGTGATAAGAAGCAGGACTTAGCCAGTATAGAACTATTCTGGATATATGTGGTATTTTATGATAATAAAGCAAGAGTGCTATTTTATAAAATTATGGATAGTGGGACACCAGTGTGGTAGATTAAGAGGGGAAGATGGTTGGATAAAAAAGACAAAGATGTTTTGAAGGACATGCACTTGAAGAAGTATAAAGGATAATTGAATTACCATACTTCAAGAACTAAGTGATACAACCAATGTTAAATTGTGGCCTGATGTGGGTTTTTTTTTTTCCTGTTCTGATTTTTCTGTTTTATGTCATTCTGAATTGAAGGTTGAAAATCTGCTCCACGTAAAACATAATACAAATTTATCAAAGACAAGTACTCTGCAAAATTGTTGTTGTTGTTTAAAATTTGGAAACAAGAACCTCAAAACACTTAAAGCATTTATTCTGTAAAGTATATCAGAGAGAAGATATTCTGGCATTTTTTAAGAGAGAGCACTAGATTTCCTCTTTATATTCATTTAGGTACATTTCTGGAACCGTTTCTCATGCTTTTATCTTTCAGTGAGCATGGTTCTGTTTCTGGCCTTCATGATGTGGTGGGTTAAAAGCAGTGTCTTATAAAGAAAACAAAATCACGAGTTGGTTATGGGGTGAAAACTGGAAATTAAGAGGTTTTGGAATCCTCAATTAATATTACATGCAGTTCAGTTTTAATTCATTTATATTTCTTACCAATCGTGGTTTCTCCTAAATTCAGACACAGCATGATAAAGGCTAGACTGCTTAATTTTAATTTTATAGTATTTTTTTAGCATTTCATAATAATTTTATAGTATTTGGGAGCAATTCAGAATTATAATTTTGACAAGTTAGAAAAATCAAATCAGAGAAACTTCACTGAAAATAACTGTTAAAGTCTATTAAAATGCACCTAGGAAAGATAATATTACCACATGGAATTTATAAAATAAAACCACTAACTTTCCCACACAATCTAAGGCTGGGTTTCTCAAGCTGGCAGTATTGGCATTTTGGACCAGACAGTTATTTGTGATGAGGGTCTGTCCTGCAGTTTGGTCTTTACCCTGTTAGAGGCGAGTAGCAACTCCTTCCCAAGTCATGATGATAAAAAATATCTCCAGACATCGTTAGATGTCTGCTGGGGTACAAGATCGCTCCTGGTTGAGAACCACTGACCTAGATGGAATCAACACAATAAATTGGCCCCTGATATGTGTTCCTTTTGCCAGTGATGTGTATTTCCGGTTCTCTCCCACAATGCTTACGTGGTGTTTGCATTTTGCTAACGTTTTGTCGCATCAGTGAGTTTTATTCATTAATCCCTGATAATAAGTGTGCTATTAAAAAGGGTAAGTTAGCTAGTTCAAAATATTTTCTAAATTAAGCTGTTAAATTTAGTGCTTGGTGAAGCAGGAAGTATAATTATTTAACATATAGTCAAATGTGCAGGGGTAAAATTCTCCTGTTCCTGGAGATCTCTGAATTTCCTGAAGGAAAATTTTGTAGTGAAACAACATGTCTTTAACAGAAGCATACTGGCGTCTGCTCTTTCCTGCTGGGTCTGGAGCGGAAATGAGACAATCTCTCCTGTCCTTGTGCACACTGGATAAAATGCTTTGTAGATAACAGAAATGCTGGATAGCTGCCAGGGTGGCCTGTGGGCAAACTAATTAACAAGGACACACACTCTTGATAGGGGTATTTGTTTCACCTGGGAAAGCTGCATAGTAAACTAATGAAGATTTTTCTTGGTTGAAAGTGCTCCATTTTTTTCAGGGGAGAACAATTAACAGAGACTCCGAAAGAATACCAGCACTTTTGCAACAAAGTCACCGTACTACTGAGCTTTATTTGTAAGTGTATTATATAGTGCTCTGTCTTATATGGAGCTTTGAAATTTTATAGGGCTGGTGTGAACTGATCACACACCAAAAATATCTTGATGAGTAAGGAAAAGAATACCACGTGTTTCTGCTCATCTACTTTTTCTGTAAATGGAGAACAGCTACATGCTGTTTGTTCTCTTTTAGGACAGTGCACTTACAAGAATGGCAACACAAAGTGGTGTAGTATAGAAAGTTATCCTAGGGATCACTGTCTACGTTGGTTACAAGGGAATGCTATTTCTCGAGGGAAAATGGAAACCCAGAATCTCTGGTCCAAGATACTCTGTTTTTCTGTTGTTCAGTCAAAAGTAATTTCTCTGCTTCTTTTTCTTCTGTCTGTTAAAAAAAAAAAATAATATGAATAGTTGACCTCTTTAGTTGATTGGACTTAAATGGGGCTCTTGAAGTACTTCAGATCCATTCTACTCTGATCAATTTAGGGGAGGCTAGAAAGATCCCCTTTTATGCGATTAGTATCTCCTTTTTATATTGTCCACTTTCATACTTTTCTCATGCATATCATTTTATTAACAAAACATAAATATATTACACTCTCAAACTATACAAAATCTAGTGCATTTCCACATACTTTCTCCCTTCTTTTAGGTATTCATACTGGAGCAGAATAATCACTGCCTTTCCCTTTCTCAGCTACACACAAATGGAGGAAAAGGTATCCTATGCCTTCCAGCGTTTTATTTCAGCCCAGCTCTTTTGCTTATCCTCGTGTTGGGTTTGACCAGGATGCTTTTGGTTTCTGCCTGTTATGCAGCGTAGCTGTTAATAATGCCCCTTCACTCTCACAAATGTCCAGGTTCAGACACCAAATTATATGATCACCCTGAGCTCAGGGTATATCACCAGTATGCCATACTGTGTATTCCAGTTTATGGTGTCACTGTTATGAAATTTAGATGATATATTATTAATATGTATATGTAACAGTAGAAATATTTGAGTATTTATACACTTCCATACATACGTCTGGATTGTGGATATCTTAACTCTAAAAAAATGCAATGATTGAGACATACTTGTTCTAGCTTCTTCAATATCTTGGATATACTCTTTCCTTTAAATGCATTAAGAAATGGAGTATTTATTATATATTACACAGTATTAGTTTAGACTTTTTAAACAGTTGTGAATTACCAAGTTATGCAAACTATTAATGTGAAGAAGAGTTCTAATTTATGCATTACTTGTGAGACTGCTTTTGAGTCCTAGCACAGGACACGATTTTAGGTTGACTTGTGTTCTCCCAAAATTCATATGTTGAAATTCTAACCACCCTTGCCTCAGAATATGACCTTATTTGAAAATGGGGTCTTTGCAGATGTAATTAATTTGAATTAGGTCATACTGGAGTAGGGTGGGCCGTAATCCAATATGACAAATATCCATATAGATAGGGAAAATTTGGACCCTAACACACACACACACACACACACACACACGCACACACACACACACAGGGACGGCACTATGTGACGATTGGAGTTACGCTTCCGCAAGCCAAGGACCTATCAGAAACTAGGAGAGGGGCATAGGGCAGATCTTCCCTAGTGCCTCCAGAGGAAGCATGGCTCTGCTGACACCTTGATCTAGGACTTTGAGCCCTCACAACCGTGAGACGATATATTTCTCTTCTGTGCCACCCAGTTTGTGGGCTTTGTTAGGGCAGCCCCAGCATGCTGGAACGGACCCCATGTCTGAGCTGCTCTGCTGGTATGCTCAGGACATCACATTCAGTCATTTAAGACCTGGTGGGTCAGATTGTCATAAGATACCATAATTATTAATGTGGTTGCATTTTAAATGAGACATCATTAAAAATAATTCATTTAGAACATTTAGCTATGAATACTTCGTATATTTATATTCCCAATGGTCTTTTGCACGTACTAACCCTGCACACACACTGACCCTGCTATCTTGCTTGTCTTCTGGATATTTTTTTCTCTTGTAAAGAATTTAGATTGAACTAATGAACCTGATTTTTCCAAAGATGAGGTGCAGTACATTTAAGCTAAAGAAAAATATTCAAAGACTGCTGTTGCATATTCCTACACAGCCTGTGCAGTGGATAAGACTCGTGCATAACCTACCTGACTAGAATCAAGATTTATGCAACGTAGCTTATCTTTGAGGTCTTAGGGGCAAAAATTGTAGGGAGTTTGACGCACCTCCTAGTCTTCATGTCCAGGGCATTTCTCTTACAAAGAGAGACTTTTATCTGATATTATTATGTCCTGTACTCCTCTCTGGCACAGCACCAATTGGCCTGCTCCAGGTTTGGAAAAATATGTGATGGATGAATAGGATGATTCTTGCCAGGCAGACTTCCCAAGAAATAAAGAGGCCTTTAAAGATTAGTTTAATTAAAAAAAAAAAAAAAGAGGCCAAATTGGAAAGCTTTTATTTCTTCTTATAAAATAAGATAATGTAATAATAATACCTACTACTTCGGGACATTTTAAGTTAGAAAAGTATGAATTTGTTGCTGTGTACATTTGTAGAATGTTGATGATGTGATTATAAACATAAATGGATGGCTAGAGCCAGAACGTTAAACACACAGTTTCACAGAGGTGTATGCTCCCAGGGTGTACAGTCTCATAGAATCAGAGGTCATGCTCACTATGAGCTATCAGTGCTGGTACTATGTTCACCTTCTTGAAAAAAATATTTTTACAATAAACATTCTGGACACATGCACCTCCCTAGAATGGATCAAAATCCCTCGTACGCTGAATCAATACTGTGTGTATCCTCTTTCAGGACTTGATGTTATTTGCACCCTGGCCTCCCTGGATAGATGCTTGATATGTGCTTCTGACACTCATTGCTACTCTTGCTTCCCACAAATTAATACTCAGTATTTCATTGTTGTAGTTATGTTTAGTAGTTCTTTCCGCTAGTAATTTTTCCTGGCTTGTTTGATGCTTCCAATAACCAGCTGTATAATATGTGTGTAGGTGTCAGTTGTGACTTTGGCTTTCGTGCTAGCTGTGGGCCCATGGGTACAGTGCTTGATACCTCAGTTTCCGTTTCCTCATCAGTAAGATGCATTCAAATGCTCTGTCTTACTGAGTTCATTGTGTTATCGTGACATTCAAATGTGGCAGTATTTTGGAATAATTTGAACAAACTCTAGAGCACAATTTTTTTTAAAATTTATTTATTTTTGGCTGCGTTGGGACTTCGTTGCAGTGCATGGGCTTCTCATTCCGGTGGCTTCTCTTGTTGCGGAGCACAGGCTCTAGGCATGCAGGCTTCAGTAGCTATGGCACTCGGGCTCAATAATTGTGGCTCGCAGTCTCTAGAGCGCAGCTCAGTAGTTGTGGCACACAGGCTTAGCTGCTCCGTGGCATGTGGGATTTTCCCGGACCAGGGCTAGAACCTGTGTCCCTTGCATTGGCAGGTGGATTCTTAACCACTGAGCCACCAGGGAAGCCCTAGAGCACAATATTGACATGTGATCTTAGACTGTTCATTTCCCTCATTTAAACCAGTGTGGTGGATTTGTATAACATTAAATGCACCATTAAGGTTGGTAGTGGGACTCCGTTTCAGAACCTTGCTTTTTCTGCGCCCATCTTATGTTTGAAATGCAGTATAGACACCATGTTGTTTAGACACCAGCATTTGTATGCTATAATTTTAAAATTATGACTGTGTTACAGTTATATCTTGCTTTATTATTCTCATATTTCATTGGTTAAAATTCTGGCATATAGATTAAGTTATAAATGTTATCCATGATAATATATCCTCATTAGTAAACTATTCAGTGTATATGTATCTGTAAATATACATTGTATCTATAGATGCACATGCACATCATGTATCTCATATGTATATGCATCTATATAATATAGGCATATATGTATATATATTTGTATATATAATAATATACTAATTAGATTAGTAGAATAATTTAATTAAGCATTGCCAATCATGGGCTAGGCAGTATGTTAGTCCGTGAAGAAACAAAGGCATTGAACAAGTTCATACCTTAGGTAATTCATAAGATAGTTATAACAATATTTAATACTTACTAAACATTAACATCTACTATTTTAAAGCTTTATTTTAATTTTACTTTTTCTAGATTATTTTGGGTTAACAAGTGTTTTGATTGTAATGAAGAATTTAAAAAAAAACTCAACTTTTCCATATGCATCCAGTAGAATAAACTCCATTTATTTTTCTAAGGAACGGTGGGGCTGTAGAGCCAAACCCAGTGTCAGCCATTGTCCTCAGGGAGTTGTTGGTCATAAGAATGAGACACGTGCAGCCAGGCAGAGATGGGAAGACTTCTGAAGAAACAGTCTCAGCCCAGGTCTGAAAATGCAGACACATCGCTTCTTTGGCTGAGAAATCAGGGCACGAATAGAAATAAACTTGCTGATGACCCATTTTTTCTTTGGGCAAACGTTAGTTATTATAGAGGGAAAAATTAATAAATCAATACAATGTTTCTTTTGAACAGACATAAAAGTGGTTCCTCAGTCAAAAAGAAAAAAAAAGTGATTGAGAAATATCCAGTTAAGAACTGCTCAGAGAAGTTATCCAAGAAATACTAATGTAGTCTATAAATCTGTTTAGTTTATATAACAAATACAAATAGATATGCGAACTAGTTCAAATAGACACAATGATTATAGTTAAAATAATTTAGCAAGCTAAATACCTTACTTTCATCAGACTGTTAATCCTTATTTCACTAGTTCATAAGCAATTCAGAGCTTTTTTCCTCATCATTTTATATCTGAAACAACTTGGGAGATACTTAAATTAATTCTGAGTTTAACATAATGTTTTCTTAATCTCAAGGGAGGTATATGATGTTTACTCTAAATGGACCTTCTAAATTTCAAGTATTCTTTTTAACATAGGTTTCTGCATAATTTTCTTCATTTATAGCAAGAATCGATGATTTCTGGTCTAAAGAGTAAGGTAAGAAGGAACTTAGTATATATTTCAAAAATAAAATGAGTACTCAAAATATTAACAACTGGTTTCTATCTTCTTTGAGAACCAGACCAGTGGAAATGGTTTAAACAGGGCACAGATAGCTTCAAACACAAACACAAATGTGTAATTGAAGCCCTGAATAGTCTCTGGGAAGACTGATCAAGAGTCCAGGGGTGATGCCTGTGAGATGAGGCCAGACTTTTGATCAAAGTTTACTTTTTAAAATGACTTCTCATGGGTTCAGTGACACCTTGGTTGGCGGCAACTCAATGACATTGTTTGAGATTTAGGTAAAGTGATAATGATTTACCATGCATCAGGATTTTTCTGGGATCTGCAAATATAGATAATTGTGTGTGTGTGTGTGTGTGTGTGTGTGTGTGTAGTTTTAGTTTGGGCTTGAGGTTAGGAGTTGAGCATCTTGAGGCACTCTCAATTTCTATGAAATAATTTCAACTTTTCTTCAAATGTAGACATCTGTAGTACATGCCTGTTGTGACAAATGTACCAAAATGCAGAATTTCCTCCAGCAAAGTTTACTACTCAGGAAAAAAAAGTTCCCTGAGGTATTTTCTACCCCTATTATATTATGCTGTGTGTGCCAGGAAAACGGGAAGAGGCAAGCCTGTCTAGAAAAAAGGCTTTGAGATTTTGGATTGTTAGATATAAATATTGATAGTATTTGCCTATTTAAAAATATCAACAACATTTTAAATAACATTGCTTCTTGATGGTTGGATCGTCAGCTGCTTATGGAATAATAATTTATTGTTAGCAGTAACCATTATTGGTAGTATTTATTGAGTGCTAGGGGCCAGGCAGTAAGCTAGTGTTCTACATATTGTCTTATTTAATTCTGACCTCAACCCTGTAAAACGGGGATAGACATTATTTTCCTCTTTTATAAGTGAAGAAGAAGCTGAGGTTTTGAGCAGGTGAATAACCTGTTCCAGAACACATAGGTAGTAACAGTGGGACAGGGGATAAAACTCTGATCTGATTCCAAACTTGCTCTCGGCCTCAGCATTGTGTTACCTTCTCATACAGAACTGCCCTAGACCAAGCATTTAAAATAGCATTGAAAATAAGGATGACCTTATTTGGGTCACTGAATATGTTATTAGAAAGTCTATAGTTTTCCTTTCTCTAGACCAGTGATTTTTTTAATGGAGGACATTTAAACTGCTATTTCTCTGGGTACGTTAATGACTCTTTTAACTCTTGCTTCTTAAACATGAGTCCCAAAAAGAATACATAAAATATTAATGGATAAACATTTTTCCTCAGAATAATACATGTGAAAGAAATCTTCAAAGTAAAATAGGCAAATGAATATCAAAGAAGCTTCTTTTAGAGTGTAATCCTGAGAGAGAACAGTCTTGAAAGATTAAAAAAGATTCTCTTTATGATTATGAACTTGAAATAGTTGGAATGAATTCAGTCATGACAACATAACTGAGGATCATTTCTGAAAGTGAGGGATATAGAAAGTTAAAAGACTCGCTTGGTTCCGAAGTCACCTGCTTCGTAAGGGACTAAAATAGAAGAGAGCAAGTGTTAAGAATTCATTCTGCCTTCCCAGTGCTTTTGTAGTTTTATTTTTAGAGCTCTGCCAACAGCAGTTGGAGCACTGTTTGCTCTTATGAGCCTGCTCCGTCTGACTCGCCCTCTCTCTTGCAGTGTTTGCTTCCCTTGACAGGTGTGAGGGACTTCCTCAGTGTCGCAGCCAGTCACCTGTCATCAGCCACCCTGATGTAGTTTGCTTCTTCACCCACTGGGCTCATAAGAGAGGTAATTTTTCTATTAACATGCATTACTTTCTTCTTAAGGCTGAGGTAATCAGAATGAAAGGGTGTTGGGTACATAGTGGTGCAGGAGTGGTAGGACAATACTTAATAAAGAATATCTGTTTCAAATACTTAAATATTTAAAGCCCAGGAAGCAATAGTGGGCAGAAGAGATCTTGGACAATGACTTTCTCAGGAACTGTCAGCAATTCGTGTTGTTCATTGGAATTAAGAGAGATACAGTGGTTTTAAGCACAGATGCATATTTGAATCACCTGGGAAGTTTTCAAAAATTACCAGTGCTTAAGTCCTACCCTAGAGACGATAGTAATTGGCTTGGCATTGGTATCTAAAAAAAAAAAAAATCTCTCCAGATGATTTTATTGTGTACCCAGTGTTGAGAACCACTGACTTAGAGAATGCAACAGCAGTTAGTTCTGCTTTTGCCAATATCTACATCATTTTGGGTACCATACTTCACTTTGTATGTCAGTGTCCTGTATTAAGAACTATTAGAAGAAATAACGTATTTTAAAAACTGGAGACCTGTGTAAGGTGCTTTCAGAATTATATACAACCAGTTATATTTGGCTTGCATGATTTGTAGGAAATAACATTTTAAAATGCACTAACATTAATTAAAAAAAAACCCACAAGTCTCTCATTGCTTGATAATCTACACATGATAGTCATTTCAGATATTTGTTGAATACCTACTATGTAGAAGACACTGATAGAAAGACTAAAGGATCTGGCATTTTGTTTGTTCTGAAGGAATTTGGAAGCTGGGGAACTAATAGATACAACTTAAGAAGTAATTAACATTCCAAAGCTATGTGTGCCTCACAGCAATGTACAATAGTGCTATAGTGAATGCAGAAAGAGTAACAACTCTGAGCTCATGTGGTCATGGAGAGTTCATAGAAAGTATGACACTTGTAAAGTTTACCAAGTTGTTGGTTTGCAGTCCTCCCCATCACAGATTTTCTTTTAAAGCCTCAGTTAGAAACTGATAGTGAACATTTGTTGGTGACTTCAGATCGCTAATTTAGACCTATCTGGTCTTCCCCCGTAGATAATTTCTTCTCATTGAATAACATTATGTTGGGACCACGCTTACTTAGCTGATTACCCCTTGTGTTTACAACTGCTTGGTACTTGAATATGATGTTTATCTAAGATAGAGTAGCTTTTGAGTTGGCCTTACAGAATGAACGGGATTTAGGTGCAAGTATAGTAGGTTGAATTTCCCTGTTTCAGATTAGCACGAGGAATATACTAAACTAAGGTTAAGAGTATACAGTCTGATCGAAAAAGGACTGTTATTGTAATGGGAGCAGAGTTCATACAATTTTTCCTTTGTGTGCCCTGTCTGCTAGGTGCATTTTGATTATTATGTTTACAACTTCTGCCAGGTATTAATTACTTTTATTTAGTAAAATGTGAGGTTCAAAGAGTTTGTAATATCATACATTAGTAAGTCATCAAGTCAAGATTCATACATAATTCAGTAGCTATTCTGATACCAAAAGCAGTGGCCTTTCAACTCTGCCGTGTTGCCTTCTATAAAGGAATAATGAGAAGAGACGAAAGGAAGGTGCAAGGGAGAGGCTGGGTGGTGGAATGCCTTGAATGGATTTCAGCCTGATGGAAGTGGGCAGCCATTGAAGATTTTTGAAGGGGGAACATTTTACGTATTTAGAAGGCTAATCTAGCAAAGATATGTAGGTTATATTAGTTCAGTAAAAATGCTTATTCATTCAAAAACTATTTATTGAATACATATTGTGTTCTGCACAGTATTTAGTCCCTGGGAGTGGAGTTGCATTAATGAGTGCTTTTAATCTAGAACTCTCTTTGTGTAATACACTGTGCTACACCTTGGAGATAAAGAGAAATAAGACACAGCATCTGCCCTTTACATATCTTATTGTTGAACCAGCCTATTGTATAATTGGGTCCGTATTGGTGTTTTTGTGTGCCCAGTTGCAACAATGATGGGTTCCAGGGGAAGAAGTCAATACAGGGATCACCAAGGCTTTTGTAGTGGTCCAGGTGATTTCAACTCAAGGGGTCAAAAAATGGAAGGATGGAAAGAAGAAATAATATAAAGGAAGAGTGGGCAGAATTTAGTTACATGATAAATATGAGAAAAGTAGGAATAGTCAGGACAGAATCAGAAGTATTGGTCTGGGTGACATTTTAAAATTTCCCATCTATTCACTCAGCAAAGATGTGAAATTGCTTAAACATAACTGTTAATTTATTATAATTACTGAAAAAAATTTTAAAACTGATTAACTGGTAAGGTCGATAAGAAAGTGTGGAAAGTCTAAAAATAACAAAGTAGTAAGACAGAGATTGGTTCAAGATGGCAGAGTAGCAGGACGTGTGCTCACTCCCTCTTGAGAGAGCACTGGAATCAAAACTAACTGCTGAACAGTCATCAATAGAAAGACACTGGAACTCACCAAAATAGATACCCCACATCCAAAGACAAAGGAGAAGCCACAAAGAGATGGTAGGCAGGGCGCAATCACAATAAAATCAAGTCCCATAACCGCTGGGTGGGTGCCTCACACACTGGAGAACACTTATACCACAGAAGTCCACCCACTGGAGTGAAGGTTCTGAGCCCCACGTCAGGCTTCCCAACTTGGGAGTCTGGCAATGGGAGGAGGAATTTCGAGAGAATCAGACTTTGAGGCTAGCGGGATTTGATTGCAGGACTTCAGCAGGACTGGGAGAAACAGAGACTCCACTCTTGGAGTGCACACACAAAGTAGTGTGTGCATCGAGACCCAGGGCAAGGAGCAGTGACCCCAGGGGAGACTGAACCAGACCTACCTGGTAGTGTTGGAGGGTCTCCTGCAGAGGCAGGGGGTGGCTGTGGCTCACCGTGGGGACAAGGACACTGGCAGCAGAAGATCTGGGAAGTACTTATTGGTGCCTGAGCCCTCCCAGAGTCTGTCATTAGCCTCACCAAAGAGCCCAGGTAGTCTCCAGTGTTGGGTCGCCTCAGGCCAAACAACCAACAGGGAGGGAACCCAGCCCCACCCATCAGCAGACAATTGAATTAAAGTTTTACTGAGCTCTGCCCACAAGAGGAGCACCCAGCCCTACCCACCACCAGTCCCTCCCATCAGGAAGCATGCACAAGCCTCTTAGATAGCCTCATCCACCAGAGGGCAGACAGCAGAAGCAAGAGGAACTACAATCCTGCAGCCTATGGGTCGAAAACCACATTCACAGACATAGACAAAATGAAAAGGCAGAGGACTATGTACCAGATGAAGGAAGAAGATAAAACCCCAGAAAAACAACTAAATGAAGTGGAGATAGGCAACCTTCCAGAAAAAGAATTCAGAATAATGATAGTGAAGCTGATCCAGGACCTTGGAAAAAGCATGGAGGCAAAGATCGAGAAGATGCACGAAATGATTAACAAAGACCTAGAAGAATTAAGGACCAAACAAACAGAGATGAGCAATATAATAACTGAAATGAAAACTACACTAGAAGGAATCAATAGCAGAATAACTGAGGCAGAAGAACGGATAAGTGACCTGGAAGACAGAATGGTGTAATTCACTGCTGTGGAACAGAATAAAGAATAAGGAATGAAAAGAAACGAAGACACTCTGAGTGACCTCTGGGACAACATTAAATGCACCAACATTCTCATTATAGGCGTCCCAGGAGGAGAAGAGAGAGAGAAAGGACTTGAGAAAATATTTGAAGAGATTATAGTTGAAAACTTCCCTAACATGGGAAAGGAAATAGCCACCCAAGTCCAGGCAGCGCAGAGAGTCCCAGGCAGGATAAACCCAAGTAGAAACACGCTGAGACACATAGTAATCAAATTGACAAAAATTAAAGACAAAGGAAAATTATTAAAAGCAAGAAGGGAAAAACGAAAATAACATCCAAGGGAACTCCCATAAGGTTAACAGCTGATTTCTCAGCAGAAACTCTACAAGCCGGAATGGAGTGGCATGATATACTTAAAGGGATGAAAGGGAAGAACCTCCAACCAAGATTACTCTACTCAGCAAGGATCTCATTCAGATTCGACAGAGATATCAAAAGCTTTACAGACAAGCAAAAGCTAAGAGAATTTAGCACGACCAAACCAGCTCTACAACAAATGCTAAAAGAACTTCTCTAAGTGGGAAACAGAAGAGAAGAAAAGGACCTACAAAAACAAACCCAAAATAATTAAGAAAATGGTAATTGGAACATACATATCGATAATTACCTTAAATGTGAATGGATTAAATGCTCCAACCAAAAGACACAGGCTCACTGAATGTATATAAAAACAAGACCCATATATATGCTGTCTACAAGAGACCCACTTTAGACCTAGGGACACATACAGACTGAAAGTGAGGGGATGGAAAAGGTATGCCATGCAAATGGAAATCCAAAGAAAGCTCTAGTAGCAATCCTAATATCAGATAAAGTAGACTTTAAAATAATGTTACAAGAGACATGGAAGGACACTACATGATGATCAAGGGATCAATCCAAGAAGAAGATAAAACAATTATAAACATATATGCACCCAACATAGGCGCACCTCAATATGTAAGGCAAATGCTAACAGCTCTAAAAGAGGAAATCGGCAGTAACACAATATTAGTGGCGGAATTTAACACCTCATTTACACCAATGGACAGATCATCCAGACAGAAAATAAATAAGGAAACAGAAGCTTTAAATGACACAATAAACCAGATAGGTTTAATTGATATATATAGGAGTTTCCATCCCAAAACAGCAGATTACACTTTCTTCTCAAGTGCGCATGGAACATTCTCCAGGATAGATCACATCTTGGGTCACAAATCAAGCCTTGGTAAATTTAAGAAAATTGAAATTATATCACGCTTTTTTTCTGACCACAACACTATGAGATTAGATATAAATTACTGGGGAAAAAACATAAAAAACACATGGAGGCTAAACAATACGTTAGTAAATAACCAAGAGATCACTGAAGAAATCAAAGAGTAAATCAAAAAATACCTAGAGACAAATGACAATGAAAACACAATGATCCATCATGTATGGGATGCAGCAAAAGCAGTTCTAAGAGGGAAGTTTATAGCTATACAAGCCTACCTCAAGAAACAAGAAAAATCTCAAATAAACAATCTAATGTTACACCTAGAGGAACTAGAGAAAGAAAAACAAAGCCCAAAGTTAGCAGAAGGAAAGAAATTATAAAGATCAGAGCAGAAATAAATGAAATAGAAACAAAGAAAACAATAGCAAAGATCAATAAAATAAAGCTGGTTCTTTGAGAAGATAAACAAAATTGGTAAACCTTTAGCCAGACTCATCAAGAAGTAGAGAGAAAGGACTCAAATTAAGAAAATTAGAAATGAAAAAGGAGAAGTTACAACAGAGAAATGAAAAAGGAGAAGTTACAACAGTTACAACAAGCAACTCTATGCCAATAAAATGGACAACCTGGAAGAAATGGACAAATGCTTAGAAAGGTATAGCATTCTAGTTCTGAGCCAGGAAGAAATAGAAACTATGAACAGACCAATCACAAGTAATGAAATGAAGCTGTGATTAAAAATCTTCAAACAAATGTCCAGGACCAGATGGCTTCACAGGTGAATTCCATCAAACATTTAGAGAAAAACTAATACCCATCCTTCTCAAAGTCTTCCAAAAAATTGCAGGGGAAGGAACACTCCCAAACTCATTCTATGAGGCCACCATCACCCTGATACCAAAACCTGACAAAGATACTACAGAAAAAGAAAATTATAGACCAATATCACTGATGTATATAGATGCAAAGATCCTCAACAAAATACTAGCAAACGGAATCCAATAACATATTAAAAGGATCATACACCACGATCAAGTGGATTTATCCCAGGGATGCAAGGATTCTTCAATATATGCAAATCAATCAGTATGATACACCATATTAACAAATTGAAGAATAATAACCATATGATCATCTCATTAGATGCAGAAAAAGCTTTTGACAAAATTCAACACCCATTCATGATAAAAACTCTCTAGAAAGTGGGCATAGAGGGAACCTACTTCAACATAATAAAGGCCATGTATGACAAACCCACAGCAGACATCATTCTCAGTGGTGAAAAACTGAAAGCATTTACCCTAAGATCAGAAACAAGGCAAGGATATCCACTCTTGCCACTGTTATTCAAGATAGTTTTGGAAGCCCTAGCCACAGCAATCAGAGAAGAAAAAGAAAGTAAACGAATACAAATAGGAAAAGAATAATTAAAACTGTCACTCTTTGCTCATGACATGATACTCTACACAGAGAATCCTAAGGATGCCATCAGAAAACTACTAGAGTTAATCAATGAATTTGGTAAAATTGCATGATACAAAATTAATGCACAGAAATCTTTTGCATTCCTATACACTAACAACAAAAGAGCAGAAAGAGAAATTAAGAAAACAATCCCATTCACCATTGCAACAAAAAGAATAAAATACCTAGGAATAAACCTACCTAAGAAGGTAAAAATCTGTACTCAAAAAAGTATAGTACAGTGATGAAAGAAATCAAAGATGACACAAACAGATGGAGAGATATACCATGTTCTTGGATTGGAAGAATTAATATTGTGAAAATGAGTATACTACCCAAAGCAATCTACAGGTTCAATGCAATCCCTATCAAATTACCAATGGCATTTTTTACAGTACTAGAACAAAAAATTTCACTATTTGTATGGAGACACAAAAGACCACAAAGAGCCGAAGCAATTTTGAGGGAAAAAAACGGAGCTGGAGGAATCAAATTCCCTGACTTCAGACTGTATTACAAAGCTACGGTAATCAAGACAATGTGGTACTGGAAGAAAAACAGAAATATAGATCAGTGGAACAGGATGGAAAGCCCAGAGATAACCCCACTCACCTATGGTCAACTAATCTATGACAAACGAGGCAAGGATATACAATGGAAAAAAGACAGTCTCTTCAATAAGTGGTGCTGGGAGAACTGGACAGTTACATGTAGAAGAATGATATTAGAACACTCCCTAACACCATACACAAAAATAAGCTCAAAATGGATTAAAGACCTAAATGTAAGACCGGACACTATAAAACTCTTAGAAGAAAGCATAGGAAGAACACTCTTTGACATAAATCACAGCAAGATGTTTTTTGACCCACCTCCCAGAGTAATGGAAATAAAACCAAAAATAAACAAATGAGACCTATTGAAACTTAAAAGCTTTTGCATAGCAAAGGAAACTGTAAAGACGAAAAGAAAACCGTCAGAATGGGAGAAAATATTTGCAAATGAATTAACGGACAAAGGATTAATCTCCTAAATATATAAATAGCTGATATAGCTCAATGTTAAAAAAAAACAAACAACCCAATCCAAAAATGGGCAGAAGACCTAAATAGACATTTCTCCAAAGAAGACATACAGATGGCCAAGAGGCACATCAAAAGCTTCTCAACATCACTAATTATTAGAGAAATGCAAATCAAGCCCACAGTGAGATATTACCTCACTCCGGTTAGAATGGGCATCATCAGAAAATGTACAAACAGCAAATGCTTTAGAGGGTGTGGAGAAAAAAAGGAACCCTCTTGCACTGTTGGTGGGAATGTAAATTGATACAGCCACTATGGAGAACAGTATGGAGGTTCCTTAAAATACTAAAAATAGAATCACCATATGACGCAGCAATCCCACTACTGGGCATATACCCAGAGAAAACCATAATTCAAAAAGACACATGCACCCCAATGTTCATTGAAGCACTCTTTACAGTAGCTGGGTCATGGAAGGAACCTAAATGCCCATCGACAGATGAATGGATAAAGAAGTTGTAGTATATATATACAATGGAATATTACTCAGCCATAAAAAGGAATGAAATTGGGTCATTTGTAGAGATGTGGATGGATCTAGAGACTGTCATACAGAGTGAACTAAGTCAGAAAGACAAACAAATATTGTATATAAACACATACATGTGGAATCTAGATAAATGGTACAGATGAACTGGTTAGCATGCCAGAAATAGAGACATAGATGGAGAGAACAAATGTACGGACACTAAGGGGGTAAGCGCAGGGGTGGGGGTGGTGGGATAAATTGGGAGATTGAGATGGACACGTATACACTAATGTGTATAAAATAGATAACGAATAAGAACCTGATATATAAAAAAATAAAATAAAATATAAAAAAGAAACTAAAGTAGTGAGATAAAAAAAAAAGCTTCCATGATTAAAATATATAAGGATTTACAGAAAAAAAGCAGTGTGATAAACATCAAAGGTATGATTTCTCAGCCAGGTTTTCTCCAAAATTAGAATTTTTTTTAAAAGACTTTATATTTTAGAATAGTTTTATTTTCACAGCAAAATTGAGAGAAAGGTAATACAGAATATTCCCATGTCCCTCCTGCCCCGACATGTGCATAGCCTCCCTCATTATCAACATCCTATTCCTTTTACATGTAGCATGAGAATCCCCCAAAAGTGGGAGGAGTTGAGGATGTTACACTCTTTGATGGTAGGTTGGGGAATGTCTTCTGACAAACACCATTCAGATTCTAATCCCCACACTTGAGAAATGGTTCCCATTGTACAGACTTGATAATCTGTGGTGTATAATACATGCTGAGCCATGTTCTTTGGAATCCCCTTATGAATTCCACAGACAACATTGCTACCGGATACTGAACCATACTGTGAATTCCTAGACTTTGTCCTTTATTTTCCTACTGACTGGCTCCTATAGTTCTATCCATGTTTTGTTTTTCGTTTTGGGTGTTTTTTTTTGGGGGGGGGCAGGGATGTTGTATTTTCTTTAGTTGTAAATTATTTCCCCAATTTTAGAAATACGATTCTGTTCACATAAATTTAACTTATCTGTATACCTCAATTTATATATTGATTTTAAACCTTAATTCTATGTCTGTTTTAGACCAGTCTGCCTAATTTTAATATACAATTTCATATTTAAATTTTATATTTAAATTTTAATACATTTAAATGTAACACGTATTAATGGTCTATTATTTTCATGTTACTTTGCCCTGTATTAGACATACATCTGCACTTGTATATCGAGA
Organism: Delphinus delphis; assembly: GCF_949987515.2. Taxonomy (NCBI): domain Eukaryota; kingdom Metazoa; phylum Chordata; class Mammalia; order Artiodactyla; family Delphinidae; genus Delphinus; species Delphinus delphis. The sequence goes on along the minus strand of NC_082691.1, from coordinate 26,713,011 downwards.
GCACTTGCTGTATTTCAACACTGATCATATTTAATGTTCAGAATCCTCACGAACAGTGACATGAAGTGACTAGTCAGATAATTAGAAAGGTGGTAAAGATTAAAATCAATGTTTTTTGCCAACCCTCCCCTTTTACCTCAACAGAATTTATTATAACACCAATAGGGTTTTATTTAACTAGTTTTGAATAACTCTAGCTCCATGAGAGTAATTCTCAAAAGCAGCTAAGTCAGGACAGGATAGTATCTTGGATGCTTTGGATTCTTCTTTTTAAATCTCCACTTACTGCCCCATGTAAATATAGATTTAGTATTTGAGTGACAGCAACAAATGCTGAAACCTAACCCTAAATTCTCAGTGATGCGATGGACCATATCTGGCAAATCACTGTTCTCTCTGGACTTCACTGGTCTAGCAAATACCTTTTCTGTTGACACCAGAGAGAGAAACTACGTGAGACATAGGGCAGATAGGTTCATGGGTTTCTTTTCCGAGTGTAAAATTAGTAGTACTGACTGAGAAATAACGAGTTAGTTTCAAGTTATCTCATGGTGCCAACTGTAGAATTAAAGTTTGGCTTTAAGTGAATGTTCTGTGATGCATAAAAAAGCAAGCATGCAGGAGATAAAACGAAATTTATTCACCTATAATTGAACTTTATTTTAAATTTGAGCCTTAACCATGATAGTAGAGAACTTAAGCTGGTTACTTACAACTAACTTCCATCAATTTGAGAGGACTGTTCACTAACCCATTTGAACTAGGGGTGGCAGTTTGAGATCTAAGGCAGGCCTAAGTCGTTTCTAGGCTTTGGAAAGGAAGATTTCTTCTAGCATCCTTTGAAATGAAGCGAGTCTGTTTTGGCCTCTGTCCCTACTGCAGATCCTTAGATACGCATGTTCCTGCACATGTCGCTCTCTGTGCCCCTCACTGCAGCCCTGAGGTTCCTTCAGGTCACTGGCCTCTGTCAGCCACTTACATGTCTCTCTATTGGCCAGGGTTTCAAGAACTTATTTAGAACTCTCATCCAAGAATTTGACTCTTGCATCTGTGTACTTTGGTGTCCTCCTTTGACTACTGACTCAGTGTTAAGTATTGGGGGTGGAGGGCTGAGAAAGGGGGGAAGGAAGTGAATTCTCAGTTTACTGCACTAGATTTTATCCCTTCACACCTACAAAAACTATTCCATATTTACAGTATTATATTTTCTCATAGAGCTTGAATATTTCCATTGTCACTACATCTGGCAAGAGAGTGTGGTTGGATTTGGGTGATGTTGGAAGCTTAATCAGTCTTAAAAAGTCCATAAATCACAGATAAATTTTTTTTCTTTGATATGTTTTTAAAAAAATAATTTCCTTCAGGGAAATGGAATAATAATAACCACGTCCGTCTTGGAAGGCAATTGAGCAGGACACTGGGATTGCTTCCCCAGCATTCATTCCAGTTTTCCCCCACTATGTGGTCTCCACATAGCTTAGGTGAGCCCTGATTCCATGCTAGTCAGTGCAATCCCATCCCTCATGACGGTGGTGGGAATGACACCCAAGTTGGTTAGAATGATGTCTAAGGCTATTTTTCAGTAAGTAGGGAAGAAAATATTTCTCTTCTGGATTTTGTGGTCAACATATTGAATGAATGAATGAATGGTTTATTTATCTTTTATTTCTAATGCCTAACACATGAGCTGGCATATCTTAGGTATCAAAAAAAGTTGGCTGAATAAATGAATGAGTGATGCTATAAACCTGGAAAATTGGAAGAATGTGGGTTGGTGACTTAAATGTAGAAGGGTCTCTGTGATGGTTTAGGTACATTTAATTTTAGAGACTGTGGGTACGAATTGTAATGATAACTCTCAAGTGCCTCATTTTGGGCTTTTTTGTCTTTTTGAGATGGAGGGTATAAAATGGAAAGAAAAGGTGAGATGGGAGATGCAGCTTCTTAGTTTTCACCCATTTACAAATAGATAGTGAATTAAAACTGTAATATAAAAGTTTCACCAATCAGTTTATAAAAGGGAAATGTAAACCTAAAGTTGTTTTGTTGTTAACAGTATTTTTTTCTAAATTCTTTTACTATCTTGTGAGAACAGTTCAATTCCAACATAGCTATTTAAAACACAAAGCTTTGTTAAATCACAACATAGACAAATAGAATTGAGTAGAAGCAAGAGTGCCTTTTCATGTTGATTGTGAGTTTTATGTGACTGAAAACTTTACTCCATTTCACAATAACAGTCCAGCAAGATTTTGGTGACTGACTGTGTTGTTTAGATTTGAATTGGTGAGTTAATTGTAGAAGGTTCTCTGTTCCAATATCAAAATATCTCCCAACTTATAATTCAAAGAAAGAATGAAAGAGCAAAAGGATGAACAAAAGAAGGAAGAAAAGAAAAAAAGAAAAATGGAAGGAAGGGAGGATAGGAGGAAAGAAGGAAAGAGGGAAACTACAGTGATTTTCTAGTGAAACCTCACTCAGAAATGAGTAGAGCAATTCTAAAATGTTACTTATTTTATTCATTGTGTCTATTAGCAGCATATTACGTCTCTGGGTATAGTAGTGTGAAGAGATACATACACATGCATATGTACACATGCATATACTTATGTAATAATAAATGGTTCAACACATAATTCATAATAAAGAAAACATGCACACAAACTCTGACTTGAAAACTATATTGTTAAAATAAGCTTCTGTAAATGGAATAATGTTTGTACTGGGGCAAAGACAGTTAAACGATAGGAGGGGTAAATAAGCTGATTCTCTGCGATTAAAAATCATGAAGAGGTCACGATCCTTCTCTCTCAGCTCAGTGTTCTTTCTTCTTCACCCTCTGTAAGTCTCTCTGTCCTAACTGTTTATTAGGACCAGAGCTGTAAGGCTACTGAGTCCTTTCTTGTATGTTGATAGTTGTGGTTTAACCTGAGTTTCCTATAGATGTAATGTTTAAGGAATGACTTCACCTATAGATATTTAGGTAAAAAAGCAGTTGGAAGCAGCCTCTTTATGAGGCTTTGTCCTTGGCCACTCTCTCCGTCTGTCCAATCCTGTCCCGCTGGTGCCTCTCACCAGCCTGTTCACATAGTCATGACTATTGGCTGTTAGTCATTTTATTCCCACCACCGGCTTGCTCTTTTCCGCTTTTATCACCTATTGAGAAACATTTCATCTTTCAAGACTCAGTTTAAAGTCTTCTCTAGTAAGTGCTATGCATCTTGACCCAGTACTGTGTTACTTTGGTAAGTTATTTAACCTCTCTACTCATCTATGGTATGTAAGCGCCTATCACAGAACATGGCAATGATGATTAAATGACCTCATATGGGCTTAGCACATTCTATAATATGGCAATATACATTCAGTAAATTTGGCCGGCAGAAGAACTTAGTTGCTACCTTCTGTACTAATATTGCTCTTTCATTGTTCAAGTACCTCATTAAAACCCTTATTGCATTATATTGTTGTCACTGCTTTGCCTTTGTGTTTCTCCACTAGTTTGTGGGCTCCATCAGCATAGATGTCTACATTTTCAAATGCTCAGTTCTAGGCAAAATGAATATTGTTATTAAGAATAATCACAATCTAAGAATATCATCATAAGCACAAATATATAAAGCCTATAAATATATTAAGAAAAGGAAGAAATATTGAGTACCGTTCCCTGTGCTGTACAGTAGGTCCTTGTGAGTTATCTACTTTATATATAGTAGTGTGTATATGTTAATCCCAAACTCCTATTTTGTCCCTCCCCCCTGCCTTTCCCCTTTGGTAACCATAAGTTTGTTTTCTGTGGCTGTGTGCCTATTTCTGTTTTGAAAATAAGTTCATTTGTATCATTTTTTAGATCCCACATATAAGTGATATACAATATTTGTCTTTCTCTGCCTGGCTTACTTCACTTAGTATGATAATCTCTAGGTCCATCCATGTTGCTGCAAATGACATTATTTCATTCTTTTTTATGGCCGAGTAATATTCCATTATAAATATATACCACATCTTCTTTATCCATTCCTCTGTCGATGGACATTTAGGTTGCTTCCATGTCTTGGCTATTGTAAATAGTGCTGCAGTGAACATTGAGGTGCACGTATCTTTCCGAATTACGGTTTTCTCTAGATATGTGTCCAGGAGTGGGATTGCAGGATCATATGGTAGCTCTATTTTTAGTTTTTTAAGGAACCTCCATAGTATTTTCCATAGTGGCTGCACCAGTTTACCTTCCCACCAACAGGTTTCCCTTTTCTCCACACCCTCTCCATCATTTATTATTTGTAGGCTTTTTGATGATGGCCATTCTGACTGGAGTGAGGTGATACCTCAATGTAGTTTTGATTTGCATTTCTCTAATAATTAGTGATGTTGAGCACCTTTTCATGTGCCTCTTGGCCATCTGTATATCTTTGGAGAAATGTCTGCTTAGATCTTCTGCCCATTTTTTGATTGGATTTTTTGTTATTTTGATATTGAGCTGCATGAGCTGAGTGGTGGTTTAGATCTTGGTTTCAGCGTAGATCTATTTCCTTCATTATTTGGATACAGAAAATAGGATTGCTGCCACGAAAACCAAGCTTCAGAATAATAGTGAGTTTTACATAGAAAGGTTGTACATAGTGAACAGAAATGAAGGGCGATATTCTAAATTGAGGAATAGTTATTCAGAAGTAAAGAAGGAGCAAGTAGGGGCTTCCCTGGTGGCGCAGTGGTTGGGAGTCCGCCTGCCGATGCAGGGGACACGGGTTCGTGCCCTGGTCCAGGAAGATCCCACATGCCGCGGAGTGGCTGAGCCCGTGAGCCATGGCCACTGAGCCTGCACGTCCGGAGCCTGTGCTCTGCAACAGGAGAGGCCACAACAGTGAGAGGCCCGCATACCGCCAAAAAAAAAGAACAAAAAAAGAAGTAGCAAGTACAAGGAATCCCCAGGGCAGAAATATGTTGTATAGCCACTAAGTGGTGAATCAAACATGAGAAATGCTAATATTAGAGAAATGTTAGCTGACTTGAGATTATCCAAATATTCATCTCCATGTTTAAAGACCTAGATTATGGGACTTACCCAGTTATACCTAGAACTCTGCATTGCTTAAAAATTACACAAAACTTGAAAGCGGGGAAGGAGAAACTTGGAGAGTAAAGGACCAATATGGCAGTTCAGAGGTAGTATCAACTCGGAAATAATGGTTACTAAAACTTGAGTTTGGGTTAAAGAGTTAAGGGAAGGGTACATTTATTTTGAATTGTACATAGGCAAAATTCAACTAATAGTTACCAAAGTAATAAAATATACTAGAAAGTCCAAATAATTCTGTAATTTTGTGAAAAGAGAATGATAAAGAACAGTGCTTTCTTTAGTTTGCATAGCATTTTTACATTTATCTCACTTAAGCCTATCAAACAAATGTCAGGGATGTGTCTTATGCCGATTTTATTTTTTACATACATGAGTGGAGACTCAGAGTAGTTAGAGGCATCTGCTTGGCTCTAATTACAGTGTTCTTTCTGTTACAGAATATTTCTTTAGGCTGAGAAAATATGTACTTACTACTAAACATTGATTAAAATGTCAAGTGTTTTATTGTAAGTACAGATAGACATGCATGCTAGTCTAACTTCCTTTAGGCTATTAATTGGACTCAAATAAACTATTAATTGTAATCAACTGTTTCTATCAACGAACATTGTAATATTCAGCTTAGTTCCTCAAACACTTTTAGAATCAGCATTTTTACTTTGCATATTTTGAGTTTTGTGCTTAGAGGTTTACTTTTTTAAAAAATATAACTGTATTATATTGAATTACTACTAATATAATATTTAGTGGAAAAATCTAAAATCTGAAAAGTAGAATGCCATGCCCGAGCCCTGGCAAGTGTGCTCTTACATCCATAGCAGCAAAGCACATGGTATGAGCGAATGGGTCCTGGAATCAAATTGCTTGACATTGCACTTGTCACTTACCCGGTGTTCAGTGCCCGGCAAATATCTTTTAAGTTCTCTGTAGCTCAGTTTACTTAGCCAGATTGTGCAATCCATCGGAGTTGTGGTTTTTTGTCTTTTTTGTTCAGTATTGTATTTCAAATGTCTACATGTAATAGACATTCAATAAGTATTTTTTAAATACATCTGCAAAGGGCTGATTATATTATCTACCCATAGATTGCTTTGAAAGTCGCCCATTTACCATAATTTTTGGCAATAGGAGAGGCCATCTCCTCTTGCTGCTATCATTATCATTATTAGTGTCTCATATTGTGGCTGAGGGTGAAGAGGTTTAAAAGACAAGGAACTGTGGACTGTTCCAAGTAAGAAAGCTGGTGTTTTGGAGAAGGGCTCTCCATTCTGGTAAAGTATGTTAGTACCTGGTAATTTGTTTCGTTTTAGTCAAACACAGAGAGAGGAGCACAATGGCTTTATGGAAGTCCTGACGAATAAAGATCTGAAGTGGCCTTGAATCTTTTGGCTTCTTCTCCTGTTCTCCTTCTCCCTTTCACACATAATCAGCCTTTGATTCTTTTACTTCTGATGGTTAGGTTTATTGTGTATTTGAGTCTGTAACTTAAGCCATTGGTGTTGTGGCTTAGTTTTTCTCTTCCCTGTCACTTCTCTTTCTATTTATGCTTTCATATGCAATAGCTCTAGCTAATTAAATGTAATGACTAGTGTGTAATTTTTCTCTTCCAAATGTAGAACTAATTTGGAAAGTCACAGGTCTAGTACAGTATTTTAAGGGTTTAGGGATTTTGTAATATACTAAATGTTAATAGTAGCCTGAAATGCTTGTCATTTTTTGAGAAATCTTTTTTGTTAAATAGAAAGGATTCTAGGAAGACAAACACAAAACAAACCAAATAGCCAACAAACAGAAGCAAAGAAGCCCCTAAAAGCTCCCCCAAATATACCTTATGCATGTGGCTTTTTTTGGAGCTGTCTCTTATTCTTTGTTTTCTATACAGGATACACTGCTTTCAGAAAGGGTCTGTGGGGCAAACTAGCTGGCAAGTGATATTAATTATCGATAACTTGACACTAATGCTCTCTCTTATCTATCATGATAGATTTCACTATGGAAAATTTAGTTTTATTTTTTCCTTCCTTTCTTCTCTTCCTTCCTCTCTTCCTTTCTTCTAATTTTCTTTATCCTCCCTTCCCCTCCTTCCTTCCGTTTGTCTTTTTTCTTGTAAGCTATTTAAGATTTATAAAGAGGACTGAAGGTATTAATGATAAAATCACTAAATTCTGACTTAAATTCAGGTAGATGTATCCAGAAATGTGTTCTCTAGAGCCCACTTTGATTCCTCTCAACTTCCCTTTCACCGCAGAGTTAATCACACCGTCCTCTGGGTCATGTTGCACGTGTGCTTGCCTTTATTGATGTACTTAGTATACTTAATTTATTTAATTTTTTTTCTGTATTATCTGAGAGTAAGAATTGAGTCTCTTTTATTGCTGTTCCTTGCATTGTATACCAAAGGCTGAGTAAATGTTGATATTTTACCCTTAACCTTTAGCAAATATTTTTTTTCACTTCTTTTCACTCTAAGTTCCTGTTTCTTTCCAATGCTTATCTCAATAAACTGTCGTTTCTGCCATTTTCTCATTGGTATTGCATTAGTGGTGTGTAAGATAGCCATCTATAAATAAGATAGTGTATATAAATTATATATGTACCTATATCAGTAAGTCAAATGTCTATTTTATATTTATTTGATAATTTTACATTTTAGAATATCAGAATAAATATTTCTTTACAATTATTTTTCTTAGTCTTCTTTATATCAGACACAAGTGAAAGCTTTAGTATAAATACAATGCAGCATTTGGTAACTATGCCCAAGAGAGATTAGCTACTAGCAGATATTCTTATAAATGGATTTTATGTGTTGGAAAGTTTTTTTCAAGTTTTTGTTTTTATTATGTTAAAATAATTTAAGAATGGACAGCAAGTACATCTTTTTTGTTTGCTTATTACATTGAAATAAAATACTCAAACGATTAAATTTTATTTTAAATTCCATTTCTAATTTAAATGTATATCTTATTAGCTCCTCTTTTCATTTGCATTTTTGTTCACATAGATACCGTACTATTATTTGAGCCATTGCATAACTGGACCACATCCCATATATCGGTATATAGGTAAAAATTTTACATGCAATTGCCGTTTCAAGGTAATTCAAGGTTATTGCTCTTTTCCTTCTTTTTTTTTTTTAAAGTATTTTTTATTTTTTTATTTTTGGCTGTGTTGGGTCTTCGTTGCTGCGTGTGGGCTTTTCTCTGGTTGCGGCGAGCGGGGGCTATTCTTCGTTGTGGTGCGCGGGATTCTCATTGACGTGGCTTCTCTTGTTGCAGAGCACGGGCTCTAGGCTCGCAGGCTTCAGTAGTTGTGACACATGGGTTCAGTAGTTGTGGCTCGCAGGCCCTAGAGCGCAGGCTCAGTAGTTACGGTGCACGGGCTTAGTTGCTCCGTGGCATGTGGGATCTTCCCAGACCAGGGCTCGAACCCTGGTCCCCTGCACTGGCAGGTGGATTCTTAACGACTGCACCACCAGGGAAGCCCTCCTTCTTTTTTTTGTAGTCTGTCATTTTATTATATTTGAATCTTTCAGCATTGAGCTGGAAGACTGTTTACTTATAACTTCATATTTACAAAATTCATGGAAATTGTTGATAATACAATCAAATTGATATCACTCCTAGAATATTACCTGGAAAAAGGGAACATTATGTTTCAAAGTGAACGATAATAAATTTATTTCTTATCTTTGCTGTTTCCTAATGACTTACAGAGGCACTTGAACCTTTAAATCTAGGGGGAAACATTTATAATTAGGATTTTTGCATTGACATGGAACAGAACCCGGGGATTTTCTTCTTTTTTTCTCTGAGGTACTTAGTGTTCATATATATTGCTTTATCTATTTTCTAAATCATAATAAATTCATTAATTCTTAGCTGATAGTGCTTTAATATGTCAACCCTCACAGGGGTATTTTAAAATAAAAGAACACTTCAGGGAAGGGAGAAAAGTTTATATAAAACAAAGAATGACTAATTACAGATGGGAAGGACGTTAATCTTCCCAGCTCCACTTAAATCCCACCATATGGGACCACCAACTTTACTTCTGCAAACAATTCCTGCCTTCTCTTTGGTTTGAATCTGTGCAAGGGAACAAAACAAAGCTTAAGGAAAAAAATCTATTGTGTGAAAATATTTAAGGTATTTAAAGGCCAAATATATTTTTGTGCTGTAGTCTACCTTAGTCTGCCATAATATTAGTACCCCTTTATGACATGGATAATTAAATTTCACTGTACTTTGAATTTAAGCAGATTACTTTGGATAATCTGAGGCTTCAGCGTTAGATGAGGGGGCAAAATGTCAGGTGAGTCAGCAGGAGAAGTGGAGATTACCCTGTATAATTTGCCAGTCCTGTTCAATCTACTGCTAGAAATTATGAGGAATTTTTCCCGGATACATAAAGCATGCAGCGGACATAACTTGTTTTCATCTAATTATATACTTGTGTGGTGAATGTGTTGTCAGATTCTAAAACCATCTTTGAATTAGCCTTTTTTTCACCTTGGTACTCTGTGCTTTCTGAGATTTTGTATGGTCGTATGAACTGTGAGTGATGCTCAATATTGACAAGTACAGTGCAAACAGCAGATGGTAAGATATTGACAGAGGCATTTGTTAATGGGCCAGTTGTCTTGCTTGGAAGTACAGCTTTTTGGCAGAGTTTCTGGCTTTTTTTCCCCTCTGCTTTTCTACTCTATGTACCTGAGAAGGAAGAAAGAATCCAAAGGTTCTTCTGTGTTAATTCATGGGAAAAAAAAGTTGACTATCAGGATAGCATCGACCTTAGATGAAAACACCCTTAGTAAATGGAGTCACTACATCATGAAAAAGAACACTTTTTTTCTAGGTATACTTGGAAGTAAACACCAGCTCTGTCATACACTAGTTGGTAAGCTGGGACAGATTACCTAACCCTTTTGAACTTAAGGTTCTTTTACTCTACATTGAAGATCACAATATCTACTTTATTGCGTTTTCCATATACTAACACAAAGTAATATATGTATAGGGAATGGTACATAGTAATGCTCCTGGATATTATTATTGGATATTATATAAGGAATGTCATGGGAGATCATGGAGTCTACTAGCTTCAAGTATGGGCTTCAGACCCAGAAAGATCTGGATTTGAACCCGAGTCCAGCAAATTCCTGGCTGTTTGAACATAGACAAGTTACCTACCTGGTTTAAGCATTAGTTTGTTTATTTATAAGATGGAGATACTGGGGCTTCCCTGGTGGCGCAGTGGTTGAGAGTCCGCCTGCCGATGCAGGGGACACGGGTTCGTGCCCTGGTCTGGGAAGATCGCACATGCCGCGGAGCGGCTGGGCCCGTGAGCCATGGCCGCTGAGCCTGCGCATCCGGAGCCTGCTCCGCAACGGGAGAGGCCACAACAGTGAGAGGCCCGCCTACCACAAAAACAAAACAAAACAAAACAAAACAAAACAAACAAAAAAGATGGAGATACTATTACCTTTTAGTATTATTGTATAAATAGTGATATTCATACATAAATTAATCCCGAATTAGCCTGAAGTGAGTGCTCTATAGGTGGTAATTACTGTTCCTTTTTTATCTCCTCACCAGTGACCATGCTGCCGCAGGACAGGTCATTCGTAAAAGAATAACTATTTGAAGGAAATGTGGAAAGTTAAAATTATTTTTGACAGGTAGAAACATTAGCCATAGCTAAAAAGATGAAATTAAATGAGGGTGAATGTAAAATCCTACCTTTAGGTTTATGAAAAATGTTTAAAAATGCAAAATGAGAGAGAGGATGAACCTTGTAAACATTATGTTAAGTGAAAGGAGCTAGACACAAAAGACTACGTATCGTATGATTCCACCTGTATAGTTATCTGAATAGGCAAGTTAATAGAGACAGAAAGTATTAGGCTGGCCAAAAGTTCGTTCAGGTTTTTTCTGTAACAGCTTGCGGAACGAACTTTATGGCCAACCCAATAGATTAGCAGCTGTTCAGGGCTTAGTTGTGGGACAGGTGGAAAAAATGGGAATTGACTACTAATGGGTGCATAGGTTCTTTCATGGAGTACAAAAATGTTCTAAAATTACATAGTAGTAATGGTTGCACCATCCTATGACTTGGCTAAAAAAACATTAAACTTTACATTTTAAGTGGGAAATCGTATGATATGTCAATCTCAGTGAAGCTGTTTAAAATTGAAAAAAAAATACTACTTTAAAAATAATTTCTATGATGAACATTAAAAGATTGATTTCACTTTTGGAACTCTGTTAATCCCTTCAGTAACATTTTCTACATTAGAGACATAGTTTTGTATATGTTATGTACCAATGTGTGTGGTAGGTGCTTTCCCATGACCGATTGTAAACAGCTCAAGGGAAAAAAGATGTGCACCAGGCTTCCTCAGTTCTCGGGAACTGTACACACTCACAGTTAATAAATCCCTTTTCTAGAATTGGTGTTTTCCATCTCTTCTGTTATTTCATTGTTAATTGGCTATTTCTTGTTGATGATGTGGCCCTTAAGACCTGCTTTCAGGAATCCCTAAAGAGTCTATCAAGCTTCAACTCTATTTCACCTCCAGGTTTGCACATTTACCTGAGACCGGGGAGAATACTCAGTTTTCCCAGCAGGCTCTTCTTATACTCCAAAAAAATAGGAAGGTTAGCATACAGATAAGGGTTAGTGACCCCGCTTTCTGTTAGAGGCAGGTGAAGACCCAAAGAGAGGAATTGCTCTCTCCAGTCTTCTTTCTTCTGATAATATTACTGACTCTGAGTAAATTAAAGTGTTCTACTGATTGTCATTCAGATGAGCCACACCCTCATTGCCCTTTCTGTAAACCTTTGCTGATTCTGGAATGCTATTTCATCCTCATTTTGCTAATTATATATTAACCCCTGAAGATCCCAGGGAAAATCCTGACAGCTCTAATTGTCTTCTCCCCTGTTGCATGTCCATATTTTTAAACCTAACACAAAATAGCACGTGAGATATATTTAAGTTATCTGTTTACTTATTTCTACATATGCTAGTTAATATAATTCTCCCAACAGCCCAGTAAATTAGGTATTGTTACCTGCATTTTAAAGATGAGGAAACTGAGGCTGACAGTTTCTTTTAGAAATTAAAAAAAAATTTTTTTTTATGTCTCGGCTGTGTTGGGTCTTCGTTGCTGCGTGTGGGCTTTCTCTAGTTGCGGCGAGTGGGGGCTGTTCTTCATCACGGTGCACGGGCTTCTTATTGCAGTGACTTCTCTTGTTGAGGAGCATGGGCTCTAGGTGCTCAGGCTTCAGTAGTTGTGGCACGTGGGCTCAGTAGTTGTGGCGCACGGGCTTAGGTGCTCTGTGTCATGTGGGATCTTCCTGGAACAGGGCTCGAACCCGTGTCCCCTGCATTGGCAGGTGGATTCTTAACCACTGTGCCACCAAGGAAGTCCCAGGCTGACAGTTTCTATGGTCACACATGAAGTAAGAATGAGGCATCAAATTCAGGTATTAGCTAAGAGGGCCAGCTTCATTATTAGAAGGCTGCTGGGGCAGGGAGACTAAGATCATCATAGTAGAGGTAACACCTCCATACTGATGTGCACCTACATGTGGCTTTACTAATAGATTGCGTATTTAAGAATGGAGATGGAGCTTCCCTGGTGGCGCAGTGGTTGAGAGTCCGCCTGCCGATGCAGGGGACGCGGGTTTGTGCCCCAGTCCGGGAAGATCCCACATGCCGCGGAGCGGCTGGGCCCGTGAGCCATGGCAGCTGAGCCTGCGCGTCCGGAGCCTCTGCTCCGCAACGGGAGAGGCCGCAACAGTGAGAGGCCCGCGTACCGCAGAAAAAAAAGAATGGAGATGAAGCAAAGAAGCCAGGAAATCTTTAAAAAATCAGAGCATATGTTATATATAAATGAAATTTGGAATTCAGTTGTTTGTGAAATACCACCAATGTGAGCATTCAAACCTTATTAACCTCTAGTGTGCGTTAAAATGTTTGGGGTAGAAATGACAGCCAAAATGATAACTTTCTGTGAAAGAACATAGTCTAGGCATTAAAAAAAATCTCCTATCCTTGTTGTCTGATTTATCTTAAATTATTTTCAATTGCACAGTTTCTTTTCTTTTTTTCTAGAAAGCAAAATTTAGAATATTAAATATTGAGGTGAGTTCCTGAATATCCTACCTTTGAAGTAAATTCATATGGTCTCACCTTGTCTACAAAAGGTGAACATTATACAGGACCTCACACTAATTTTAAGCATGTCTTTTGCGCTTTTTTTGTGAAGAAAATGCCACTTGACAGAAGCCAGTGAGCCTCAAGTTTGGTGAACTTTGATGCCCCTGAATATTGTTTGTATATCCTGCTGCTTATTTCCTCATGTAGCCGCCTAGAGCTGCTCAGGGCAGAGAGCCTCTCACCTCGCTGATCATACATGAAATGGAAAATGCTCTGCAAGATAAACAACCCACCTGAATTCATTTTCATAGTTTTGTGAATTTTGCTCTCAGAACAGAGTACTGTAGGTGGTTACAACATCTGGAATTTATTTTCTAATCTGTTGTTAGCTAGTCACACCTCCACTTAGCCACTAGTAAAGTAAGCCAACACAAAATCAAACCATGACCCACCTGTTTCTTTGGTTGCCAAGTATAATGAAATTTCTAGAATATTTGCTAATTCATAGACTGAAAGTGAATTTATAAGTAGAAAGTCAGTAATTCTCTGTTTTCCTATAAAAAGAAGACAGCCCTGCCAATGGAAAGTCAGATCTAGAGATGGAGAGATTAGCTCTGATTTGAATTTGAACTGAGGAACCTTCACTGTGAACCTGAACACTTTATGCTATTCTAATATATTTTAATTTCCTTTGCTACTTCTTATTTGCATCTAGCTAAGAAAATAAAATATTCATACTGTGTTCTCAGGTATTTTGAAATGGAAAATGTCTGAAATACTGTAGGAAAGTCAGGTTTTGATTAAAGTTTTTCCTCTTGATCATCTGAGTACCTCAGAGAATTAAGGGTCATTTACAGTGTGAAAACTGATATTTTCATTGTTGGATCATCATATCAATACATTATAACTTCGTAAATAAAATTTGCCATCCTTGGCACTTACAAGCCTGAGAAAACATTTGTGAATGTGAAGAAACATTATTAAATTTGGCAGTGCAAAACAAGCTAACAATATTGCTAAAAATGTGTATTTTTGACTCAGGTCTGATCTTCCTTGATCCAGCGCTGATCTTCAGTTTCACATAGAGAATAATATTCAAGAAAATGCCGTTTAAGGTGGGGAGGGATTGGAGCAAGGAACGCTTTAAATTTTGAAGGATAAGAACGCTTCACTTATTTCCAAGAGTTATTTAACAAATATTTCTCTTTGCTAATATTATTTCTTATGGTTGTTTATTAAAAAAAAAAAAGAGCCTGAGGAAGGGCTAACTGTGGATTCCTTTACTAGCCATCATAGTAAGGGCATTTAATGATTTATAAAGGACATATGGCCATTGTAAATGATATATTTTTTTCAAAGAAATATCTCAAGTGCAAGTAGTTAATTAAACTGCCACACTGTTCTTTAACCACATGATAAATAATTCTTTAAATTGCCACTACCTTATACTATATACATTAAGAGTGTGTGTGTGTGTGTGTGTGTGTGTGTGTGTGTGTGTAGAGGGTGCTAATCTAATTGCCTTATAATAATTTTAATTTCATTGTTAAAAGCTAAATTTTCATAGTATATTTTTTACAGTGAAACAACAATGGACTTGTTACTTTTGCATATAAATTCTCTGTATAGGTATGGGAGTGTATTTTATTTCGTTCTTCATACCTGCATGTGTATTTCTGCTAAGTGCTGGTTCTTAATGGATGCTCCCTTGGCTTTAGAAGGTTATGATTATTATGTTGAAATGTAGTTTGGGGCTTCCCTGGTGGCCAATGGTTAAGAATCCTCCTGCCAGTGCAGGGGACACGGGTTCGAGCCCTGGTCTGGGAACATCCCACAAGCCGCGGAGCAACTAAGCCCATGCACCACAACTACTGAGCCTGCGCTCTAGAGCCCGCAAGCTGCAACTACTGAAGCGCACGCGCCTAGAGCCTGTGCTCCTCAGCAAGAGAAAGCACCACAGTGAGAAGCCGGCGCACTGCAACGAAGAGTAGCCCCCCACCCCCCCCCGTCGCCGCAACTAGAGAAAGCCCGCGTGTAGCGACAAAGACCCAACGCAGCCACAAGTAAATAAATTAATTTAAAAAAGACCCTATTAAAAAAAATGTTGTTTGAAACAAGAGCTGATTTCTTCCCGCAATCTCATGTGCAAATGTATTTCTAACGTAGTCTTATTATTTTTCACTTTCTAATGATGTACAGTTGGATTTGATATAAAAGTTGCCACAGGAGAATAAAGCACAAAATAAGACTTGGGAATCTGGTTGATTAAAACAGAGGGGTATTCAATACTATAGCAGTTTTTCCCCCCCTTGCTGAATGTGCTTATTGCAGTGGTTATTGCCATTTAAGTGAGCAGAATCTGCTGCTTACTTAATGGTAGCGGGTAGTCTCTAGGGGACTTTGCAGAAGATTCCAAGAATGCATGTTCATTCCATGAACCAAAAATATTTTGAAATTACTTGAAAAAAAATCCTATGTCAGTTATTTCTAAATGTGTTGACAACTCTAATATTAATGCCAGGGTATAGTTAATGTTATATAGTAAAAAACAAATGAAATGTCAGAAAGTATATCCAGTATAGGTGGTATCTTGCCGTAGTGTTCCAGAAGTGTATTTTTAAGTACGTTCGTTGGAAAATGAACAATATATTTTATTACCAAAACAGTAGGTTCCCAGCTCAGTTGGTAAAGCCCATACATGTCCCAGACAGAAAATTTAAATAGAACTATTTCACCACCAGGGTTTCTTGCTCATTTACTCACCATGAACATCAGTGGGAGACATATGTAGGCACTTTGGGTGAAGGATGGAGGTGTGAGGGGCAGAAGAAATATGTATAGAAAAGTCCCTTTCTCTAGAGATTTCTCTGATTACCGTGGCTAGGATTTCCAGGCTATGTTGAATAAAAGTGGTGAGAGTGAACATCATTGTGTTATTCCTGATCTTAGAGGAAATGCTTTCAGCTTTTCACCGTTGAGTGTGATGTTTGCTGTGGGTTTGTCATACATGGCCTTTATTATGTTGAGGTATGTTCCCTCTGTGCCCACTTTCTGGAGAGTTTTTTTTTTATCATAAATGGGTGTTGAATTTTATCTGAAAAGCTTTTTCTGCGTCTATCGAGATGATCATATGGGTTTTACTCTTCAATTTGTTGATGTGGTGTATCACACTGTTGACTTTGAGGATATTGAAAAAACTTTTCATCCCTGGGATAAATCCCACTTGATCATGGTGTTTGATCCTTCTCATGTATTGTTGGATTCAGTTTTCTAGTATTTTGTTGAGGATTTTTGCATCTAGGTTCATCAGTGATACTGGCCTGTAATTTTCTTTTTTTGTGGTATCTTTGTCTACCTTTCTCTAAAGATTTAATAAATTCCTTCCATGTTAAGTTATGGTCCATTTCCAGTTTGACATTCTGAAATATCTTCTTTCTTCCAGTAGTGGGAGTGAAGACTCACTCTCTAGCTCTTTGGGCAGCAGTAGCAGGGGTGGAAAGGGAAGCACAGCACAGCTCAAGCTGAGCCAAATGTGATCCTGCTCCTTAGGGGGCTTGTGAGCCGGAGGGAAGGCGGACAATTCTTAGTTTCACTGTCTGGTGAAATAGTGAAGTTTTGTAGATGTTGAAACGAGGAGGAAGCTATTAATGCAGACAGAAAAGGATTTGCAAGGCCCAGTGTTTCAGTAGGGGATAAGGGCGCAAGAGCATTTCCATACATTGTGATTTGTGGTTCATCTACATGCATTAATTGATTCTTACATCATACCCGTTTTCCCTTGTGTCTTGCGTCAACATTCAGTTAAAAACAACTCCATCTTTGCTATTTTCAGCAGTGAAATATACTTTCTGTTGATTTCTGCCCCAACTTCTACTGATTTCAAATTATATGAAAAATATCTCTTCCTCAACCAGCCAGGTATTTTTGTCATTTATATACCAGGCAAAACAAATAACTTTACGTTTCTTTTATCTTGAGCATTTTAATGCAGTATTTATTTCATATCATAAAATAGAATTTTTTCTAGGGCAAAAGTGTTTTTTATTTCATTTTTTCTGTTTTCTCATTTGACGGTGATCTATCTTTTTCTTTTTTCAAAATATTTTACAACTAGTTATATTAGTCTGCTTGGGCTGCTATAACAAAATACCATAGACTGGATGACTTAAACGATAGACTTTTTTCTCGCAGTTCTAGAGGCTGAGAAGTTCAAGATCAAGGTGTTGGCAGATTTGGTTCTTGCTGAGACCCCTCTTCCCGGTTTGCATACTGCCACCTTTTTGCTATGTCCTCATGCGGCAGAGAGGGAGCATCTCTCTCTCCCTCTTCTTGTAAAGCCTCTAATCCCATATAAACGCCCTACCCCCATGACCTCATCTAACATCAGTTATTTCCCAAAGGTCCCATCTCCAGATACAGTTAATCACATTAAGGATTAGGGCTTCAACATATTAGTTTTGGGGGGCACACCATTTAGTCCATACCATTGAAATTGAAAACAACAACAACCCTGGGTTTTCTTCAATTGCTGCTTTAATTCTCTAGGGTTTTTGTCAAATGACACTTGGGAAATGAGAGATTTAAGTGTATACGCTAACTGAAAAGGAGCTAGTTTTTCTGTATATTTTATCATGTCATATTTTCAGCACTTACTTGGCTATGCATGGTGGATATTCCCTTCATATAGACTTGCAAATTTTTCCAGAAGCTGCTTTTGGCTTGTTTAGTTTTAAATAAATAATTTGGCTTTTCAAATATGTAAAAATGATGCATGCAGGGAGAGTAGAGTTCAGGTGAAAAACAGAAGGCAGTGTAAATACTGTGTTTGTTCCTATTCTGAAAGCCTCGGCTCATTCAGCATTTCTTTGAACATTTCATACATATTTGCTACCAATTTAATTTGCGTGTGTGAAGACCGAGGATGCTGTTTTTATTAGAATTGCTGAGGACATTCTCCATATTCCTTGTTTCAAATATCATCTTCCTCCTGTGATGCTCCTTTCCCTCATAACTATTAAAAATCCTTTTCCTTCCTTCTCAGTCTACATATTTGCTGCTCTATTTCTCCTTAGTGCTGTCTCTTCCAAACAAGGGCTGAATATGAATAATTGAATGGCAGGTAGTTTTTAGTTCAGAGTGGCAATGGTACAGCTGGCTGTCTTGCCTACAAGCCTCCTTGGGATGGAATAGTTCAGCCTCAGGTCCAATTCTTCTCTTTTGGAATAGATCAGTGCCCAAAAATCTCAGTAAAAGAGGCTGAAGCACAAGTTCTGTAAACTCGTCTAGTGGAGAAAAATACCCAATACGAATTATGATCTATTTTCTGATCAAGACTGTATTCTAAGTGACAAGTGTGTAAATATCCCTAGTGGTTCATTTTACAACCTCTACTGACTTTTAGGTTACTAGAGAAAATATCAGTGTGAGTCTTTCTTCTATGACTCTGCAACTGATGATTTAGAAGAAATCACAGTATCACTTCGATGGAAGCAGTTAAATGATCAAATCCCAAACCTTAGGTAGAGAGACCTAAGTCATCTGCAGATCCCTTGTTACCATTGTATGTTTTCATGCAGAAATGTCTCACATATACTTACCCTTTTGTTTTTAGAACAAACATAGTAAATATTTATGAATACCAGTCATGTGATAGATTTTGTACTCTTTCTGTGTATCTAAACATGTCACTTGATTAGTCTTAAAAACCAATAATTCATCTAATCTTTTCGGAAGCCCCATTTTAGGCCATGTAACATTTACGGTATAACAAAGCGTATTATAGAGGAGGTGGTCCCCTTACACTACTTAGACAACCAATGACAAATAGAAGGTCATTTTCTGATTTAAGAGGTCACTTTCCTTTCTTCTCTGGAGGGCCACCATCCCGCCCACTGCCCCTCCCCTAACAGTTATCTGAATAGTCTCAGTGAATGGGCCAGCATGCCTCTGTTTAGGCCGCAGGCACTCTTGGTGCAAACTTGAAAAGAACAGGTGCAGGTCAGAAGTGAACAGGACAGCCCAGGATCACTGCTGGGAAACACGTGCAAGCAAGTCTCAAACTAATCTGGGAACGACTTCGGACAAAGAAAACAAAAGAACACTTTAGGTTCTAAATCACCCACTTGACAGAGGAGGGCTTCAGAATAAGAAGGCCGGTAAGGACTAGTTGCTCCTGTTTTCCTTTCACTATAATTCTAGTGCATTTCAGAGGTGAAAGACAAAACTCTGACCATCTGAAAATTACCTTAAATTTAAATGAATTCCTATATGAGATTATTCATCATGTATGTCTTCCTTCTCACTAGAACTCTGTACTTCTACAACCCAGATTCAATTCAAACTTCATTGCTGTTACTGTGGGGTTCAAAATATCTTTATTAAGGATGCATTCTTCAAGTCAGTTGATGTCTCTCCCCAATGTATGTGTTTTTTTTAGTAGTCTCTTATGTGATATGGGCAAAATCAGTCCATTAGGAAAGAACTGTGTCTATTAACATTTTTGTGTTTACAGACACAAATATAAGAATATAAAAAATATGGTAGAATATGAAAATAATACAAAGTTAAAGATAGGAAAAGGGTGAATATGAATATGAGGCTAGGATAGTTTGAATGCAAATATGTAAACCACAGGATATTATTTAGTTTTTAAAAATTGACCAGCAAGTTTCTCTCCTAAATTTCCTAGAGGCCAAAGCAAGAAGGGAAATAAATCTATTTAATAATTTATATACGGGTATACTGTATTAGTTTTATAGGGGAACTCAAGTATTTTATTGGTCTGAAAGAAAGTCTTCCCATGAATTTTCAATGCATGAGTTCCTGAAGGGTTAATAACTGAAATACTGGGTTTTATAAACTGTGTTCCGTTACAGCTGAGGGTATAATTGCAATGCCAAACTTAGTAAAAGTAATTTTACAGGGTTTTAAGATAATGTGGCCCAAGAACATAGCTTTGATTCACAAATAAAATCTAGACTCCAGAGTAATGTCTTTTAAATTGTTGTCGATAAATATTATGTCTTTTCATTGGGGTAATGGTAAAGGCAATCACAAATAAATTGAGAATATATCCTCAATATTTTCCACAGGACCCTGGAGTCTAGATCATTGTTGTTTTTCTATAAAGAACATATTTATGTACATTAATAGTTAAAGAGTGGTTGGTAGATCATGAAGTATTGTGAAAATTGAATTTACCAATCAAAACGTTTATTAAATGGATACCCTTCCCTCCCACCTGCCAGTCATGTTTTTGAAAATGTGTTCTAAGAGACTGTCTATAGTTAGAGTGGGCTTTTCTTTATATAATAGTTCTGTATCGCCCCAACACATGCAAAATTGAATGGTCAATTCTGCAAACTTATTCTTGAAACAACCATAACCATGGTGTATTTTTCTCTATGTATGAGCTCTGATACATAGAAAGTGTTGACAGAAAGTTGATATTATGAATTATCTGAAAGCACAAGCTGGAGTTGTTGTAGACTTATTTGACTTATACCTTTCTTTTCTTTTTTTTAAGTGAAAGTGAGTTTATTTAGAGAAACACACATTCCACAGGCAGAATGTGGTCCCTCTCAGAAGGTGAGAGCATCTCCGGGGTGTGGGGTAACTTATACCTTTCTAATCAGTCATAAAACTAATTTTTCTATTTAAATTTTATCACCTTCTCTAGAGGTGAGAAAATTTGGGATTTGAGACGAACCATGCTTTAATGACAAATAGAAACTTTCTGCTTCTTGGGTAATGTAATGGGAGACAATTATAGTTAGAGAACAGAATGTAAATGTAATAAATGCTGACAATTTAAAAGTAATGCTATAGTGGAGGGAATCTGGGTTTTGAGTTGGGGGAGGCGGTGGAGAGGGATATGGCAAGGTACTAATTTTTTCACTTTTCATACTTAGGGAGTAAGTAATATTGCCTAAAGCCTATGGATAGTCCAATAGATTCTATTTTTTAAAAAACGTATTTTATTGAGGTATAGTTGATTTACAATGTTATGTTACTTTCTGCTGTACAGCAAAGTGACTCAGTTATACATAAATATACATTCTTTTTCATATTCTTTTCTATTATGGTTTATCACAGGATATTGAATATAGTCCCCTGGGCTGTACAATAGGACCTTGTTGTTTATCCATATCTATCTGTCTATCTGTCTATCTATGCATCTGCTAATCCCTAAATCCCATTCCATCCCCCCAATACCAATAATAAAATACCGATTAAGGTATTATTTGTTAAAATGAAAATAATGGAAAAGTTAAAAGTAAAATTATAAGTAGCAAAAGTTGGAAGAAGGGAGAGAAAAAGACAGATGGATATATGGGGGAAGAGAGGAAAGTCATACAGGAGAGTTAAGTTCCATATATTTCATAGAAGGAGTGAGTAAGACTCCTTACAGCTGAAGAATCAAGAAATGGAGGTGAAAACAGATTATTTCAAGTTCTGAACATGGCCAAAACAAGGAATATAAAGAGAAACTGAAAAATATAATTGTACTTCCATGGAATAAAACTGGGTATGGAATGAAAAGAAACGTTTACTTTTCACTTTATAACTTTTCATACCATGTATTACTTTTATATTTTTAAAGAGGTAATGAGTGATGCAGTGGAGATATTAGGTCTGAAATTTTTGGCCATTTTCTGAGTAGTCAATAATATTTTAACATGTCTGAGGGCAGTACAGATACTTAACACACACATTTTCCTAAATGCGATTTTCAGAGAAATTCAGATAAATGTAAATAAATTACATAATCATGATTATTTTTGTAAAATCAGTTCATACAATTGTTATAAAGGTAAATAGGAAAGAGTATGTTTGTTAAAGTGCTTTGCTAATTTTAAATGGTAAAAAATGTTATGTGCTTCTATTATTTATCAAGGTTATCTTTGAAGTGTTTTTCTAGGGAGAAGTAAATATTTAATAACTTTATGAGAAAAAATGGTTTATGAGTTATGTTTCCATGGATTCTTTTGACCCATGCTCTGAAATTCATTATTCAGCAGACATGGGGCTGGACCAGCAAATGTGTAATTTTTAAAAACAACTTTTATTTTATATTGGAGTGTAGTTGATTAACAATGTTGTGTTAGTTTCAGGTGTACAGCAAAGTGATTAAGTTATACATATACATGTATCTATTCTGTTTCAAATTATTTTCTCATTTAGGTTAATACAGAGTACTGAGCAGAGTTTGCTGTGCTGTACAGTATGTCCTTGTTGATTATCTATTTTAAATATAGCAGTGTGTACATGTCAATCCCAAACTCCCTAACTAGCCCTCCCCCACCTTCCCATATGGTATTTGTCTTTCTCTGTCTGACTTACTTCATTTAGTATGATCATCTCCAGGTCCATCCATGTTGTTGCAAATGGTATTATTTAATTTTTTAATGGCTGAGTAATATTCCATTGTATATATGTAACAAATGTGTAATTTTTAAAAACATCTAATTTATTATAATGCAAGTAGTTGCAGAAACAGATTTGAGAAACTCTGAATAAAAAGTAACTGGTACAGGTCACTAAAAAATAGTTCCACTTTCCCAGTCTCTTCCCGCACTCCCATTTAAAAAAATACAGTTTCACAAGGAAAATACAAATTCTTAGTTTTGGTTTACAATCTATAGTATGGAGTGGAGAAGAACTGGCTTGGGTACAGCTCCTGAGTTTAACACACACACACCCACACACACACACCAGCAGCGGCAGTAGCCAGTTGACCATAAGCAAAACATACCATCCCTACTGAGACACAGAACTGTACCCTGGTCAGATGACAACTTGAATGTTGGCTTCAGGTCTCAGAATCAAAATTTTATTTAATAAGTTTATTGACAAATTAGATTATTTTCAAAGAGACTAGGATGTTAAAGTAGCAAGGAATCATATTCTAGGAAGAATACCAATTAATAATTTGGTATTTTTTTTAGGAAGCCCAGAGAGTTCATGACAGAAGTAGACATGTAAGGAAAGCATCAGAAATTTAGGCTAGTGAGTGAAAATCATAGGGAGGCAGAGAATGGTTCAACTTCAGGAAGTTCCTTTTATAAATTACAAAGTTTAAAACAAACTCTCAAGAAGCTGAGCTTGTCATAAATCATAATGTTTAATATAATTATAATAATTGCTATTTATTGAGCACTTGTATACGAAATATTCTTAAACCCTTTTAATCTGTCATTCTATTTAATCCTCACAACATCCCTAAGAGAAAGGTACTGGTAAATAGCTCTATCTTACAGGTGAGAAAATAAACATTCAAGAAGACTGCGTGTCCTGCCTAGGACCTCACAGGCTGCACACAACAGAGAATCAAATCTCAGCTCTTGTGAACATTGAACTCCCAAAGAAGAAGATAAAGTCGAAGTTTAACATATTCAGATTACATATGTTTGGAAGAGGGTCTGAGTTAGATAACATTAGGGGTTTTGTTTTCTTTTTTGAATGTCAACCACATGTCTTAATGGTTTTCTTTAATCTTACGTAGATCCAGATTGACATGACCTCTTAGTAGTTACAGTTGTTGTATTTAACAGTAGAGGGTAGGAAGGTCAATCCTGTTTCCCAACAAGTGGAGTTTGGATTTTATCACCTTGGGGGTTAGAAGAAAGTGTTTTGGTCTTACTCGATGGTATAACAATACAAAGAAGGGTCTAGAAATGTATGAATTCCTGCCAAACACTGCTCTCCTTTTTTGGAGTTTTCACAGAAATTGTTTATACAGGCACGTAATTCTGGGAAAAAAGTACTATCGTAGGTGTTCACCAAGTGACTGATAGCCTCATCCTGTGTTTGGAGCTAATGGCTTAGCTGTAAATAATCTCTTGTGAATCTAATATTCGAGCCCAGTATGCTTGAGTGCTTGTGGAAACAGTGAGAGCTAAAGCAAGACAGAAAGAGAAAGTTAGGTCCACAAAGGGCACTTGTGCTTTTTTTTCCATCCAAATTCTTAGGACCAGGAAGAGAACGAGAACACGAATGATATAGTCTGAGGTCAGAAAATCATGTGGCAGAGACCAAAAGGTGCAACAGAGAGAGATCTTTTCTCTTAAAGAATCCTTGCCCTTTCAGCCCTAGTAATCCCTGATCGTTAGTGTTCACTGGATAATCAGTGTTTCAAGTGTGAAGGAATACGATTATGAAATCCTTCTTTTGGATTGGGCAAGCTGAGACGGTGAGATCCCATCTAGGAAGATGGAGACAAATGTTTCAAGCAATGGAGAGAAAGCAAAAATATTCCTTCTGTTGGATTTTTCTGCTTACATTCTTGACAATTTCCCCAAACTTCCTAAGAACCATACTAGTTATACGAACTCTGTAGATAAAATATGGACCAAGACAAGCGAACGTGAAGAGCTGAATCTGACAGATGGCCACAAATGCATTGATCTAGTATAACAGTCCTGATCTAAATGGAAAGGAGAATCTAATACCTTCCAAAGCAACTCTGAAGCTTTAATCAATAACTGGAATGTTAGATTTTGGCAAAAGAACAGATGTTAGAATTTTAAAGCTGACTATATGACCCCAATAAAAAAGAATCAGTTTTTATTAGGAATGGAGCCTGGCAGTTTTGCACAATAATCTAGACTTACCTTGACAAAATTTGAGTAATGGATTAGCTCCAGTGGGAATTAGGCAATTTTTTTTGTGTGAAATGTGATGCACAAGAAGCTTCAATCAATAATACTTGCTTTGGCGAACAGTTTTTAAGTAGGCAAGCAGCGCGTATAATACTGTGTCATGTGTATATAATTATCTCAGCATGCCAAAGGGTGGAAAACAATCTTCAAGTGGCAGAGAATTAATAACACCCCATTTCATTGTTCAGCATTTTCCTCCAAGTTGTGTTGGTTTTGTTTCTGTTTTCCTTCATTGCCTGAGATTTTCTTAAACGTATAAGCCTGACATTGCTCAATACAGCTTTCTTTCATCAACAGTGAGCTCAATGCTGTTTGAAAGCCAAATATTTTACTTATCAGTGTCTGAGAAGGCTAGTCACAAGGAAAAATTTAATCAGGCTAGATACTATATGGAAATTCCGTGAATATATAGATTTAAGAGTCTAACCCACATGAATTCTTCTAAATTAGATGCAGAGGATATATTTGGAAAAGAGGTGTGAAACTGTTCATTTCAGGTGAGAAGAGTTTAACCATTGCTAACACTACTGAATTAAGATACCTCCTGTTTTAGAATATCTATTGTTTACTAAGCGACAAGAATATACGGTCCACAGTCAAAGATTATATTTTGCCTCTTAGTTCTTTCTCTTTGAAGAGAACATTAGCCTTGTAATAAGGAAGTCAAGCAAGGACAACATCTACTGGAAATCCTGAGTGCTTTGTTGGCATTGCCACGTTCCCAGCTGTTTTATGTTTATAATAACAATAGGGCGAACTGTAAGAGTGGTGCTATGTGCATTAAAGCTTGTTTCATTTCTAGTGTGTGATGACAGGTATTTATTGAGCTGTTCCAGACATATAGCAAGATGGAAAAATATCCATTAAAAGCTCCTAGTCATTTAAAAATATATTTTAAAGAATTCAAAACTAAATTTGGTAGTTTTGGGGATCCAACTACATTTCTTACCAACTTCCCAAGCTGGTGAATTGGACAAAACCAGTCATAGGTTTTTTTGTTTTGAGAAAAGAAACACAGATTTCCTATATTTCATAAGAGGGTAGGGTGCCCAGTGCCCTGCAGATCTCCTTTGTGACACCTGTTTTCTGTACCCCCAGCTCTAGTTGACGCAGAAATGCGGTGACACGTGGCCTTGTTCCACTGAGGGGCAGCCAGTGTGTTTTCAGTCATTAAGCTTGCTCCTGGAGCCGAGAGAGCCCGAGGCAATCTCCCGTAACTGATTTTCACCCAAGACTTTGCAGACATGCTGTGTGGGCTGTAGGCAATTAAGACAGTCTACAATGAAATCAGTCATATCTGGGGGGCATTGAGTATATGTACGAAGCACGGTGCCACATACACACATGCGTGTTTCCTGCCCACAAAAATCTGCATCTTTGTGGAGGAGAAAGTACACACAAACAGCTTGTTAACTCTATAATAAAAAATAACAAATACAAAATTGTAAGAAGTGTTGAAGGCAGTAACTGATAAGTGAATGAATAAGGAAGTGGTGTAGATAACACGGGCTTCGGGAAGAGAGGAGGGAGGCGCCATGAGGCTGGGGCAATTGGGAATGATCTGTAGGGGAAGAGGCTTGAGCAGAGCCCACGCCTCCACACTCCTGGGAATTTATTTGGGCACTTACAGCTCCAATAGGAGAGATTTTATGATGTGGCCAGGGAATCTCTCCGTCACTGAAAATGCCTAGGAACAATCCTGACAATGTCATCTCTAGAATCTGAAATGCAAGCAGTCTTTGAAATAAGTCCTTTATATTCTCTGGTGGCTTGAAATATGACTTAGGGTGATGGGCAACTAGACGATGCTTTTTTGTATTCTACAGACTCCTTTATGGGTGATGGGGTAGGGCAGATAGAATAGTGGCAAACCTAACTGTTCTGAGTGTGTGTGTGTGTGTGTGTGTGTGTGTGTTAGGAGCATTCAGTTTGAAAGTTGTGTTTCTACATCTTTTCTTCTCCTCGTTTTTATTTTCTGTATTTCTGACCCCAATCTTTCATTTGAGTTATCCCCAGAAATTCAGATCCAGTGTGATGCTCATGGGAATAAATCTGTTATATTCCGTGAATTTAATGCCCTTAGCTTCTTGAGTATAAGAAAACTGGAATCTGTTTTCTAAATTCTAAAATCCAGCTACATCTTTAACCCGTTCTGGAAATGCCTTATTTTCTCCTTTTTAGATGCTTTTGGTTAAGAGAGGTTTTCGTAGGGGTAAAGTGAAGCTACCTTGGTCAGCAGATACTATATACAATACATCTCTGAGACGGCTGTTAATCAAAAGGACAGGAAAACATAATTGTGTTAACTTTCTGGATTCTCTGCCTTGCATAATGATGTGAGAATTGCTTGGCATATTTCAGGACTTCTGAGCTCCCCCTGATGATGTCTGTCGGCTGATCTAATCAACAAACCCTGCAACTGTAGTAATTGTGTATGAGATCCTTGTGATGAAACAAATGTTTCACAGTAAATTGCCAGAAGATTCAATTCTTCTGTATTCTGTGTGTATGTTTTTCTTGATTTGTTTTGTTTTTGCTTTTTTGGATGTTTTGTTTATTGTGCTCTGTTTTTTACTAATTTTTTTAAACAACTATCTTATGAAAAACATTGCTGTGTAAGAAATTTGTAATAAGGTGTTGCTGAATCTGAATTCTGTTACCTTTCATTTAGCTTTATTTATTTTTCCATCTGTTTATTTGATCTTCTAGTCCTGACTACAGCCACCATAAATTCTCATTTGCAGAGATGGATGTAACAATGACTAAAGCATGGATCAAAGCTTAGAAGGGGTGTCTGTGTTTGTCTGTGGTGTGTGTGTGTGTGTGTGTGTGTGTGTGTGTGTGTGTGTGTGTGTGTGTATGCATGTGAGATGTCTTGATCCATTTGTTTATTTCTCCGGGGAATTCTCAAGCAATTAAGTCAACCTATTGCAAATAGAGCCCTCTCTGTACATTCTGATTTGATAGGAGAATGGGTAATTCCTGTTAATGACTAGTACATCTGTTCAATTATATTGTTTTGTATTGATGCTTAATTAGGTGTCAAGTTGGAAGAGAGGGAGAATGTGAAAGCATGATTCCCTTTTAAATGTCAGAAAGGCTTCCTAAATTACCTGTCTTTTTAACGTACACAGAACACTTTGACAGGCATTGTGTTCTTCTGACCTTAAAACATTTATACTGTCTTGGAGAAGTGTAATGTTCCCTAGGAAGTGAGCTGTATGTATTGGAACTGGTTTGCCTTGAATGTCACTCATGTCCAGTTTCTTGTGGAGTGACCCGTGTCAACCTTCAGCTGGCAACAGAAGGAGAGCTTCCCATCGATAATACATTTTTTGGTTAAATAGCTTTCTTTTCTCTGGGAGGGTTTTCTTTAGAAAATATTGTTCCAAATAAAATTGAGGCTATATTGTTTAAAAGTATAACTTGCTTTTTATCTAGTTGTATTTAGATATAAGCAAATGAAAGACCAATTGCATATTTTTTTTAAATGATACCATCACACTGAACCTGTTTCTAGAATACAGATAGACTAATGTGTAGGCTTATTCAGTGAATAACAGCGAGTATTTATAAATATAACTCTTGAAAACAGAATGGGAAAAGATTTGTAGTAGAATGGAGAGTGACTAAGGAGCTAACTACATTATTGGGGAGTTATGAGTGCCACAGTATGGAAGCCTTTTAGCCGGCTTGTAGGTGTAATTTTCATTTTTTATTGATGTCCGTGGGTCAGTTGAGGTCAAAGATTATTACTCTTTACTGACAACTCATGCTGTGTCACAAGGCAATATGATGTGTTCTAATAAAAGTATGTATTATGTATGAGATCCTGTAACAATTAAAAAGGGGGAATTGACAGCACAGAAAATCAAGTTCTTAAAAAGGAATAGTTGAGGCTTGCTTGAGTAGAAGACTGATCTTGTTTAATCACCTAGTCTATCAGCATTTGGAGTGTTTCTTGTGGCTTTCCATAACAAAGGAGAAGGATGTTAATATGATATTCAAAAAATGAATAAAGCGTTGTTGATTGTAGTAACTTCAGTTAGAAGCCTCTTGTCAAAAGAAAAAGAGTTATGTGGGTTAAGGCAGTCTAGTAACAATCTGGCAATTTTCAAGTCTCTTCAGTTCTCTGTTTAATATTGTTCATATTAGTAATCCTTTTTTCTAACTATACCTTAAGATAGTAAAATATAAGAATATGTAAAGGAAACTGTAAGCCATCTCTAGATTCTAGACACAGTGGATAATATTTAATCATCCATTGTTGTAGCTTCTTTGCAAGTCCTCCCTTTCACACATTTTATCAATATTTAATGTTTTGTAAATAGTGCTCAGGATTCTTCTTTGTAAACTACATTCTAAATTTGGATAAGATTATTTTCTTTTATGTTTTAGGTAAGATTAGAAAATAAAAGTCTACTTTTCATTATATATTGCCATAGTTTTATACAGAATGAAATTTTACCTTACTGAATTTATTTCTGTTTTCTTTGTATCAGTTCTGTAAGTTATTGCTTAGAGAACTAATCCATGCATATCTTAAATGCAGTGAGGAATCTCACACTAATTTCCAGAGAACTGGACAAATATTTTGAGGAATGACTGTGCTAAAATTACCCAGTAAGTTTGGAAATGCTATAATGAGATTACATAATATCTTAATCTTTATAGTTTATTTTTGTGTTAATATTTATTTGCTAAAATTTTTATTTTTGACAGTATTGGAGTAGAAGTTATATGTAAGTTAATGCTGTAACTGAGCATACTTTCTGTATTATATTGATGCAAAAATATGTATAATGACAATATATAAATCAAATAGCTGCAGTTTTTAAGCTTCTTACTAATTTGTTCAGCAAATAAAACTGAAGATCAGTTAATTTCATTTTCTTTTTCTAATAATAGAATGTTTCTTAGACATAGAAAAAATACTGAGGGGGATTTTAATAAAAGCATGAAAATGACAAACAGTTGTATAACATTCTAGGCCTGTACTCTTGTAATGAAATTGCACATTAAGCATCTCATAGAATTTCATTATAATGAAAGTTATTTTTTAATCTTCTCTAGAACAAGTGATTTTCTAGTGGGGCTCTGTGTAAAGGGCACAGTTATTTCAATGTTGTAACTTAGAGTTACAAGTACTGGATGCAGAGGAAGTTAGAGTCAGATTGACCAGTTAGCGGGCTACTGCAACAGTCCATACACTAGAAGGAAAAGTCCCTAAAAGCAGTGACAGTGAGAATGGAAAGGAGGAAGGGATGGCAAAGAGTTACTCATGTAATAGAATTAACATTAATTCACTAAGCATTTAATGAGTTCCTACTGTGTGTCAGGTTCCTACTATGGTCATTTTGATTGTTGCCATGAAGATAAGAGTGAGCTTGGCAAACAAATAATTACTATGAAATTCAATACCATTGTGATATTGTAAGTAAATTGAATGATATCCGGAGAGATCTGCTGAGAGGTAAGTATTTGCATTTGGTCTTTAAAGGATGATTGGAAATTTTCTAGGAGAAGGATTTCAAGGAATAGATGATTCCAGCAGAGAAAGTAGAATGTGAAGAGTTTGTACATTAGGATAAAGAAGAGTACGTGTTGTTGTCACTAACATGCCACACTGAAATTATTTCAGATTTGTGAATTTTTATACAAAATGATGTTAAGATGAACTCATGTTATTCTGGAGTGAGAATGATATAAAGATCATTTTTTTTTTTTTTAAATTTCATTTATTTATTTATTTTTGGCTGTGCTGGGTCTTCTTTTCTGTGCGTGGCCTTTCTCTAGTTGCGGCGAGCGGGGGCCACTCTTCATCGCGGTGCGCGGGCCTCTCACTGCCGCGGCCTCTCTTGTTGCGGAGCACAAGCTCCAGACGCGCAGGCTCAATAGTTGTGGCTCACGGGCCCAGCCGCTCCACAGCATGTGGGATCTTCCCGGACCGGGGCACGAACCCGTGTCCCCTGCATTGACAGGCAGACTCTCAACCACTGCGCCACCAGGGAAGCCCAAGGATCATTGTTACGTGCAGCAAAAGAAGAGAAAATATTGTTAGAAGTTAGGATTGGAAATATAGGAGGTGCCAGTTTATGGAAGCTTCTCATAAAACATTAAAATGTAACTTACTGGGACGTACTTGGAAATTTGTGAACAGGGAGTGAAATGATACGTTCTAGTTATTCTGAGTAACAAATTCATAGGGCTTTAATTTGTTGTTGTTATTGTTGAATAATAGAATGCCAATCCTTAAGCAGCTACCTAGGGAAATGAGGCTGGATTAAAGAATTTGTAGAATATGTAAAATAACACATTCCTTGGAATTAATAGTCTCTAACAGTTTAAAAGAAAATAAAGTGGTATGTTGATTTGTTTAAAGTCTAAAAATGCAGAAATAGAGATATTCTGTTTCCACTTTAATTTCAGATTCTGCTTTTGGCTGTGAATGAGATATCAGCTATGGTGTCATTACTTTCCCACTTCATAGAACTTAATAAGCTTTTAAAAGTAATTTTAGCCATCAGCAAAGCCAGACAATGTTAAATAGTAACCTCAGTGTATTTCTACACAATTTGTGTAGCTGCTTTTCTCTGAAGAATGTAAACATTTACTCTAGTATGCCAGTACTTCAACTTCATAGGGAAAGACCTTTAATAATCCCTTGGGTTGAAGTTTCTGCAGATGATGCGGAATCTTCCCATCATCAAAGCAGTCGAAGTGTATGTAGCTGGGCAAATTGGCAGTGGTATGAAGTGCTGGATCAAAGCTGGTGGAGGTGGACAGTGCCCCAAAATTTTTAGCTCTGATTGCATTGCCATTGCTGATGCAGTGGCTTCATCCCTGTTGGATTGTCTAATTTTTGCTCTAGGGAAACAATGTTCCCTTTATTTTTCTCATTCCAAAATGACCTGACATAATTTTATAGACATTTTGTATGAAAATTCAGACATTTGAAATGTAAATTTTTCCCCACATGACTTTAATAGAAAGTGTATGGTCTCTGTGTCAGCCCAGATTATGTTTATCTATTCTCCATTCCATTAATTAAGAAAAAAAGAGAAGTTACTGGATTTAAGACCATGCTTTCCCAGTTGAGCCTGTTTACCATGCCTTGTGCATAAATGTGGATATCCCATTTTGGCCATTCTCCTTGCTTTCCCCCAAAGAGTTGTTCATTTTTTAATTTAATATTTTATTAATACTTTCTTGGGCAACTATTTTATCCCAGTGCAAAGCTAAGTGCTTTGGATTTCAGATGAGAACGACCTTCTCTTGTGTTGTTTACATTTTACTAGAGGAAAGAGGCTGAAAACAAGTAAGTAGACGAATATCATAATTGCAGAGTTGTGAGTGTCCTGAAGAAACAATAAGGGCCTGATGTGAAGGACAGGAGGCAGGGCAAAGAGATGGATTTAGCTAGTGTGGGCAGGAATGTGTCTGTGAGGTGTTGACCTTTGCCCTGGAGTTTAAAGGAATGAGAAGACGTGGAAGGGAAATACGATAGGCAGAAGAAAGAGTAGGCAAGAACATGCTATTCAGTGGTGGTGTCAAATTCTGGAGTGGCAAGTTCAAGATCTACATCTCTTACATCTCTGCTGTAGCAAGGAGTGGTCTAGGAGAAGGGTTGGCTCAGGAGTTATTTGCCATTTGGGTTCATTTTCCCTTTTGAGGGTCTATGTGCTAAAGATTCTCCAATTCATTAGCTGAAATGTTAGGGAGCAAAACCCCCAGCCAGGGTTATAGAGAACAACCAAGACCACCTCCCCATAGTAGCTTGACTACCCAAATCTTGTGTCACCCACTATGTGCAGTAGAAAATAACATGTATGGTCATACAACTCAAAAAATATGATTTCAGCCCTTCTTTAAACCTTTCCTTATTAGCCACTTAGAACTCCTGAAGAGAATGTGAAAGATGGCAGCCTAAGGTGTAGAAGTAGCAGATGCTACAGCTCTTCAGTATTTAGTGCAATAAAGTTGTGTTTCATGGAAATGTTCAAATATAAGTATAGGTAAAATGTGGAGATGCACAAATATGAGCTACATTTCTCTGCAGGGAGCCAACCTAATGACTGCTGTAAACAGATCACCATTTATTGATGTGTCATTGATCTACACAGTAAAAATCAGTGTTATTCAAATCCATTGTCCACACTGAAAAGATGTGTACTTGAACTGTAAAGATAAGTGAACATTATTTTTCCTAACAATAAATTGAACATAAACAAAAAATTTCATACAAATAAACATAGTCTTAAAAGAGATTTGGTTTCACAATTCCATGTGAAATAGAGCAAAGCAATCATATGTTCCATTATAACTGGATTAAAAAGGCTGTATCATTTTAGTTTATAGGACTGTTAATTGTATATCTTAAAACTTTCAATGATTATTTGAACGATAGTAAATAGTGCATTGTTTAAAGTTTTTGGTAATGAGTCAAAAATTTTCAGATGTGCAAAAGTAAATTTTCATCTTTTTAGGAGAAACTCCACATTATTTTTTAGAAATATGCATTTATTTTTAGTCTCCTTTCTTTTTCTATACTCTCCTCCTTACTCTCCCAACTTCCATGTGTCCCTCTTCCTCGCTCCTTCTCTTGAGTTCTTTTCCTTTGGGGCCATTGAATCTCTTTCAATTCCTTCTGCTTCATTTTTCTTCATTTAATCTTATATACTACCAGGCAGCTGTGTTATAAATTCAGGGAGAGTTGGTTAATCAGGAACATGTTATTTCCCTTGGGCTTCCCAGCTCTGTGCACTCCTCTGGATTTTTCTGATGAAGAGGAGAGATATTGTGATGGGCATAATGGAGTCTCTTCCATTAATTCTGTTGCCTGCCCATTCGTCCCGTAAACTTCCCCTTCTGTCAAATCAGAAGAGTGAACATAGAGAACAAGACCAGCTTGGCTGGAAATGAGAACACCTTTACCATAATCCTGAGAGAGGTGTTTGCTTTAGATGGAAAATATATACACTGTTCTTGAATTTATCCAAAGATATTTCCATGGCCTGTCTGAGAAATCCAGCAGGAAGAATCTGATAGAGAGTCAAGAATAAGGTTCTAATTTGTGCCCTGGCATTAATATAAAGATAAGTATATTTACTTCTTAAACTTTAGTTGTTTAAAAGAAATAGGAAAACCAAATTAACTTCCCATTGTAGTGGCATTTTGCATGATGCACTTTGTGATCTCAGAGTAAAAAATTATATACAGAGTAGAGTTCTTTAAACAAACCTTCATGGCCGTCTCTCTCATGGCCTAGTTGGGGCTTTTAGCAGCTCCCTTTGTATCCACAGGTAGACAAGAACACAGGAATTCTATAGATAGGTCCTTAACCACGTTTTGAAATTGTTGGGCTACTCCTTTGATCCAAAATTATGTGCTGTTTTTGGCTTTTGCTCTATCCTTGTCTCTAGTTGCTCTTCTCTTCCTAGAGCTCTCTACTCTTCTTATCTAGCCTCTTTGAACTGTTATTTCTGTGGGCAACTTCTTTGGTTCTTGGTTCCAGCTTTCCTTTTGGACACTTGTGTTGGAGCGTCTTTATATCCATAGTCCAAAGAACCTGGCTGAAACCAGACCCAGTCTGCTTCTAAACCCCAAACCAAGTTCTAGAACTTACCATTTGGCCAGAAAAAATACTAAACTTACATGGGATATTTATTAATCATTATCACCTGTTTTGCCCTTAGTTGCTGATTGTACCTCTTTTTTTTTTTTTTAATAGCAGGGAGAAGACATAAATTCTCACTTTGCCCTTTACATGCATATATTTTTATTCACTCTTTTCATTTTGTTTAAATCTTAGTGTAAGCACAGACAAAAATAGGGCAGTCAGATGGCCACAACTAAGTCAGCTGCATCCATTGTTTTCTGCTAGGCATTAGGAATTGGATGTCCGAGACGCTTCTAATTTTTTCTGAAGTTTTATAATTTTACTTGTAAATTCCACAGTGTTAATGATCGTTAAAAAGCAATATAGAAATGTTATAAAAGGTAG
The DNA here is from genome assembly GCF_949987515.2 of Delphinus delphis. Classification (NCBI taxonomy): domain Eukaryota; kingdom Metazoa; phylum Chordata; class Mammalia; order Artiodactyla; family Delphinidae; genus Delphinus; species Delphinus delphis. Next base: position 26,678,105 of record NC_082691.1, on the reverse strand, counting down.
ATCTTATTTTAGATAGTTGCCTAATAATTTATAAGATAAATATACCACAATTTCTTTTGCACCAGAAGAACTTTCTAACAGTTTTGCCTCCATACAAAAAGATTGTTAGTAAGATAATGAACAGCTACCCCAGGAAGTATTCGGAGAATTGGCATGATAATTTTTTATGGGTAATGTATATGGAAAGCTTCCATTAAGTAGGAAAGTGGACTGCAAGCCTGAGGTATATGCAGATTCTAAGACTAAAATAATGTTTATTACATGCATTAATTGGATAAATAACTTCAGTTAAAGATTCATTTGCAAGGGGCTTCCCTGATGGCGCAGTGGTTGGGAGTCCGTCTGCCGATGCAGGGGACACGGGTTCGTACCCCGGTCCGCGAAGAGCTGCGGAGCGGCTGGGCCCGTGAGCCGTGGCCGCTGAGCCTGTGCGTCTGGAGCCTATGCTCCGCAACGGGAGAGGCCACAACAGTGAGAGGCCCGCGTACCACAGGAAAAAAAAAAAAAAAAAGATTCATTTGCAGGATGTTCAAAGGTGTTGTAAATGCCTGTGAAGCTACTTTTTCCCTGCTGTGATCAAGAGATAGGAGAACATGATGTGGAACTTGGAGGCAATACACCATGGATAGTTGAAAAGACAGTTCTCCAGATAGCAAGAGATGCAGCATTGGGCTTTTTCTTTTCCTATACTACAGTGACCTAGAACTGATAGCGTGAATTCTAATGGAGTGCTTGCCCTCAAATTCCTTTGTATTTTCTGAGTAGCCATAAGGGAGTCCATTCAGCCTCTCTTTTACAGAAGGAACATTTTGAGGGAAAATATACAGGATGTCAGGCCTGTGGGAGGCTGCTGAGTCACATATGATTCACAGATCTGGCTTCAGAAATCTTTCGATTTTCACATTACTAAACGGGGTGGTCTGTTTTAAAACTGCTTGTTGAAATCCACATTGGGGTGTGCTCTAAATGGAGCATGAGGAACGTGACCGAATGACTATTAATGAAAAAAAAATTAGAAGCCTGCAACAGTTCATTCGGAATGTTGATGTTTAATTCATGTTGCTGGCTGCTTTGTGATTCCTTCCTGTTCCGTAAAGACGATGAGTTCTGTGGGCGTGCCATCTTACAGTTGGCCCCTCGAACCGAAGTCCTGTCTTCTTTTCATCAGGGCTTGTGAAATGCTTCATACCTGTTTCTAAAATGACCGAATGAGATCAGTTTCTAAGCCTTTCCTTCTGACTGCAGAAGAATTATTTCAAATGTGGAAGATACAAATATCAGCACAAATGAGTCTTTCTGTGAAGAGATCGACCATTGTATTTTAAAATGCTTATTTCATATTTATAGAAATAGTTTAAATTCCAGTAATCATCTTATCATTTGTTTCATGGTAAAGGAAAATAACCTAAGACTTTTGAGTTTTAATTTTTTTGTTATGAATTATCTGATATTAAAGATTTATTTTAACTAGAAGAACAATGTTTTTAGTTTGTATTTAAAATGGACTTCTAAGTAACTATATATACATGAATCATGCTTTACAGTGTATTTTTATTAAAAAAAATTTTTTTTTTAAAAAAATTTTGACCGAGCCACGCAGCTAGCGGGATCTCAGTTCCCTGACCAGGGATCGAACCTGGGCCACGGCAGTGACAGCGCTGAATCCTAACCACTAGACCACCAGGGAACTCCCTACAGTGTTTTTTAAATTTACTAAATGCATGACATAGAAGCTTCAACTGGATTTAGCTAAAGTGCAAACTTTTTCTCCCTGATATTTTTTTCTGTTTAATTGCCTAGATTTCGGTCTATTTTTCCACATATAATGCATCAAAGGTCATGCTTTTATAATGTTGTTATTTAAACATTAGCAATTATGACATAATTTAGAAAATTAATTCAAATAAAAGTTTGAAATTGTGACCAAAAAATTGAAAATGATTTCTTTTCCTGTAGTACTTCAACATTTATATAAACTTCTCACCAATGGCTGACAGTCTTTGCAAGGAGTTATTTGACAGTGCTAAAAATTGTAATATTTCCACCATTTGGTAAGCATAAACTCATTTTAAAACACAGTTACTGTTAAGTTCACTATGTTAATGGAGAAAAAACTATTTGATTAAAAACAGTGGTTTAGCTTTGTGTTTCTGTTGAGCAGATCAGGAAGGGGAGCTGGCTCTAATTCCTATCCAAGAAGCAATCTTTTGCTTGGATTACTTAGTGCGCTCAGACCATTGGAGGGGAGCACAAGGGCAGTGAACATGCTGCTCAGGCAGAGCGTCAAAGAGAACCACATGTCTGTGCGGACAAAAAGGTTGAAAGCAATTAAATTGTAATGTATTTTATATTTGAAAAGACCTTTCCTATTTTTCTAGAATCCTGTGGTTAATACTAAAAGGAATAAAAATGTTACAGAATGGGTACTTTTAAGATGTTCCTTTCTGACGGTCTTCAGAGAGAGTTACTGTTTTTCTAATTTGCGAGTTAACACGTTCGCATGGATGGCTTTTTGATCGATAAATAAACTCTGTCCTGGAATAGCTATCAGACAAACTATACTATGAGCTGTCTTTAAAAGGAGCACCATACAAGTCGGTCTGGGCCCAGACTTTTATATTCTTGCATTTGTTTGTGTATTTGAACCTGCGTTATGAACACAAGGCCAACCGAAAGAGTCATATTTTCCATTCATAGCTGAAGGATTAAATGTTGCTTCCAGAATATTTTATATTTAAAAACACATCAGGGCTGACTCTACATCTGACCTGCTACTCTGTGTCAAATCTGTGTGCCGTGTTGTGTATAGTATGAAAGTCAGTGGCTGTGTACCTAAGGCTGGGGATGCCATGATGTTATGTTAATGAAAGCAGCAAATTCATGGTTTTGTAAATACAGCAACTAGTGCTTGTTTATTTGATAATCTGGATGAAAAGTTAATTTGAGGAAAAATTGTAGCATTAAATAATCATGTGCATATTTCTTTTAAGGAAGAAAACACCTGGATTTTCTCAGTTGCAGTATTTAAATCCTTATTTTCTAACTATAACTTTCCTCTTGCTGTGTAAAAATAAGACTTCGGTAATTGTCATTTTCTCTATTTACATCAGTGAAACAGACTTATAACCCAGGCCTATGAAAGTGTATAAAATAGAAAACACAAGACATTTGTAAGTTAGGATGAGAGGAGTGTTGGGGGTAATCTGGTGGTTTAATGATGAGAGCAAGCCATGTTTCAGATCATATTGATTAGCATTTATTAAGATGGTAGACTCTATTGGCTTCTAAGGGCAAATGCTCAGCTCTGCCACTTACTAATTCTGTGACCTTCGGCAAGTAATTTAACCTCTCTATGCCTCAGTTTCCTCAGTCTGTAAAGTGAGATTCATAATAGTATCTGCCTCATAGAATTTTTGTGAGAATTAGAGTTTTTTCACATAACATGTTTGGAACAGTTGTTGGCACATAGATGTGAGATAGATGCTATCTCTTGTTTATTGAGCATCTAATATATGTCCAGAAATGTGCTAGATATTCTCAGAATACTGAACTGGAAGCCGTGACCCATCCACTCAAGGAAAGCAAGTATTGTTAGGAAAAAATAATACTAACGTAAGACAGTATATCAACGTGTGTGATGTTTTGTAGGACAGGCTATATCTATTTTAGGAGCTTAGAAAAAAAATTTCTGAGCACTTGAGGACTTGCCCAGAAGAAGGAACTGAAGTACAGACTTGAAAAATGATTTTCAAGCCCTGAAGAGACTTAAGAGAGGTCATTTCAGGCTAGTGGAAAACGTGATTAAATAACATGACAAAACTGACATGTTTGTGAAACACTTAAACTGGCCTGACTGCAGATACCAATCTATGTAGGGAAGTAGATGGGGCATTTAAGTCAGAATCCAAACATAATAAGCATTGAGGATTTTGCAGTATTGGAAATATTATGGATGTACAATTAATAATTCAGAGAAGAAAGGAATGAGGAAAATTTGATCATGACATTAAGTAATATTTACATGCTTGAATTAGACAAAAATATGTTTTGTGAACTATCAGCAATGGCAGAGAAAAAATAAGGTAAACAATGAAAGAGAAGATCCTCAAGAAAATGAATGGAAGTTATGTAATGTGCAATTAGAAATTCAACCCATTTGGTTCATAGAAACACCAGCAGCAGATTGTGTGGCCATTTGGGACACCTCCCTTGGCACCAGGCTGGAGGGACAATGCTGCAGGTTGTAACTAACGGTGATGTGGACTTAAAAAACAAAGCTCTCCAGGCCTCCAGGGAGCAGATCCCTTGTATGAGAACCCTCCCCCAGTCTAGCTAATCCAGGGAACTACATTAACATCAGCCCTAAAGTGTATATTGCTCATTTGTTGTCTTGGAAGCTGGCAGCAAATTGCTGCAGCTGAGACAAAAAAAATTAACTAAATAAAGAAACAACGAAAATGCTGGGATAAAACAAAAATCAATCCGAGATGGTGGGAAAGGCAGATCTCATGAAGAATCTTTGGTCTTTGAGAATTATGACTATGTATATTTGTAAAGCAGATCAGACACACACACACACACACACACACACACACACACACACACACGCGACAGTGAAAAGCAAACAGAAAATGAAGGCAGAGGAACACGAACAGCATAAGAATCCGATTTTTAGTGATAAAACCTTTTTTCTTCTTCTCTCGAGTAATTTACCTTTCCACCCTGATTAGCATGATCACATCCCTTTCTGCATTTCTTTCAGGACTGACTCTAGACACAAATGGAATACTAAAGCATTTCACAAGTCTAAACAGCTTTCTAAAAACAGCAGCAGTGTTATTGAAAATGGTTTAAATCGAGAATAATTTCAGGAGCTAACGTAACTGGCATGACAGCCATCTCACAAGCAGTTTTAGATTTATTGTAGATACCAAGTGTTCCTTTCACTCACGCACACACGCACACACGCACACACACACAGTATTTTTCATGATAGAGTTACCCATGTTATAAGAAATGCATATTTAGCAAAATAGTGTGTCTAGGTTATCTAAATCTTTGGCTTACTTATGTTATTTTTTACCCAACTATAAGAACACTGTGGGTGGTTTATTATATAACAAAAAAGGGAGCAGTTTGGCATTGATGGGATATTTATAGCAAGTGGAACAGTTTTGAAATACATGGTCTTATTACTTCAAATTTATTAATAACTATTTATATATCAACACAATTGAAATGGTCAGTTTGTTAGATCTTGTGATATTTTTATTTTTTCCCAGGTCCACAGGGCAGAACTATGTCTCTGATTTCCTTGGGTTAAAAATAAAATTATTTCTTAAAAATAGTGGCATAGGCAGAGAATTGCTTTAGGACAAGGGCCCCAAAGGGTACAGGCTTCTCCCTCTCCCTCTCCTCCTCTCATTCCCATACTATTCCAGCTCTTTTCCATTCCCATTTCTTTTCTGTGTATCTCCTATTATTAAAAAAAAATTGTTTTTAATTAATTTTTATTGGAGTATAGATGATTTACAATGTTATTTACTGCTGTACAGCAAAGTGAATCAGTTATACATATACATATATCCACTCTTTTTTAGATTCTCTTCCCATATAGGTCATTTCAGGGTATTGAGTAGAGTTCCTTGTGCTATACAGTAGGTTCTTATGTAGAAAACAAACTTATGGTTACCAAGGGGGAAAGGGGGAGTGGAATGGATAAATTGGGAGATTGGCATTGACATATACACACTACTATATTCCTTTTTTGCTCTAGTCTCTATGATAATTGCTAGTGGGATAATTCAAGATGGATGTGGAAGGAACATGTCTGTTTTAATACTCTCTTCTTACTAATAGCAGGAAGTTCACACATTCTATTTTTTTTTTTTTTTTTTTTTGCGGTACGCAGGCCTCTCACTGTTGCGGCCTCTCCCGTTGCGGAGCACAGGCTCCGGACGCGCAGGCTCAGCGGCCATGGCTACCAGGCGCAGCCGCTCCGCAGCATGTGGGATCTTCCCGGACCGGGGCACGAACCCGCGTCCCCTGCATCGGCAGGCGGACTCTCAACCACTGCGCCACCAGGGAAGCTCCACACATTCTTTTTTGACAGAGGACTTACTACATGAGATATAGGAAGGAAGGACAGTCTTTGTAGGACCTATTGTAATATTTCTTAGCTATCACTTTGGCTCCATTATGATAACCAGTAAAAAGGCAAATTCTCTCTGTAGCATTTAAAACAATTAAATAGATAACTATGCAGACTTGACACTTTGTACTCAACTGCTGCACTTTACAATAGATGAAACGGTGTAATTTGTGGTGTTCTCAATTTGATGTTCCTCAAATGCATGCAAAATGAAATGGATTACCATCTCTCTTTCTTTTTTCTTCTTCTTTTTAAAATAGTTTCCTAAACTATGCAATACTCTTTTGAAAGCCATCTTACAGGCAAATCTAACCTCAAAAGGAACAATATTGGGCTTCCCTGGTGGCGCAGTGGTTGAGAGTCTGCCTGCCGATGCAGGGGACACGGGTTCGTGCCCCGGTCTGGGAAGATTCCACATGCCGCGGAGCGGCTGAGCCCATGAGCCATGGCCGCTGAGCCTGCGCGTCCGGAGCCTGTGCTCCGTAACGGGAGAGGCCACAACAATGAGAGGCCCGCGTACCGCAGAAAAAAAAAAAAAAAAAAAGGAACAATATTAATTGCATGGCGAGTATTCTTCTCTCAAATTTAGTGAAAACTTGAGTATTTTAATTATTTGCCTTTAGAATTTGGGCTATTTCTGTACAGTAAAGTGAAGTAAAAGATATAAAAGATTATCTCAACTACTCAATAAAATATTTGCATTTGCCTCAGTTTTTAGAGATCTCATATAGAATTCTCCAAAGTACACTGAGCCGGCAGACATCATCAAACAGTTGGGAACATATACTGCTATTTGACTCTGTACTGAGTTATTGTAGAGGTAGAGAAGGATTACAAGACTTCATTTTTTTCCTATGAAATTCAATGTCCACTTGAGAGATTTAGAATTACAAGGTGTGCGTTATACAGATTTTAAAAAATTTCTTTAAAGTATTAAGTCGCATTTAAAAGTTCTTCTACTTGTTGAAAAGTGGGTGCTGTTTATAGATGCATGGGTCCAGCAGTTCATTTTTTTCTGATGTGGATTTTGGAGGGAAGAGGAAATTTAGTAAGTAAATTATTTACACTGCATGCATTAAGTAAAGATAATTGGGCGTTTTAAAAAACAATACTGCAATTACATTTTATTTCAATACATTTTTCTATTCAGTAAATATCTGTGTGCCTACTATATGCAAGGCACTGTAGTATTGAGGATTCAGTGATGAATGAGAGTAAAAGTATATCCATCTAATCATGAAAATCTACAGAAAAATAAACACAAACCACAATTAAAGCGCTTTGGAATTTAGTGGATAGAAGAGGACATTTTTAGTTTGGGAGCCTGTGAAGGTGACATTAGAGTAGTTGGGAAATTTATTCACAATGGAGGTGGAGGATTAATTTCAGGGAGAGGGGTTATAGAGCCAAAGCAGAATGTGGAAAAGGACAGTCGACACACATGGAAATGTGTGAGGTTGGTGGAAGTAAAATGGCTTAGAAAATTGGAAACTACAAGGCTGGGCTGTTAAACTTCTCTCAACTTGAAGTTTTCTCATCTATGAAAAGTGAGCACTAGTTTTTCTGATGACTGAATGGGAGAGTGAATGTTAAATACCTTTGGCAAAAAGTTTGGCATGAAATAAGGTCTCAGTGCATTCAGCTCTCAGGTATGTACTGGGAAAAACACTGAGATACTATTATTTTACAAAGGATTGAAGGAGGGATATGATGAAGAAATTGATGGCATGGACCATCATGGATGACTGAGGAGATGGTTTGCCAACAAGAAGAAGGAACACAGAGGGTTAGTGCTATGGGCAGGGAAGATTTTTATAGATATTTTGAAAAAGAAGGCTGGAAAATCAAAAGGGAGTGATCTAGAAAACTGTAGTTAAGGCAGAAATGGAGCTCAAATGTAGGAATTATGTATGTACAGGTGACAATTGCAGTCATGAGATATTGACGGTTTGGGATTGTAGGAGCTTAGAGAAACACAGGGTTTCAAAAGGCAGTGGAAAATTGGGAGACGGGAGAGAGCAGAGAGATAGGAAGTAGCTTTGTTGCATGCGTTGACTGCATACCCAGTCTCTGGAGCTTCTCATCATTCTTCTCTATGAATACCATGCATTCGTACTCTCCTGACTATATCATGCTCAAGTCAGGGAGTTACATTTCTAACAAGCAGAGTAAGTATGTTCCTGACATCACAAGTTGGAAAATCCAGAGCATATTCTCATGGAAACAGTGTACCTGTTAGTCCAGTTCTGTTGTATCTATATAACCCGATATACATTGATTCAACTTTTTTTGAGCTGCTCAGATTTTGTAATATTTATTTATTTCTTTCTGAGAGCAATCCATTTTATTTCAGTGATTTTTAGAATTTTTTCTTTTAGAAATTATATTTTTATTCAAGTGATTTAAATGTGGGATATATGTTCAGGCCACTTTCTTCATTTAGTCTTCCAGAATATTCTTTTATGAGATTATTAGCCTACAAACCCCCAAAATGATGAGAAATTTGAAATTTGGCAATACAGTATTTTCACATTTTCCTAGAAATATTGTAATAGCATTTTTGGTTCCATAAGAAAAATGTTTAGAAAATAAGTGTTGTGTATAAATGTAATACTGTAACATTTTAATGAATATTTTTGGTAGTCTTTGTTATTTAGAATTAGTAGAGATCTTAAAGTTTTCAGGCCCTTCAGTTCACTTTTCCTTGTCCATCTTTCCCACCTGCTGGTATCTGCCCCATATTCATCTGAATGCCTTTTTTCTCCCATCTCACCCTCTTTAGCCTAGTACTGGTGGAGAAATTCACACAGTCATGCTGATTAGTACTGATGAAAACTGGTGACCCCCAGTATAGGGCTTGTCCTTAAATACTCTCCAGTCATTGTTCTTTTGAAACGTCCAACTTTTCTTTTCAACTACCCTACCTTAATACCTCCTGCCTATCTCTGAACCGATGACTCTGTCTACTTTATTACAAAAAAGAAAAAAAATAGAGACGAATAAGTAGAACTGTCTCCAGTTTTTGATCGAGTAGTTGTAGCTATTTTCATTTACTTAAAACCGTTTACGTTTTCCCTTCGATCTCCCTGGAAGAAGTAACCTACTTTCCAGCCATGGATTAGGATTCTCCTGTGTTCTGCTTATTTCTTCACTCATCCTTCACTCGATCATGTTTGGAATATAGAGGGTGAGCAAGAAAAAGCTGAAGGAATCTAGAGTCTTTTGAAGGCCCTTGCCCTGTCAGTAAGTTGCATGTTCTCTCCTGAGATTTCTCTGTGATGTCTCCTCTCCGTGCCTTTCTCCTTTTGCATGGAACCATGCCTATATCTCTCTGATTAAAAAGCAAAAAGGAGCACTCACTCCTTGTTGTCCCTTTTTTCCTAGGTTCCACACTTCTCTCACTGTCCTCACATAAGATAGATAAATTTCTCTCACCTTGTTTGATGACTCTCTCTGGATATTCTTACCTTCCCTGGCTTTTGTGATACCATTGTTCTTGGATTCCCTTCTTTCTTGCCACTACTCAGATTGCCGTCTCTTTTTTCAGTGTTATTTTCCAGAGTTCTAGCTGCTGTGTATTTTCTTTCTCCCTTTATAAACTCTCCTTTGGGAGTCATACACTGATTTACCTTTGTCCTTTGAAACTACCTGATCTTTAAATGCTATGGAAACTTCTGAGAGCTTCAAATCTATGTATATTCAGTTGCCTAGTGGGTTTCTATACGTGAATCTTTCAAAAACATCTCTACCTGAACCAATAAAAACGAACTCATCAATACCCCTCTAAGTCGTTCTTCCTCTTATACTTTCTATAACAGAATGTCCTATCATTGTCTAACTGAAGAACTCCATGAGTCATCTGCAAATCCTTTCTCCCATTCACTATTTAAATCTAGTAGTACGTGAAATCCTGTCATCCATCCTTCAGAGTTTTGTTGAGCTGGTTTCTTCTACTTGGTCTCCCTTTTGTTTCCCTCTCTACTCTACTAGCTACTACTGAGCTAGTTTGAACCCTCATTTCTTCCATCTTATCTAGCCCCTCCCTCCTCACTCTTTGTTCTCCCTCTAAGCCACCATCCACTTGGCTGTCAGAGAAATTATTTTATCATGTTCATATACCCTTAATCTTGTTACTCGCTAACTTCACATTTTCCATTATTTCTCCATTATTTTGAGGATACAATATAAATGCTTCAGAATGTTATTTAAGACCCTGGGTCTGGCCAACTATTTACCAGAATTTCTTCCTGACCATTCCTGCCCCCATTCCATACATTTGATGAACAACCTTGGACTCTGGCCATACAGACTACTTGTGGTTGCTGACAATGCCACGTTTTAAATTCCCCCTGCCTTCGTTGTTTCTTCCTTCCCTTCTCGATTTTCTTAAATTCCACTTGTCCTTCAAATCTCACTTTAAGTAGCTACTAGTCGAAAGCCTCCTCTGTCCACCTCCCCACACAACTATCTAATAAACTTTAAGTGACTCTTCTGATTCCTGAAGCATGTCCTAGAGATGGGATTCAGGATGGGCTAAATATGGTTACATAGCCTATTGAATATTTTAAGCTGAAGGCGTTGGGGAATTGGCATCTGCAGGCAGGACTTTGTGACCTTCCCCTCATGTGAGCGTTGCTTCCCTATACCTGGGAGAAAGGAGCATCCTTATCTCTGAAGACATGGGGCAGAAAGAGAAATGTGAATGAATGGTCTCTGTTAAGTTTCCCCCAGTTTGCTATACTTAGCTCATATTCTTTGTCCCATCATATCTTTCTGTTCTTCATCAAACCTAGCATAAAGACACTCAGGTTTAACCATTTTTTTGGGGGGGGAAGGTCTTCATTTCCTTATGAAGCCTCCCGTGTCATGTAAAACTTGAATCAATTTGTATGCATTTCACTTATTAGTCTGTCTTTTGTTACAGGTTCTCAGTCAAGAATTTAGAAAGGTAGAAGAAAAGATACTTTTTCCTCCCCTACACCACCTTATTCTTGTTCTCTTCTGCCTCTTTCCTGTCAGACCCAGTTTTAAGCCTAACCAAACTGTAACACATATATCTTTCGTTTCTGCCCTGCCAGCTTTTAGTATCTTCTCCAGCAGATACTAGTTCTTGTTGAGTGGGCTGACAAAGAAGAAACAACAAATTCTTCCTCATGGAGTGCTATGTTCATTTCTTATTATCTGAAAAGACTATATATCCTCTGTAACTTTCTCCAAAATTTTATAGTGCCTTCTGGAGACATTTAATAAAATAGCGCTTAGTGATTATGCATATGTGGTTGACAATTTACCTAGAAAGAGAAAGACTGATAGAGAATTTGCCCATATGAATATTTTCCCGTATGTAATTTTTCACTTTCATGATCAGTGAGATCTTCGCTTATTTCCTAGCCATTATAATCTTCTAATTCCAGGTTTGAAAGGCAGAGTGCTTATGTATTTTAGGAAAACCAGGTAATACCTCATGTCTATAAAAAATAATCTTTGTTCCTATACTATGTGTTTTTTTTTTTTTTTTTTTTTTTTTGTGGTACGTGGGCCTATCACTGAGACCAGTCTTGTCTGTCCCACTGACAAGCTGTTAAGAACATAGTATAGGGGGCTTCCCTGGTGGCGCAGTGGTTGAGAGTCCGCCTGCCGATGCAGGGGACACGGGTTTGTGTCCCGGTACGGGAATATCCCACATGCCGCGGAGTGGCTGGGCCCGTGAGCCATGGCCGCTGGGCCTGCGCGTCCGGAGCCTGTGCTCCGCAACGGGAGAGGCCACAACAGTGAGAGGCCTGCGTACCGCAAAAAAAAAAAAAAGAAAAAGAAAAGGCTGACAGACGGGAGCCAGGGGGCTCAGTTCAGGGTGAATGCTCACTGGATAGAGCCAGCGCTGCGGTGGGGAAACCGGCTTCAGTCCTTGAATTACAGCTTGCTCTCTTATGACAGAAGAGTTACCTGTTTAAAAAATTTTTTTTATTGAAGTATAGTTGATTTACAATGTTGTGTTAATTTCTGCCGTACAGTGAGGTGACTCGGTTATATATATCCTTTTTCATATTCTTTTACATTATGGTTTATCACAGGACACTGAATATAGTTCCCTGTGCTATACAGTAGGACCTCTCTGTCTATCCATCCTGTATAGTATAATAGTTTGCACCTGCTAATCCCAAACTTCCAATCCTTCTCTCCCCCCCACCTCCACTCCCCCTTGGCAGCCACAAGTCTGTTCTCTATGCCTTTGAGTCTGTTTCTATATTGTAGATATGTTCATTTGAGAGTTTATGTTCACTGTCAAATGAACATATCTAAGAGTTACTTTTTTTTTTTTTTTTTTTCTTATTTTGCGGTACGCGGGCCTCTCACTGTTGTGGTCTGTCCCGTTGCGGAGCACAGGCTCCGGACGCGCAGGCTCAGCCTCCACGGCTCACGAGCCTAGCCGCTCCGCGGCATGGGGGATCATCCTGGACCGGGGCACGAACCCATGTCCCCTGCATCGGCAGGCGGACTCTCAACCACTGCGCCACCAGGGAAGCCCCTAAGAGTTACCTTTTAAATGTATAAATTATTTGTATGCTACTGCAGTATACTGAAACTAAATAAATCACAATGTCAATAAAGAAAAAAGAGGGAAAACATTTAGTATTTATAAAATCCAAAGAACAGAATAAATAAGCAATGATAGATACACATACCATATATATGTAGAGAGAAGTTCAAATTCAAATACAAATCATTTCCTATCATTCTTATTAGTGTTTTCTTATATTTGCATGGACAGAAAAGAACACACACTTTAGGTCTTTTTGAAACATGAGGATGAATAAATGAAATATATGAAGGGATTGCAAATTAAATTTAATTTATTAGAATGGGGAAATTGTGTGGTATTTGGTAATCTCTAATGACAGGAGAAATAAGATAGACCATCAGTTTAGAATTTTCTAAAATGTTCTGACATCCATAGCTTGTATTTTAAGATCTCCATTACATTAAAGTATATACAGTTGTCCCTTGAACAACATGGGTTTAAACTTCGTGAGTCTATTTATAGTAGATTGTTTTCCAGTTAATGTACAGTACTACATGATCCATCATTGGTTTAGTCTGTGGATGCCAAACCGCGGATGTGGAGGGCTGACTGTAAAGTTATTTGCGGATTTTCAGCTGCCTGGGGCTTTGCACTCCTAACCTCCCACATTGTTCAAGGCTCACCTTTACATGAAAAGGATTTGAACTGGAAACTTCAATCATAATTTTAATGCTCAAATCCATTTCTTTAAAACTTAAGCCTTGATCTAGTAATTCCAAAACTAAGAGTCTAGCTAAGGAAATGAAATACTTTTAAGCTTAATGTGTACTGAGATATTTGTTGCAGTGAAATTTTTAGCAGTCAAAGCTGATGGCATTCTAGTTATCTTTTAAAAAAGGACGATGGTCAAGTATATTATGGGATTTAGAGATAAGGGAATATTAAGTGGCCATTAAAGTACAGTGTTTATAAAATATCTGTAATGACATGGAAGGGTATTTATCATGTGACTGATAGAAAAAAAGATATGTGAATTTTACATAATATGTGCTTGACCTTGTGAAAGAATTTTAAAAGACTTGAAGGGAATACATCAAAATGTTAAGTGATTATCCTTGGGTATTGGAATTATAAGAAATTTAAAAATATTTGTCATTTTCTGGCAGTTTTCAAATAGTCTACATTTAGCACACCCGTAGTAGTATATTACGAAGGCTTGTAAACTAAAGGGTAAAGTTTAGTTTAGAATACTCCATTCAGTAACTTGTTTTTAATGGAATTTTCGTAAAAATTAAGCAAACGTTTACCCTCATTTGTCATTTTTCTCTTTTTGAGTTGGGGATATTTTAGCATCCTAAGAGGTTGACCCCTAAAGGTTCATTGGTTTTGTCACTTAAAAGTGGGCTGGGGGGGTGGGTAGGTATAGTAGGAGCTAGGAAGGAGGAGAAAGACTTAAAGGTAATTTAATGAATTATCTGCGGATAATCTTTGCATATAGAATGTCAGTCTGTGGCCTTACTTTGTGAGAGATCTGATAGAACATTCTCTTCTCTGATTTCTGCAGCATCAAGTCATGGGTGGATAAGATGCAGGAAGACCTTGTCACCCTGGCAAAAACTGCAAGTGGAGTCAATCAGCTTGTTGATGTGAGTAAAGTCTCCCCAAACTTACTAATCATTTCTTTGATTTGTGTGCAGTTCTTTCCTCTAAGAAACTGTCTTTCTATATTATAAATAGGACAATTTTTCATGTGAATCTGATAGTGAAATTCTGAGAGGGACTTTTGGTGCTGCCAGTTACTGCCATCCCTAATAATTAGTGAGGTGTTCTCACTGCACTTTACAGTTTATATACAGCCTTCCCTTACATGAGTTCATATGATGTATAGTCATCCCTAAAATTCAAATTGGGGTGTCCTGTTTCCTCCCATCTTCAGAGGATATTAGGATCTTTTGTATAGTGGTGACTTTAAGCCCTGTGAGGGATTCTTTTGAATATCCTCAGTGGGAACATATCTTCATTCTTTGAGGGTAGATTTTATTTTCAAAAGCGGTTTACAATGTTTATAGCCATGCCTAGAGGCTAGAGTGAATCACTGAGATGGGTCGTACAGACTTTTGTGCAAGGAAAGGAGACACTATAAAAGATTGTTTTTCTTATGATTTATGAAATGACTATGAATGTCACTCTAAAATGATTTTTGATAATAATAGCAACATGTAAATATTTGTGTAACATCTTAAATAGATCATTTTCCTTGGGTAAGAGCATGTACATGTATAGCTTCCATAAGATTTATTAAATTTTAAGCATCATTTCTTTAGAGTCTCACTGCTTTCATTTCAGTGTAAGTAATCTAACAATTTGAAAGTACCTTCATCTTGTGTTGTTAGTGATGCAGTGAGGTGTTTTGTTTTCCAAAAATATGGTGGATCAATGAGGTGAAATGGTATAAAAGTGGTTTCATGTATGATCTGTGAATATTTATTATATGAATATTTATATGTGACTATTCCTCTCTGGGAGAAACTAGAATGAATGGTTACCCTGTGTATTAATAGGAATTCATAAAGAAACCTTACTAAGCATATACTTCAAAATATTATTCCAGAATCTCTTCCTAACACAATTATATGTTTCAAACCGAGCATATGTTGAGTAAATTTCAATATTTATGAGATGACATAAGGAATATATTTTGAAATGAAAAGTGTTCTTTGTGAATAACAATGATCGAATTAATTCTAATGAACAGTTATTGAGCACACAGCATGTCCCAGGCACTGTGCAGGCTACCAGGGGTTGACAGAGACACAGTTCCTCTCCTCAGAGAACTGACATGCTAGTAATCAAAATCTCCATTTTTGAAGGTGCAAAGATGCCTGAAGGCTACTGTTAGCTGATGTTTGGGATCTGCAATGATTCACTGTGGGAAAATAAATTAGAATATGAAAGTGTGTAGGGTAATAAGTAAGCCTCTATGAAAGTGATGGCATTTGTGGAATGAGGGAAAAAAGAAGAGAATTGACAGATTCTGGTTAAAAGTTATGTAAATCTTTTTATTGACGGATTGAAATTAAAAGTAAACTGCTTTTGGGAGCTCTTCTTTACTCCTCAGTGTTTTATCAGCCTCAAAAACCACTTTCTTGGCTGACCTCTTTTTTTACTTTTGGTGTTAATATGTGAACCCCGTCTTGCCAAATCTGCTTTTTTCAATGAATCCTTAAGAAAAAAAGTCTCACCTGATGTCCATTATGCTTTATGAGTTGTAGATGACTAAGAAGAGCGTAAATATTGATGCATGAGTAAATGGCCTTGTGTAAATTAGGATAACAAAATAGAATGGACAGGATGGAAGAAAATCCCCACAATGCTGCTTTTATGAGGCATTGTACCTCATTACAGTGATAGAAAAAATACAAATAAAAGAATTATATGTATGTAACAAGGGAGGGAAAGAGGAATTTACTGTTGGAAGAAGAATTTAAGTATTAGGGGACAAGAAGATAGATAAATGTGTCCATATGCCTCTTTCCTTTTGCCCAGAGAGAAGGTGGTCCATGATGGGGGCAAAAGAGGTGCATTTCTTTTTTTTTTAATTAAAAAAATTTTTTTGGGCTGCATTGGGTCTTCATTGCTGTGCAGGCTTTCTCTAGTTGTGGTGAGCGGGGGCTACTCTTCGTTGTGGTGCGTGGGCTTCTCATTGCGGTGGCTTCTCTTGTTGCAAAGCATGGGCTCTAGGCACGCGGACTTCAGTAGTTGCAGCACACGGGCTCAGTAGTTGTGGCACACGGGCCATAGAGTGCACGGGTTTCAGTAGTTGCAGCATGTGGGTCCAGTAGTTGTGGAGCACAGACTCAGTAGTTGTGGTGCACGGGCTTAGTAGTTGTGGTGCACGGGCCTAGTTCCTCCACGGCATGCGGGATCTTCCTGGAGCCGGGAACAAACCCATGTCCCCTGCATTGGCAGGAGGATTCTTAACCACTGCACCACCAGGGAAGTCCCAGTGGTGCATTTCTTTTCGGCCACAGGAACTTAAAGCGCAGACTAGCTGAAGGACGCCAGAGTTGAGAGTGAAATTTGTGTTGAGACTAAGGGTGTTAGATGCATGGTGAGGATCAAAAGTTCAAAAAATAGAGGAATTTAGCAGGTTTGGGGTTGAAATTCAATATTTAAAAAATGATGATTCCCAAATTATTGAATGTAGTTTTTACTGGCATCACAGGGCACATCTTGCTTTTTACCTGCGGGCTCAGCTGCAATGAGGGAACATAGCTGAAATTGGACATCTTTGCAATTTTATGAAAATTACTTTGGGCATCATAAAATATTAGCTCAGGGAAGTCTGATAAATAGTATTGAATAAAAGCAGTACCTTAACTTTAAAAATTAGAGATTTTGCCCAGGTACCTGATTAACTTCTGTTAAAGATCAGGAATGAATAGGCTTATGTAGTACTGTTAGCCCTGATACATTCAAGTTTTAAGATATCTTTTATTGGATTTTTCCATTTCTAATCACGTATTGGGAGAATACACGTCCTTCAATTGCATATGATCATCCACAAAGTAGATTAAATAATTGAGGAAAGAGGGGCTTCTCTGGTGGCACAGTGGTTAAGAATCTGCCTGCCAATGCAGGGGACACGGGTTCGAGCCCTGGTCCAGGAAGATCCCACATGCCGCGGGGCAGCTAAGCCCGTGCACCACAACTACTGAGCCTGAGCTCTAGAGCCCACGAGCCACAACTACTGAGTCCGCGTGCCACAACTACTGAAGCCCCCACGCCTAGAGCCCAGGCTCTGCAACGAGAGGCCACCGCAATGAGAAACCTGTGCACCGTAACGAAGAGTAGCCCCCGCTCACCCCAACTAAAGAAAGCCCGCTTGCAACAGCGAAGACCCAGGGAGGCCAAAAATAAATAAACAAACAAACAAATAAATAAATTTATTTAAAAAATTGAAAGAAAAAATAAAATTAGGAGAAAGAGATAATGCATTATACTTTTTCTTAGTATAGTACTTAATATATTAGAACCTTTTAAATACAACTGAGGACTACTTTTTTTTTTTTTCTAAATTAGTTCAAGTGTTCAAGCACTGTCCTAAGCCCTTTACATCCATTATCTTATTAATCCTCAGGATAACCTTGTGAAGTGAATATCATCATCTTTAACATGCAGGAAGAAATTATTTGCAAGGTTAAATTTTTGTTCTAGGGTGTACAACTACTAAATGGGGTATAACTCCAACAATGAAAAGAGTCTTGTTATGCTTTAGAATATATGTTCATATTTTACCTTTTTATATTACCACTTGTATTTTGAGAAGGTGAGCAGATCTTCAGTTCGGTACAAGGTTAATATATCTGGTTATGCTACTACTCTTTTTATAAAAGATATAAAGAAGAAGTGAACGCTCTGCCACCAAGTATGTACTCATGAACATTTCCATTTGAGTTTCTTTAAAAAAGAAAAATGTAGAAGGAAATTCTAAGATGTGAATTTACATGCAGAATTTAAAAACTTCCATTATTGTTCATGTGCACAGAAATGGTTTTGTGTGTATATCCGTTGAAAGAATTGCTGCGAATTGTACAGGAAGTTTTTCCTGATTTTTGTCTTCATGGTCTTCTAACTGAAGAAAATACACTTATTATTTTTTATAGAATGTTATAGCATATCCTTTAAAAAAATCTTAAAGACTATTATACCTGTAGTTCTTACAGTTGATAGCTTTGTGATCTAGCCAAGATGTTTATTTATTAACCTCATGGTGTTGCTGACGTAGTTGACATAATCCATGTAAAATATTTATTGACCTATAATCAGAACTCAACAAATGTCATTCATTTGTTATATTAATTGAGTGTATAGTATCATATTAGTTGGAGGTACAGGCGGAACCAATGTAACAAAGACGTAAGATAACCGTGTATTTTTCTCTCATATGACAATCTAGAGGTGTGCAGTCTAGGGTCAGCAGAGTGGCTCTGCCATCCTCAGCATACGGCTTCCTTCCTGGGTCCAAGGTGATCCTTTCAGTTGCCCTTATTTCCCAGCCATCATGCAAAGGGAGAGAGACTAGAAGAGCAGGTACACAGTCCCTGTAAGGGTAAGACATCTTGCGCCCATTCTAGTGGTCAGAACTTATTCTCATAGCCACATCTTAACTGGAAAGGAGTCAGAGAAATGGAGTCTTTAGCTGGGTAATGATACGCCTACTCTCCCACAGTGGAAGAGGGCAGAACAAAGAGTGGAAGACAACTAGTCTTCCACTGATAGGTACTATTTTTTGAAGAGCTATATATAAAAATGTATTAAAGACACGTTAATAGAAAATGCAAGGTATATATGTATATTTAAACATAATCAAGAATGAAATCATAGATCAAGACAAAAAGACCCCCAGATTATGAAACATATATGTATTTTTAAACAATTTGAATTATAGAAATTTTTGGAGACATTGTATTACTTTTGTTTATATTTTATTGAATAAAATTTGACATCATGTAAATTTAAGTTGCACATCATGTTACTTTGATACATTTATATTTTTTAATATGGTGGCCATTGTAATGATATTTATCACATTACATACTTATAGTACAGTATTATCGTCTGTGTTCAGTAAACCATACATTAAATCCGTATCACTATTTTAGTATTTGTTACAAGTTTGTACCCTTAAACGCTGTTAGTTTTATCCCACTGTCCCCTCTCCCCTGGTAACCTCTGCTTTACTCTGTTGTTGTTGCTGTTGTTTTTTTACACGTTTGATTTTTTTAGATTCTACACATAAGTGATATCGTACAGTACTTTTCTTTCTCTGTCTGGCTTATCTCACTTAATGTAATATGCTCAAGGTCCATCCATGTTGTTGAAAATGGCAGAATATTCTTCTTTCTCATGGTTGAATAATATTTTATTGTATATATATATACTACATTTTTTTTTTTTTTTTGCGGTACGCGGGCCTCTCACTGTTGTGGCCTCTCCCGTTGCGGAGCACAGGCTCCAGACGCGCAGGCTCAGTGGCCATGGCTCACGGGCCTAGCCACTCCGCGGCATGTGGGATCTTCCCGGACCAGGGCACGAACCCGTGTCCCCTGCATCGGCAGGCGGACTCTCAAGCACTGTGCCACCAGGGAAGCCCTATACTACATCTTTTTATTCATTCATCCACTGATGGGCATTTGGGTTGTTTTCATTTCTTGGCTATTGTGAATAGTGCTGCAAATAAACATGAAGGTACATATGTCTCCTCAGACTCCTATTTTCTTTCCTTTGGGTATATCCCCAGAAGCAGAATTGCTGGATCATATGGTAGGTCTAATTTTAAGTTTTTGAGGAACCTCCATATTATTTTCCATAGTTTTTGGACTAATTTACTTCCCACCAATACTGTGTAAGGATTATTTTTTCACCAGTACGTGCCAGCACTTGTTGTCTCTTGATGATAGCCATTCTAACAGGTGTGAGGTGATAGCTTGTTGTGATTTTTATTTGCATTTTCCTGATGATTAGTAAGGTTGAGCATCTTATCATGTGCCTGTTGCTCATTTTGATGACCTCTTTGGAAAAAATTTCTATTCTGCCCTTTTCTTCCATTGGATTATTTTTGTTATTCTTGTTATGTTAATATGCAAAATATATTTAAAAACTAACCCCTTTCTGATATTTAGTTTGCCAATTTTTCTCCCATTCTGTAGGCTACCTTTTCATTTTAATTGTTTTTTTTGTGGTTGCTGTGCAGAAGCTTTTGAATTTGATGTAGTCCCATTTGATGAGTTTTGCTTTTGTTGTTTGTGCTTTTGGCGCTGTGCCCAAAGAATCATTGCCAAGACCAATATCAGTGAGCCTTTTGCCTATGTTTTCTAGGATTTTTATGGTATCAGGTCTTAGTTTAAGTCTTTGTTCCATTTCGAGTTAATTTTTGTGAATGGTGTGAGATAGAGGTCCAGTTTCACTGTCCTGCATGTGTTTTTTTCAGTTTTCCCAGCATCATTGATTGAAGAGACTAACCTTTCCCCCTTGGGTGTTCTTGGCTCTCTTGTTGAATATTAGTTGATCGTATGTACTGGGATTTAATTCTGGGCTGTCTGTTCTGTTACAGTGGTCTATGTGTTTATTTTTGTGCCAGTACCATACTGTTTTTCATTACCATGGCTTTGTAGTATAGTTTGAAAGCAGCAAGTGTGATACTTCCAGTTTTGTTCTTTGTTCTCAGGATTGATTTGGCTATTTGGGGTCTTTTGTGGTTCCAAACACATTTTAGGATGATTTCTTCTACTTCTGTAAAGAATGCGTTTGGTATTTTGATGGCAATTGTCTTGAATCTAAAGATGGCTTTGGTTAGTATGGACATTTTAACAATATTAATTCTCCCGTTCCATGAACACAGGATGTTTTTCCATTTGTTTATGTCTTCTCCAATTTCTTTCAGTAAAGTGAAGGCATTTTATTACTTTGAGACACACACACACACAAACACAAACTTTTTCAGCTATTGTGCTGGCAAGTGGAGAGGATGATAATCATATGTTAATAAATAGATGACATTTTAGAAATTAAAGTGGTCTTAATATTTTTGGAAACAAGGTTAAGTTCATAGCAACCATTTTTCCTTTAATACATTAATAAATTATTTCATGATAAAGTTATACCAAAATTTCAACCAGTATCTAAATGACCAGGTATTCTAAATTAATGGTTTCTATAACAATAAGAATTTGCTTTATGCAAAAGTTTTCTAAAAATAACTTGATGAATAGAAACTGCTCTTTATTTTTTCTATAAAATGCCTTGCTGAATCTGCAAAAAGTTATATTAAAAGGAAATAGAACTTTGCAAATATGTCAGAAATCCTCAGTTGCTGCACCTGATTGACTCTGCCCTGGGGAAAGCAAACCACAACTGTGGAAGCAAATTACAATCATCAGGGAGGTTAGTTGTCTCCTTTGTGTGCTATTTTATTCACACTTCCGCCTTTCCCTTTAGGAATCCAAGACTTTCTTGTAGACTCTTTTTTATTACAAAAGGAAGGGATTGATAGTTATCATTTCCACTTGGTTATTTAAGTCTTTGGTTACTCTTTGAGCCCTGGAGCAGAACATATTTGGTATTAGGAAGCAGATGTGAAGACCGTATTTTGGGAAGAAGTAGAGTTTCTCCTCATTCCAAATAGGTCTCTTATTCCTGGCAGGGGACAGGTGGGGACAGGGGACTAGCAGAACCTGGACTGAGGTGAGGTACATGATACACTGAAGGTGAAGAATTTAAGGAGGTGCACTTGTTCTGAGGGTCATGAACTTGCACGACCCTTAGAGTGAGTTAGGGGCTCCTAAAATTTTGTGCTCTCGCTACCTCACTTGCCTTACCCTCGTCGTAGCCCTGAGGCCCAGGGACAGGAAAGGCCTAACTTGCTCTGTATCTTCTGCTCCCCATGGCTGAATGCAGAGACATTTGCAGCCTTTTTGGACATCACACAAATTACAGGCTACATTTTCTTTCCTGTGACTTTCCCCCCAATGTATAATGTCAGGTGTTTCTTAAAGCCTTGTTTGATGTTTTGTAAGTCTCCCAGATTCCTCTTATGTCCCTGTAAGGTACAATGGCTGTTCTTCCAGTGTTAACAATATATGCATTTTGAAATCTCACCCACGTTATCTGACATTGGTCCATACTTCCCCTTCTATTTCAATTTTAATGTGCTGTGTCTTCTTATAATGAAGGATGTTAGGGAAATCCAAACTTTTTTTTAACAGAGACTATTGTATCCCTCTTGTTACCTAAGAGAGTTGAAATGATGCTTGTCACCTTGTTATTATAAGACTTTCATCTTTTTTATTTTAGTTTTTTTAATGTTTGAATTTTATTTTATTTTTTTTTTACACAGCAGGTTCTTATTAGTCATCAATTTTATACACGTCAGTGTATACATGTCAGTCCCAATCGCCCAATTCATCACACCACCATCCCCACCCCGCCCCGCGGCTCTCCCCCCTTGGTGTCCATACGTTTGTTCTCTACATCTGTGTCTCAACTTCTGCCCTGCAAACTGGTTCATCTGTACCATTTTTCTAGGTTCCACATACATGCGTTAATATACGATATTTGTTTTTCTCTTTCTGACTTACTTCGCTTTGTATGACAGTCTCTAGATCCATCCACGTCTCAACAAATGACTCAATTTCGTTCCTTTTTATGGCTGGGTAATATTCCACTGTATATATGTACCACAACTTCTTTATCCATTCATCTGTCGATGGGCATTTAGGTTGCTTCCATGACCTGGCTACTGTAAATAGTGCTGCAATGAACATAGGGGTGCATGCATCTTTTTGAATTATGGTTTTCCCTGGGTATATGCCCAGTAGTGGGATTGCTGGGTCATATGGTAATTCTATTTTTAGTTTCTTAAGGAACCTCCATACTGTTCTCCATAGTGGCTGTATCAAATTACATTCCCAGCAACAGTGCAAGAGGGTTCCCTTTTCTCCACACCCTCTCCAGCATTTGTTGTTTGTAGATTTTCTGATGATGCCCTTTCTAACTGGTGTGAGGTGATACCACATTGTAGTTTTTTTTTTTTGCAGTACACAGGCCTTTCACCACTGTGGCCTCTCCCGTCAAGGAGCACAGGCTCTGGACGCGCAGGCCCAGTGGCCACGGCCCACAGGCCCAGCCGCTCCGCAGCATGTGGGATCCTCCCGGACTGGGGCACGAACCTGCGTCCCCTGCATCGGCAGGCGGACTCTCAATCACTGCGCCACCAGGGAAGCCCTCATTGTAGTTTGGATTTGCATTTCTCTGATAATTAGTGATATTGAGCAGCTTTTCATGTGCCTCTTGGCCATCTGTATGTCTTCTTTGGAGAAATGTCTATTTAGGTCTTCTGCCCATTTTTGGATTGGGTTGTTTGTTTCTTTAATATTGAGCTGCATGAGCTGTTTATATATTTTGGAGATTAATTCTTTGTCCGTTGATTCGTTGGCATATATTTTCTCCCATTCTGAGGGTTGTCTTTTCGTTCTGTTTATGGTTTCCTTTGCTGTGCAAAAGCTTTTATGTTTCATTAGGTCCCATTTGTTTATTATTTTTTTATTTACATTACTCTAGGAGGTGGATCAAAAAAGATCTTGCTGTGATTTATGTCAAAGAGTGTTCTTCCTATGTTTTCCTCTAACAGTTTTATAGTGTCTGGTCTTACATTTAGGTCTCAAATCCATTTTGAGTTTATTTTTGTGTATGGTGTTAGGGAGTGTTCTAATTTCATTCTTTTACATGTAGCTGTCCAGTTTTCCCAGCACCACTTATTGAAGAGACTGTCTTTTCTCCATTATATATCTTTGCCTCCTTTGTCATAGATTAGTTTACCATAGGTGCGTGGGTTTATCTCTGGGCTTTCTATTTTGTTCCATTGATCTATGTTTCTGTTTTTGTGCCAGTACCATAGTGTTTTGATTAGTGTAGCTTTGCAGTATAGTCTGAAGTCAGGGAGTCTGATTCCTCCAGCTCCGTTTTTTTCCCTTAAGACTGCTTTGGCTATTCTGGGTCTCTTGTGTCTCCATACAAATTTTAAGATGATTTGTTCTAGTTCCATAAAAAATGCCATTGGTAATTTGATAGGGATTGCATTGAATCTGTAAATTGCTTTGGGTAATATGGTCATTTTCACAATGGTGATTCTTCTAATTCAAGAACATGGTGTATCTCTCCATCTGTTGGTATCGTCTTTAATTTCTTTCATCAGTGTCTTATAGTTTTCTGCATACAGGTCTTTTGTCTCCCTAGGTAGGTTTATTCCTAGGTATTTTATTCTTTTTGTTGCAATGGTAAATGGGAGTGTTTCCATAAATTCTCTTTCAGATTTTTCATCATTAGTGTATAGGAACGCAAGAGATTTCTGTGCATTAATTTTGTATCCCGCAACTTTACGAAATTCATTGATCAGCTCTAGTAGTTTTCTATTGGCATTTTTAGGATCCTCTATGTATAGTATCATGTCATCTGCAAACAGTGACAGTTTTACTTCTTCTTTCCAATTTGTTTTCCTTTTATTTCTTTTTATTCTCTGATTGCCATGGCTAGGAATTTCAAAACTATGTTGAATAATAGTGGTGAGAGTGGACATCCTTGTCTTGTTCCTGATCTTAGAGGAAATGCTTTCAGTTTTTCACCATTGAGAATGATGTTTGCTCTGGGTTTGTCTTATATGGCCTTTATTATGTTGAGGTAGGTTCCCTCTATGTCTACTTTCTGGAGAGTTTTTATCATAAATGGGTGGTGACTTTTGTCAAAAGCTTTTTCTGCATCTATTGAGATGATCATATGGTTTTTATTCTTCAATTTGTTAATATGGTGTATCACATTGATTGATTTGCATATATTGAAGAATCCTTGCATCCCTGGGATAAATCCCACTTGATCATGGTGTATGATCCTTTTAATGTGTTGTTGGATTCTGTTTGCTAGTATTTTGTGAGGATTTTTGCATCTATGTTCATCAATGATATTGGTCTGTAATTTTCTTTTTTTGTAGTATCTTTGTCCTGTTTTGCTATCAGGGTGATGGTGGCCTCATAGAATGAGTTTGGGAGTGTTCCTTTCTCTGCAGTTTTTTGAAAGAGTTTGAGAAGGATGGTTTTTAGCTTTTCTCTAAATGTTTGATAGAATTCACCTTTGAAGCCGTCTGGTCCTGGACTTTTGTTTGTTGGAAGATTTTAAATCACAGTTTCAATTTCATTACTTGTGATTGGTTTGTTCATATTTTCTATTTCTTCCTGATTCAGTCTTGGCAGGTTGTGCATTTCTAAGAATTTGTCCATTTCTTCCAGGTTGTCCATTTTGTTGGCATAGAGTTTCCTGTAGTAGTCTCTTAGGATGCTTTGTATTTCTGCGGTGTCTCTTGTAACTTCTCCTTTTTCATTTCTAATTTTATGGATTTGAGTCCTCTCCCTCTTTTTCATGATGAGTCTGGCTAATGGTTTATCAATTTTGTTTATCTTCTCAAAGAACCAGCTTTTAGTTTTATTGATCTTTGCTATTGTTTTCTTTGTTTCTATTTCATTTATTTCTGCTCTGATCTTTATGATTTCTTTCCTTATGATAACTTTGGGTTTTGTTTGTTCTTCTTTCTCTAGTTCTTTCAGGTGTAAGGTTGGATTGTTTATTTGAGATTTTTCTTGTTTCTTGAGGTAGGCTTGTATAGCTATAAACTTCCCTCTTAGAACGGCTTTTGTTGCGTCCCTTAGGTTTTGGATCGTCGTGTTTTCATTGTCACTTGTCTCTAGGTATTTTTTGATTTCTCCTTTGATTTCTTCAGGGATCTCTTTGTTATTTAGTAACGTATTGTTTAGCTTCCATGTGTTTGTGTTTTTTACGTTTTTTCCCCCTGTAACTGATTTCTAATCTCATAGCGCTGTGGTCAGAAAAGACTCTTGTATAATTTCAATTTGCTTAAATTTACTGAGGCTTGATTTATAACCCAGGATGTGATCTGTCCTGGAGAATGTTTTGTGCGCACATGAGAAGAAAGTGTAATCTGCTGTTTTTTGATGGAATGTCCTATTAATATCAATTAAATCTATCTGGTTTATTGAGACATTTAAAGCTTCTGTTTCCTTATTTATTTTCATTTTGGCTGATCTGTCCATTGGTGTGAGTGAAGTGTTAAAGTCCCCCACTATTATTGTGTTACTGTCGATTTCCTCTTTTAGAGATGTTAGCAGTCGCCTTATGTATTGAGGTGCTCCTATGTTGGGTGCATATATATTTATAATTGTTATATTTCTTCTTGGATTGATCCCATGATCATTATGTAGTGTCCTTCCTTGTCTCTTGTAACATTCTTTATTTTAAAGTCTATTTTATCTGATATGAGGATTGCTACTCCAGCTTTCTTTTGATTTTCATTTGCATGGAATATCTTTTTCCATCCCCTCACTTTCAGTCTGTATGTGTCCCTAGGTTTGAAGTGGGTCTCTTGTAGAACGCATATATATGGGTCTTGTTTTTATATCCATTCAGCAAGCCGGTGTCTTTTGGTTGCAGCATTTAATACATTCACGTTTAAGGTTATTATTGATATGTATGTTCCTAGGACCATTTTCTTTATTGTTATGGGTTTGTTCTTGTAGGTCCCTTTCTTCTCTTGTGTTTCGCACTTAGAGAAGTTCCTTTAGAATGTGTTGTAGAGCTGGTTTGGTGGTTCTGAATTCTCTTAGCTTTTGCTTGTCTGTAAAGCTTTTGATTTCTCCATGGAATCTGAATAAGATCCTTGCCAGGTAGAGTAATCTTGGTTGTAGGTTCTTCCCTTTCATCACTTTAAGTATATCATGCCACTCCGTTCTGGCTTGTAGAGTTTCTGCTGAAAAATCAGCTGTTAACGTTATGGGAGTTCCCTTGTATGTTATTTGTCATTTTTCCCTTCCTGCTTTCAATAATTTTCCTTTGTCTTTAATTTTTGCCAAGTTGATTACTATGTGTCTTGGCATGTTTTTCCTTGTGTTTATCCTGTATGGGAGTCGCTGTGCTTCCTGGACTTGGGTGGCTGTTTCCTTTCCCATGTTAGGGAAGTTTTCAACTATAATGTCTTCAAATATTTTCTCTGGTCCTTTCTCTGTCTCTTCTCGTTTGGGACCCCTATAATCCAAATGTTGTTGTGTTTAATGTTGTCCCAGAGGTCTCTTAGGCTGTCTTCATTTCTTTTCATTCTTTTTTCTTTATTCTGTTCCATAGCAGTGAATTCCACCATTCTGTCTTCCAGGTCACTTATCCGTTCTTCTGCCTCAGTTATTCTGCTATTGATTCCTTCTAGTGTAGTTTTCTTTTCAGTTATTGTATTGTTCGTCTCTGTTTGTTTGTTCTTTAATTCTTCTAGGTCTTTGTTAAACATTTCTTGCATCTTCTCGATCTTTGCCTCCATTGTTTTTCCAGGGTCCTGGATCATCTTCACTACCATTATTCTGAATTTTTTTTCTGGAAGGTTGCCTACCTCCACTTCATTTAGTTGTTTTTTGGGGGATTTATCTTGTTCCTTCATCTGGTACATAGCCCTCTGTGTTTTCATCTTGTCTATCTTTCTGTGAATGTGGTTTTCGACCCATAGGCTGCAGGATTGTAGTTCTTCTTGCTTCCGCTGTCTGCCCTCTGGTGGATGAGGCTATCTAAGAGGCTTGTGTAAGTTTCCTGATGGGAGGTACTCATAGTGCCTAGAGCTGACTGTTGCTCTGGTGGGCAGAGCTAAGTAAAACTTTAATCCACTTGACTGCTAATTGGTGGGGCTGTGTTCCCTCTCTGTTAGTTGTTTGGCCTGAGGCAACACAACACTGGAGCCTACCTGGGCTCTTTGGTGGGGCTAATGACAGACTCTGGGAGGGCTCACGCCAAGGAGTACTTTCCAGAACTTCTGCTGCCAGTGTCCTTGTCCTCACGGTGAGCCACAGCCATCCCCCCCCTCTGCAGGAGACCCTCCAACATTAGCACGTAGGTCTGGTTCAGTCTCCCCTGGGGTCACTGCTCCTTCCCCTGGGTCCTGATGCACTCACTACTTTGTGTGTGCCCTCCAAGAGTGGAGTCTCTGTTTTCCCCAGTCCTGTCGAAGTCCTGCATTCAAATCCCACTAGGCTTCAATATCTGATTCTCTAGGAATTCCTCCTCCTGTTGCCGGACCCCCAGGTCAGGAAGCCTGATGTGGGTCTCAGAACCTTCATTCCAGTGGGTGGACTTCTGTGGTCTAAGTGTTCTCCAGTCTGTGAGTCACCCACCTAGCAGTTATGGGATTTGATTTTGACTGTGATTGCGCCCCTCTTTCCATCTCATTGTGGCTTCTCCTTTGTCTTTGGATGTGGGGTATCTTTTCTGGTGAGTTCCCGTGTCTGCCTGTCGATGATTGTCCAGCAGCTAGTTGTGATTCTGGTGTTCTCACAGGAGGGAGTGAGAGCATGTCCTTGTACTCCGCCATCTTGGTTCCTCCTCCGAAGACTTTCATCTTAAAAGTAAATTGTCCGGATTTCTAACATGTTAGGCTAGAATGTGCAAAAATATTTAAGAAATTTATTGATTAATATTTCCTGGAAGTTTATTTTTGAAGTAGAATCATTCTTCAAAGGTATTTTCATAGAATTTCCTGGATTTTGATTCACTATTATGATTTCATAAGTTAAAGTTATGTTGAAATCAATACCTTCATATTTTAATATACTCTCAAAGATGTAAATATAAAATGTGTCTAAATATTGAGCATTCAGAGCTCTTAATTAAGTTAGTATTTACATAATTAATGGTTTCTATAACGTAATTAATGGTTTCTGTTTTAAGTGAAGAATTGCTTTTCATTAGTAACTCATGGGATTAACAGACTGATGCTTTGACTTTGACATTGTGGTCATGCCATCTTTATGTAAATAGAATATTCATTTTCTAGGTGGTAGATAGTTTAATCTATTAATCTGTTTACAAAAGAAGATACTGTAAAGCGGAATATAATTAATCTTGGAGATTGTGATTAGGGAATCAGCAAGATGCAGAGGCAACAACAGTGTTGGGGAAATCTTCTTTTCTACTCTAGGGAATTCTGTTAAGTAGCTGGATGATATTAGATTTCTCTTTACCTGCTAGTCAACTGAGGCAAATGGTAACACTCTCCCTTCATTATAGAAATGTAACAGGGGTAAAAGGGAATGTAACAAGAAATGTGAGAGCAATAATAGATGCTATGCAGAAGTTAAATGCTTAGTACTTAAAAAAATGTAGCTTTATATTTATATTACTTTTGTAAAAGTAATATTACTTTATAAAAGTAATATAACTATTTTATAAAGGTAATATAATTACTTTTCAAATAAAGCTATTTATTTTTATTTCATATTTTCTGGTTTTATTTAGAGTTGCCTTATTCCCTCCATGATGAAATGTTGTAACTAAATCAGTTACCACAGTTATGTCAGCAACCTGAGATTGTTATTATTTTGGGGGAGAAAACTCTTTTTTTTTTCTTAGTAGAAGGAAATCTACTTGACTACAGAATGTACTGTCGGTAGAGACTGTGGACCCCCTTTACCCACCTACTGGAGATTTTAAATAAGAAGCTGTTGTTTTAAGACAGTGGTTAATTACATTCATTTTCAAAGATACGGAATAAACTCTAAGGGGATTTCTGATCTTAGGGTGACTTTCAGTATTTTATTAACTGATTTTTAAGTGAAGTAGTATTGTTTCCCAAACATGAATGCTGAAAGACTATTAA
Organism: Delphinus delphis; assembly: GCF_949987515.2. Classification (NCBI taxonomy): domain Eukaryota; kingdom Metazoa; phylum Chordata; class Mammalia; order Artiodactyla; family Delphinidae; genus Delphinus; species Delphinus delphis. The sequence continues at coordinate 26,648,183 of NC_082691.1, read as the reverse complement.
AAATTTTTTTTACCTTACAAATCTGTTCCATTAGCAATCAAGAATTAACACTTTAAGTTATGCTTGCACTTGAAGGATAAATTATTGGTTATTGTTTCCCCAAATAGAAATCAGATGGTTTGGTAGTACTAATTACAGAGAGAGTGATGGGTAGTGGCTATGCTCTTTTCTTGTCTGTTAGCTGCACAGAGGAAAGGGAAGCTAAAAACTCATAAGTGATGTAGCCAAGTGTTGGCTTCTTCTCTAGAACGAAGATGAATGGCATAAAAGACCATTCATTATTTGCTACTGCGCACTCTCAATATGCAACATAGAGCTGCTGCTTTTTTTTCCTGAAGACATCATTAATGTCTTTATGTCTAGAGCAGTGGTTCTCAGCTGAGGGCAGTTTTGTCCCCCAGGAGACATTTGTCAATACTTGGGAACATTTGTGATTGTCACAACTGGAGGGAGAGGGGGTGAGTGCTCCTGGCATCTAGTGTCTAGATGCTGAGGATGCTGCTAAACATCTCATAGTGCACAGGATGTCACCCCAGAACAAAGAATTATCTGGTGAAAATGTCCATTGTGCTGAGGTTGCGAAACTGCTCTAGAAAAACTGAAGAATTTGAGGTAAGAATAAATGTCTGAAATTCTTTAAATGAATACAGAGTTGTAAAAAATTGGATCTCAGCGTTGATAGCTAGCAATGTTACTTTAGAAAAGCCATTTGTTAATAAGGTATGATGGTTAAGGGCAAATTGAACTGCTGCTTTTTAAAATTCTTTTGTTGGCAGTGAAATGAATTTAGGTCGTTTGGGGTTAAGGACATTAAACAAGCCACTCACTCAGCCTATGGTTAAGTATTTTTAAATTTAATTTTAATAAAATCTGGTATGATCTCTTTTACTTTTAATTGCATATGAATTTTCTGGTCAAAATACATATATAATTCTTATACAGCTCCAGATATTCAAAGGGAAACAAGATAGTTTAATAAGTTACTTGTGGAATTAAAGACAAACAAAAAACCAAATAGGTAGCTTTTATACATATCTTAATATTCTTAATATTTCTTTGTTTTAATTCTAAGTATTCTAAGAGACTCTTAAACTTACCATATGTGTGAGATGTCTCCAACCTAAAAACTGAAGAATTCTTGATGTGAATCTTTTTCATGCTCACCTTAGTCTTTGTTAGAGTTATTTTCCCTATTCCAGCAATGACCCCTACTATTTCACTTGTAGTTTTGGTAAAAATAATCACGTGTTCCTATGTGTAATATGGAGAAAGTGAAGAGGCATGTTTATGGTTGTCACTTGTTCTGTTCCTTCGTACATTTTTAATATGTTGCTCAAAAGTGTCACCGTCAAATTCGTGTTCCTAGGAACTAAGGCAAGTAGCAGTATATGCTGTGGAAGGGTCGTCAATTCTGACTTAATTCTTCCTAAATAATCCTCAAGATAATGTCCCATTTGAAACATGATGCTGTCCCAGCTAAGAAGCTATATCATATCAAACAGAATGAATAGAAGTAGGGAAAGTGTTATCAAACTCTTGCGTTTGATGTTAGAATGCCTGTTTAATGTAGCTATCACAGGAAAAGCATGCACTGTAAATCTGAGAACAAGACATATTGTATATGCATGTGTGCATTTATGTGTATTTGCATATATGTACATAATTACGTGTGTACATGTGCACATATATATGTATATGTATGTGTGTGTGTGTGTGTGTGTGTGTATTCGGATCATGTTTGTAGTAAACAAACCTATGTTATAGTTTGAATTCTTCCTATGTACTAATTGCTGTAGTAGGCACTGGAAGTTCTGAGGTAGGAGTCAGTCTAAAACAGCTTGGCGTTGACTCTATAGTAAAATACAAACCAATACCGTGAATTTTATAGCTCTTCATAATAGTATCTCAATTTGCTTTTCTATATATATATATTTTTTTTAAAGAAGATGTTGGGGGTAGGAGTTTAGTAATTTATTTATTTATTTTTGCTGTGTTGGGTCTTCGTTTCTGTGCGAGGGCTTTCTCTAGTTGTGGCAAGTGGGGGCCACTCTTCATCGCGGTGCGCGGGCCTCCCACTATCACGGCCTCCCCCGTTGTGGAGCACAAGCTCCAGGCGCGCAGGCTCAGTAGCCGCGGCACACGGGCCCAGTCGCTCCGCGGCATGTGGGATTCTCCCAGACCAGGACTCGAACCCGTGTCCCCCGCATTAGCAGGCAGACCCTCAACCACTGCGCCACCAGGGAAGCCCTGCTTTTCAATATTGTCCAATAATTCCTTGTATCGCACACATTCAGATTTCTTTCCCTCCTTATTAATGCACATTTCATTTGAAGCATGGCTGTAATACCATCTTTCACCATGTTTCGGACTATCATAACCCATGTGATTTAATTTCCTCTGAATTCTGACAGCACAATTTTCTATACCTCTAATACTCTTCCTCATATTGATCATTACCTTATTTTGTGTATTTATTATTAGAATCTAATTGTCATTTAGGTGTTGTGTTTTTATTTCACTATGTAACTGCATAGGTCCTTACATAGCCTCGTTTGTTTTTGGTTCAGAATAGATATTGATTTTAAAATACAAGGAAGCCCTCGTTAAAGTAAGCATTCAGATTCCTAGAAAAGCCTGACATAGTACCAGTGTCACTGTCCATTCAGTCATTCATGCCATCAGTATTTACTGAGTGCTCACTGCATGCCAGGCACTATACTATGTGCTGGACTGTACCAGTGAACGAAATGGGCAAAAGTCTCTGTCCTCTTGACACTAACATTGTGGTTAAGAGAAGTAGGAAATACATAATAAACATGATACTTATATGTTAGATTATCTTTGCATATGCTTACAGGTAGCAAAATAGAAATCTGAAGCCATAAAAATTTCAAAGGTAGTATGGTGGGGGAGGGAGGTCCAAGAGGGAGGGGATGTATGTGTATGTGTAGCTGATTCACTTCATTGTACAGCAGAAACTAACACAACAGTGTAAAGCAAGTATACCCCAATTTTCAAAAAAAAAAGCAAAAAAAACCCTAGGTTATTGGGAAAAGAAAAAAAAGGAAGGGGGCTGTAATTTACCTAAAATGAAGTTGTAGACTATCAAATTTGATTCTTTTTTTTTTTTTTTTTTTTTTTTTGCGATACGCGGGCCTCTCACTGTTGTGGCCTCCCCCGTTGCGGAGCACAGGCTCCGGATGCACAGGCTCATTGGCCATGGCTCACGGGCCCAGCCGCTCCGCGGCATGTGGGATCTTCCCGGACCGGGGCACGAACCCGTGTCCCCTGCATCGGCAGGCGGACTCTCAACCACTGCACCACCAGGGAAGCCCAAATTTGATTCTTTTAATGATATTAATATAATGCTTTTCATCTTATGAGATGAGTGCTTATATCTTCATAAATTTACGCAAACTGTATTGGATTAATATATTTCAGCAGTTGGTGTTGGCATTCCTTTTTTACCCAACTGTGTTAGGTGACGTAACTGACAGTATAATAGAACTAATGCATTTTAAAACTTGACTTTTGTTTAAGAGAGTGCGTTATTCACTTTTTTAATCAAAGGGGAAGAGGAGAGAGTTTGAAGAGCTTGGGGGTTAACTAGGAAATACTGCATATTTTTTATGGCAAAGTTCACTTTTTAAAATTCAGCTAATTTTCAAAGGAGGAAGGTAGGTGTTTTTTTTTTTTTTTTTTTTTTGTAAAATATATTCCAATATCAATTCAGATTTTAGTGTCACTAGTTACTCTTTACCTTAGATAAAGGAGTCTTCCCATATCTCAACATCTCTCTGTGTTGGCCAGCTTAGATGATGATGAGATTTATGATAAATTAAAAGAAAGACTTTACTTTTGAATCGTAAAATTTCTTAAGGGAACTTTCATCCTTGAAAGTGACCAAGAAAGAAAATTATATCATACTTTTGTGTTAATGCATCTTTTAGAAACAAGACTTTCTAAGTTGCTAGGGAACATGTATTTCAAAAGGCCATGGAACACTTAATAAAGAAAAAAAAAAACCACCAAACCATCTCACATTGCAAAGTTCAACTAAAAGTAAAACTGATTTTGTGAATATCTAAAGCAGTGGAGGAGACAGTGAATCTCTTTTCCTGCCTGCATTAGTATTGAAGTTATATGAATTTAGCCAATAAAGATAGTGAAGTTAGAATGATGATGAGGGTTATATTGTAACATTTTCTCTTAATCCCACCTTTCATTACTATGAGGTGGAATCATATTTATTCACCCAATTCATATATATTTTTGTACAGTGTGCCATCTATGCTTTATATTTTTAGCTCTTCTGTCTAAAGTTTCTTTTCAGAATCCTATACAATTATGAAGGTTATAATGGGAGTCCTGAGATAATTTCATTATATCATAAAGTCTAACGGAAATTGTGCATTTCTCACGGTAGAGCTCATTTTTCATTTCATTGAAGTGAATCTGGTGACTAATGAAATGGACATGCAAAGTAGTAATAAATAATGTTAATCACAACTTACAAAAATGCTTTGTAGCATTTTTAGTTTTTGGCAGAGTGAATCACTTGGGGAGTGTATCATAGAACTACCCGTAAAAGAAAAATAAAGGTAGTACATTTAAGGGAACTCGGGAAGAGCCTGGGTTTCAGCAAGAATTAAAGGCATTTAGAAGATAGTTTGGGCAGTGGGAGGGAACGTCCGGAGCTAAGGCAGCCCCAAAGGCTGAGTATTGTTTGCCTCTCAGCTGGGGGCTCTTCACAGCTAACTCACTGTGTTAGTTTTCTCTTGTTAGTGTGACAAATTACTATATATTTATAACACAGATTTATTATGTTACAATGCTGTAGATCAGAAGTCCTTTCCTTGACTCATGGCCCCTTTCCTCCCTCTTGAAAGCCAGCAACACAGGCTGATTTCTTCTCACGTTGCCATCTCTCTGGTTTTCTCTTGCATGGTTACATTTTCCTCTTCCATTTTTAGGACCTTTGTGATTACATTGTACTCACCAGGACAATACAGGATAATCTCTTTAAGTGCAGCTGATTAGCAAAACTTCTTCTGCAAACTTAATTCCCCTTTGCCATGTAACAACATAGTCACAGGTTCTAGAGATTAGGATGTGAGTATCTTTGGAAGGTCACTATTCTACCTACCACAGCCATCACTTATGTCACTCAATAGTATCTGAAGACTGTTTTCCTCCTTTCCTCTTTTCACTTTTGTTGCTGCTTCTGCCCTTGATCCATCCAACTTGTCATCCTATGGTGAGAGAATCTGATTGGTTCAGTATATTATCCTTGTTTATATGGATCCTTTGTACCTGACTCCTCACAGGCCATTAATTCAGAAATTAGCTGCTTCAAGGTCTGATGTGCCCTGATGCAATTAGGTAGGGGCCAAGGGCAAGGTCTTACATTAGAATATTGCTACCCATTTGTAAGGAAACTCCTGTTTCATCAGGGACTGTCCAAGGAGGAATGCCCTTCAGAAAGATGGCAGAGGTCTTGCTGGCTTGTCCAGGACAAGTTCCATTGGAGGAAAGTAAATGTAAAAGCACTGAGGGAAGGGGCTGTCAAAATTTTCATATTTAAAGTTTAATATGCAGAAATTTGACTTTGTTTCTCTTTAGGGAACTTAACTTACCATGGGCTGCCATTCTCTCTCCCAGGAGGGGAAAAAAATTAGTCTCAGCATTTCAAGGTTAGTCTCTTTCAGTTTAAAACAGCCTCTTGTGGCCAATTATGTATTCAATAAATTCTAAGTTTCAACTCTCTTTCAGTATTCTCTGATTTTCTTAACTTTTCTCCTGGGCATCTGGGTGTAAGGGGAAACTTATGTGGTAAGATATCTGGTGTATTTGCTCTCTTCTGTTCTCTCGATATGGTTATTAATGTAATTGCTGCTAAGAGCTCGGCCAGTCTCTCCAGCCTGTGTAGGGTGCCTCAGCTCTGGATGATTGATTGTCACCATCGTCCTTCAGCTGGACCTCTGCTTCCCACTGTCCATCTCTGTCTCTGCATTAGGATCCCCCTGAACCTGCACTGAGACGGTCTCCTAGCAGACATACTGATCCTTAATTCTCAGCTACCTTTCTTGTTCATCCTAAAGGGCTTTCCTATTTCTTTACATCCTGCTGAAGCCAAGGAAGGTCCTGGGCCTACAGTGGCACTGCAGACTCCCTTTACCTAAACATGACACATTATCATGTGGCCTGCTGCTCTAGGCAGTGGTTTGCTCCTGAATGATGTGAAATGGGATTTAAACTCCCTCCACTCTGGTATTCCAAAGCCTGAAACCTACTGTTCTCACTAATACAATTGGTTAGTTAAAGATATTTTTTAGATTTCTTAAAGTGAGTAAATGATGTATGTGAAACACCTCAGAGTAGCTGCCTGAATGTGATTGCTAATATAATCGTCTAGGTCATCCAAAACTTGGAAGCCTATCTAGCTTTTAGTAAACACCTCTGGGGTATTGGTATTATTTCATGGCATAATTCCATGGTGTAATACTAAGTATTAAGACTTCTGAAACATTTCTTTAGGTATGTTTACTAAGCGATTATATCAATGAGTGCTGTCACTTTTTAGATATTACATATGAAGTAATTTTTAAATGTATTATTCTGAAAAAACCATGGACTTATTTAGAGCAAAGAGACTTAGAAAGAAGTTTTCAGTGAAAAGGGTAGGGAAACCATAGTCTCTGTTTTCATCACAGCACAACTTGGCCTGTGAATTTAGTAGTGAAAGAACATTAAAGCCAGTTAACTAAGATTGTAGGAAAGAAGGAATGTGCAAGCAACAGGTATTCTTTTTGTCAAACTAGTGTCAAGGGTGGCAGTGAGAAGGTTTGAACTACACAAAAAATTAAAGCATATTAATATACAGTCAGGAGGAAAAAGATCCTGTCTTGAATTCTCTTTATGTGCTGCGTTCTTTCTAGTAGAAGAAATGGAAGCCAGTGTCACATAGCGTGTGAGGAGTTGACATGTGATTTGAATTGAGCTCTATCTGGTGCCAGAAACTCATATTATTTCCACCATGCTCTTTTTCTTGCAGGAGAAACATAGGGTAAAATGGTAAAGCAGATAATTAATTTTTAAAAAAGGAAAAAAAGCTAGGAAGAGGAAAAGAAAAGATACTTTAGGCTCTTTAAAATATTCATATGTTAACATGTTAAATATTGGAGAAATGTGGTTTATTTTAGTGGTGGAAAGAATTATAAATATCTGTAAATTATGGAGATAGATCATCTTAAACATCCACGTGAAACCTTCTACTCTGAAAATTGTTTACTGAACATACACCAGGAGACTTTTTGAGAGCCTTCACAGTATCTCATGCAACAAAAAAGAATACTGCATTCTTTGAAACCAGAAGCAAGGTCCAGTTCTTTTGGTGGGGGCAGTTATATGGTTCTAATTCATTTTTATTACAAAGGAAACATTTCAAATGTGGTTTTATACATAAAAAAGTAAACGGTAGGATATTTACATTGGGGATCTAGGCTTAAGCTTCCTTTCCTTTATTTATTATAGTTTATTTGCAACCTAGACCTTATTTTTTATTTTCTACGCATTTAAAAATTACAGTATAAACAGAACTTGTGAGAATATTCTGTATCTATTTGAGAAAAATACATATACTTGAACTAAAATTGTTTCTTCTGATTTATAATTCATTCAGTCTTTATAGCACCTGTAATGTGTCTGGCGTACATAGATAATGACTAATAAATGCCATTAACTGTAGTATATAATGTGAAGTAGAGATTGTGTGTCCTGAACTAATCTTTACCAACTCTCAATTCTATTTGAGTTCCTATACCACAGGAAGGAGGTTAGACTTCAGACAGAAATGGACAAGATATTAATGGTACAAAGCACAACTGCCTTTCACACCAATTAGCTATATCCGTTTTGCTGCAAAGAGCTAAATATCCTGGATCAGTTAAAGTGATGTTGAGGTTTATCTGTTTGTACTCCAAAATCAATTAATCTATTCAGGAGTACATGTTTCTGGATGGCATTTTAGGCTGAAATGAAAGAGGCAGCCTTGGGTTGGAGGGAGTACTTCATGGATAACCTGGGTCTTTAAAAATAGGACTCAATAATCTACTCATCAGTAGAAGAAAGCAGAGGCAATCCAGTAATATGCAGGAATCCTGAATGAAACTAAATATAGGAATTTTATATGGCTAAGTTATCGTGCCTTGAATAATTGGAATGAAAACCTACAAGGTCAAAATTCAAACAAATGTGAGAAAAGCCTCACGGTTTGAAAAGGATAATTTTAGCAGTAAGAGTTTGAAATCTTAAACTATTGATTAGTTTATTAATTTAATTATAGTTAATTGTTTTTAATTAAAAGATTGGTATGTTTTAATCACTTAAATAAAAATGTATAACTTCATGGAAAACCAAAATACTTAAAAAAATAAATATTAGCATATGTATTTGTGAACTTTTTTTTTTTTTTTTTTGCGATACGCGGGTCTCTCACTGTTGTGGCCTCTCCCGTTGCGGAGCACAGGCTCCAGACGTGCAGGCTCAGCGGCCATGGCTCACGGGCCCAGACGTTCCGCGGCATGTGGGATCTTCCCGGACCGGGGCACGAACCCGTGTCCCCTGCATCGGCAGGCGGACTCTCAACCACTGTGCCACCAGGGAAGCCCTTTGTGAACTTTTGAAGCCAGTGTTCACCAGCAGCATCCATGCTCAGCTGGGAACAGGCTGTAGAACCTGTTGGTAGTAACACAGAATGCTGGCGTTATGCCAGTAAAAAGCAGGGTTGAACCGGTTCCTACTTGTGCCTGGTTTCACTTCTCATGAGACGGTAGAAACCTGCCAGTCCCTGGCTTTCAAAGATGGTTTAGTCATGCATGTGCAGCCCATCTGTTGGATGCATAAGGGATTTCCTTCTCAGCTCGGCCCTCCAGTCACAAACACAGTCACTGTTTTTTTTTTTTCTCCCTCCTTTCTTTAATTCTTCCTCTCTTGCTAGGAGCGTACAAGCTCGGTAAACCAGGTGCATCTTATTGCCACTCTGGGGAATTCCTTCCATAAACACTGAAGTGAGCAAGAAACGTAGTTGTTTTCCTATTGCTGTCTAGCTTACTTTCAGTATAGTTTTATTTGCTGAATTAAAAAAAAATTCAATTTCATAATAAAAATGTTTATACTATTACAGCTTTAACCAAACTTTAATGTAGAGCTCAGTGACCTTCCTCTTCTCTGTGAAATGAAGTTCCCTGGGTCACCAGGATGAACCTGAGCAGGGGAGGGGTTTCATTCTCCGTGTCTCTCTTTCTGGTCATAAAGCTTAGCAGCATAGTTTTTAGCCTCAGTGATTGCAGCGAGGGAAAAAGTGCAAGTCTCCCTTATCACAGTATCGTATTCCGCTTCCCCCAACCTTTGTTCACTGCACACATCCTCCAGGTTTGACCTCCTGTGCTTAATTCTTCTGTTTTCTAGAATGGCCTCCCTCTTTCTTTAAAATGCTGAAAGCAGTTAATACCAGGTTTTGAGGTTGGGGGTACAACTTCAGGTCACAAAATTGCATACACAAACCACTGTGGTACAAGATGTTTTACAACCTGTTAACATGACACACTATTTTGGTGAGGTTGTGGTCTTACAGCAAATTGATATTTATGTATATATTTCGGACACACCTAAACTCAGAAAAGATCACGATGAAGAAAGGAAAGGGGTTGCCTTTCAAATCAGTTGTTTATGGTTTTAAATATATTCTAATGAGCATTTAGGAGCCAAATAAGCAATTATTGTTCTTATTAATTTTATTTTCCCTTCATACAGATTTATGAGAAATACCAAGATTTGTATACCGTGGAACCAAATAACGCACGCCAGCTGGTGGAAATTGCAGCCAGGGATATTGAGAAACTTCTGAGCAACAGATCCAAAGCCCTGGTGGTAAGTTTAAATTGTATCTGCTCATTTTATTATTTTCCATTACTCATTTATTATTTATCTTTCATGTTTTATTTGGAGGTTTTCTTTAGTATGCTTTCTTTTCCTGAGAAACTGTGTTCAGTGATATGTTCATAAAAGATGAACTGTGAACACCAAATAATGAGTTAGCTTATATCTAATTATTAGTTTATTTTCTTATATTAGGTGATTTAAATACAGAGAAACCGAATTTAATTGGTACATACATCTTTTTATACATATGTAAGTTATGATGCATAATAGTCATGTTTAAATAGATCATACAATGTAAAACCCATGAATATGGCCAGCATCCTTAAAGCTGCCTTTGTAGTACTTTCCTGTCTCATCACCCTGCCTCCCTGCCAGGGGTAGCCAATACGCTAGACATTTCATTACTCATTTCTTGGCTCTCTAAAAGTAGCTGTACCTCACGTAGATGTTTTGCTAAACATGTGTTAGCTTGCTTGTTTATCAGCTTTATTAAAATCACATTATGCTGTATGTAGTCATCAGCCACTTGCATTCTTCTGTCAACATTATGTTTGCGTGATTTATCTAGATGTTTGTGCTTAGCTTTAATTCATTTTTATTCATGGTAAAATACTATTTTCTGAGGATCTATCTTAATTTATTCATTTATTCTCTGCTGGTAAATTATTATTTGGATTGTTTCCAAATAGGTGCTACCATGAACAGGGTGGCTACATTTTCTTGGAACAAGTCTCCTGGTGCACATGTGCAAGAATTTCTGTAGGGTCAGTACGTGACAGTAGAATTACCTGACTGTAGGGTATTCACAAAATCACCTTTATACAAGTATGACAATGATTTTCCCAAATAGTTGCATCAATTTAGACCTCCACTAGCAGTATTTGAGTCCGCATTGGTCCATATTCTGGCCGATAAGTAGCAATATCAGACTTCTTAATTATAGGTAACCAAATGAGTACCAAATGGTACCTCTGCTTATTACTAATGAGGTGGACATCTTGTTTTATATTCAGTGACCATTCTTGTTTCCTTATCAGTGACATATCTCTTCATACCTTTTGCACATTTTAATTGTTTAAATTGATTTGTAAGTTATCTATTCTTGATGGTAATTTATTTAAGTTACATGTGATGCAAATATCTTTTTCCAGTTTGTGACTTGGCTTTTCATTGTCTTTATGGTATATTTTGATAAAGTAAGTTCTCAATTTTGATGCAAAGTCAACTTTAAAAAAATTATTAGTATTTTGGGGTGTGTTTTGTTTAAGAAAGGCTTCCCTACCCTGAGGTTATAAATATTTTTTAAGTATTCTAAAAGGTTCCATTTCTTTCAGATTTATTTAACCCACCTGTAGCTAATATTAGTACATAGTTTTTAAAAATAATTTTATAAATTTATTTATTTATTTTTGGCGGCTTTGGTTCTTCCTTGCTATGCGCGGCTTTCTCTAGTTACGGCAAGTGGGGGCTACTCTGTTGTGGTGCGTGGGCTTCTCATTGTGGTGGCTTCTCTTGTTGCAGAGCATGGGCTCTAGGGTGCGTGGGCTTCAGTAGTTGTGGCACATGGGCTCAGTAGTTGTGGCTCACAGGCTCTAGAGCGCAGGCTCAGTAGTTGTGGTGCATGGGTTTAGTTGCTCCAGGGCATGTGAGATCTTCCCGGACCAGGCCTCGAACCCATGTCCCCTGCATTGGCAGGCAGATTCTTAACCACTGAGCCACCAGGGAAGCCTTAGTATATAGTTATAAGTTGCAATACAAATTAAATTATTTTCTAATCAGTCTTCCTGGGGCCATTTATTAAATAATTTACCTTCCCCCAGTGAAGCCCATTTATCAAGCTGGTAGACACACCTTCTCACCATGTTCCTCTTCAAAAGGATCTTGAGTGTTCTTGAACCTTCATACTGTACCTAAATTTTAGATTCAGCATGCTATTATGCAGAAAAATCTTTACTGGGATTTTGAATGGTATTGCGTTGACTCAAACCAAATTTGGAAGAATTGATATCATTATGATATTTTGTCTTTCTATTGATAAACATGATATTCTTTCCACTTAGCTACTTTAATACCATTTAATAAAGTTTAAAAATTTCTTCATAAAGTTCTTATGCATCTTTTGTTAGAGGTAATGCTGGAGCTGAAGTTTAGCTCCTCTTATTCTACAGATCTCAGCACTGTTACAGGTGTTTGTTCCAGGATAACTCTGAATTCCCTGTTTACTTATCACTTACAGCTCAGAGTTTTAGATTAATGTATTATATATATACCTTGGCACTCAGAAATTGTCCTTGTGTTTTTTGGCCCTTATACATTTTTATGTTTCTTAAAGTATCCAGGATCTTGTTGAAATAGGAGGGGCCTTTGGAATATTTGGTATGCCATATTGCCAGAAGTTGAAACACTTAATTTCTTTTTAATTGATGTATAGTTGATTTACAGTGTTGTGCAATTTCTGCTGTACAGCAAAGTGGCTCAGTTATACACATATATACCCTTTTTTGAGTATTCTTTTCCATTACGGTTTATCCCAGCCAACTGGGTATAGTTCCCTGTGCTCTACAGTAGGACCTTGTTGTTTATCCATTCTAAATGTAATAGTTTGCCTCTACTAACTCCCTTCCCTCCTGCCCCTTGGCAACCATAGGTCTGTTGTCTATGTCTGTGAGTCTGTTTCTGTTTTGTAGATAGGTTCATTTATGCCATATTTTAGATTCCACATGTAAGTGATATCATATGGTATTTGTCTTTCTCTTTCTGACTTTACTTCACTTAGTATGATAATCTTTAGTTGCATCTTTGTCGCTGCATTTGGCATTATTTTGTTCCTTTTTATGGCTGAGTAGTATTCCATTGTATATGTGTACCACGTCTTCTTCATCTGTCAGTGGACTTTTAGGTTGTTTCCATGTCTTGGCTATTGTGAATAGTGCTGCTATGAACATAGGGGTGCCTGTATCTTTTTGAATTATAGTTTTGTCTGGGTATATGCCCAGGAGTGGGATTGCTGGATCATATGGTAACACTGTTTTGAGTTTTCTGATGAACCTCCATACTGTTTTCCATAGTGGCTACACCAACTTACACTCCTACCAACAGTGTAGGAGGGTTCCCTTTTCTCCACACCCTCTCCAGCATTTGTTACTTGCAGACTTTTTAATGGTGGCCATTTTGATTGGTATGAGGTGGTACCTCATTGTAGTTTTGATTTGCATTTCTCTAATAATTAGTGATACTGAGCATTTTTTCATGTGCCTGCTGGCTATCTGTACGTCTTCTTTGGAGAAAAGTCTATTAAGGTCTTCTATGAAACAATTTTTAAGAAATGTATAAATGGTAAGGTAAACTTTCATGACTGGAAGATTCAAAGCATTATTATCTTCAATTATGGAGATGTGAATACCCTTTTAAAGCATCATTTATGGATGTAAATATGTTTTGATTAAAAGTTTATCTAATAGAAATTAGGTGCTTTCTACTTAAGTGATTAATATTCACTAATGACAACTGAAAATGATTCCATTTATATTGATTTTTATCAGCTTACATTTTTTCTCCAGAGGTAGGAAGCAGGTAATCTGGACATCACAGTCCTTTGCAAAAGGTCATAGAATGAAGTAGGATGTATCTTGCCTTAATTGGATTAAAATGGGAGCCTAATGAGACTTTCCTTTTTATCATTTGGAATTGAAGGTCTAGACATCTGGTGCATTATTTGAGTCCTGTGCGATCAGTGACTATCTTAAGCACATGATGGCAGAATACACAATGACTAATTAAATGTAGAATTAGTTAGATTTTATGTGAGGGAGAAGGATTCATGTTTGTTTTCAAACTAGATTCTTTATTTAACTTTTTTGATTCTATGAAAATAAAATACATTATTTGGAAGAGGAATATTTTGAGTCTAATTGAAAAACAGGTGCTGCATTGTATTGTAAATGAATGCAAGATGGCATTATTAATTTACTTCTACTTTGTTGGAGGCTTATACTCAGACAGACTTCTGGATAAAAGGAGCTTTAATTTATCTGGGTGGGGTACCAATGTAATTACATAAATAAATATATTGGAAAATATCTTGAATATACAAATTTGAGGTAGATGATAAAATTTAATGCCAGTTAGATCTTACTGTTTACCAAGTAGCATTATCTGATTATTTCTCACAATAATGCTGTGCTCTAGACACCATTATTAGTCTCATTTTTCAATGAGGAAGCTGGGTCTTTGAGGATTCCTTTAACTTGCCCAATGAAATGTATTTAACAAAACAAGGTAGGCCAGTGTTTCTCAAACTTTAATGTGCATTTGGTTCACCCCTGGTTCTTGTTAGAATGCAGATTTCTATTCAGTAGATTTGGTCAGAGATACTGCATTTCTAATAAGCTCCCAGGTGATGGTCCTGATACAAAGACTATATTTTGAGTAGTAAGAATGTAAGAGGATTCAAATTCAGGTACGTCCAACTTTAAGTTCTCATTCTTACCTATTACACAAATATATCCTTCGGTCTAAAGAAGTGTATAATCATAACTAAGAAGAAACAAAGGCTAAGTAGTATGCTGTAAACTACTGTTCATTCAGACTGATTAAGAATTAGATGTGGCAGCTGATAGAATATTCTGGAAGGCTATGAATTTGTCAGTGAATCCTGTATCAATGAAGCACTTTCAAAAAATGATTCAAAGAAATAAAATATACGGTATTGAAAAAAATTTCATTTTTATTTGAATGTGAAGACTTAAAACTGTTACTGTTCTTTAGCATCAAGGTTCTCAAACTAAGATACCTTTGAAAATATATTATAGATATAAAATCTATGAAAGAGAAGTAAATAGAACTGTCTTTTCTTACATATGTACTAAATAAATTACCTAACAGTTTATGTTTAATAATTCAGCTTTTTAAAAAGGAAGATGAACTAGAGATTTTTTTTTTTAGTAGAATGATTACTCTTCAGTATCTGTAATAATTTTTTTTGTGCATGCATGTACACAGTTTTTATGTATTTGGACATTAAAATGTTAATTCTGTCTTTTATAGCCTGTTGATTAAAAACTAAAATACCACTTATTTCATTGCTTTATGCTTACCTTGTGTTAGTTATATGTTTAGACTACTTTGACCAATATTTTCTTTTTCAATTTCAGCATTTATTTTGACTTTTTATTCACATTCATTTTGTGCCATGGTCTTTGATCTGCTCCATCAAACCAGCCTTAGGAAGAGCTGAAAGAGAAATTGATTAAAAAAAAAAAAAACACTTGCCTTTGCACTAAAACCATGCCTTTGCTAGCAGAACAGAGTTTGCACTCAAATAGTTGTTTATTTGGCTTTGTTTTGTTTTTGTGACTGTACAAAAACGTTATGATTCTGATGATTCATGTACATTAGGCTCTTCCAGAAATCTATGATGTAGGCACATTAAAAAAATGTATTTACTCTTGTTTTGTAACTTAGGAAAATTCAGAGGGGACCTGAAGACCATAGATAACCTGAGGTAGTGGTGGAATTCAATTTTAGGACTTCTGTTTCCAAATCTATTTTCTTTTTTTCCCTCTAAGCCAACACTGGTAATTTCAGCTCTTTATTTCAAAGCTAGATCTGTAAATGACTATTTTTCTGACACTTGCTTCTTCTGTGTGTTAGAAACTGGCTCAGTATGATGATTATCCTGCTAATATTGTTGAATTATTTTTAAATGATCTCAAAGCAATGTTTGGAAGCAAAGAAGAAAAAATGATTTAACATTGTTGTTAACATTTATTGTAGCCTGAACTAGGCTGAAAAAGAGTTAATGAACAGTTTATAGGAGAAAGCTTTTCAATAAAACAGTGCAGCCTCCAGTGGTGCCTCCAGAACGATGGAGGTGAATGAAACCAATGGTCTCATTATTCACCAACCAGCCCAGCCAAGGGGACCTGCTGAATAAATGGAGGTCTCTAGACATTTTGCTCAAAGGAAACAGGATCAAGGTTATCATAAACAGCTTTTTCTAGTGATACTTTTTCAATTATGGTATATCCTGTCTCCCTCTGGTTGTCCTGGTAACTTTAATTAAAACTGCTCCCATCTATTATGAAGCTTTAAATATTGTAATGTACTCCATCTCTTAATTCAACCTTGATATTTAGTTTAGGATTAGTTAATGAAAAGGAGATGACAAATGTTTTTAAATAACTATTAAAGTAGGGTTTGTTTTCCTAAAACTAGATTATTGTTTAATCCAATTGTTTCCTCGTGTTACTTCAGCCCTTATTTCCAGTAGTTCTGTATCTTTTATGTGTGTCAAAAGTGCCTACAGAATTTGCTAAAAATGTAGACTCCTGGCCTTCACCTCTAGAAATCTGAAAATTAGGTCTAAAGAAGTGATGAAGAGATCCAGGAAAAAAAATGTGAAATTCTTCAGAGACGCAAAGAATTAAAACTGCCTTGTATTTGTGTATTAGTAGCCATTGGTTTGCTTTTGTGAGAACAGATTCAGTAGAAGCTGTGTTGGATTGAGTAAAGACTACAGCGTTAAAGAGTGATTAGGAAATGAGAAACTGGCAAGAAATGTGTCTACATTTTTATGAAGTTTGGTACGACAGTGAAAGAGAAGTACGGAATACTACTAAAGACTTCTTTTTTCTTTTTTGTTTATTTTTGAGAATGAAGGACATATAAGTATGCTTACAGACAGAAGGGAAGGAATCTGTGAAATTTGAAAATAAGAAAAATCTGAATGTTGAAGTTTGATTCTCAAAAAAACAGACACAGAGAAGATCAGAGTCATGCAGTTTATCTTTGAAAAGATAGTGGTATCTTTCACTTGAGACAAAAGGGATATTAAATATGAATAGAGACCATTGAGTTTGCAGATAGAGAAAGTTTGAGAGTTGCACTAGGTGACCAATTTTCTCTTGGAAAAGTACAAGTTGATATTTATGCAAAGAGTGAAGGCGCCATGGGAGTGATTTGGAGAGCAAAGTAAGAAAAAGTGAAGAGTGTACTTTGGATAACTGAAATGACTGATAAATAAATCAAGAGCCTTCTTAACATTGAGAAAAAACAGAAGATATAAAATACCCCTCCTGTTCTAGAAGTGAGGTAGAACAAGCTATCTGAAAATTGTGTGTGTGCGTGTGTATGTGTATCATTAGCCCAAAATCTCTCTGAGGATATAAACTTATCCATGTTGAAGAAATTCAATATTTGATTAACTGAGACTGTTTTTAGGTATAAAAATTGTATATACAAAGGTGAATGGAAAAGTTATGGGACCTGTAGTCTTGAAGTTGTGTTCAAATATGATTAATACCAGCCAAGTAAAGAGTGATTAAAACAGATTGCCGGTTTATTTTCTCTGAAAACAAGAAACCTGGCTGTAGGTAGCTCAGGAGATTTCCAGAAATCCCGTTCTGTTATTTCTATGTTTATCTCACTGGGTAACCCTTGGCTGCAAGGGGCGGATAAGAGATGGAGTTTGTAGCTGGGCCATCACCTCTCTGTACTGAATTGTAGTACTCTTAATTAAAATGTGGATCCAGCCAGCCGGTGTCTGTGTCAATATCTTTTCAAGGTTTAATGGGAGTTTTAAGGAAGGAAGTCTAGAGAAAATTCATTTTGAAGCAGCAGAGGAGAGAAAGGAAAATGTTGCTTACTTTGTTTTTTTATTTTTAAAGATTTTTTTTTTTTGATGTGGACCATTTTTAAAGTCTTCATTGAATTTGTTACAATATTGCTTCTGTTTAATGTTTCGGTTTTGTGGCCATGAGGTATGTGGGATCTTAGCTCCCCAGCCAGGGATTGAACTGACACCCCCTGCATTGGAAGGCGAAGTCTTAACCACAGGATCATTAGGGAAGTCCCTCTTTGGCTTTTTATATACAGTCCCATTCCTTCAATGTAATGATTGCATGCATATGCAAATCAGCTTTTTCTATCAAGGCTTGGCATGGTGTGAACAGTAGTAAAATGAAAGGACTGTTGAATCCATCTTGGATTAATACTTATCAGAGTAAATTTTATAAACATCAGGGATACTTAAGAATTAGTCAGCAGTGGTTGAAATATTTGAAATCATGAACCATGATAAGTAGCGTCTGATAATGGTCAGGAATTACGAGTTCAGGAGCAAACATTTTTATGTGTATATAGTATACATTTATATGGAACAATGGAGAAGCAAGAAATTATGATAAATGATAGAAATTAAATCAAGAGTTCTAGGTGATAACAAGGTTGAGGTATGAATGAATGAGTGGGTTATTTAGATGGAGAAGAATGAAAGTCTTTGGATTGTTAATAGTAAGGAACAAAGGAATAGTTAGCATTTACTGAATGTCCAAGCAGTTTGCTAGGTTCTTTCTATATATTTCTAACACAATGTTTATTCTGCAGAATAGGTATGTGTTCTCATTTTACAGATGAAAAACTGAAAGCTCAAGAAATTTCCATAGTAAAGAATTCAAACCCATATATATATGTGGGGGTGTGGATGGATACAAACATGATGTATTTTTTCCATTTAACAAAATAAATACCATAATAAACGATATCATAGTTTTCACTCAGAACATATGATTTTTCTGAAGTAGATGACACATTTAAATGGGAGATGCCTATATTTTTTGATACCATTTGCTCATGTGTTAAGTGGAAATCTCCAGATACACCAGCACATTTCCTCTCTCAAGTTACGCACTTTAGTAGCATCTTTATGGGCTTTAAATCTAAAGTAATTATAAAATTTGGGGCCAAAGAGAAGGGATGGGGAGAACACTAAGTGCTGTGTTTAGGACCTCTTAAATTACCCTAAGAAGGAAACAGATCCATATACCTGTAACAGTGCTGCTACTGGGCTACCACACTCAGCACTTTAATTTTTGTAACATTCTGTTCTGATTAATATGTTATTTAAAGGTTAGCAGTGAAGTGTTTTTAAACAACACCTTCTGTTGTAAATCCCTCTGTGTTACACAGTACTTTCTCTCTCCCCCACTCCATGAAATAGTGTTTGCACTAAATGACTGAACAAAGACACTTTTGAAAAAAAAGGAGCTGCCAAATATACCTTGAAGATAGAGAATACAATTAATGGTAAAGTGCACCTCATTTTCTAATGGAAGGTGTTGAGACAGGGAAAGGTTCTGGGCAGCATTGATAATCTCTACTAAAAGAAATCTCTTTTGGAAATCAGATGCTCATAGACTTGAGTTGGCTTAATTCTTTAGGATCTGAAAGTAATATTGAAAGTATCCACAACAGCATTACTGTGTTGACAATTTGAGAAAGACAGTGTATGCTCCGATAGCACAACATTTGCAAAATTTGCGGGAATGGGAGTGTTGGGTTGTTGATTGCATGGAGGAGAATGAGAGGTGAAGTGAATTGCAAAGCTCACATAGGCAGTAATGACTACATAGTCTGTGGTGCCTTGCACCAAATGAAAATGTGGGGCACTTCTTAAAAAGTTATTAAGAATTTCAAGGGTGGGAGGGAGGGAGACGCAAGAGGGAAGAGATATGGGAACATATGTATATGTATAACTGATTCACTTTGTTATAAAGCAGAAACTAACACACCATTGTAAAGCAATTATACCCCAATAAAGATGTTAAAAAAAAAAACAAACAACAACAACAACAACAAAAAAGAATTTCAAGATGGCGGCAGCAGCAGAGCTTTAGACCAGTTGTGACATCCCTCTGGGTGAAGGGTCCTATGTGACTGCAGGGGCCCCACACCCATGAAGCTGGCCAGTGGTCACACCCAGGTGATTAGTGGCAGAACTGGAACTGGACTTGGGATTCTTAACCACGTGTGCAGTGCTGTTTGTACAGTGATAGTCATTGAACTCTACCTGGGGACTTGGGAATCTACGAAACCTGTAATGACTGTTAATCCCAAAATGAGGCAAAAAAAAAAAAAGTTCGTATTTCATTTCACTTCTGTTTTATAAAATTGCAGACTTGGCCCAGCGGAGCAATAGACATGCTCTGATCTGAATGTGTAGTGAATGATGCTTACATAAAAATAAATACAGAGAAACAGTGTTAATCCAAGGCCACCATCTTTGATTCACATAACGGAGTCTTTAGATAAACCCTTCATAGCATGCCGTATATTTGGAGACAGTCTAATCAAGTAGTGTTTGATAAAGGTAAACACTGTTTTAGCTGTTGAGAGAGTTCAACTTCAAATGGTGGTCTGATTCTTAAATGTTATTAACTTTATTTCTTTTAACCTTTTGATGTTTAGTTTTCCCCTTTCCTCACTAACTCCTTATTGTCCTCAGAAATATATAAACTCTCAACCTTCCTCTGAATTCATTTTCTAACTTTAATGGAGAACATGCAGGCAGAAGTCCTTTGTGAGATACCCAGTGCCATCCAGCTTTTTTTTTTTTTTGGTATATACAGGAGTTCTTTTGGGTCTATTCTCCATAATTAAAAAAAAAGAAAATATTTTTAGACCTTATAAAATCAAGAACTACATTTGCAAAGATGAGCTGTCTGTGCTTTGCTTAAAATCCCCTGACACAGTTTACCAGGAGAATGATGGAATACCCTGTTAATTTAATTAAAGGATCATAGAATCATGAATCTTGAAGGAATTTGGGAATTCATTTTTCTGATCCTCTTTTCTCAGGCAGGTGAATGTCTAAACCACCAGGTTAAGGAGTTAGCTGTTCTTTTCTCAAATATTTTGGTGATGAAGCTTCCACAATTGTAATACTCCATTATTGTTGCTTAGCTTAGTATTCAAGAAATTATGTCTAACATCCATGTCCTTGTCTAGTTAAACTTATTTTATTTTCTGTTCCCTATATATGTTGAAATTTAATTGGCGTTATCCTTACAAGAATATCTTCATTGCATATGTGTGTTTTGGAGGGGGTGGAGTTGGGGGTGGTAGGAGCCATCAGCAACTCATCATAGCTGAGTGTTCTTGGCAGATACATAATGATGACTCTCAGTTGCTAAGCAATCATTATTGCCAGACATTGTGTTAAATGCTTTACACACATTCTCACATTTAATCTTCAGGACAGTTTTATGAGCTAGGTGTGTTGTAGGTTGTTTCTAAAAATCAGAGGTGTTACCCAGTAAGGTTGAGCCATCTCAGAGTATCAGGTAGAAGAGATTTTCAACCCAGGTATCCCTGACTCTTCTAAAGCCTATGCTTTTCTGACAGTATGCTGTAGCTCTGTAACCTAATGAACACTAATTTCTTTAACTTTCCTACATAGAAATATTTTCTGTTCCTTTTTCATTTCTGTATTCTGGAAATTATCAAATATTTATTCTTCAACTTTCTTAAGACATAGAGGCTGGAATCAAAGGTGGTACTTTTATAAAGGAGTGCTCTGATAAAGCACAGTATAACTGCAAGTCAGCCATTTTTATTGGCGTGTGATCCAACTGCAGTGAGAACTGCTTTATTCTCTGTGGGTTGTATGTTAGATGATTCTGATATATTTTATACTTATGTTGCTAGATATACAAGTATATCCTTGTTGTAAATAGTTTAAACAATATAAAATGTATTATAAAATGAAAACAAAAAATTCCCTAAAAGTTCACCATCCAGAAAAAAACTACCTTTTATAGTATGGTGACTACCCTTTAGGTCTCGTGTGTGTGTGTGTGTGTGTGTGTGTGTGTGTGTTACTTATCAATATTTCAAGGAGATTTTTATGTCACTGGATATGAATATATAATTCTTTCTAATGGCTTTGTATATATGAATATATTGTTTATTTAACCAGTCTCCTATTGACAGATATTTAGTTTATTCTATATTTTTTAATACAGACAGTATTAATATTATTTATAGCACACTTTTATTTATGGGAAAACTTTTGATTATTTATTAGAATGAAGTCATGTAAAATGGAATGGTCAAAAGGCATATGGGGCATTATTTATATTTTTCTTTTAAGGAAATAGAAATCTTTAATCTTTCCACTAATTTCTTCTCGCCTTTTTCTTTATTTGTTTTTAAATAGCAGGGCTTCTGATAGACTTAGGTAGGAGTGACCAGGTTGCATTTGGCCCAGTATAGTAAGTTAAATATGGGTCCGCAGGACAGAACCATGCCATTTAATTTTAAATGATAGATATATTTTTAATTATTATAATAATGTCAAAAACTCATACTGTTCTCTACAGATTAGTGCCTTTGTTGTTGGCAACATAATCAGTTCAAAATTAACAGGCTGGCTGGGGCAAACATCTGTCTTCCAGATTCATTTAAAAAAAATTCAGCCTAGGAGTTGCAGTTGCTGATTACACATACCAGCTCATATGCTCTATCTTGCATGCATTATCTCAGGCACAGGCAGCATGCCAACATGCTACACCGTGGATGCGTGATCCTGCTGCCTACAGACCTTGTATTCTGCGGCAACTGACACCGTCAAGGCCCAGTTAAGAGTAAAAACCAAGTTATGTCTTGACAGCCAAGGCATTAGTTACAAGAGACTGTCTCTGGTTAATTTATTCATTTAGTCCCAGGACTCATTAGTTCTCAATTACAGCTACTCCTAGAAATGTTGGTCTATTGTTGCCTGAGAAACCAATCACCTCTGATTATTTACACTGTCTTTTATGAGGAATTCTAGGTTGGCCGACTTAAAAGTCCAATAGTAAATAATAATGACTCATTTTCTCCAAGAGGGTTTACAGAGAATTTATTGCCCTATATATCACTGTGCCATTTTTTTCCCCCAGCATAACAACATAATATGACCTCTTAAAAAGGAAAATAATTAAATAAATCATCCACTATAATATTTATGTGCTTGGGATTTTTTTTTAAAATGTGGATGTTCAGTAGTCATTTCTGCTTGCAGTTAGTTCATAGTAATGAGTGTGACTCTTGCAGAAATGTTCATTTTCATTAAATAACTTTGTATACATCAACTCTCCCCTCTTAAATAGGCATTTTTAAACTTGAGCCATCAAAATAGATTAATCAAGTGTATAATTTATGATGCCTTTATTAATAAGTATATTTTGACTTACTAATTATGTCTTTTGAAATGAAATTGATTCTCACGTTTCCTCAGTAGAGAGTGATGACATCTCTGGTTTAAATGTTAAATTGCTTTTGAAAATAGCATTATATGCCACCTTAATATAGAAGGATAATAGTAGTAACAATTTATTAAGTGCTTACGCTATACTAGGCACTGTGCTAAGGACTTTATTTGCATTTATTTATTTAATTCTCACAATATACTTCCACTGATATTATTACTATTTTGTAGAGATATTTTCCCCAAGGATTTGAACCCAGATGCATTTTTTTTTTTTTTTTGTGGTACGTGGGCCTCTCACCACTGTGGCCTCTCCCGTTGCGGAGCACAGGCTCCAGACATGCAGGCCCAGCGGCCGTGGCTCACGGGCCCAGCCGCTCTGCGGCATGTGGGATCTTCCCGGACCGGGGCACGAACCCGTGTCCCCTGCATGGGCAGGCGGACTCTCAACCACTGCGCCACCAGGGAAGCCCATTTCCAAGTTTTATAATAGTGTTTCTGCACTTATTATGTATGTGGCCGGCACTCTGCTGAGTATTTTACATGTATAATTCCATTTAATAACTTCTCTCTTTCTCCTACTTTTCCTCCTCTGACCCATATCTTCTTGTTATTATCATATAAGGTGATAAGGTGGGGAAGTATAGAATTAGAAAGTTTTAAGTGTATTATCCAAGGTCATGTAGTTCTAGGTTGATATTTTTGTTTCCAAAATAGTGTTATATGTTATTGTGTTTTATTTTATATAAGATGTGCTGTACAAAAGAAGTGGTAATGATAGCTTATTTTAATTTTAATTACAGTGTATGTGAAAGGAGAGAAGGGCTAAAAAAGAAGGGAGGAATGGAAGGAACAAAGGAGAGAGGATCTAGCCTTACTATTCTCTAGACTTACTGTTATTCTTCATGCCTTAAGTATTTACATAGCAATGTGTGGTTGTCTGCTGATGAAGACAGAGATCATAAGATCCAAAAGTGTTATTAAGCTCAGTGTAATTACTTGGGATTATATCTGAAAACCAACAATTTTAGAGTATCGACAAGCCACACAGTGTTCTGGGGCTTTTACACCAATAAGTGAATGCAGTTTGGGAGCGTTTTAGGGAAACGCTGGTCTAGATAGTACGACATGTACAGTCGTAGCCTAAAGATCAAAATTAATTAGAAAGGTTCTTATTTCTAAACGTGAGCTTAAATACCATGTAGATATTCACTGTCTTATTGTAACCGATGAAATCAAGAACTTTTCTTTGATGCTGTGCTCCTCTCTTGGTATTTCAAGGAGTAAATTTTACTAGCTCCTAAACATAGGTTAAAGGCAAAGATGCTGAGCTAAGTAGATTATTTGCATTTCTGAACCTAAGGTATTCTTAAATTAACCAACTTTCAATTATAAATAGTGAGAAACTGGATGTGAGGTTCATCTGGCTGTGGACAGCTGTCACCCCAGTGATCACCAGGGTTGGTTCCGCTGATCTCGTGGGCTGGGTGGTGTCCCTGTCTCCCTCATGGCTCCAAGTGTGTCACCCCTGAAGCTGTGCACTGGGTAGAAGAGGATGACCTTCCCTGAAAGAGGCGGACCTTTCTTCAGTCAAGGTTTCAGGAGTAGCTGCACTTTCCTGCTAGATCCTCCAAATGTGCTCTCAAGGGTTATTTGTAGGAGAACAGGACTCCAGGACTCCAGACACATCCAAATGAGGTGCTGCATGTCGCAGTCTGTCTTTCTTATGTTGCAAGAAATTCAGGGCATGGTATATAGTTAAAGGACAAAAACACTCCATTAGAGGAGGGAGAAGAGGCATCCTGGGAATAGGGAAGGTAAAACATGGAGGCCAGCTGAGTTCATGTAGCAAAATACAAAGAACCTATGTAAACTCCTAGACTTTTCATTCTTCCTCAAATTTATAGGTATTCAGTGTATTCACTGTCATTCCTTTACCCCCACATAATTGTTTACTGGAGCTTTATAATTTGAAAGTGATGTTATCTTTCGGGAATTTGGAGGAGGGTAGCTCTTTCTTTAATTTCAGTGATGCCAAATGTCTGCCAGTCATCTGGCCAGGAAAATCAGGGCTGCTTACTGTTGCTGCCATTCCGTGATCAGATTTCCCTTCACTAAATGGTAGTGTCTGGTCCTTAGCTCACATTTCACACCAATTGCGCCATTGCTGTTGGAAGCTAAATCAGCATGTTGAGAAGCAGCAAGTGGCACCTAATGCCCGTCTTGAGAAAAGTCACCATGTTTGAGTCACCTCGAAGGTCCTCAGCTGCTCTCCCTGAAGGGATTCAGAGGTGCTCGTTGATTTGAACTAGCATTTCTCAGCTGCGTGGAAGGCACACTGAATAAATACTGGAAGGAGGACAGTTTAAAGACATAAAGGCAGTTTCTGTCAAGGCAGGCCATACTTTTCCTCTCAGCTGCACACTCGGGAGGAATTAACCCTGCAATCTGCCAGTGTTTTATAGCCACGTAAGTACTCGGGCTGGCAGAATACATTTTTGTTGTGTTTGTGTGACAATAGTAATTTCCCACCTCTCCATTTACTGACAGTGTTTACAAAGGAAAATAATGTATGCATTTTAAGAAAGCGTGCACTCTAAAAGGCTCTTGGGAGCTTATATAAATGCCAATCATATGAATTGTATGTATGGTACAGCTAATGTTTAAAAATTGGATAATATTCAACTGACATTGACCAGTGAAAGACCAGGGTCTGCCTAATGGGCCCTTGATGACATTGGTATATCCTCTTCTGATTCCCTTTGTGGTATTACCTGTTCAAGTATTGCTGAATTAGATATTTTGATTTTGTGTATTAGATCCTGACTCAATTGCTTTAGTTTTCTTTTCTGGTCATAGGAAATCATTCCATTATATTTAGTTCTCATTATCAAAGAGGTTCTCAGGAGGTTATCCAGCATAACTTATGGGCATGTTTTCTTGTAAGGAACTGTCTGTTTTCTCTTTATGAGAAGTTGGGAGTGGGGGACAAAAAAGAAGAATTGGAGTTAGAACCAGCAAGGCTGAGGAGTTTTGCTAGTATTTTTTTTCAGTTTTAATCAGAGAAGAAAGATTAATGTTTATAAAGGCAATTAGAAGTGAAAGGAAATAATTGAGTTATCAAGAATATATACCCAAATACAAAAAGCAGTACTCACTGAGAGACACAGGTTGAAGGACAGTTTTTTAAAAAAAATTTTAGTGAAGTTTAGTTGATTTACAATGTTGTGTTAATTTCTGCTACAGCAAAGTGACTCAAACATATATATTTTCTTTTTCATATTCTTTTCCATTATGGTTTATCACAGGAATTTGAATATAGTTCCCTGTGCTCTACAGTAGGACCTCGTTGTTCATCCATCCTATGTATAATAGTTTGTATTTGCTAATCCCAAACTCCCAATCCTTCCCTTCCCCACTCCCCTCCCCCTTGGTAACCACAAGTCTGTTCTCTGTATCTGTGAATCTGTTTTTCTTTTGTAGTAGGTTCATTTGTGTCCTATTTTAGATTCCACCTATAAGTGATATCATATGGTATTTGTCTTTCTCTTTCTGACTTACTTCACCAAATATGATAATCTCTAGGTCCATCCATGTTGCTGCAAATGGCGTTATTTCATTCTTTTTAATGGCTGAGTAATATTCCATTGTATATGTATACCTGAAGAACAGTTTTGCCCTATCAGTGATGAGAACAGTGTGTTAAATATGCTTAAAGTAGTTACTTTAAATGGTTAAATGAAGTTGTTACTATATAAAATAATCAAAACTACCCTATTCATTATCAGCTTCCTTTAGTAATTCTTAATGGTTCTTTTTAAAACTTATAAACTGGATTTTAAAACATAAGCAGTATTATTATTTGTCAAGTAAAATATATATTTGAACTTTCAGGCTGATAATTCAGACATCCACAATGAAAACCCTCTCCTTTAATTCATCTCCTTAAGTTTTTGTTCATAGAAACTCATGATTTTATTTTATTTCCCCCCCGGATTCATTTCTTTTTCTGTTGTTGTTGTTGTTCATGAGTTTATCTGTCTCCTTTATATGTTCTTTTTTAAAAAAGGATCTTCTGATCACTCTCCTTAGTCTTTTCTCTGGACTTAAAATTTTTCTGTCTGTCATGGGGCTATAGTCTGGTTATTGAACTACACTTAATGCAGGAATCCCACAAGGGTTGAAAGGCAAAGGATTCTTTGGGTCCATGTTTGGGTCCTCTGACCTGGGGTCTCCCTGCACATTCTGAGCCTGTAGAGCAAGGGAAACTCATCCTACTTATGTAGTTCCTTCTGGAATTTTGTTTAGATTGGTTTAATTAAAAAATAATTTAAAAATAATTTCAAACATACAGAAAAGTTGCTAGATCAGTTAAAAAAACCCAGTCATATCGTATTCACCCCTATTTCCCCAAAGTGCCCCATCATTAGCCCTTTCCCACTTCCCCAATGCACACAGAGAACAGGTTGCTGAAATCATCCGTCTTGCCTTTTTTGAGGTCAAAGAGCCTTACAGACTGCCTTCACCTTGGGGTTGGGAATGGGCACCATAGATACTAGATGCTAACTCTTCCTGGATTTTCCACCTTTGAGTTCTCATACTGGGTTTCCATACAGATTCCAGTAAATGTTTTGTCCCATTGGGGAAGGAAGACCTGGAAAATTTTTTCCTCTTGGATCTTGCTATGGGCTGAATTGTGTCTCCCCCGTCCCCCCCGCCTCCAAATTCATATGTTGGAGACTTAACCCTGCCCTCTTCCTCAGAATGTGACTATACTTGGAGATACGTTCTTTAAAAAGGTAATTAAGTTAAAATGAGGTCATTAGGGTGAGCCCTTATCTAATGTGACTGGTGTCTTCGTAAGAAGAGGTTAGGACATAGACAAGTACAGAGGGAAGACCATGTGAAGACACAGGGAAAAGATGGCCATCTACAAGCCAAGGAGAAAGGCCTCAGAAGAAACCAGCCCTCCTGACAACATGAACTTGAACTTCTAGCATCCAGAATTGTGAGCAAATCTGTTTTTTAAGCCACCCAGTCTGTGGCTTTGTTATGGCAGCCCTAACACTTTAAATGCAGATCTTAATAGATGGGTTGCCCAGAGGTTCTAGTAGGTGATTGACTCAGCAGAGGCAAATGGCTTGATTGATTGATTCGGGAGAAGCAAGGAGATGGCAGCAGAGGAAAAGGTAGCTATATTCAGGTCATTATGCTATCAGAATCTCCCCACCAAGTGAAATTCTATTCATTAAATGGCAAAATGGTACACGTTTATTAGTCTTACTCCAATCATGTGAAAAATGTTCAGAAAGTAAACATTTGGATTCTTGTAAGCAAACCATAAATCTGTCTTGCTTTTCAATTAGAAATATATATTTTAGGATGTTATCTAGTTGTAGATTACACAAGACTCTTACCATGTCATTAACAGTAAGAAAGCATTGCTTTTAAAGTTACATTTAGGTAAATATGGGGAAAATCCAAATCTGAC
This sequence comes from Delphinus delphis, assembly GCF_949987515.2. Classification (NCBI taxonomy): domain Eukaryota; kingdom Metazoa; phylum Chordata; class Mammalia; order Artiodactyla; family Delphinidae; genus Delphinus; species Delphinus delphis. The sequence goes on along the minus strand of NC_082691.1, from coordinate 26,619,723 downwards.
AGTTTCTGTTACTTCCAATATCTGTGACAAAATTTCCTGTGGGAAGATAAAATTTTTTATTCATATTAGTTTGTGAACTTCCTTTAGCTCTGTTTCCTTTCTCATTGATTATCCAGCACTGACTATATTATATAAGACGGTAGCATGCTTAAAAATCTAGAGCAGGAGAAACAAAGCTATTTGTCCTTTCTTCCCACAGTGGAATATGAAGTGGAATGATGAAACAGAGGGTGCTGAAGCCATTGTTAACATTAGTCGCATTTGCTCTGAATCATCACGTTATCATGGGTATAATGATAGATAAGGTTATCTCATGCATTTCTGTGCCATATAAAATGTTATTATTACTGCTGCTAGGGTGATTGGACATTTTTCGAATTGGGAAAGAATGCCTGCTGTTTAAAATCACTAATTAAAATAGGTGAATATTTATTGCTTAACCAAATATGAACCATGTAAATTAACTAAGGTTTTAATATTTTTTAAAGGAAAAGGTGGCGTGCAAAGGTTCAAGAACGTATTTCTCTCAAGAGCTTTAAGACTGCCAATGTTACATTTTCTTGTAATTCTTCCTACCTATTGTTGATATTCACTACATTTATTTGGTATGCTGACTATAGGAATAACTTAGAATACAATTTTTGCCAGAAGTCTCATTATCCTGGTGTTTGGAAGAATTGGACAAAAACAATATTCTCTGACTTTCTCACATTCTTTAATTACCAGCACATGTAGCTGACTGGAAGAACAAATGCTTTTAGCATTTTGAACACAAGTACAGTTCCTTTAGTATCTGTAAAAAATTAATGAAGACAAATATAACTTTTTTTCTTCAATTTCTAGCTAAGCTAAGATGGAAACTATAACAAATAGAAAAAAAAAAATCAAGTAAACCAAAATATTTACCTGTCTGCCTTGGCATCCTTTGATCCTTAGGGATTCAGATATAAAAGAAACCAAACATTATTAAGATCGAAAATGTAATGACTTAAGCATTATTTATTCATCTGATTCTTTTAGAAAGCGTGTGCTTTTTCAAAGCAGCATTGGATATAAATAAAAATAGTCAAAAAGAATGTTTACTGTTTTGCCTTAAAAATGTATTTAAACTATTGGTAGAAATCATTGACATAATGTGTAATATAGTTTTATTTTTTATTTGGTACTTATTAAAGTAACATTTTTTTCACAAAATATACATGTTCAGCATAAGATATATGAGAATGAGAAATATATTAGATCCTATTATCCAGTTACAACTATGATTTACGTTTTTGGTGTATATTTTTTGATTATTCCTATACACATATTTACCTTAAAAGTTGAAAGTAAAATACAAATATGTACTTTAAAAATATTTACTTAAAAAATGATGCTGACATATTTTGTATGCTTATACATGCATGCACCAGCCTTTCGCAAAATATTTCAAATGCATTATCTCAGTTAATTTTCACAATTATAATTTTAGAGAGGAGTTATCTGAAACTCAGATAAATATATTTTCCAAAATCACAAGATTAATCAGTAGTAGAGTCAAGATCATTTGAAACTGATAACAACGGATTTGTTAAAAGTTATATTGTATCTTTTCCCTAACGTATCACACCTCCTACATTTTCTCTTATTATTGACTATGTCTTTATAACATGGCTTTTATCACTCTCTAAACTATCTTGAACATAATGCCATTTACTTAATCCCCCTTTGGTGGACAATTAGGTTTGACTTATATTTTGTCTATACATAAATAATGTTGGCATGCATGTCCTTGTAGGTAGACATTTCCCAAATTCTGAATTATTCCCTTAAGTAAATTGTAAGAACTAGATATCATAGAGCTGAGGCCGTACACATTTCAGGGCTTTTTATTACACTTCCTTAAGTTGAGCTCTGAAAGTTTCTGCCACATAATCACATAAGGTCAGTCTATTAGGTTAACAAAACTTCCTTTAGCCATTCACCTTCCTACCATTGCAACTTTTATGCAATTATAATGAAATTGTATTACGTAAATTAAATTGCGGTGATTAAATTTGGATGTTATTTATCAAATCATTTTTCTTTTATAAAATTTATATTTGGATGTTGCCATTGACTCTTTATAATCACTAATACCAGTCATCCAGATCCTACTTCCTTATCACTATATTGAATTATTTAAACTCTCTTTTGAAGGATGAGCTTATGGGAATAAAATATTTTAATTTTAGGAACTATATTATACAATACTTATACTATAATATTTATAATATTTTAGTTCATTTTATATTTTGTTTTTATTCCATTAAGAAGACAGATACATGAATGAGATGTAAATTATCAATATTCTGAATGCTGTAGTCTCAGTATGCTAAATGTTCTAATTTAAGAAGCCTTCTTTTGGTTGACTTCTACTTAATAATGGCCCTCAGTTGAAAAACATGGTTGATAGTATTCATACTTAAGGAGATAGAAATAATTACTGCTAAAAAATGGTATTTCCTGCATACTTATGATAGCAAAATACAGCAAAACACTGGGGCTTTTTATCCATATTCTATATGAAACTCTAATTTTATGAATGATTCAGTGTTTTCAGTTTTGCTTAATGAGGTCAACATGATCTGTATGTTAAACCATACAAGAGTTTTCAAATGCCCATCCACTTGCATATAAAATATTACAGAATATTATTCATTTAGAATAAAATCTGTATTCCTATCAAGGCCTGTGAGCTCTTATACATCTGGTTAGTTTCTTCCTCTCTGACCTCCTTCATTCCTCTTGACCTCTCACACTGCTTCAGTTCACGGGTCTTTATCTTTATTCCCACCTACGCGTATTTCTGTATTGTTTCCTTCCTCAGCTCAGTGCTTTCTGTTCATTCCTTAGATCTCATTGTAAGGTCAGTTGCCAGAATAGCCATGCTTGACTGTATTGTTTAAATCAGACAGCCCACCCACAGTTGTCATTCTGAATTAGAGACTCCTGTATTACCTTCAGAGCAGTGATCCAAATTGGTAATTATTTAAGTTTTTGTTTGTTTGTTTTTTTAATTGTCTCTCTAAGCAGTAATGTCCATTAGGGTCCATTTCAGTTTTTATTCATCTTTGTATCTGCACTGCTTCTAGTAGTACCTGATGTATGGTGAATATTCAGTCAATATTTTCTGAATAAGTTCCTTAATGATTAAAATATAGTTTTGTTTCCTTCATGATCTCTCTAATACTTTCTGGTTTGCTATAGTCCTAATCTTTTAGAGCTGTAGAAATGATTTTGAATCATGTTTATTTGATTGCTACTCAAATAATAATAAAACTGAAAGTTTGAATGAAATAATACTGAGGAGACTTTGATGTTAAACAAGCATGTTCTCACTTTTTACATTAAATGATCTTTGCTCTTGTTTCTGAGAACACGGTGATTGGAAAAAAAACCCAAAAACAAACAAAAAAGACCAGTAATGAAAAAATAAAAGTTTCTACTTTAACCTTTCCCCTAAAAACATCAAAAGCAAACAAACAAAAACTACCGAGAATAGTTTGGTGTAAGATCAAGTTTCATTTTATGTGTAACATCTCTTTAATGTTAGCAATATGTCTATATGACAAGTAGAGATTTTTTTTTCCAGTTCACCAGGTCAGAAAAATATAATTGAGCATTTACCGTCATTTCTCCTTATTAATTTATCTGTGCCTACTTTAACTTGCATCACTTGCATCACTGTGAAAGACATTTGTAGGACCATTCAGTTTAAGTAAATTCCATATTGTGATTGAGCTATAAGTATGAAGTTTAAAATGAAGAAAGAAAACTAATTCATGAGGTCTACTCTCCAGTTTTAGATAAAGATAGAAGATACTATCATTCAGATGTCAATAGTATTATAGAAAAGAATGGAAAACCTGGATTATGACAACTCCTGAAATATATAAGCAGATGAGAAAGGAAGATAATGGAATCTCAGAACACGTCATAATGTGACTCTGTAATATAATATGTCTTTTAGTGGCAATTACAATTATGGTCCTTTTCTCTAATATTATTTATTAGTAAATACAGAAATAAAAAGATGGGTAGTCTATGGGAATGTCTACATCTCTCTTGGATTCCCTGTTTATGGAAAATATTTATATGATACAGATCTTTACAGCCATTACTCAGTACCAGAGTACTTTAAAAATTTAAAAGTTCACAGTAAATATTATTTAGTAATTCTAATTGATATTTATGGTTCTGCAATAACTGCACACATTTCTTTGTATTGAATTGAAAACTTTGAATAACATTTTCTAATTAGTCCTGCATTTTATGATAATTTTTCTTTAATGTATTTAATGAGGAAAGTCTTCTTTTTATTGTTAAAACTTCAATTGTACCCTATTTGATTTTAATTAAAATTACCCCTTGGCAATAAATTCTGCTTCTCAGATGTTCATCCTACAAGAGTAATTGTGAAAATTATGGTTGGGTCTCATTTGGTAATAAGGTTGTTTATGAAGGTGAATGAATACATAATTATTTTTAAGATTGCTTATTACTCCTTCTGTTATATAGTAAAATTCTTTATTACTGGCCTCCAGCACCTTAAATATAACACATTCCTGAGAATTTGTGTTATATAGAATGAGCTGAACAGTGCCACAAGACACAGATATTGATGAAGACCACAGCTAGATTAAAAGGTTGAAGGTAATCTCAGAAATAAATGTAGCCCCTACCTCCTAGAAATCTGTTATTATTTTTAACAAGAATGCTGCTTATTCTGTAATCATAATGAAACTTCTTTTCATTTTAATTTCCTTTGAAAATGAAAGTTGACTTTGCTTGAGGTTTGCTAGTCTACCAAATTTTGTACATTCGCTCTGTTACTGCTTTTATGATAAGATTAGAAGAAATACACTTCTAATTAGATACAGTTACATATGGAAAACCAGTGGTAGATTGTCTTTCAACCTTTCCCTCTCCAAAAAGGGTAAGTATCTTTTTTGAATATTGGCTGTCAGGAGACATTTATGTCACATATCTATTATCAAGATTGTTCTTATACTGTTTATTTTAAATTTTTTTCTATTTTTATTTATTTATTTACTTTTGGCTGCATTGGGTCTTTGTTGCTGCAGGCAGGCTTTCCCTAGTTGTGGTGAGCGGGGGCTACTGTTCATTGCGGTGCACCAGCTTCTCATTGTGGTGGCTTCACTTGTTGCAGAGCACGGGCTCTAGGCGCGTGGGCTTTAGTAGTTGCAGCATGCGGGCTCAGTAGTTGAGGCACAGGGGCCCTAGAGTGCGCGGGCTTCAGTAGTTGTGGTGCACGGGCTTAGTTGCTCTGCGGCATGTGGGATCTTCCCGGACCAGGGATCGAACCTGTGTCCCCCTGCATTGGCAGGCGGATTCTTAACGACTGTGCCACCAGGGAAGTCCCAAGATTGTTCTATACTATTGAATGGGGTAATGCATTTAATGTGATTTTTTTTTTTTCAGTGAAGAAACATAATATCCTAGACCCTGAAATATAAAAGAATCTTTGCAGATATATAGTCAGTCTCCAATTACATGCACAAATCCTTTTAACATCTGGTGTCAGAATCTTATTTACTGAATGTATTATTATTATCCAGGAATATAGATGTTGGCGATGCAAGACTTCATATTCATATACAATTAATTAGGATATTTTACACGTAAAACCATAAAGAACATACATGGTACAGTGGTAGTACATAGGAGAGAATGATTAACTCTACCTTGTTGGGGTTGGGATGGGGTCAGGGAATGCCGTAGCTACCTTGTAAATCAGTACATACTTCAAAAGTTAAATGTTCAATTAGGTCTGTTAGGTCGAAATTTCTCTAAATGCATCAAAATCTTCCCTCATACTCCAAGAAGGTTTCTAATTATGTGTCTTTTGCTAATTTATTGTGGTAGCTCAAAGCTTCAACTATAACAGCTATGGCTCTTAAGACTGCAGTACTTGAACTTAAAACATTGAGCAGACTGCTTCAGAAGTCACAAATGCTCTGAGATGTTAACCCGTTTTAAATGGGTCACTTATGGAAACAGCTTTTCCTATTCAATATCTAAGTTTAATACATGTTAAACTTAGTATCCTCACATTTTTTCCCCTACCCTTTAGTCCTTTATGCTGTCACAGAGTTGTCCTGTGTTATAGCAATAGTGACTCGTTTATGTGCATACGTAAATCACTGAACCATTTGTCCTACTAAATTCTGAAACTATCCCTTCAAGTACAATGTCTGAGTCAGCAAGCACTTGAGAGAGAATTGGTTTTTCTCTGGACATGCTTAGGAGGAAGTGGCGCAGGTGCTCTTGTTACTCAGATTGAGATGAATAAATCTTTCCTGCTCTATTATTTATTTTACTATAACAAGAAATATTTTACATTAACTTATACTTTTGAGAGGTTTTTTTCCCTTTATAGGATATTTGAGGGAATAGGCAAAATGGATTATTAGAAATACCTGCTTTCTTCCCCTCAAACTGATATCTCATATTTCATTTCCTTTCTTCAAAGATTTTACACAGCTAATAATTAGATGGCAGGTCTTTCCTCTGTTTCCTGTTTAATTTAGCATGTAAAGATCTCGATAACTGTAGGTCTCTTTATACTTGTTATCTTCAGTTGATATGTTTTAGACTGGTTAACTTTTTCTTTGTTTTTTTGTTAATATTTAGATTTTTTATAAAGTGAATATATAAACTTATAAAAATAAAAACGATTGTAACAATATAAAATGTAGGTAGAAAAATATAAATTAAATCAGCTCTTAAACTTATTAGTGTAATCCCCTTATGAAACTTCAGAAAGATAGTATTGGTGCTTTTTAGACTGTTTAAATTTTGTTGTATATGGTTGGGATTCAGGGATACAAATGATCTAAACCTGGGTAACCATCTATTTCGTTACAAGGGATTTCTCTTTAATTATTTTATGCATTATGGATTCCATGACCTTTGAAATAGGTTTTTAATATTAAGAGATAGTATTATATCATAATATTAATGATACAACTTACTATTATCATTTGATCAGTCTTTTCATTTTTAGACATATTTCCTAAGAATAAAACAGCTTATCTCAAAGTACAAAAAAATCATATTTTTGTGGCCGGAGAATATTCAGTTACAGTAAAAATAAATGATGAGTCATGCGACCAGGTAGAAATTTTAAGTGTGAATAACTCTGAATTCCTAAATTCAAGAGGAAAAGACCTGTGATAAAGGGGCCTGATATCAAGTTAAAACAGTTTTTTAATATCATGCTTCTGTGTAAAACTGACCTTCACATCAAACAAAAAAAAAAATCTTTGAATTTTGTGTAATAAACACAAAGTTATTTTATTATCAGTTTTAAGTACTTTCTAATAGTAAGAAGAAAATTTACTAGCATATTTAACCATATCAAAATATAGCTGCCCCAGCTTATGTTATTGTTAAACAAAATAATTTAAAGGTGAGTTATGATTAATCATGGTGGATTAAACAAGCATGTTTAGCTCTACTTCCTCCCCAAATTCCATTAAATAAAATTAAGGGATAAAAGGCTTAAATCCATGGGGAAAAAGATTATAGAAGAGAAGATGATGTGAGATAAGGGATGATAACAAAAGTTTAGTGCTGCCTCAAAATATAAGGCAAATGCTAACAGCCATAAAAGGGAAAATCGACAGTAACACAATCTTAGTAGGGGACATCATCACCCCACGTTCACCAGTGGACAGATCATCCAAAATGAAAATAAATAAGGAAACACAAGCTTTAAATGATACATTAGACAAGATGGACTTAATTTATATTTATATGATATTCCATCCAAAAACAAGAGAATACACTTTCTTCTCAAGTGCTCATGGAACTTTCTCCAGGATAGATCATATCTTGGGTTACAAATCAAGCCTTGGTAAATATAAGAAAATTGAAATCGTATCAAGTATCTTTTCTGACCACAACACTATGACACTAGGTGTCAATTACAGGGAAAAATCTGTAAGAAATACAAACACATGGAGGCTAAACAATACACTACTAAATAACCAAGAGATCACTGAAGAAATCAAAGAGGAAATCAAAAAACTACCTAGAAACAAATGACAATAAAAACATGACCAACCAAAACCTATAGGATGAAGCAAAAGCAGTTCTAAGAGGGAAGTTTATAGCAATACAATCCTACCTCAAGAAACAAGGAACATCTCAAATAAACAACCTAACCTTACACCTAAAGCAATTAGAGAACGAAGAACAGGAAGACCCCCAAAGTGAGCAGAAGGAACGAAACCATAAAGATCAGATCAGAAATAAATGAAAAAGAAATGAAGGAAACGATAGCGAAGATCAATAAAACTAAAAGCTGGTTCTTTGAGAAGATAAACAAAATTGACAAACCATTAGCCAGACTCATCAAGGAAAAAAGGGAGAAGACTCAAATCAATAGAATTAGAAAAGAAAAAGGAGAAGTAACAACTGATACTGAAGAAATACAAAGGATCATGAGAGATTACTACAAACAGCTATATGCCAATAAAATGGACAACCTGGAAGAAATGGACACATTGTTAGAAAAGCACAACCTTCTGAGACTGAACCAGGAGGAAATAGAAAATATAAACAGACCAATCACAAGCACTGAAATTGATACTGTGATTAAAAATCTTCCAACAAACAAAAGCCCAGGACCAAATAGCTTCACAGGCGAATTCTACCAAACATTTAGAGAAGAGCTAACATCTATCCTTCTCACACTTTTCCAAAATATAGCAGAGGGAGGAACATTCTCAAACTCAATCTACAGGGCCACCATGAACCTGATACCAAAACCAGGCAAAGATGTCACAAACAAAGAAAACTACAATATCACTGATGAACATAGATGCAAAAATCCTCAACAAAATACTAGCAAACAGAATCCAACAGAACATTAAAAGGATCATACACCATGATCAAGTGGGGTTTATTCCAGGAATGCAAGGATTCTTCAATATATGCAAATCAATCAATGTGATACACCATATTAACAAAGTGAAGGAGAAAAACCATATGGTCATCTCAATAGATGCAGAAAAAGCTTTCAACAAAATTCAACGCCCATTTATGATAAAAACCATCTAGAATGTAGACATAGAAGGAACTTACGTCAACCTAATAAAGGCCATATATGACAAACCCACAACGAACATTGTTCTCCGTGGTGAAAAATGGAAAAAATTTCCTCTGAGATCAGGAACAAGACAAGGTTGTCCACTGTCATCGCTATTATTCAACATAGTTTTGGAAGTTTTAGCCACAGCAATCAGAGAAGAAAAAGAAATAAAAGGAATCCAAATCGGAAAAGAAGAAGTAATGCTGTCACTGTTTGCAGGTGACATGATACTATACATAGATGCTACCAGAAAACTACTAAAGATGCTACCAGAAAACTAAAAGATGCTACCAGAAAACTACTAAAGCTAGTCAATGAATTTGGTAAAGTAGCAGCATACAAAATTAATGCACAGGAATCTCTTGCATTCCTATACACTAATGATGAAAAATATGAAAGAGAAATTATGGAAACTCTCCCATTTACCATTGCAACAAGAAGAATAAAATACCTAGGGATAAACCTACTTAAGGAGACAAAAGACCTGTATGCAGAAAACTATAAGACACTGATGAAGGAAATTAAAGATGATACCAACAGATGGAGAGATATACCATGTTCTTGGATTGGAAGAATCAATATTGTGAAAATGACTATACTACCCAAAGCAATCTACAGATTCAGTGCAATCCCTATCAAACTACCAATGGCATTTTTCACAAAACTAGAACAAAAAGTTTCATAACTTGTATGGAAACACAAAGGACCCCAAAGAGCCAAAGCAATCTTGAGAAAGAAAAACGGAGCTGAAGGAATCAGACTCCCTGACTTCAGAGCATACTACAAAGCTACAGTAATCAAGACAGTATAGTACTGGCACAAAAACAGAAATATAGATCAGTGGAACAGAATAGAAAGCCCAGAGATCAACCCATACACATATGGTCACCTTATTTTTGATAAAGGAGGCAAGAATATACAATGGAGAAAAAACAGCCTCTTCAATAAGTGGTGCTGGGAAAACTGGTCAGCTACATGTAAAAGAATGAAATTAGAACACTCCCTAATACCATACACAAAAATAACCTCAAAATGGATTAAAGCTCTAAATGTAAGGCCAGACACTATAAAACTCTTAGAGGAAAACATAGGCAGAACACTGGATGACATAAATCACAGCAAGATGCTTTTTGACCCACCTCCTAGAGAAATGGAAATAGAAACAAACAAATGGGACCTGATGAAACTTAAGAGCTTTTGCACAGCAAAGGAAAACATAAATAAGACCAAAAGACAACCCTCAGAATGGGAGAAAAAGGATTAATCTCCAAAATTTATAAGCAGCTCATGCAGCTCAATAACAAAAAAACAACCCAATCCAAAAATGGGCAGAAAACCTAAATAGACATTTCTCCAAAGATGATATACAGATTGCCAACAAACACATCAAAGGGTGCTCAGTGTCACTAATAATTAGAGAAATGCAAATGAAAACTACAATGAGGTATCACCTAATACTGATCAGAATGGCCATCATCAAAAAATCTGCAAACAATAAATGCTGGAGAGGGTGAGGTGAAAAGGGTACCCTCTTGCACTGTTGGTGGGAATGTAAATTGATACAGCCACTATGGAGAACAGTATGGAGGTTCCTCAAAAAACTAAAAATAGAACTACCATATGACCCAGCGGTCCCACTACTGGGCATATACCCTGAGAAAACCATAATTCAAAAAGAGTCACATGGGGCTTCCCTGGTGGCGCAGTGGTTGAGAGTCTGCCTGCCGATGCAGGGGACGTGGGTTCGTGCCCCGGTCCGGGAAGATCCCACGTGCCGCGGAGCAGCTAGGCCCGTAGCCATGGCCACTGAGCCTGTGCGTCCGGAGCCTGTGCTCCGCAACAGGAGAGGCCACAGCAGTGAGAGGCCCGCATACTGCAAAAAAAAAAAAAAAAAGTCACATACCACAATGTTCATTGCAGCTCTGTTTACAATAGCCAGGACCTGGAAGCAACCTAAGTGTCCACTGACAGATGAATGGATAAAGAATATGTGGCACATATATACAATGGAATATTACTCAGCCATAAAAAGAAAACGAAATTGAGTTATTTGTAATGAGGTGGATGAACCTAGAGTCTGTCATACAGAGTAAAGTAAGACAGAAAGAGAAAAACAAATACCTTATGCTAACACATATATATGGAATCTAAAAAAGAAAAAAAAGGTTCTAAAGAACCTAGGGGCAGGACAGGAATAAAGATGCGGATGTAGAGAATGGACTTGAGGACACAGGGAGGGGGAAGGGTAAGCTGGGACAAAGTGAGAGAGTGGCATGGATATATATACGCTACCAGTCGTAAAATAGATAGCTAGTGGGAAGCAGCCACATAGCAGAGGGAGATCAGCTTGGTGCTTTGTTACCACCTAGAGGGGTGGGATAGGGAGGTTGGGAAGGAGATTCAAGAGGGAGGAGATATATGTATATGTATAGATGATTCACTTTGTTATACAGCAGGATCTAACACACCATTGTGAAGAAATTATACTCCAATAAAGATGTTAAAAAAATAAACAAAGAAAAAAAGTTTAGGGCTGGAAGACTGATCATTGACTTAGATGGGCAGAAAGAACAAGAAGATAAGTGCGTGTATTGGGGTAATATATAAGATATATGTACTACTTTGAGGGAAAGAAAAATCCCATTTGTATCTCAGAACTCTGGAAGAGACCAGAAATTGCAGCCACAAGGTGACTTTGAAAGTTTGGATACAAGTTAGGGCTGAAGACAGAACAATACAGTTGGCTCAATGTTTTAAAGAAGTTCAATTCCCAAATCCCTTTCTCCCTGAACTCAGCCTTGGGTTGAACCCTAGAAGCTCTGCACTCAAAGATACCAGGAGATAAGAGAAGTGTCATCATTCTAAAAGGAGTATCGTTAGACTGAAAGAGTAAACTCTTTTCAGAGTTAAATGAAGTCTGTACTTTGAGCTATGAGATTCCTGATTTCCTTCCCTCTTGAATCCCAAAATTAGAGAGAAGTTTGGGACTTAATATCTGGAGTTATTGGCCCAGGACATGAGATCTATGAAGTCGGATATTTTGGGATTCACCAACAAAATGGCCAAGTCACTAAGTGATCACCCTGTAGTAAAGCCCATGTATCAGCAAGATTGTCCAAGCACAGAGAACTGTCAATATGCTTTTCAAAGCCTTACTCTTCTATAGGTAGACAGAGTATGTATATTTGAGCAAGGCTTGAACATAATGAGAACGTCAAAATGACAAACAGGAGAAAAAGACAAAAGCAAAACAGAGGCAACAGAGACAGTGCAGGAAACAGAAGAAAACTTCAAAAAACGATAATAAATATCCTTAGATAAGAGATCTTTCATTTCTGAATTAAGACCAGAGTGCTATGTTCAGAGAGCATATAAAAATTTATCACGGAAACAAAAAACGTTACATAGAAGGTAAGGAAGGTAAAGTTGAGTGACACTTTCCTAGAAAAAAAGACAAAGAAATAAGAGACAAAGTCTTAGAAAATTGGTCTAGGGAATCCCAAGTAAAATAAGAGTTCAAAAAAGAGAGAAAAGAAAATGAATAGGAAGAAATAATATGTAAATGTGTGTATATCTGTATGATTTTTCTTATATATTTTTATATATATCATAAATGCAAATTCATGTATTCATTATAATTATTTATATATTTCAATTATGTGTACATATGTATAATTCCTTGAAACCTAGATTGATGGGAATCAGTAAGTATGAAGTATAAGAAAGAAAAGACATTGGCAAGAGGTTTAAGAATGTTAGAGATGATTTTACAGGCCCAGAGAGAAAAATAAGGGATACTACATTGGCATAATAGTCAAAAGGCAATAGACATTTGCAGAACAACACTGAAAGCTAAAGACAGTGGGAAATGCTTTCAAAATTCTGAGGGATGATAATTTCTAAACAAGACTATATATCCAGTCAAGCCATCAATCAAGTGTGAGATAGGGTAAGTAAATTCTTAAAATATTATTCTCCCATGCACTCTTTTTCAGGAAGCTACTGATGGAAATACTCTAACATAACAAGGAAGCAAGTAACAGGAGGAATGCATGGATTTTTTAAAAAACAGGGAATTGAAAATGGAAAAGGGAAGGTAATCACCTGCATGTCAGCAGAATGGCAGGCCAGGAGTTAATCAGTCCAAACATGTCCGGGCGACGGAGGCGTCCAGAGTGAGGTCTCCACAGAAAACGTGAGCAGATAGATTGCTCAGTGTGTTAACCCTATTAGAAGGACTGAGTTTTCCCTTAGATAGCCTGGCAATATATAACTCCAGGGAAAGCAAAAGGTTGTAAAAGAAAGGAAATGTTATCCCAGTACACTACATGGCTTAACTATGAGTCATATTTATATTATCATAATTATATCAACACTGAGAACTGAATTCCTTAAAAAATCTGACTACCTATACTGGTAAAATTGAGGGAGGGAAAAAATGTGTGTGTGTGTATGGTGGGGAAAGGGAAGAGACATAAGTCACTTATGACATTACTTTTCATAGGAGGAATTTTATGGATGTAGCATGTCATATTTTAAAATGGAGGTATATAACAGAAGGAAGATAATATGATTGAAAATGCTTGGCTCAGGGAATCAACTGGGAGTGGGGAAGGGTGTAACAGGATTTAAAAAAATCTTGCTCTTTCCCTTTAAGACATAGTACTGATTGACTTTTAAACGAAGCATCTGTATTATTTGGGGAAAATAAAATTTAATTAACAATAATATATTGTTTGCAGCTTCTAATTGGAAATAATTTTATAGAAGCAATACAAATGCAGTATATTTATGTATCGCCCCCCAAATTTAGCTTGAACTCTTGAATCTTTGCTACATTTATGCCTAGTTTTAGCCACCATAATACTGCTGAATGATATATCTGTTTTCTTCTTGAAATCTGTATTTTTGCATTTAATAAGATTGAAATAGCAACAATTTGTCACTCCTTCTTCTATGCCTCAGCATGCAAATGTTTGAGACATCCTTTTGATTCTTTCTGTGTTATGCTGGCCTCTTCCTTTTACAGAAGTTTACTACTTCTCACCTGGAATATAGCAACAACTTCTGGAATGATAGCCTACCTGCCTAGTTCCTTTCTGCTTCAATTTGTTCTACAGTGCTTACAGGTTAAATTTCAGAAGTCAGGACAGTGATGCAAGTTCTTTCAGTAAACAAAAAAGAGTTAAGGGGTAGATGAGGCAAAACATTTTCAGTAGAAAATAATTATCTTTGGGTAGGCATATTACATCACTATTCCTGGTGCCAGTGATAGGCTATTCACTCAACAATATTTACTGATTGTTGATACATGCCAGACACTCTACTAGCTACTAGGGTTATAAAGATTAGATAGATAGTCCGCTGCCTTTTAAACTACATTGGTAGAAAGGCAGTGAATATTAGCATTTTCACAGAAATGGCTGGGTGGGGTATCAGAGCCAATAGTTGGCTAAGTACTTGCTAAGAGAGATACGGGATCATTGAAGTGTATTTCAGCTATGGTAGGTTAAATGATGGTTCTTTTCGCCTCTTGTGTCTTTACTCACTGAGAATAATATTTAATTTTTTAATCGAAGCCCTTTCAATTATCATAATTCAAAGTTAAGTATGTAGTTGGTTACATTCTTTAGAATGGTGTGCCCCTTTTCTCTGGGTCCATTTCTATTCTCATTTTTACCTACCTTTTTATTCTGGGCCTCTGCCCACTTCCATCCACAGGCAATTGCAACTTCAAAATGAATAATTCATCTGGTTCGTTGTATCCTGAATCGGCATATCCAAGAGCAAATATAATCCTGTGTGTTCATACAGGAAACCTTTTGTTCTTTTGCAAAAGAGTAGAAAAATGTGAGGAGTCAAAAGATGTTTGTGTTAAATTATTTACATGTAGAGCATTTGATTCTTACAGTCCTGCTAAGGGGTATATTTAAATGTGGGGATATATAACTAGGTTTCATTGTACTTTTTGCATTGGATAAATTTAAATAATACCATTTCAGCTCTCACATTATTATAAACAAATAGCATTCATCTTTTCCTTTAGAAAGAACAAATAGATAACTACTTCAGTTGGATCCCATCAAGATATACAACCGCGTGGAATTAAATATTTGCACTATGTGGTCGTGGTGCCCTTCTGATGGTAGTGGCTGTTGCATGCTGGCTACATGGCTGTGATTTATTATTTAACCATGGGCTGTGTTCATTTCAGCAGGGAGCCTCTCTTCCGGCAGCTCCTTTGAGATCTCTGACTGTCATCGTATTTGCACAGTGGCATGGATATTGTTCTCAGTTGCAGATCCCTCTGAATTCCTCCAAAAGGGTTCATTTTCGTAATCTCAGTGGAACACACAGAGAACGCATGCCTGAGCTTATTGCCTCTCTTGATAGCCAGTGTGTTCATAGGAGCATAAAACCATAGGCAGCTGTTTTGGGTCCCAGTTGTCAGGTGGGAAATTACGAAGAGCTTCGTGCTGCTCTAAATAATTAAAATTAATACCAGAAAAAGCCTGCTCAATTAGTGTCAGATTCCTTATAGATATGGAATATTAAACTGGTGTCTGGAAGAGACGTGTGTATTTGTGAGATACAAATATTTAAGTAGGAATAATTTTTTATCTGCCTGGACTACTCAACAAAGTATATCAATTCACTGGCTCAGTAAAGAAGCTAAGCATTCAGGTAGGGGTGTGTGTGTGTGTGTGTGTGTGTGTGTATGTGTGTGTATTTATTACATAGGGAGGCCAAGCTTTTGATATGAGTGCTACTTCTTCTATCTTAACCCCCAAAGCAATCCTCCCTCCCCTCAATTTCCTTAAAATAATTCATAGAATAACTTTTGGGGGCTAGGAATGGGACCAAAGGGAGCCAGGAAAAAACATTTTTTAAAAGAAATATTGAATAACAAAAACAAATTCTAATACTGGAATGGATGTCTAGAAGACAACTGCAGGAAGGTTTACTCTGTGGCACTTAGCGACCTATATATAAAATACTTGGGAAGATTGTACCTCAAGCATTCATAACAATTCATACAGCAGAAAGATACAATTAGCAAGCATCTAGCATCCAGTGCTCTGCTCCACATACGAGCTGAGAAAAGCTGAGAAAAGCATCACAGTGTGAAAGTCTGTAACCAGGGTAAAAGTAAGAATATAAACAAGTTCTATTCTTAGTCCTTGTGTCTCTCAGAGCTTTACCCCTTTATAGTAATGTCATTAGATAGTTTATAGTTTGTTTCCTCATTATTTTAATTGTCTGCATCATTTTTAAGAGGCTTGTCAAAGATAGCTTGCCAAAATACATGACATTTGAATCATTAAGGAATCATATTATGATATCCCAGATCTGAAGGTAGAAAGTGCATTTTAATGCTATCATTTGAGAATTTGGGTCAGTACTCCTGGGAGTTCTGAATTTGATATTCATTTTCTTTCTCAGCTGCAATTTTTTTTTTCACTGAAAAGACAGTGCAGTGAAGCATATAGAACAGATGTGTATGAGAAAGAAAACTGAAAACAAACACAACTGTGCAATGGAATGTGATTGGGAAGAGATGTAATAGAATTCAATATGGTTATTTCTGCAGATATAGCATCCATTCTGCAGATATAGCATCCATTTCTGCAGATATAGCATCCAACCAGATATAGCATCCATTCTTGGGGCCCCTGACCTTACAGCCTTACTTGCCTGCCTAAATATAATTTAAATTAGTAAGAAATTTGTTTTTAGAAATAAACGAGAGACCCTCTAGTGTGCAAAAAGAGAAGTAAAAAGTCCTGGCTAGACTTCCCATGTGTTAATTGATTAGTATGTTAGTAACCAGACAATTGGTCTTGAAGCTACTTTCTGGAAGTCCAAAAAGAAAGAAAAGAAATTACATTGGTGCTAATTGTCACTGCCCTGGGTTGAAGACATACGTTATTAAAAAATGAATGTTCAAAAGACAGTGATAATAAATTGTAAATGAACTGTAAATTAGACCAGCTGATGAGTAAAACAAGAGGAAATTACTCTTTTAATCTGTATATGCTTGTTAAATGGTGCAGGAGACAGAGAGTGCCTGCCTGCCTTTTCCGTGCCCTGGACCTGCTGTGCTTTTGATGCCTCCAGACAAATCAAGTATGTTCCCAGCAGCCCATGGAGTCCATTTTATCTTTATAAATGGAAAAAAACACACGTAAGTAGGCGGCAAGACAAAGTAACTTGGCTAAGGAAATTAAAAACCTATTGGGAAAAATTTTTTTAGTAAAACATTTTTCTTTTTGCTTCCTTCTTCCTTTCTTATCAGAACAAACTAAAGCTTCTTAAGGCCAAATGAGGTACTGAGACATGTTCTAATCTGCCCTCCTCTGACCAGGCTGTGCTAACATCAATAATCAGAGTCAGCTGTCAGAATATAAAAGTAGGGAAGCTTAGGGGAAAGAGCAAAACTGGAAACTTTAAGACTTTGAGAAAATCAATTTGGTATGTTTCTGTAACAGTGTATTTTGTTATCTTAGACTACAAAAAGCTATAGGATACTTGCATATCTTTTTTTAAATTATTAAATTAGGTTGAACGTGTGTCCATTTCAGTGAGGTTTTTTTTCTTTTTTCTTTTGAACGGACTGTGTGTGTGTGTGTGTGTGTGTGTGTAAGAGTGTAAGTAAATACTTGATCAAAATTTCCTGTGAGTGGTTATAAATCCAAGTGTAAGAAGAAGATAAGAAGTGTGGGGAGTGGCAGAGTCAGGAAAGAGAGACGGGAGCAAAGATGAGGTAGGAAGAGTAGAGACTTCTGGGAGAGGCCATTCAACCTGCACCACAAAGTGGTGTTTCTCAGTCGTCAGGATACATTTCCCCCAGAGACCTTTCTGTTCCTGTCTGGATGACTAGGCCTACAGCATGGCAAGTACTATCCATGGGACACTAATGACAGACACAAAAATGGTAGGTATAGGAGAGAAGGAAAAACAGGAGAAAAAGTAGGAAGCGATGGTGTGCTTTAAGGGGCATGGAGAGCAGAGAAGAAAGAGGGATGAAAAGACAACACAAAAGGAGAACAACAGATACTGCTACTGGATTACCTTTGAAACTGCTCTCATCTTCTAAGGAGTAATTTAGTGGACTCTGTGGCTTTTTCATCTTTGCTCTACAAGTAATAGAACTAATTATTCATTCAAATACCTGCTCCTAACTGTATTTTATCAACTGTGTGTATTTAACCTATTTAACTCAGTGCATGACAAAGTGGGAGAGATTCTTCATGACCCATATTCTCCATAGAGGGTCTTGTGGGCTCCAGTCCCAAATTCATCAGTATGTTATTGCCAAATTAATGAGGATACCCTTGTGGTCCAGGTTGCCTGGGGAAGTCCAGATTCTATCTGTCATCCGGCGTATTTATACATACCACTCAATTTTACTCTTTTTGAAAGGGTTCCATTTTAATAAAATGTTATATGGTCCACTTAAATGAACTCCAAGTGAAAGCTGTCATAATATGTGTACAGGCCTGCCTCTGAGACCTTCTTGTCACTCCCTACCTGGAGCTGAGATTTCTTATAACAGTTATCTGGCTCTTTAAAGAACTGAAGAGTTAACAAATATGCCAAGTCCTTTATATGTTAAAAGTAAATAAGGAAATAACTATTTCAAGAGTAGCTACTACATACTGTGACACTTTGCAATCTGTAAACGGTACCCTGGCTAGGACTGCAAGACTATCCAGGGCTGGGCTGTGTAGGGGTTTTGAAGGATTTGGGACCTGATCAAGGGAAAAGACATGACCATGGTAGGCAGTAACATACAGCAAGCTTTATTGGGTGGCACTTGGCCATGGTTGCATGAGAGGGGAAGTCCCTCATAGCATGTGACGGTCCAAAAGCTTATGGGACAGAGGCCACGCTCCAGAAGTGGTGGGAGCAAGGGAACTCGTGGAGGTGAGGGGCATCAGAGATGCATGTCTAGGTGGTGTCTCTTGGCAGTCTCTTGGCAGTACTGCAGGGAGTCTCTGGCTCAGAGAGCTCTGAATGGCAGCAGTGTTGGTGTCTTAGGCTCTTTATGGCCCAGGGTTTATTTGTTGCTAGCAGATGTGGGGTAGGAGTTTGAGCGGGTATGCAAAGGAGGCAGGTGCTGAATGGCTCAACGTCTGTTTGGGTTATTTTAAAAACAATTGGTTGTGTAAATTTTGAGTTTGGTGCTAGTGAGCTTTTGAGCTCACAGAACTCAGTCTGCTGAGAAGATATAAACAACCTAGGGGTCAATATACAGGGGTCATCTTGGGCTCATTTATATAACAGGCTGATCCGTGCAGCTTCCCAGAGTCAATTGAATGAAAGGGCTGGACCGTTCTGGGTCAAAGGATTGTTACAGAGACAGTCCAAACAACTTAGATGTATATTAACCCCCATAATGTGAGAGAAAATAGCAAATAGCTGGACAAACTCCAGTGGCTTCTTATGGATCAGTTAAGCCTCTAAAACATTTTTTTTTTTCAAATATGTAGCACTGATGACACCACTGCTCCATCTCAGACTCATTGCCATCATGGGCATCAGTCTTGTACTTTTTCCTGGTACAACTCCTGATATAACAAACGAACAGGAAAACTTTGGTTTTATTTGATAAATTTAGGTTTATTTAGAGTTTGCCCAAGTGTTTACTTTAGTTAAATACCTTGAGTCTTTTCTGTCATAGAGGAATAGAGATCTTATAGTCTCTGGGTGCTTAGAGATGGTCCAGGCTACTAGACCATTGGTAACTTTAGTAATAATAGCCCTTTGCATACATTTAATGTTTTACATTTGTGAAATAATCTTCAGTAATCTGGCCCTTCCTGCAAACTTTCTTACATGTGTCTCTTCTTCTTCTTG
Source organism: Delphinus delphis (assembly GCF_949987515.2). Lineage (NCBI taxonomy): Eukaryota > Metazoa > Chordata > Mammalia > Artiodactyla > Delphinidae > Delphinus > Delphinus delphis. The sequence goes on along the minus strand of NC_082691.1, from coordinate 26,599,724 downwards.
CATTAACTTCTTTCTATAATCTTCTAATATACTCAAATATAGGCACTTCGCTTCAACTCTTGAGTCATGCAAACTACTGGCTCACTTTTCTCTTTTCTTTGACTTCCAGGTATAATCATCTTTACTTAACTCACTTTAAAAAAGAATCTTTATTTTTGTTTTTTCCTGTAAACAATTGGGAAAATTCCAGTATAAAGAAAAAAATATAACCTCTAATTTCTCCACCTAAAGATAGCTGCTGTTAATGTTTTGGTATATTTCTTCTAGTCATGCATATTGCTGGAAGAGGGGGAAGAGAGAAAGAATATACATGTGGGAGAGTTAAAGGGTGAGAGAGATGGAGATTAAGATGAGTCAGAGCTATAGGTAGGTATGAGGTGTGGGGGAGTAGGGAAGGAATGAGAGAGAGAGAGAGAGAGAGAGAGAGAGAGAGAAGTGGAGAGGAGAGGAGAAGTAAAGGGAGCGATTACATATATATGGGCTTGAATTTTGTGTCATACCGTATATACTATTTTGCAGTTTGCTTCTTGCACTTCTGCAGTCATCCCTCGGTATCTGCAAGGGATCAGTTCTAGGACCTGCCACAGATACCAAAACCTGAGGATGATCATGTCCCATAGTTGGTCCTCCGTGTCCCCGTTCCACATCTGTGGATTCCACCAGCCATGGATTGTGCAGTACTGTGGTGTTTATTGAAAAAAAATCTGTGTATACGTGGAGCCGCACAGTTCAAATTCGTGTTGTTCAAGGGTCATCTGTAGTTATATTGTAAGAATTTAATATTTTTCTGGAATATTTAAGATCACTATAATGCCAAATTGATGTCATGATTTATTTATTACATCTTGACATTCTTTTCATAATTTATTTCAGTAAAAACACCAGTAAATATGTTTGAAGGTAAAGCTTTATATGTTTCCTTAAGGTTATAATAGTTATATTGTGAAAGTTTAGCATTCTTCTAAATTATTTTAAATGTTGTAAATTCTTCTAGAACATTCTGTAAATGAAGTTACTCTTCCAAGGCTGTGGTGTGCACTGCTAAACTGGCCTCCAACACACTTGCTTAGATTCACTACCAAGTTCTTACCTTCCCAAACCTTAACTCATAGTGTACCTATATTCCTTTAAAATGTTTTCTCTGATTTTCGATTAAAAAAAGACATCCTACCATGCATTTTTTTGGTCACCATATGGTTGAATAATTTTAAGTACTTGTATTTTTTGGTTACTTGCTTTTCATTTTTTCAGTAAATTTCCTATTTAGATCTTTTGCAAAATTTTATTTCATGAGTTTATTTTTTTGTTACTGATGTGTATGAACTTTTATATATTATGCTTTCACCCTTTATCACTTCTTTAAAATTCGTTAGCTGAGTGTTGATTTTGATAAGCACAGAGGATACAGTGCCTGCCTTAGCCTGAATGGGCCCCGTGCTTGGAGAGTCACGATGCTCACATTTATTCCAGCTTGCCTTGTCTTTCTTTTTTTTTTAATAGTTTCTGTCTTCACTGTTTTGCTTAGAAAGAACTTCTCTAACTTGAACTACTTTTTTTTTCTTTTAATTAATTTACTCTTTTATTGTTTTTATAACACTTTTTTCGCCTCCTATTTAACCTCTTAATCCATGTGAATGGTTATGGCACATGCAGTGAAGTGGGCACCTTACCTTTTCTTTTCCTTTTAAAATAATTAACTGATGATTCCAGGATCATGTCCATTTATTAAAGAATTTATCGTAAACCTGCTAATTTGAAATGACACCTCTGTGTCTAGGCTTTCAGTTCTATTCCATTAATCTGTGCGTATGTTATTGTACTAGTAACATGCATTAATGTTACTTTTTTCTTTATTGTGCAGTTTAATATCTGAAAGTCCAGGTATAGCCTTATTTTATTTAAAAATGGATATTCTTCGTTGTGATTGTTAATGTAGTTTTTTAAAGAAATTTTTCATTATCTTATTTCCTCAAAAACATACCATTTAAATTCCTAATTTCTATAATCTTGCTTCCCATATTCACAGATAATGTTCTCCTGAAACTCTTTCTTAATATCTTAATCCCCAGATCCAATTGCTTGTTAGCAAGTCTATGAGGATCTCAGTCATTTTATTGCGTATTATAGTGCTTGGATAAATATCTATTCTCCCTTTATAAATTTTAAACTTTTGCAAAATCCTAAGCTCTTTAGTTGCTGGATCGTTCCTAACGTTTTTATTTACCTTGCCCTCACCTTGTATATAGTAAACACTGAGTGTTCTCCTACTGTTAGAAGGAACCTTTGGGACAGGTAGCTTTGAAAACATATCATAAAACATTAAATAGCTTGAGGAAGGTTAGGTTGAATTCTGGAGTACAGGCTGGAAAAGACTGAAACACTCTTCATGATTCTCTGCAGTGAAATTGTTTTAACTTCAGTTTCTTTTATGGCAGCAGGTAGGTTGGTGTACTCTTCAGGGAAGGTCTAATATGGTCTAAAACACAGTTGTAGGAGCAAGTTTTCTTCAGTGCTTTGTAAGAAGTGTGGGAGACAAAAATCTATCTTTTGATTCAGTTGCTTAAATTAAGGTTAGCTATAAAAATTACAGACACTTGAAAAATTCTGAAAGTACAGTCACCATTGTCATAGCATTGACAATTTTACTCAGTTTGATTCTTATTGATTCAATTGCAAAGTTTCAATTTATAATGTATGGCAGGAGGGTGCATGTTGTACTTGAGTTGCTTCCCCTTCCCCCGGCCCACCATTCACACATGTAATAGATTTGAACTAAAGGAAAAAAAAAATCAGAAATAACCTAAGAGATGTGTTCTCACTTTGGAATCCATTTCATTGATTTGAATATCCTTATAGATAACCCTCTGTGACTTTTCTCCCATTTTACAATTTTATCTGTATTGCATTTTCTTTAATGAAATGAAATAATGAATTTTAAAAATTTTATTGGCAGTATGGGAATTAGTTATAAATGTAAGAGAATGGGGTAATCACTTGCGCTAATTAATTCTGAGAGAATCAGACATGCCTGCCTTCTGCTAAGAGTTTTCCTCATAAATCCCACTAACCTCTCGACCCCTAAATACTTACCGGTTTCATAGGGGTTACTCTTGGGTCAGGATGCATCGATTTCAACTCTAGACAGATCTGCTATCTGGCACTTGTGGGAGCCTGCTGTTCTTTTTTGGTTTAGATGTTCGCCAACTTCCCCAGGTCACCCAGTGGATGTAAGCATAATTGCGACAACAGATTAGATGTAGCTTTGGTATATGGAGTTTACTTGCCTGGTTTTCTTGATATTTACAATATTATGAAAGATACTAGAGACTGCTATCATAAAAAGAAAATCTCCATTAAGTTATTTCAAGAGGTGTAACTTTACATTCATGGGGGAAATGCCATTTTTAAATGGAATTAAGGAGTTTTAAATAAGCATTTTGAATTTATAAATTATTTTAGCCATTCAGTTAAATTTCACAATGATATATATGTGCATTTGATATTTTTAGTCATATTGATATAAATCTATATAAAAATAGCATATCTCTTTATAAAATACCCACTATATTCTTAGTCTTTGAATTATCCCTTCTTTCTTTGTAGCAGTATTTGTGTAAATAAAATGAAAGGCAAGCACAACTCTTTGAATTTTATATACAGTACTTTTTTTTTTTTTTTTTTTTTTTTCGGTATGCGGGCCTCTCACTGTTGTGGCCTCTCCTGTTGCGGAGCACAGGCTCCGGACGCACAGGCTCAGCGGCCATGGCTCTCGGGCCTAGCTGCTCCATGGCATGTGGGATCTTCCCGGACCGGGGCACGAACCCGTGTCCCCTGCATTAGCAGGCGGACCCCCAACCCCTGCGCCACCAGGGAAGCCCTACAGTACATATTTTAAAGGGTGGAAAGCTTTTGGGGATAATGTTACTTAGTAATCTAAGTAAAACAACTCAATATAATTGAGAATGTTCACTGTCTATGGTATAACAATTAGTAGTAACTGTTTTTTTTTTTAACATCTTTATTGGAGTATAATTGCTTTACAATGGTGTGTTCATTTCTGCTTTATAACAAAGTGAATCAGCTATACATATACATATATCCCCAAATCTCCTCCCTCTTGCGTCTCCCTCCCACCCTCCCTATCCCACCCCTCTAGGTGGTCACAAAGCACGGAGCTGATCTCCCTGTGCTATGCGGCTGCTTCCCACTAGCTATCCATTTTACATTTGGTAGTGTATATATGTCCATGCCACTCTCTCACTTCGTCCCAGCTTACCCTTCCCCCTCCCCGTGTCCTCAAGTCCATTCTCTAGTAGGTCTGTGTCTTTATTCCCGTCTTAGCCCTAGGTTCTTCATGACCGTTTTTTTTTTGTTTTTTGTTTTTCCTTAGTAGTAACTGTTGGTGTGAAAAGTTAAGTTCCCAGTTGTCTTGTGTAGTAGACATTGAGACTGTTTCTTTAACAACCAGTCCACCCCTCTCCTTGGTGTAACATCCATTTGGTTTGGATGACACTGACCAGTTGCTCACATGGCACTGTGTCTCTTGAAACAGTGACAGGTTCTTGTAACAACCCAGGACTCCCTTAAGTAACACATGGCCCTCCACTGTTTAGAATGATTGGTGTAGGGATGATCTCATCAGTGCAAAGCTCAAATCCCTCCTTCCGTAGCTGTGTGAGGAAGAGAAACCTCTCTCCTTCCCACTGATCTGGAAGCTGGCTCTCCTAAGAACACGTGCGGAGCCTTTGGATGATGAGACACTTGAATCCTTGATGAACATTGAGTTCCCCCCATACATCTGGACTTCTCTGTGCCCCAGTCCAATAAATCCCTTACTGATGAGGCCAGTTTGAATTGGGTTTTCAGTTATTTGCAGATGAAAGAAACCCACTTTTTTGGGTTGATATGCTTGTTGTCTTGGAATTAGCCCTGAACTGGATTCCAAATCAGAAGCCTAAATTCTTGTCTTAGCTCTTCCATTTACTTGTGGTTTGACCTGATTCAAATAAGTTATTTTTATGTAAAAAAGGTATGATGAGATTACATAAAAGTCTCTTTCTAGCTCTAAAATTCTAAAATCCTCTGATCCTAGATTGGTTTCTGAATTGAAAAGTGGGGAAAAAAAGCAGTCTGAATTTTGGTTAATGAGAAGTTCATTAGCTTCTTTCAGAGCTAGTCTAGTCCTCTAAGCTTTTGTGAGAAAACTACAGACCTTGAGAGTAGGATGGCAGGCCTGTGCACTCTTTGGGATATATTAAGATGGTATAGATCAGAGTTGATCTGGGAAGATATTAACATGAGCAAAAAATATCACAGAATGCCCTTATGGATTACATGAGCTTTAAGTTTTATTTCTCTGGAATCTTTTGTCTCTGGGATTCTGAAAATTATGTTTCTCAGTACTTTTGTCACTCGAATGTTTCTCTCCCATATATATGAAGGTGTGTACGTGTGTGCAAGTGTATGCATATACACACAAACACAATTTTTACATGCTCTTTATTCTTTTTTATTTTTAATTTTTTATTGACGTATAGTTGATTTACAATGTTGTATTAATTTCTGCTGTATAGAAAAGTGATTCAGTTATACATACATATATATGTGTATGTGTGTGTGTGTGTGTGTGTGCGTGCATTTTTTTAAAAAATATTCTTTTCTGGGCTTCCCTGGTGGCACAGTGGTTGAGAGTCTGCCTGCCGATGCAGGGGACACAGGTTCGTGCCCCAGTCCGGGAAGATCCCACATGCTGTGGAGCGGCTGGGCCCGTGAGCCATGGCCGCTGAGCCTGCGCGTCCGGAGCCTGTGCTCCGCGGCGGGAGAGGCCACAACAGTGAGAGGCCTGCATACCGCAAAAAAAAAAAAAAAAAAAAAAATATATATATATATATATATATATATATATATTCTTTTCCATTATGGTTTATTACAGGACACTGAATATAGTTCACTGTGCTATACATAAGGACCTTGTTGTTTATCCATTCTATATATAATAGTTTGCATCTATTAACCCTGAACCCCCAATCTTTATTTTACATATTGAATATTGAATAATGCCTTAAAATAGAAACTAGCCAAAACCTAACAGTCAAAAATACCATTACAGGTAGCATTTATTTTCACTTGTGATTCAAGATAAATTATATTATTTATATTTTAAAATCAATATATCTTTAATTCCTGCCTTTTTCTAATTCAAGGATTTACTTTCATTTTAATAAGTGGATGCCAGCTGTTATGTTTTACTTTTTTAATCCCTGTGACTTTTTTCATATTGCTTAAAAGTGCAGATATGAAAAAAGGTGTGGCTATTACAAGATTTTTGTATTTTTACAGATATCCAGTACAGTTTACATTTGATTATTGAAGCTGTGAACAGAGACTGGATCCCATGAAAATTATCTGGACCAAATTTATTCCTGTCATAAAATACAACCTAATAACATTTTAGTTTTTGTTTTCTTTTATTAATGAATACAAAGGTTCAAGGTACAGATAATAAGCGTTTTATATAATAATTATTTGTTCAGGGAAAACTAATTTTTTCCAGGTCCTAACAACAGATCAGTTTTTAAAAGACAGCTATTAAAGGAACAACAGTAGGTTACGGAAACCCTGCATACTAAGAGTTTGGGTATTATTTAAGCAATTTGTTTAGAGGTTCGACCTCATGCACATTTATCTACATTCAGATAAAAATAAACTTGGAGAAGAGGTCTTTATCTCTGTGTAGTTTCTGAGGAAACATCTTAGAGTGAACATTATTGGCCAGGTATTTTGGTTTCTAAGAAATAAATGACTCTTTGGTTGATAATCAGGTCCTGTATATCAGTGGTCCCCAACCTTTTTGGCACGAGGGACCAGTTTTGTGGAAGACAATTTTTCCACGAACTGGTGGGGGTTGGGTGGGTGGGGTAGGGATCGTTTTGGGATGGTTCAAGTGCATTCCATTTACTGTGCACTTTATTTCTATTATTATTACATTGTAATATATAATGAGATAATTTTACAACTCACTATAATGCAGAATCAGTGGGAGCCCTGAGCTTGTTTTCCTGCAACTAGATGGTCCCGTCCTGGAGGGATGGGAGACAGTGACACCTGAAGTGTGTTGCTTATGTCCAGTCTACTCCGTAAGATGCAGCTTAATTGTCACTCTCCACTCACTGATAGAGTTTTGATATGAGTCTGCAAGCAATTGATTTATTATGGTCTCTAGGCAGTCAGACCTCTCTGCTAATGATAATCTGTGTTTGCAGCCGCTCCCCAGCGCTAGCATCACGCCTCAGCTGCACCTCAGATCATCAGGCATTAGATTCTCATAAGGAGTGCACAGCCTAGATCCCTACCATGTGCAGTTCACAGTAGGGTTCGCGCTCCTATGAGAACCTAATGCCGTCACTGATCTGACAGGAGGCGGAGCTCAGGCAGTAACATGAGCGATGGGGAGCGGCTGTAAATACAGGTGAAGCTTTGCTCCCTAGCCTGCTGCTCACCTTCTGCTGTGCAGTCCGGTTCCTAACAGGCCACGGACTGCTACTGGTCTATGGCCCTGGGGGTTGGGGACCCCTGCTGTATATGAACTGTTAATCTACAAAATATATAGGTTGTGTTTTGGCCACTTTTCAAAAGTGGCTATTCACTGTCAATCTCTGTTACTGCTGGAAATGGGCAGATTGCAGCCTGGAATAGAAAAGAGGAGCAGAAGGGGCCCAGTACTCATATATTTTTCCAGAACATACTCAATTCAGTTTATTGCTTCTTTTATTACAGATACTCCCTGGGACAGGTAAATCTATCTGTCATAAGGAAATTAGCTTAATAACAAGATTCTATTCTTTTTCCCTTCAAATACCAAGATAATGTAATTAGCCCACAAGATACAATGAAGTTTTCGTGAAAAGGGAGGAAAACTTTGGAACTGATCTTTCTGCAAAGCTTCTCTAAATAGAAATGCTGCGACTGGTGGCTAAGGGTAGGTCAGAGGCTTAAAGTGTGTCAAGAGCTGAAAAGGAAGTCAGGTGGTTTTTGCCTAGATTTCCAGAAACTTTTGAAAATTACCAAGTCGTGTTCTGTTGACACTTACACAGGAGTGTCTTACATATGCTTGCCTTTCAAGCCTTGCCCTGTATTCCCTGCACTGTTAACTTAAATTTTGGATGCCTATTCAAGTGAAACTAAGAAAACTTTAAACGTGGGGATTAAATTACAATCTTATAGTTTACAGTTAATGTTTATTTGAATTGTTACATTATTTACTTCAAAGAAATGAGAGAAGAGGATTCATGAATTTTATGATAAATTTTACCAAAGTTCCATTTTTGGAGCTTACTTGGTTTCATCCAAAGATGGGAATTTCTTTATGTCAGGAAGATGTAAATGTTGTTCTTTGATATCAATATAGTAAGTCTATCAGTGATGTTTCAAAAAAATTAATAAATTGCCTTCCATCTGTGGTATAAATTGTATTAACATAATAGGAGGTTGACGGTAATCTCCTGTTTTTTATGTGATACATTACTAAAAGTTGTATGTATGAAAGTTAGCATACATATTGAAGGAGAGAAAAGCCCTGCTATCAAAGAGCTAAAAATTAATAGAAATTTCTGTTATGCTTTCTTTTTTATGATATAAGCTTCAATGATACATTCTGAAGGTTTTGAATATATATGTATGCATGTTTATATACACACACTAAGAATTCCATATATGCCTGTATCTCCAGTTGAGGTTAGGGGTTGGTCAGTTTTGTTACGTCAAATTTCTATCATTGTCCTGACTCTATTAAGTAATCATATTAATGCTTCTGTTCCCCATATAAGCTATTTTGCTTTCAGTCTGCAATCATTTTATAAAATAAAGAGGCAAAGTGCAATTAAAAGTTCAACTACAGGATCCTACTGGTAGTGCTATACAGATAAATGTGAAAATGCTGTCCAGTAAAGCCATACTCTTAGGTAGTAGCACTTTGAACCAGCTCTAAATGGTCAACATGAGTTGATTAAAAAAAAAAAAAAAAAAGTGTCAGTGTATAACCTATCAAACTGTCCATTACTCGAAAGTTGTCCTAGTGGTAGTTCAAAGTTTCAAATAACAGAGAATGACAAGGTGACTTAAACAGCAGACATATTTAATTGAAGGAGTATATCGGGTAATTCACAGAAGAAAATTGCATACAGAGCCAGCTCAGGAGGACACATTTGTCACCACCCCTAAACATGGGCATCATCCTGGCTTATGCTACTGCCATCAGCACTGGTCAACTGGAGCTGTTGTTGCTGCCCCTAAAACTGGATATTGCTGCCACAGCTGGGATGGGTCTGTCACTGTCCCTGCTTCTCTGGGTCACTAGCTTTTCATTCAAAGTTCAGGGCAGTTCCGTCTGATTGGTGGAATCAAAGTGGTTGGCCAAGTCTCAGCGGCAAACAAACAGGTAAAACAAGCTTTTGATTTCTGTACTTGTTGTGGGCACTGCCTCCCAGCATAATTTATATCTTTAGAAATTCTCTAAACATAGAGACTCAAAAACAGAGAAGTAAAAACTCAGACAGATGTCTATAAAGTTTAGCCAACTGCAGTTAAGTACCTCTAAACACACCTCTGTAGAAATAATTTGACATTTCACGTTTCCCTGATTACTCTAATCAGCCAGGGTAAAATAGACTCGACTCTTTTCAAGAACATGATAAAGTAAGACTGCTTGTTTGATTGGTTTGCCTGTCAGGAAATGAGAACAGTTAAACAGTTACTTAATTGGTGTAGATGTAAATGAGATAATGTGAGTGGAGACCCTAGAAGAGCATATCCTTTATGGTAGGATATATTTAATAAGTGACAGTTCAAAAGCCCATTATGGTCTGCTCAATTTGCTCTTTAAAAATCTGTTACGTTTCAGCAGAAAATCAGTAATTATACTGTGTCAAAGGTCAAAAATAATATCTCCTCAAACAATTATTTAGTGTTTACTGTGTGCATGCCAGTGCACTGTTGCTTACAAGATATATACCCACAAGATACATCGCCTGAGCACTGTTGCTCTTTGCCTTCCAGTGTATATTGCCTTTAATCAGCCTGGCAGGATGAAGTGTGGCTTGTGGAAAGTAATTACAGGCTTTCAATAGAAATGACAGTGTAAAGCCAGCTAGATGATGTTTGTCACGCTGGAGAGTGTATGAAAAGCGTACAGAAACTATGGGCTCTCTGCAGAAAGACCCCTTCCAGAGATGATGATAGAGCTGCTTTGGGAACGCATAGAATCAGAGAGCAACCTGATGGGGGGGTGCTGCCTTCACCTTGGGGGGATAGCTGTGCTATCTATTCAAGAAGATCAGGGAAGTTAAAAAGAAAGTGTTAAATAATGAGCACACACTGCTGGGTATGTGCTCTGAGATGGACTGGAATTTAATTTGGGGAGAAGAGGGGATGCTATTGAAATTTTGATTGCTTGGGAAAACAGTTCAAATGTGGTATTGTTTCCAGGTCTTTTCAGGGAACTACATGACAGACCCAAGGATCTTGCTATAGGTCCTGAGTAAATTTTGATGTTTAATTGAAGTAATAAATTTGCACTGTGACTTAATTGGAGGCACCAGAGAGCTGGCTGCTTGATGGAAGAAGCTTGCACTGTGCAGCTGTGTATATATTGCATATCAGACTTAATGCTTGCGTGTGAGATTGGTTCACGAACAAGTGATTTTCATTCAGTATACATACTTTTATTGCTACACACTTGAGGTCACAGCGTGTGTGTCCCTGTATAGAATTACATTTGGCTTGTTTTTTCCATTCCCTTATGTTAATGTCATTTTTATGGATGCATAAAATATATTGGCGATTCCTCATTCAATCATTCGTAAATACGTGTATTCAACAATTTTTATTTATTCATTGAGTGCCTAATTTATATCAGGCATTGATTTAGGGGCTAGAAACAAACAAAAACCACTGGCCTCCCTCATGGAGCCTGTATTCTAGTTCTCTTTGAGTGTGGGAGCGTATTGCATTCAGAGGAGTGCCCACACATTGTTGATTATATAGGTCTGGTGGTCTCCACTTTGCTTGACGCGTTGTTGTGCTTTAGTAAGGATAACCAAGTGACAGACTTCAGTGAATGAGGAAACAGTAGAAACGAAGAAGGAAAAATTAGAGAGTGCAGTACCTATAAGCCAAGGCCCTCATTCTAGCCCTCATTCATTCAGAAAACATTGCTTGAATTGCTGCTATTGAGTAGGCATTTTTCTAGGGACAAGGGATATAGCAGTTATCAAGATGGACAAGTTTCCTGCTGTAATTTTATATTTATAAATTAAAGGAGATATACTATAAACAAGCAAGAAAATAAAAAAGAGATTTTTGGGGCTTCCCTGGTGGCGCAGTGGTTGAGAGTCCGCCTGCCGATGCAGGGGACACGGGTTCGTGCCCCGGTCCGGGAAGATCCCCCATGCCACGGAGCCTGCGCTCCGCAACGGGAGAGGCCACAGCAGTGAGAGGCCCACATACCCCCCCCCCCCAAAAAAAAAAAGAAAGAGATTTTTGTATAGTATGAAGTACTCTGAAGATTGGTAACCAGAGGGACATAATTCTTAATTTGTTGCCTGGGCAGGCTGCTTTGAATGTGATGTTCAATAAAGGTCCTCTGAGCTGACGTGAGAGAAAAATGCAATGGAGGAAGCAGCCAAGTGTAGGTTGTGAAGGTGCCGTTCCAGGAAGAGGGCAGGGAGTGGTTGGTTAGTGCAGAGACCCTGTGGCCCACGGAGCTTTGTGTGGTCCCAGGGTCAGAAGGACCAGAATGACTGGAACTTAATGAACAAGTGTGAGAGTGTCTAAGAAGAGTTCAGAGGGGCAATCAGGAGTCAGGTGACATATGGTTTCTTAAAGAGCATTCACAGTGTGTGACAATGACTGTTATTATTTTCTTCACTGGAAAAATTACTTTCTTAGTATTAAGATGCTGATAAGTAGAAGAGGAAAATAAAATATCCTTTTAATTCTATACTCAGGAATAAGTATTATTAACATTGTGGTACTTTTATTTCTGTTCCTCTTTCTATCCTTATATACCCACATGCACATGCATACAGGCACAAACACATGTGCAAATAAGCATGCACACACGTGCAACTTTTTATTAAATTGGAATTATACTCTTTACATGTTTAAAATCAGTTATTTGCACTTAATGTATTGAGAATGTTTGTCTCTGTCATCAGATGTAATAATAAAAATAAGGCTATGTTACATAATATGTAAAATATACAATTATTTATAAAACAGTAAATAATGTATAAAATTTAAAAAATATATTTTAATGGCAACATCATAAGGATATACCAATATCTGTGGCTAATTTAGTGGAACCCCAGTTTTTTTTAGCACCACATATATCAATCCCATGAACATTTTTGTATAAAAATATATGTACAAAATTCTTATTTACTTAGCATAAATTTCTAAGGTGGAACCATATCAAAAGATACGTTATTATTTTTGTAAAAAATATGGATAGAGTTTGCCAAATTCTCCATCTGAAACTGTAAGCAGTATATGAGAGTGTCTTCATATTTACTCTCCCTGGAACACTGGATACTATCATTTCTTAAATATGTAAGTTGATAGATAAAAAATGGTATCTCACTTTACCTATTCCTTTTGTGGTTTTATTTAGGACATGAAGTCAAGTTTGTTTATTATATAGTTGTGTTAGTTATCCATTGCTGTGTAATGAATTACCCAAAACTATAATGGCTTAAAACAGCAAACGTTTGCTGTCTCCTAGTTTCCATGGGTCAGGAACACAGGGGTGGCTTATCTGGGTAATTCTCAGCATCTCTTGTGGGGTTACAGTCATCTGCAGCCTTGACTGATGCTAGAAGATCTGCTTTCAAGATGCCTTGCTCATATGGCTATTGGCAGGAGATCTCAGTTCCTTACTGTATAGGCTTCTCTCCATACTGCTTGACGATGGTAGGTAACTTCTTGTACAGCGAATAATCCAAGAGGGCATGAGGAGGAATTCACAGTACCTTTTTATGACCTAGTCTCTTAAGTTATGCCCTGTCATTTCTACTTTATGCTATTTATTAGATGTAGTCACTGAGTCAGGCCTCACCACTTGAAGAAGGGAATATCAAAGAATTTGTCGACATATTTTAAAGCCACTCACTAGGTTTTACCATTTTCTCCCTGGCATATTGATAGGGCATTGACTGTATTGCTACAATTATTGTTACTATTGGACAACTAATGACACCACCTCCTTGTCTATAGTACAGATGTTACTCAGTAAGGGCTATTTTACATGTTTATCATATATTCCAATTCCTGTGCTGTCAGAATTGTTCTGTTTAAAAATTTGGAATTCTACAAGTTAGGTTATATTCATATTGTATAGAATACCTGTCTTTTACAGATTGTATTGAGGGAAAAATATTGTCATACATTTTGATTCATAGATTAATCATTTTGGATTTCTGCTTAAATGAGTTTTGACTTCTGTAAATTTATAATTCTTGTGTGTATGTAGTGTTTGGATTGTTAGTCCATCATCTACTGTCTAGGATTATAAAACTTTATTTCAAGTAGGTTAAGGTAGATTCAGGAAAGAAGAAAATGATTATTCAAGTTTTACACTGTAGTGAACTGCTTTCCTGGCTCTAGCCATTTGCCTTACACTTGAAGCCTTTTTATCTCCTTGGCTCTAATTAATAGCTGTCTTTCTAAAGCTCAATTTCTCTCAGCTTCCAAGTAGGGATAATAAATGAACTTCATCCACAGAGGAGTTGTGATATTAGTTAGTTATTGCTTTGTTAGTGGTGGGATAGTGGTGATAGTCTGAGGACCAAAATCAGCAAATTGAACAGCAGCAAGTATGTGTGAAATTTGGCCAATTGGAATGGGTTAATTTATGGATGGTAGAAGATACATAAAATTATAATGAAAATTTCCATTTTAATGGAATAAGTATATTTTATGGGAAAAAATGGGAATAAAATTTGAGAAAGAATCAAGATCATTCATTCTTTTACTGCATATAGGGAAGAAATGAGTAAAAATAAATGACTCAAGATTTTGAGATTGAATGACTGGGTGAATAATGGTATTTTGAGTAGTAAAAGGAAACTCTAGATGGGAAGCTAGGTTCTAGAGAAAGCAGTGACTTTACTTTTCTACATGATGAATTTAACGTGATGGTTAACTTTCTTGCTGTAGCTGGTTAACAGCCAGTGAAGTTAGAGGATTGACACTTCTGAGAGAAAGGATGGTAGTGGATGTGTAGTTTCATTTAGGTGACAGTTGACATGAAAAAACAAGAGCAGAGGGTTGAATCTGTGGTTAAAACACGATATTTATAGGGTGGAAGTGGGGAATAGAGCCAGAGTCTCATAGGAATTATGAAATTAACATGTCATTCAGTGTAGCAAGGGGAGGAATTTGTAGTTAAGGAATACAGTTCAAGAAAGGTGATTATGTAAAAAATTATGTTGAGCTTCAGATCGTGGATATTAGCGTAATTAGGCAGAAGCCATAATGAAATAAGTTAAACAGTGAGTGAGACATAAAGGAGTAGTTAGACGGAGTTGAGTAATGGAGACATTAAGAAAGTCTGTGTTTTCAGATTTTTAAAGCAGAATGGCCAAAATTTTTAAACGACTCACAGTTCCAATTGTTGGCTAGTATGTGGAACAACTGGAATGTAAATTCATTGAATGTGGGGATGCCCATTTTTATAGCAATTTCTGTGGAAGACTCTTTGGCAGTATCTAACCCTATGACCCACCGATTCTTAGAGCACACCCAAGAGAAATGAGTACATATATCTTCCAAAAGTCATGTAGAATTATTCACAATAGCTCTTACCTGAAAACAACTCAAATGTCCAACAAAATATTGGATAACCTTTAGTAAATTCATACGTTGGAGTGTTGCACAGCAATAAAAAGAATAAAGGACTGCTACACACAACAGCAGTTGCAGATCTCATAGGTACAGTTAAGAGCCCAAGAAGCCAGGCAGAAAAGACTACATACTGTATGATTCAATAGAAGTGAAGTTCAAGAAGAGGCAAAACTAATCTGTGAAAACAGAAGTCAGAATGGAGGTTACCTCAGGCATGTGGGCAGGGGAGGATAGCTCTTGACTCAAATGAGCATAAAGATATGTAAATAAAGTCTAAAAAAGTAAAAAGTAATGGGGAAAGTTAGAAACAGCTGAAGAGAGAACAGCTTAAGGACTTAATTAGCTGAAGCCAAGTGATGGATCTTTAATTCAAGATATGGAAACCAGAGAGGCAGAACAACAGTGTAGAACTTCATGACAACATAAGGCAATAGAGTCTCTCTTGTCTACTGTTGATGTCTTAGAAGTCCCAGTTTAATGCTGTGAGTTGGGTACAGGGGAGAATATAAATGAAGAGGTTAATTCTTTCCTGCCACTTTCTTCCTGATATCTGTTATCTCAATCATTTGCTCAGAAACTTTTTACTTAAGTAACTCCTATGTTCTAGACATTGAGCTGGGTACTAAGGATATACAGTTGAGAGGTGATGTCTTCTCCTTAAAGAATTTATAGTCCAGTGGGGGAAGACTGTCAAATAGACAAAAAAATTTTTTTTGAAGTATAGTTGATTTACAATGTTGTGTTAATTTCTGTTGTACAGTGAAGTGATTCAGTTATATACATATCCTTTTTTATATTCTTTTCCATTATGGTTTATCACAGGTTACTGAATATGGTTCCCTACACTATGCAGTAGGACCTTATTTATCCATTGGACCAACAATTTTAATAGATGTACAAATGCTATAGAAGCAGGTAGAACATTTCTCAAGTTCCTGAGGTGAAGAGAAAGCCTAAGAAACTTTCAGAAGGTGCACAATGAGGTTATGGTGCGTTAAGGAAATGGTGAGATGTGAGACTAGAGAAGTAAGTAGAGGCCAGATAATAAAGGGGCTCATATGGCCTATGCCCTTGGAAGCCTCCACACTTGAGAGTGGACACATCTGGACTTGCCTGTAAAATGGAGAAAATGGTGTCCATTTTGCAGTGTTGTGAGAATTACAGGCTTAAAGCCACACTTGCTGTTGTTTTAGATATTAAAGATACTAAAGAAGGAGAATAGGAATTGGTATCATTGTAAATTCACATTGACAGCTTTAGGAGGATTTCAAAATCAGATTTCGGAAGACCGGTGAGAAGGCTGCTGCAGAAATCCTGGAAAGTGAAGGCAGCTTGGAAGGAAACAGTTCTCGTGCAAATGGAGGAGAGGTGGGAGATAAAAGAGGAGAATATATGTCATGCTGAGTCACTGAACATGACCTTTGAGAGAAAAGAAGATATTTAGGTTTCTGATAATCAGGTGGATGCTGGCCTTTCCCACTAAGCAAGTGTGCGAGAGGGGCGTCCACTTTCTGTCACAGACTGCTTACACTTCCTGGCATTTTTCCTTGCCATTTCATCTTGTGCTCTGATTCTGGACCCGGGAACCGCCGTCTTTTCAATTTCTTCCCTTTGCCTTCTCTTACAGATCGGGAACTCTGGATTGAAGCTTCCTGACACCATCTTCTTGTCTTTTTCCTGTATCAAGCTATTTAGCCGACTCTTCTGATTTACTGTCTTGGAAAGGTTCTTTGTCATAGTGTTCTGTTCACTCTCCTTAATTTTTTTTTTTTCCTCCTTAATTTTATCCTCTTGTTTTTTGTCTCAGGGGTCTCTCCTGTCCTCTTTCCATTCCCATTTTCTCTAAAGCTCATCTTAGCTTTTCATCCTTTTAATCACTATGCAGGACACCTTGCTCCATGTGGCCAAACTGGTTTCTCAACTTTTTGTCGAAACATGGTCCACATGATTCTAGCAAGTAACTCTTCTTTTGGGTATTTCTAGTTTTGTTTGAAAAATAGGGTGGAGAGGGGAGAGAAGTCAGAGTGGACCATGTGTGACTGGAGGGAGAGTAAATAATTGGCTGATGCCCATACGTTGTTGTGATTAAATAAACCCCCCACAGTATGCCTTGGGTTCTCTCTATATTAGGTCCATTGGCTGTTTCATCCATTTCTGTGAAATAACCATTAGAAGTTAATTTTATAGCTGTGATATTTTATGAGTTTTTTTTAGTTAAAGTACAAAAGTTCAGTTAAAGTACTTATTGAGTACTCATAGAGATAATATCTGAAGCATTAAATTTTAGCCATCTAGTATGGAATTTATTTTTTAAAAGACAAATTTTAACTTTGGTGTAATTATAGTACTGTATTTCTTTTGATCAATTTCAGTCTTGCCATACTCTGTTTATATTTTACTAAAATTAAAAAAAGAACATTAGGGGCTTTGCTGGTGGCGCAGTGGTTGAGAGTCCGCCTGCCGATGCAGGGGACACGGGTTTGTGCCCCGGTCTGGGAAGATCCCACATGCCGCGGAGTGGCTAGGCCCGTGAGCCATGGCCGCTGAGCCTGCGTGTCCGGAGCCTGTGCTCCGCAACGGGAGAAGACACAACAGGGAGAGGCCCGCGTACCGCAAAAAAAAAAAAGAACATTGAAAACAAAATTTTACACCAAAAATAGGTTTTCCCTCTGCCTATATAAAATATTTAAATGACTTAATTCACCAAAAGTAGTAATTTTTACTTATTAATTTATTGATTTTTGTTTTCCAACTAGGTAGCTTGTAGAGTCTATAGGTTTAAAGATGTTGGCTTTAAAAGCTTTAGTTTCTTCAATTCAGTAGGAAAATCATGTGTTTCTGTTGTATATGAGGAAAAGTGTGAGGTGATGGTTATATCAAGGACACTATTTAGTACCTGTAGTCAAGGAACTTATGGGCAAGTGGGAGAAACAGACAAGTGCCAGTAGTATTACAGTAATACCATATTATATGTTTAGGTGCTGTAATTGAATGTCTTATGATGAATTGTTGGCAAACAAATTATTCTGAGCTGTTTTCTTGATTTGCATATAATATCAATTGGTGCTGGGCCATAAATAATTGTGATGCTTATAGACTGTATCGAGTATCTATATCAGAAAGTCAGACTTTCTACACATCAATAAGCAAAAAATTAATAATCCAAAGAAAAAGAAGCAATGTATAAGAAAAGTCATTACACACACACACACACACACACACACACACACACACACACACACCAACACCAATAACATTAAGTGCTTATTCTCTTCCAAGACAAATGCAAATCAAAACATTGGTATATCCTTTTTCCCCAAATATATTTTTCACTGAAAAATAAATATTATCTTTTAATAAGGGATCTTTTAGGTTTTGATATTTGCCTCAAATCTATTTGAATCTAAATTAGTTAATTTTTTAAAAGATTAATTAATTTTATTTATTTTTGACTGCGTTGGGTCTTCATTGCTGCATGCAGGCTTTCTCTAGTTGCAGTGAGCGGGGTCTACTCTTTGTTTCA
This sequence comes from Delphinus delphis, assembly GCF_949987515.2. Classification (NCBI taxonomy): domain Eukaryota; kingdom Metazoa; phylum Chordata; class Mammalia; order Artiodactyla; family Delphinidae; genus Delphinus; species Delphinus delphis. Next base: position 26,581,303 of record NC_082691.1, on the reverse strand, counting down.
TGCACAGGCTTCTCATTGCGGTGGCTTCTCTTGTTGCGGAGCATGGGCTCTAGGATGCACGGGCTTCAGTAGTTGTGACATGTGGGCTTAGTAGTTGTGGCTCGCGGGCTCCAGAGAGCAGGCTCAGTAGTTGTGGTGCATGGGCCCAGTTGCTCTGCGGCTTGTGGGACCTTCCCGGACCAGGGCTCGAACCCACGTCCCCTGCATTGGCAGGCTGATTCTTAACCACTGCACCACCAGGGAAGCCCTTAATTTGTTAATTTTAAGGGAGCTAGATTCTGTATACATTTGTTGGAAGCTTCTAGCTGATGAATTTGGTAGATGAAAATGTATTTCAGAAGGAGTTTGTCCTGTGTTTGAAATGTAGATATAGAACAAATCAAATATTTCCTGGATTCAGTCTTCTTTAGTGTAATTTAGTTCTTCTTACAGTTTATCTGGGCAAGGAAAAAGGTTGAACATATTTTTGTTAATAATTAGTCAAAGACCTTTTCTTCCAGTAGACAGTCATGGAAAGCTTTCAAGCCCTGGCCTGGTGTATTTAGGGTTTCGTAAGATACTACTTATGAGTTGATTTCTACAGCTATTATGATTTATTTTACATGGAAATGAGAGTAAACTCAACCATTCTCACAATATGGTCTTCTAAACTAACTTAAGAGTATTTGGAGAAGCTATCCCTTTTTGTTTTTTTTTTTTTTTTTTTGTGGTACGCGGGCCTCTCACTGTTGTGGCCTCTCCCGTTGCGGAGCACAGGCTCCGGACACGCAGGCTCAGCGGCCATGGCTCACGGGCCCAGCCACTCCGCGGCACGTGGGATCTTCCCGGACCGGGGCACGAACCCGTGTCCCCTGCATCGGCAGGCAGACTCTCAACCACTGCGCCACCAGGGAAGCCCGAAGCTTTCCTTTTTGAATCAGTGGAAGCACAAATGTATTTTGACAGCAGTAACCTATGGAGGAATCTGTCTGCTGATAATTAGTAGCACCCTGCACTTATAAATCTTAAATCAAAACCTGGATTTCACATAGACAAAGGAGATGTACCTCATTATTATCTAAAGGCCAGGCAATTTCTCTTTCATTTTCCAAATTGGTTTATTGAATAAAAATGCTTTTGTGGCTTTTTTCAAGGTAACTGAATGGCTCCTATAAGACTGTGTATAATTTTATAAAAAAACAGTGCATTAGATGCACACACACAAATAACTATGCTACCATGTAGGTCAAATAGATGATTTAATGAGGTAGAATATATTTTCATCTAACTGTTTTATCATCATATAGACAGAACTAGAACCATTAAAAATAGCTAACCAAAAATACAGTTATAAGATTCTGTATTGCCTCTCACTTCTCAGAATCAAATCCTGGATAAGGGAGAAGGAAAATAAAGAGGAAAATGATTGAAAAATCAGAAGTTTATAAGAAAATGGAAAATGGGCTGCAAGTAATGGCAGGTTGTTGAAGAATAAGATACAGTTTTAAGGTAAATTTATCTTGAGACAGCTACATTATAGTCTTACATAGAGCCCAATAGATTTTTCCAAATCTTTCATTAGGGCTTGCAGTAAAAGGCAGATGTTCAGAGAAGAAAAAGAACCCAGAGCAGATTAAATAAATTTCTGGATGTATATCTCTGCATCGCCAAAATAAGCCAAAAGGACCTGTTGCAAATGAGACTGGGGGATTTTCTTGAATGAAATCCAAATGTGTTCACTGTTAAATAAAGGGACAAAAACTGTACAGACATCAAAAAATGAAAAAATAAATTATTAATATGCATGGGTTAGGTTTGGCCCCAGAGATCTTAGATTAAATATGGCTCGGTTTGCCTCGCTTTAGGAAAAGTGTAAGGCAGTATTTAGAAAAAAATTGTACAGTGAAATTTAGCATTTCAATTTGAGAAATAGCACTTTGCTTCTAATGAGCAGATGCTCAACTGTGTATTGCGAGACCTGATGCAATTAAAAGATGTTTTTAGATGGGAGGAGATCATTGAGCCATGTATCTATCGCCTGTGAGATCTACCTTGGCCAGCTTTCCAGGCGACAGATGCAGTTAGATCTTCCTAAGTCTATTCAGCCAGCCATTAATTTGGCAGCGATCCCTCCAACAATAACTTACAAGACCTGGGTTTGGAAGAAGACTTATGTGTCCCTTTTTAAATATAACAGAGATCACATGTGTCACTGCAGTGATAGGGACATGCCTGGCAATAGGATGAACCCCACTGGATTTTCAGGAGAGAAGAGAGAGACTGAAATTGGAAATGGAGGAGATACCTAACTGGGAGAGGCTGCTGTAATATAGGTATATATTTTGATCTCTAGGTATATATATATATATATATATATATATATATATATATATATATATATATATGTGTGTGTGTGTGTGTGTGTGTGTGTGTGTGTGTGTGTGTATACACATGTGATAGATATATAGAGAGAAAGGTCTTTAAGCGCAAGAATGCCTCTTTTTAGAGTGAGTGGCTCTGTCATCATTGGTGTATCTTGGATGACTCTAATTTTATTTTCAAAATCTTAGATGAGGAAGCAGGTGCATGGTGAGTAAGAAAATTGAGCTTTGAGATATCAAGTCATTTACCGGAGGCAAAATTTGATTCAACTGATATGCTTTCCCTTGTCCATTCTTTTCCTTTTCTTTCTTCATTTCTCTTCAGGTCAGAGGCTGGTAGCATAATTAAAATTTGAATTATTTATGAAGAGCCATTAAAGTGGGTGGCTTGCAGATTAGTCAAAGACAGCAGAGCTGACACTAAGCTGCATTTCTTTTACTCACAGTAAATGATATTGTATGCCCTGAAAATAAGCATATGAAGTTGAAGCTTTTAAAAGAAAGAAAAAAAATAAAAGATTGTGGCCGTTTACACTGAAGCAAACCTAAGTGTGTATCTATAATCATTATAATGTGCAAAAACATCTTTTGTGTGTGCATATATACATACACGATGTTTCTTGGCCAACTGTTCATTAATATTGAATAGAAATATAATTACCAAGGGGAACAATTTTTTGTACATATATAAAGATATGACTGGAACTATAAATACACACACATGGGTATCATTAAGTGTGTATTTTATATTTGGACAGGGACATTGAAACAGTTCAGAAACATCTGTCACCAGCACGACATGTTGAGAAGCAAAGAAATGGAAATGGGTGTCTGTTTTCTCAAAAGCATTAGGATCTGTAAACATAAACATCATTTTTTAAAAATCTGCCAATTAGAATGAGTTTATGGGCCTAATGCAATTTTTCACAACAGTGAGAGCCTACATAATAATGTTAAACTAGAATATTCTCCAAATTAACAGAGAGAAAAAAATTCCCATATTATGTGTTTCTTTATAGCTTTATCCTGGTCTTGGGGGAAAAACAGCATATTGTGATATGTTTCATTTTGCACAGAGATTGAAGCAAGCCTCTCTTTTTTGTTTACCATACCCATGTAGATTTATTCACACCATTTAGAGGAAAATCAAACATACCTTTGCTTTCCTGGTTTTTTTCTTCCTTTTCATGAGAAATGGCCCACAACGATTGATAATAGTTTTAATAGCACTAAAACTGAAAAATATTAAATATACTCATATGTTTATTTTCATTTTTAATGTCTCTTTTTAAGACATCTCTAAGCAGAATGTAGTAATGCTCTATTGAAATAATCACTTTTATCTAATATTTCTTATGTCATACTCATTTCTAATTGCAGAGTTAATTCTGTGGTTAGGGTCAATCTTCTGATTTTTTTTTTTTAAGGAAAAATACCAGACCGTTTTTTTGTTTGTTTGTATGTCTGTTTTTGAGTCAGTATCAGTGTTTTAAAGATAACACCATTCAGGTTTAATCATTTAAGTTTAGGCTAAAGTTCTCCCTATTTGTCTGGAGCTAAATGACCAAAGCATGATGATTTCCCCAGCATGTTGATGTATATATGTAAAAGAGTAACACATCTCTCCCTCTTCTTGTGTTCTCTCTTTTATGTGAGATTTTGAATCGCCTTCAGCAGATTTTTTCTTGTAGGTCAGTGGATTACATGATAAAATAATAATAGCAATAGCATAACAACAATAATAATAATGAAAAACTTACTACTCTTTGTTATTTGTCAGCACGGAAACATCACATACATTGTCATTTTCAGAAGAAAGGGCAGGTTGGTCAACTTCCTCACTAGCATTTGAAATTGACATTACCTCCAAATAAGTCATTAACAAAGGGGGGGTTTAATCTACTTTAACACTTTTAATGCCAAGGTCATTGAAAGAAGAGTACCAGTGACATACCGGGCTTCACCAACACCAAAAAATCATTTACCTCATTTTTTTCACTTACGATGAAAATGTTGTATCTATTTCTAACATCTTCTCCTTATACAAGTGCTTATATTCTCTGTGATAAGATAGCTTATATTTGGTTAGAAATGATTAAGTAGAATACCATCCTTACATGTAGATGGAGTGACTACCTTTATGATGTGATATCAGGAGTGCTTAGAAGACAACGCTCCTTTCACCATTCTTATCCCCTCATTGATTCGTACCTGAAAGGAGACTTCATCAGCCTAAGGAAGGCTTATTAGAATGGAAATACCAATGCAAAGGGATACACTTTCCGTTGGCCTCAGTCACACTCGGTCATGTGAGAAAAAAGGAAAAGAGTAGTCTGAGAAGTCTACACATAGTGAAAATTTTAGAGCCATACGTACTGCTAAGGAGAGGAAAGGTAATGATGCAGTGCAGGGTTTGCCCAAACGTGTTCCGTAGCACCCAGGTTCAGAGAGGCAGTCTATAAAAAGAGGGCCATGATCCAGTAAACTTTGGACGTACTTTATATATCTTTCCTCTTAGACTCATTAAACCCTTGGATATATAAAAGACATGGGTAAAGTCCTACATTTAGGAAACCAATTTACGTTTGTGTAGTCCAGTGTTTCATATATATTCAAATGATATCATATGTATGTGTGTAATATATCATTGTGAAAAATTTTGCATATTACATATGTGTATATGTCTGTATCTCTCTCTCTATTTTTTTATGGACCAAAAAACAAAGTAGACAGAGAATAAGAAAGTAGCTCAAGGAAGCAAAGCTAATAAGTGGTTGAGTTAGTAGTCAAACCAAGCAATAGGGCTTCAGAGTCTAGGCTCTTAACCACCACAGTATATGGAGAGAAAGGGCCTCGTGAAGAGCCCTGGTCCTCGCTTCCCACCTGCATGAGCATGTGACCCATGGCAAGCCTATTTTTCAGTTATTTAGCCTTCCATTATCAGTGTTCCTGGATAGTTATGCTTATGGCTTTCTACTTACTTTATAACCCCTTTAGCATTTAGGACTGAAATTAGTATGTACTTAATAAGTACTTAATCAAAGAGTTCTCATTATCTTTTAACCCTTAACGACCAATCAAACCAAACAACACGCCTCTAGAAGTTATTCTCCCTTGGAACTAACATTATCAGCTGAATGGTTCTCAGACATGTTCTGCTAACAACTATGTTATCCTCCAATAGACCTTTATGGGAAAGGATGAGTTTTATTTTTATGTTGTAAAAAGTTCCTAAAAATCTCTGAATAGTTATTCAAATGATATTCATTAGATGTTTGACAATCAAAATGTAAATATATCCAGAGGATCCTTGGAATCTCAAAATTTGTAGAGTGTTCTGCTATTTCAGTCCCTGCTTGTTTTCGTTTATAATGGAGGGACATTGATACCCACCTCACAAGATTGGGAGACTATGGTAGTAAGTAGCAGAAGAGGCCTTCAGTTAAGCTCAGTGACTGAATAATTCACATTCAAATTTAGGCTTATGACATAAATACCTCAATAGTGTATCACAGAAATATTACAAAGAGGTTCACATTAAGGATTTAGATTACTTACATATAATCCAAACAACAAATGTGATATGAATGTTGTATATGTGCATATGAAAGGATACTGAGATATCTATAATTTAAAGTAAAATTTTAAAACTGCATTTTGTATTTTAACCTTATCATCACCTAAATTGTTTGGGTTGAGGCCAGACATAACGGTCCTTTCTTGGATAGAAGATGCCAGGATCCGCAAAGAGCCTACAATACTCCAAGCATGTGTATGTGCACATCTGTCTATCCCTCCATCCATCCTTCTATCCTTCTATATCTGGCTCATCTGTACGTAGATCTGCATCATCATCTGCCTATCTACCCAGTGTTTATTCAGGGATAAGATATAGGATTTTATTTTCTTAAGTAATTATTATAAGCAGGAAACACACTTTCAAAAGTATTGGCTTGTGTGTTCCTGTTAGTTCAGATGAATGATTCGATGTTGAGCGAAAAGAGAACACCGTGTTTGGAAGATAGGGGTGTGATTAATATTTAAATACCTCCATGGGAGCTTTCTTGGTGTTATATGTTATCTTGTCATCTGAAATTGTTTCGAGTGATACTCCAGGTTTTAAACTAGAAATTCATTGTTTGTCAGAGCAGTAGTGGTTATGAATTGGGAACCTTAGTTCTATAAACCCTGCTGACTCAGTAAAGTTTGCATAAAGCTGGAGGGTTCAAATAGCGTGTCTGCCAGGAATGCTCAAGAGGAGAAATTCCTTAAGGAATTTTTGTCCTTTGACAGCCTTTGTTGCCCATTGTACTGGACGGTCTTACATGCTTTCAGATTGACCAGGAAACTATTTCCTTGGATGAAACTCACAAAGGCATTATTTTTTCTTCTTCTCCCTGTGGAGAAGTGGAGGAACTAAGTGAATCTGACTGCAAAACTGTAATCTCTGAAGGATATGGGAGGGGGAAAAAGTCATTGTGAGTATATACTCTTTAGAATGGAGAACATTTGATTTACTTTAGTTGTGAGAGTGGTGGGTAGGCTTCCTTCTTTCAGCTCTAATATCTTCAAACTTTATCTCCACTTGTACCTCTTTCCATCCAGTCCCAGAAACATGTCCTTTCCTGTACTAGAAGTTAATGGTATGGCCTGTTTTTTTTTTTTTATGATTTTTTTCTGTTTATTTTTTTTCTTCCAGTTTTATTGAAATATAGTTGACATACATCGCTGTATAAGTTTAAGGTGTACAGCATAATGATTTGACTTATACACATCATCAAATGATTATCACAATAAGTTTAGTGAACATCCATCTTCTCATATAGATACAAAATTTTTAAAATAGAAAAAAATTATTTTCCTTGTGATGAGAACTCTTAGGATTTACTCTCTTAACTCTCATAAATAACATACAGAGGTGTTCATTATATTTATCACATTGTACATTGCATCCCTAGTACTTATTTATCTTATAACTGGGAGTTTGTACCTTTTGACTGCCTTCCTTCAACTCCTCCTCGGTATGGCCTGTTTTTAAAAATATTTGCCCCCATCTCTCCCAACATGGGGGTCTCCCTCCACCAACAGTCCATGTTCCTATTTTATTTTCAATCTCTTCCATTTTGCTAGCTCCTGGCTCAAAGCTTGTAAATTTATGCGTGCTCTAATCTCTCCCATCTTTATAAGATAAATCTACAAACAAAACAAATATTCTTAAACTCTGTGTTCTCTTTAATTAAAATGTTTCTTCTCTCCTTTACTTTATAGCCACATTTTACCAGAGCTTTCCAGATTTTTAGATTTCACAGACCAGTATATTCTTTTAAATGTGAGAATTAGTCTAGATTACTAACAACTACCATATCTCACCAACTGAATTTCATAAAAGAGAGGATCTTATAACACATAAAAGGAGGAAGGACATGTTTATGTTATTCTATTCTGACTGTTTTAGAGTTTACGTAGTTCTGGAGTGTAGAATTTTTACTCTCATTAATTCCTTCCTTCATTTCTTTATTGTGATCTCATTGTTGCAGTTCAGTGCCTGTATTTAGATTTTAGGCATCACTACATTGGCTTTGAATCAAAACAGGGAATGCGATTTAATTCAGTGGATTGCGTTGCCAGTTGTAAATGGAAATTATCCCGAGATGCATATGTCTTTTCCCTGAATATAGATGACTGGCACTGAGTGTGTGTTTTCGGTGTCAAGATAGGGGTAATATATATGACTGGTGGTAAAATATAGACTGCTGTGGGCTTAGGGCCAGAATCCTGTCTCCTATTCTGTGCCAGTCCCTTCGATGAGCAGAGCCGATGAGACCTGATTTGCTCAACTAAAATGTCATATGTAAGATACCATACTGAGTGTCATTAAAGGAGGGAAGATAAACTATTTTTTTGACTGAAACTCACTGAAATTTTATTTTTCTTTGTAACGAAAAGTATTAAAACTTAACAGAAATACAAATAACAAAGACAGTATACTATAATCTGGTTAGTATTGGGAAATACTAACAAAATACTTCCAAAGTTAGATTTGTTGCTACCACCTTCATTGTTGATATCATCCCTAATGAATTCTCAGCACTTATTGTGGGTAAGGTTTTTAAATTTTTGAAACTTGTGATATGTGTATTATTTTCAATGATGGTAGTGTTATCAGAGCATGTACTAAGTAAGATATTCTTTTATGAAATATGTCTTATTTAAATTTTTTGCTTCAAATTTTAAGTGACTTAGAGATTCAGGTTATTTCTGTTCTTTGTGCTTTTGTCACAATAATATTATCATAGTATCTTCTTTTTTTAGGTTTTATTTTTTAACTTCTTTTTTGGAGTATAATTGCTTTACATTGGTATGTTAGTTTCTGCTGTATAACAAAGTGAATCAGCTATACATATACATATATCTCCATATCTCCTCCCTCTTGCGTCTGCCTCCCACCCTCCCTATTCCACCCCTCTAGGTGGTCACAAAGCACCTAGCTGATCTCCCCATACTATGCGCCTGCTTCCCACTAGCTATCTATTTTACATTTGGTAGTGTATATAAGTCCATATCATAGTATCTTTTAATGGATGGCTTGATTAATGGTCTTCATCCTAGGTTCTAACTAATTAAGGTTTTCTGAATAGGACCATAAACTCATATTGAAAGATTCAAATGTACTTTAAAAGCAGTTCTCATAATTCTATACCACTAATCTTTATTCTCTTTAAGATGTATAAAATATTACCATATGTCTGTATTTTCCTGTTTCTATAAATGCATACAATGATTACATGCTCTATGAAATCAGTTACTCTATGGCTAAACTTAATGCGATTTTTTAGCAAAATATATTAGAAAATACACACAGTGAATTATAGAAGATAAGAATAAATTTATACTTTTATATATTCTTGTCAGTACTTGGAAGCTAGAGTTGAGACATCCCACAACTTAGAAAGAAGATCAGAATTTGATAGTCAAATTTTAATTGCTAAACACAGACACATATTGGAGGGCTGAAACATGAGTCTTAGGAATCCAGAATCCAGAATGTTTTCATAACTTGACTGAATGTATTCACTTATTTAAAAAATGAGAGTACTTAGTTAGTTAACTAACTTACTAAATAAGTTAGGCAGTTAGTTGGTCAGTAGTAGTTCAAGTAAAGAAAGAAGGAAGATCATAGAGAAAACCTTTTCAGTGACCAAATGTTACCTCTAGAGGGAGACATTTAGCCATTGGTCATTGACATTTAGGTACCATTGGTGAGATTATCCCTAGATGCATCAGTCTATTCTAATCATTCCCATTAACTATTTTATTCATCTAAGACCCCTCATTCTTATCACATGATCAAAAGCTATGTATCATTTGGCTTTTCAAGAAGTTTTGCCAGCAGGGAGATTAATGTATAGGTTATGTCAACTATAGTAATCCAGAAAATGATATTTCTTATAAGTAATTGACAATTTTGTATTATACCACAGTCTTATGAACCAAGTTAATTCTTTCCTTCATGAAATGTTTATCAGGAGTCTGCTAATGGAGTCAGCTGTATTTTGTAATCAGGATAAATCAGTGAATAAATAGGTAAGTTGCTTATTCTCTGAAACCCTATATTCTGGACTGGTGAGATAGACAAGATACATTCACACTGAGAAAAATACAGTAAAGGAAACTAACATGATGATATAATACAGAATAACTAGGGGGGGAGGAAAGAAGTAGTTTGGGGGGTGGAGTCTGTAGGTGACTTTTGAAAGGAACTAAATGCTCAGAGCACTTATTTAGCAAGTGAGAGAACAGTTTTCCGAGCAGAGAAAACCAAATGTTCTGAGCAGACCAGAGTTTTAGTATATAAAGAAGGCTAATAGAGGTAGGGATAGATAAGCCTAAATACAACCTTGTAGATCAGTGAGTTTGGATTTTTTCTAAATGCAATAAATAGATAAATTGTACATCTTCACCTGAGAGATGGATCTACTTCAAGGGTACTGATGAAAACGGGATTCTAAATCTCTAAAGCTGAAAGCCTGATTCTGGAATGTGGTAAATTTAAACAAGGTCATGAACTTTATCCTATGAGGTCTTTTGAGGTCAGTTTTTCTCACAGCCTGAGCCTGTCGACTCTTCCTGTATATGCTAGCAACGAAATGAATGAGAAGCGTAACATTATATATATCAACAATGCCTCATAAAATGTCATGCTTCTGATCATTATTGTTTCAAAACGTAAGACTGACCTTACAATGCTAACTCAGAGAGTGATACGCTTATTTGGGCAAAAAGAGACCATACAACCTAAAGAGACATAAATGCTGCTTTATAGCTAGGTCTTAAACATATCCTTCCTTCCGCCACTAGGAGTCTCTACCAAAAAGGCACACAAAGAATTATAAACAAGAATCATAGGAGAACAAATGAAAAATTAAAGAAAAGTAAACCAGTAAAAAAAAAAAAAAAATATATATATATATATATATATATATATATATATATGAAAACAAGTAACCATTTATGGCTCCTTTTTCTTATAATTACCTTCAAATTGTACTACACTTTTCCTCCTATTAAGCATATTTCAGGAAAACACAGGATATCCAAGGGATTTATGCTGAATGCTAATTTGTTTTGTTTGTTTTATATTCATTTTTGGAAGGACAGAATAAGAACTAACCAAACTGAATTCTAGAGTTGGAAAAAGGTGAGAGGAAGGAGGATGTGATCTTTTTAAGTCCTTACTGGTATATAATTCACTTCTTTATAGCCCCCATTTAGTATGTAGCAAAGCAAAAATATAATTTGAATTTCCTTATTGGTAAATTAAAATAAAGATTAGATGAATAATTTGTTGGTGGCATCAATTTTTGATGTCATTTTATTTTTAAGTCAGAACAAAAACACTCCCCAAGCACAGATCAGGGGAAGGGTGAAGCTACTCATCAAATTGAATTGTCAGGGAAGAAGAGCGTTACTTTGCAAAAAACCTGCCGCTTAAAAAAATATTTTGACCTCATGTTTCTTAGCCATATGAGAACATACTAAATTCAAGGTTCAATAGCTTCAGGGAATCTGCTGTAAAACCTTGCAAGTGTCTGGAGAATAAACAGTAAGTATATTTTATTTCTGGTATAAAAATCATATGATAAAAATACATTATGTGGGACCGTGGAATTTATTAAATGAAAAATACCAGAAAAGGATTTAATATGAAATATCATTAACAGCATTAATGCACATTTCTTTTGTATGCCAATATTGTATGTCTTACCAGATGTTTTCTGGTTGTCTTCATTTTGTGTATTAAAATATTTATTGATACCTGTCAGATTTTTTTATAAAGCGAAATAATCTTCCAGAGCCAATAATTTTTGTCATTATGTCCTTGACTAATATTCTTGGACATTATACGTGAAATATACAGTACCGTATTTACAAAGTTCCTCTCTCTCTTTGAGGATCCCCCTTTTCAAGCACGTTTAAGAAGTCTTGCCCTGGGCTTCCCTGGTGGCGCAGTGGTTGAGAGTCCGCCTGCCGATGCAGGGGACACGGGTTCGTGCCCCGGTCCGGGAAGATCCCACGTGCCGTGGAGTGGCTAGGCCCGTGAGCCAACGGGAGAGGCCCCAACAGTGAGAGGCCCCAACAGTGAGAGGCCCACGTACCGCGCAAAAAAAAAAGAAGTCTTGCCCTGATGATCATCTCTACCTCAGTTCACACCTTTATCGTTTCTGACCTGTGTTTCTAACTGTCCTCTTGCTTTAGATCCCCACTGCCCTTTGATTCACTTCATTTTCCACATTACTGCCAGTCATCTTTTTTCAGATTCAAAAATTTTATTTCCCTACCCCAAATCCCATACTCATTTCTCATCCTGTTCAGGATATAATTCACATTATTTTCAAGTTCAGACTGAGCCTGTGTTCCAGCACAGCCCCTGTTTCCCCAGCCGTTCCTCTCTCCCTTCTCTAGGGCCACTCACACTTTGTTTCCCTGAATGCTGACACGCTGTGTCCTGACCTTTGAACACCCTTCATTTTATTCAACAGGTGAACTTCTTGTCCTTAAATGTGAGTTTCTTCACAAAACCTTTCTAGATTATAGTCTCCCTGATATGTCCCACAACTCATTCTCTCTACTTTCCGTAGTTTGTCTCTTGGTTGAGTGTTTTTTCTTAAGCAACTTACCTCTTAACACACTGCAGTGACATTTTGTAGTGCTCTGACGCTTCCTATTTTGTAACTCCTTGAGCCCAGGAACTCAGTATCTCCATTGATGAGTACAGAGGACATTCAGTAAATGTATATTTAATGAGTGAGCAAAGGCATGTTTAATTAAGACAGGGAGTAGGGCTAATGTAGTTGTGATAAGGCCAGGCAGCCCTGCCAGTTTTCAAATCCTGGCTCTACTACTTACCAGCTATTACTAATAAGCAACTTGCGTAAACTCTCTGTGCTTAACTTTCCTGATTGGAAAATGAATGCTACAGAAATAACTAGCTCAGAGTATAACTGCAAGGACTACAGAAAGCAATTAGCAAAATGCTTGGCGTATCATCAATGCTCAAACAAATGCTAACTATTATTATTATTGCAAAGGAGGGAAGTTTATCAAAATTATAGTATACAGTCTATTTTGCCTATCCCAAAGCTTACTCACATCCTCATTTTAGAGTACAAATAAGAATAGGGTAGAACATATTTAGAAAATAGTCATTAGTGTAAAGTCTAACAAGTGAACTCTAGTAGATAACAGATAAAAAATTTGATGCACTTGTATTTTAAAGGACATAACTTCAGGTAATGAAAAGTAAATAAATCATAGAAATTAAGTAATGATTTGCTAGACTTTATCACTCACATCCTTTGTATTTCTACAACTGATAAAAAATGTTGACAAAACACTGACAAAAAATGTTAAAAGTCCTTAGGAAACTAGGCATTGGCATCAGGCAGATCCAGGTTTGCATCCCATCTCCTGTTCCCTCCAAGCTGACCACTGATGGACTACTTGACATTTCCTAATTATCTGGGGAGTTATTTTACTTTTTTGGCCGTGATGCACGGCCTGCAGGATCTTAGTTCCCCAACCAGGGATCGAACCTGTGCCCCTGGCAGTGAAAGCACAGAGTCCTAACCACTGGACCACCAGGGAATTCCTGGGAGTTATTGTAATCAATCTAATGTATGGCATACAAAAGTCTGGAAAAATATTTTTAATATATGTTTCTGAACATAAAAAGAACAAGGAGCATATCTGCGTTAAATCACTTACATACCCGAAAGGAAATGGAAACGTACATTAGAGCTCAGTCCTTTCACACCCATACCTCTTCATGCGGGTAGCTAATGGAGTGAGTGATTGCTTTATAAGGATCCAATTGCATCATCACAATGATAATATATTGTACTTTTGGGGATTATTTCATATATGTGTGTATTTATATATTTAATTTGAGGTACAGTTTATATACAGTGAAATGCTCAAGTCTTATGTGAAACTATGAGGTTTTTTTTTTTTTACATCTCTATTAGAGTATAATTACTTTACAATGGTGTGTTAGTTTCTGCTTTATACCAAAATGAATCAGTTATACATATACATATGTTCCCATATCTCTTCCCTCTTGCGTCTCCCTCCCTCCCTCCCACCCTCCCTATCCCACCCCTCCAGGCGGTCACAAAGCACCGAACTGATCTCCCTGTGCTATGCGGCTGCTTCCCACTAGCTATCTACCTTACGTTTGGTAGTGTATATATGTCCATGCCACTCTCTTGCTTTGTCACAGCTTACCCTTCCCCCTCCCCATAGCCTCAAGTCCATTCTCTAGTAGGTCTGTGTCTTTATTCCTGTCTTACCCCTAGGTTCTTCATGACATTTTTTTTTCTTTAATTCCGTATATATGTGTTAGCATACGGCACGTATATACAATGGAATATTACTCAGCCATAAAAAGAAACGAAACTGAGCTATTTGTAATGAGTTGGATAGACCTAGAGTCTGTCATACAGAGTGAATGAAGTAAGTCAGAAAGAGAAAGAGTATGAGTTGACTGACGCTTACTGCAATGTAACCCTGACTCCTATCAAGATATGGGCAATTTCCAGTACCCCAAAAGTATTGTTCTTAGCGCGAGATTTAAAATCTCTTTGTTTTCCAATATCACAATAGCGGCCTGTTTTAGGTGCTAGTATACTGACCATTACATGAGCCCTTTAAAAATAAAGAAATTATGCGGGTGGCAGAGGCAAGTGGTATTTTAATACTGTTTAGTAACTTCTTGTTACATCTTGGCATTGAGAGATGGGCGATGCGGGGGAGTTATTAGAGATCAACATTCTTTATTACGTCTGCTTTAATGAAGAGTTTTGAATTCAGATAGAGATAGACTGACTTGTTATTTTTCTTATGACTTATTGTTCCTGGCTTCATTTATTTAAATACATAGATAAATATGTAAAACTGACTCTCTTAACATTTGAAAATATCTGGAAAAAGATACTAAAAATTACACAAATCAAGTCCTGAGATGTTCCTGTGGTAAAATGTTTAAGTGATTTTTGATTGCTGATAGCCTTTGGAAAAACTGATAGTGATGGAAAACAAAATTTCAAATGGCAGGTATTTGAAATTACTAGTAAACCATAAATCTTTTTTAAGAGGAAAAAGAACACACAAAAGAGCCAATATTTAATTTCTTAGGAGAATGCTGCATACTGAAAGCAGAAGGCTAAATATACATTAAATTAAAGTGGTAAGAAATTGATATTCATTAAAATTTGAGATCGGTTCCACATAAATTAGTTGCTTAATCAAGAACAATTGAAGCTTAGACTCCTCCTGTAATAGTGATCACCCTCAGAGGGAAGATAAGTGATGCTACTAACTGTGGGTCCTTAAGAATTGCCTTGTATATCCTAAGTTATGTGATGAAGTAAAAAGGAGAATAATCTTCAGTACATATCATTAGGAAATGATAAGTTCTTATTTATATGGTGTTTAAGAAACAAAACACTTTCCCATTCTAAAACTCATTTATATAGGGCCAACTCTGTCCTCTACATAATATTATCAAGCTTCTTTATTAATAATTTTTAAAAAGTTTATATAGTTTTTAGAGATTACTTTGCATTTACAGTTATTACAAAATATTGGCTACATTCCCCATGTTGTACAGTACACCTAGTAGTTTGTGCCTTCCACCCCTGTAGTGCCCCTCCCCCATCCCCACTGGTAGCCACTAGTTTGTTCTCTATCTGTGAGGCTGCTTCTTTTTTGTTATATTCACTAGTTTGTTGTATTTTTTAGATTCCACATATAAGTGATGTCATACAGTATTTGTCTTTCTCTCTCTGACTTATTTCACTTAGCATAATGCTTCCAAGTCCATCCATGTTGCTGCAAATGGCAAAATTTGGTTCTTTTTTATGACTGAATAGTATTTCATTATGTGAAATACTATTCACATAGTATCCATCTTCTTTATCCATTCATCTGTCGACGGACACTTAGGTTGCTTCCATATCTTGACAATTGTAAATAATGCTGCTATGAACATTGGGGTTCATATATCTTTTGAATTAATGTTTTTATTTTTTTCAAATATATACCCAGGAGGAATTGCTAGGTCATATGGTAGTTATATTTTTAGGTTTTTTAGAAACCTCCATACTGTTTTCTACAGTGACTGTACCAATTTATATTCCCACCAACAGTGTACAAGGGTTCCCTTTTCTCCACAACCTTGCCAACATTTGTTATTTGTGTTCTTTTTGGTGATAGCCATTCTGACGGGTGTGAGGTGATAACTCATTGTGGTTTTGATTTTTTTTTCCCTGATAATTGTATCAAGCTTCTTTAAAATGCAGAGCAATTGCAGGGGAGGTATAGGGACTGTTTTGCTAGCTGTCTACTCACAGTTCATTTCCTATTTTCTCCCTTCTCAAAGTTCTCCTATGGTATCAGTCATAAGATTTAGGTAGGACTGATTCCAGGCCCAGAACCCATCACTTAGGAGTGGATTTTGATTGGTGTAAACCATCTCGGTTCAGGATTGGAGATAAAATCTGCCTGTGCCAATCAGCACAAGATCTGCCCTTGATTATGGAGTGTTCTAATAGTTAGGATTAGGAATATTGTTTGATAGTTTTGAGAATATGACCCATGTTCTTCCACTGGATAAAAATAAGGATGATTTCAGCAATTCCCAGCCATTTTGCAACCATGAGGTTAGCATAGCTGAAGATGATGTGCTGAAGATAACACCAACACAGGGAGGAGGTCAGAGACCAGGTCGTGTCTTTACTTTTTTAATGTGGCAAAATTAGTCTTTCATGATCTGGTTGTTTCACAGCTTTTTCAGCCTCATCTCCAGGCTCTTCCCTGCTATACTCTTTAACCCAGCCACATGATCCTGTGAAGAATTTCCAGATTGTCCCATAATCTTAATTCTATGAAATTCTTTTTTTCCTTTAAGTCCCTTTACCTAAAATCCTTCATATAATCGTGCTTCTTCAATGCCTGACTACCATTTATTCTTCAGGACTCAACTCTAGGAAAACTGTCTGGTATGGTCTGAATGCTTGTGTGCCCCCCAGATTCATATGTTGAAACCTGATGCCTAATGTGATGGTAAAGGCAGGGAGAATGGGGAGGTGAACCTCCCTATGAGGTGGAACCCTCATGGATGGGATTAGTGCCCTTATACAAAAGGCTCAAGAGAGCTCTCCTGCCCCTCCTGCCATGTGAAGTTACAATGAACAGACGACCCTTGAGGGCCCTCACCAGACACCAGATCTGCCAGGAGCCATGATCTTAGACGTCTCGTCTTCCAGAAGTGTGATAAATAAAGGTTTGTTGTTTGTAAGCCACCAGTTGATGGTATTTTTCTTACAGCAGCCAGAATGGACTAAGGCACTGTCTCTTTGAAGTATTTCTCAGTATCTTTTACTTACCCCTGTTGCATCTACTGATTATGGTATTCCTCCTCTGTTTTCCTAGGACACCTTGGAAAGTGGAAAGACTCTAAGTTGAATTTTAATGGGATAATTTGGCCTCTTTCTTACTAGAACATCTTTAGGATTGATATTTTTTTTTCATTACTGTGTCCAAAGAACTGTCCCTTCATCCTGATAGAACTATAGCAGAGTTTTGATAGACTATGTCAATTGTTTTTTATAATTGAGATGTAGCTGCATTCTGATGATATTCTGCCCTCTATATGAAACTGTTAAAAGTAATTATCTTTCAAATGACATCAGGTGCAAAAATGATATTACTAACTTGGGTTCACAGTGTGAACTTTCACTTTCAACTCTTGGAAAACAAATCACTTGGTTATTTGAAGTATTAGCCTGTAAATAAGAAAACATGGATTCTAATTTTATCTTTTACATTTTCATAATTATCAAAATCCTGTTTTAAATGATTGTGAGAGCAAAGTGCTTGGGAAAATAAACAGCACAACTCAAATAGGGTCACACCTGGGTTTTGTTCCTGTGTGGGTGAGAGAGCTTCCTTCTCTTATCAAGTCACCAGAATTGCCCTGTCCCCAGTTATGCCTTTTAAAAGGAGGGACATAAGAGAACTCTCGTGGAGGCATGTATAGTCCATGGAAATCTGCCAACAATTTTGGAAAAAACAGTCAAAGTAAATGCCTGACTGCTGAGAGAGCATTGTTAACTTTATGCATGAAATACTTTATCATTGTCATTTTATTATG